>NC_083350.1:100501189-101118356 GCF_030254825.1 Meriones unguiculatus
AACTTGCTCAGTCCCACCATTTAAATAACTGTTTTGTTCCAAATACCATTTTTGTAAATGTTATTTTTCTAGCAACCCATGTATTTACTCTAGATCTACCCTAAAAACCATCAGATTTACCATACTTTTTGTTACTTTATTAAAACATTTGTATACATCATTATCTGTCTCCCTTCTCCAAAAAAAAGAGGATATTCAAAATACAGAATTTTTCTCTTTGAGAAAAGAACTTTGATATCTTAATTACCTGATAGTAATTCTGTTTTATTAATAGTAATATATAGATAAAGATCAATGAGTAAAAAGCATGTTCCCACCACAAATACTCTTACCTGCTCTGTTTGCTTGCCATTTTCCTACAGCTACGAGTATAGGCTTAGTGCTGGCAATTGGAGCAATGTTTCTCAACAAAAGAGAAGGTGGAAATGAAATGCTCTTTCCAAACCGTGTGGTCTGATTTCTCCAGCCTCAAACTGTATTTTAAGTTCCAGACTCATTTAAGGAAGTGTCTACCAGAGATTTACACCTACCTCAAACCAAAGTCATGACTCTCTGCCAAACCTGTAATTCCTCTGTGCACCACGGTTTTGATAATCTACCCAACCACCCTTGACAAGACTTTGGGACCCACCTACACTTTCTGAGATGTATTGAAATTTTAGTTGCAAATAAAAGAAGGTCAAATGAAACTAGTTTTGGTAGAGAGCAATCTATAGGCTCATCTAGTTGAGAACCCTACTGGGTGATTTTACCTCTATCTTCTATCTAAGACTGAATCTGGCTCAGCAATTAAATAAAATAAATCTCCTGATTTATTTTTTTTCTTCTCAGGTTTTCTCTATCATTGCCTCTTTTTTAGGGTCCCAAGCTTATATCCTGCTAGCCTTGATGCCAGCAGAAGAGACTCTCTTCCTAAGAATGTCAACAAGAGTCTTGACCTAGGCAAATCAATTTAGTTCAGTGTCTGCTGCTGGCCCAGTCTCTTTGTCCAGGGATATGGAACTCATGGGTCCTGTGCACAAATCTTGGGTGAATGGAATCTGAGAATGAATGGAACATCCAGAGAGAACTGACATGCTATTTCAAAAGAGCAAGTAAGTGTAGAAAAGGCCAGTAATGTAGTTTGGACCTGCAGTGTTACCCAAAAGCCCACCTAAGATCCAACCAGTAGTATTACTGAGAGTTTGAAGATAAGGTTAAGTGGGAAGATCACAGAGGATGTGTCCTTGGGGACAACATGGGGTAAGCCAAAATAAAACTTTCCTTCTTTTAAGTTGGTATGATAGCAACGGGAAGTTAACTGACACAGACAGCATGTAAGGAGAAACATCAAATACTTTGTATTATTCTGGGCTCTTCATGCTCAACTCTTTGATCCAAAGAATTGTTTCATTTCCATGATTCTGTCTTTGGCACGTCTCTCCTTTGTTTCCTTTGCTTAGATTCCACCACTCTGACCTAATCTAAGTCCTGACTGTGTCTTTCCTGGAATTACGCTGTTTCTAACAGAGTCCTGCATCCACACAGTAATTCAAGCCTGATTTTGGCATTGCCTTGCTTAAAAGCCTGTCAAATCTCACTATGTATAGTGTAATGAACAAGGTGCTTAGAAAGATCTTTAAGACTATGCAGGATTTGTCTTGTTTTGTCTCTCAACACTTCCCCTTACCTATCTTAAGGTAGGTAATAATCACAAGACAATAGTATAGAAAATAGCATTTCTGGATTTTTTTTTTCAGGCATCAGCCTCTATACAAGGAGCCTTTTGTGCCCTTATTACAATTTTCATTTCACAGGTAAGAAAACCCAACTTTTAAGAAAAGGACACAATATCACACATATAATAAATGCTAACGCTAAAATTATCTTGTCTCCTGCTGTGCTAACTTGGTACACTAACCAGTGTTCAGCTCTCCTAACTTGCCATGTACTTTCCTTCTGCTGAGGATGCTCTCTCCCATATCCAACTGGTCAACCCTTGTGCACCCTGAAGATCTACCCTCAGTGCCCCCTCTTAAAAAGCTTTCCTTGCCCCAGGCAAGCACAACTCACCACTCTCTCTTTTACTAGTTTTTGTGATAGCTAGTAAGGTTAGAAATCTATGTGGCTAAGACCATGGAATAGTTAAATAAATAACTATGACATAATATTAAAAGTCATAGAAATTTTGAATGGCATGAAATGTTGCTCTCAGTAGAAGGTGATGAGGAAGGAAAGAGTGGAGTACAAGTTCCTAGAGAATGCATGCTTCCCTTCATAAAATAATCCAAGTCCAAAAATATTGATAAGGCCAAAATTTAGAATAGTAATTAAGAGAATATGATCATGACACTAAGATGTTATACTATAGATTCTAGATATACAGTTGCCACTAACTGTGGGAAGTATATGACCCTTCTGAACATAGATATATGTGAATTCATTCATGGCTACACATCATTCCACAAAATATATATGTAAAATTTACATGATGTAAAGAGAAAGAGATGAGGATAAGAAGGAAGAAGAAAAGGTATACCAAAAAGTGAGGATGATATAATTTGCTGGATGGTGACTTTATGCTGTATCTTCTTTATTCTGCTTGATTCTCTGTGTTACTATGTTGTGACAAATTTAAAGTTGCATCAAAAGTAGAACCTACATCTAGCCATCCAATGATGCTTGCTCCATACCACCTCATACAGCTTCCATGTTCAGTGGCTTGGTGGCAACATCACCACTATAGCACATGTAGCTGTGCACTCAGTTTTTGAGAAAATGATCTAGTCTCAAATTGCACGTAGCCGGACATTCTATATTTCTTTCCATGGGCTAATTAACATCTCTCCATGACAAGAAGCAGAAGAGTAAAAATGAAAAGAGGGAAATCCATCAGATCGCTCACTCTGAGGGGCTGCCCATCACTGTGTTCACTCTAGAAGCTCTAATTATATATTTATATACTATTATATATAAATATAAATATAATATATAAATTATTATTATATACCTATCTTAAAAATGCAATGCCAGGAAGAAACAAAAACTTTCTCCCAATAAAATGTTCTGTTTTCCCACTTGTGGATAGATCTCTGTTGCTTGACTAAACCTTGTTTGTAAGAATTGGAATTCTTAAATCATAGTGTAGCATGATTTGTCATTTTGCCTTCCTCCTTTTTTAAAATTTGATTTTATTTTAGTATTGTTTTTATCTCCATTCCTCATAACAAGTAAAAGTCAACAAGTGTCTTTGTGTATGTGAGTATGTACATGTGCATATGGGCGCACATGTACGTTAGGTGCCTGTGTGCGGAGGCCAGAAGTCCTTCTCAAGTGTCGTTCTTTAAAAACATCCATTGGTTTTTAGGAGAGTCTCTCGCTGCTCTGGAGCTGGCCAAGTAGACTAGGCTAGTGTGTTTGACATGTAAGCACTTCACCAACTGATCTATCACCCATCTCCACAAAGCAAGTTTCTAATTGTTGTTGAAGGAGTTTGTGTAGGGACCTATAAGACATAAAGGCCTTAGCAGTCCAGCCTGACGACCTGAGTTTAACCCTCAGGACCCACATGAAGGAGAGACAAAAGTCCTGCAAGTTGTCTGACCTCCACAAACATGTCATAGCACACAGGATATAGATGAATTAATTATCTTTGACAAAAGCTTTTGTGTAGAAATAAACTCATTCACTAAATCTTAATCCTGAAATTGTTTTTCAAAGGTGGAAATCAAATCTGTGGCCTCTCCACAGTTAGGTGAACCCCTAAGCTTCCCTCCCAGCCCTGTCAATTTGGAATGTCATGCTCAGAAATACCAATATGTCCTATCTTAGTTTGCTTTTTAAAGAAACATTTTTAGTACTATCATTATAGAGTATCATGTCTCATCCCTCTCTCATGCCTTATTAATAAAGTAGCCATCATCCTCATTTTATGCAAAGAAAAACTTTGCATAAAAACAAAAACAACAACAAAAGCCTGAGGGACAAAAAGAAGGTGAAATTACAGTTTTTGGAATTGGGCAACCTTGGAATCCAGGCTTTGCTCTCTGGTTTTCCTTGGAGCCTTTGGACAGGCTGGCCAATCTCCCTGTCCCTCTTCACTCTCAACCATAAGAAAGGTAGGATGATAACACCAGCAGTTACTACAGAGGATAATTGCGAGGATGTGTTAAGTCACAAACCAAGGGACAGATATGAGGCCATACCAAACCTTTCAAAGGGAGAAAAATTCCTAGGGATTATTTCTTTTTCTGCATAACTAAAACTGCACACATTTCACACTACTGCAAAATGGATTACTGCTACATGGCTGGAGATGGTCCACCCTCAGCACTTGGTAGTTGTGAAGCCTGGGGCAAGTGCCATAATGCTTGGAGCCATATTGTCCTGGATTATACAATGGAGATAATAATGGCACACCATTGCTGTAGTTTTGATGCAGAACACATTGCTCCGTGCCAGGACAATGTAGGCAGCTCATAAATATTACAGTGATCACCGCTGTGTGGTTGTTACTATCATTATACAGTGTGCCAAGTGGACCAAAAAGCAATCAAGTGCAATTTCTTTTATAATATTTTACAATTCAGGCTTTAGAAACAATTTAGCAATTTGTTCAAGTGAATTAAAATTACTGGGGATTTTATGCAGTAAGAAGGAGGAAATGTATATTCCCGAAGTAAAAAGTTTTGTTAAATGTTTTCTTTTAGGTTTCTTGGATAACTCTTTAACTCTGGTTTTTACTACATCGAATAACGTTCTCTCTCTCTCTCTCTCTCTCTCTCTCTCTCTCTCTCTCTCTCTCTCTGTGTGTGTGTGTGTGTGTGTATGTGTGTGTGTAAGTCTGTGTATGTGCATATGAAGTCAGAGGACCACCTTAAGTGTCAGGTTAAGAACTACTCAGGTTCTCTCCACTTTTTGGTTGGTTGGTTGGTTTCATGACAGTGGTTCCCAGTCTCTGGAGGAGCCGAATATCAGATATCCTGCATATCATATATTTTACATCATGACTCCTAACAGTAACAAAAGTACAATTATGAAGTAGCAACAAAGTAATTTTATGGTTGGGCATTTCCACAACATGAGGAACTGTATTAAAGGGCCACAGCACAAGGAAGGCTGAGAACCACATTTACACAGTCTCTGTCATGTACCTGAGACTTGCCAAGTAGAGCAGGCTGGCTGGTGACGGAGAGAGGGATCTGTCCTCCTGCACTGGAGTCGCATGGTGTGACACCATATTCAGCTTTTATGTTTGTCTTAGGTTTGTTTTTGAGTGGGGGCAGTGTTTGTTTTGTTTTGTTGGTGCCTTGAGAAGGGGTCTCATGCCTAGCTGCTGCTCAGGAATGCAGTATATAGACCTCGCTGATTTTGAACACCCAGAGATCTTTCTGCCTGTCTTCTGAGGGTTCCGCCATGCCAGCTTCTTTTAAGCTGCGTTCTGGTGCTCAAGCCAAGCCCTCATGCTTGTAAGACGAGTGCTCTACCATGCTGTGCCCCAATCCTGCAGAACTTTTAGCAAGTGATTTAATACAAAACGAATCGCTTTTGTTGCAGAGCCTCCCAGGACTATTTAATGAACATTGACCTCAAGTACCGTTTACACTTTCATTCCACTCACGATGCAAATGTTGGTCAAAATCTAAGATTTCAATCACGTAGTCAGATGTGTTTTGTTTTGAGGGCGGGAGGCAGTGTGATGTGCTCGCATATTGAGAGAGATTAAGTCAAATTGTTGTCGGTAACTAAAAATCAACTAAATTAAATTGATTAATACTTGACAACAGATTGAGGCACTGTATAGAGCTATTGTCTCCAAAACGTGCTTCGTAACGTGAACACAGGTAGGCTTTTCCTCCAGAAAACCCAGAATACGAAGAAACAGGCTAAGCTCGTATAATGAAGAGAAGGCACATATTTGTTTTCAAAAGGGACTGTTGCATGAAAACAGATTCCTTTCCAAACTGAGCTTTGTGTGTATTTGCAATGACTTTGTGCTAAGAAACCTGATTTGCATGGACCACACATACTGAATAATTTGTGAAATTATGCTCATGTCTGGAGGAAAAAAAAAAAAAGCCCACTTTTTTTTTCCCACTTTGGTGCCATTAGTCTGTGTGTCTTCTAACAGATCTCTACCATTTAAAAATAACAATCAGCCTGCGTGTACTAGCCTTCATCATTTGCAAGTGAGTCTGGTGACCCTGGGACCTTCATTGCAACTGGAATGAAAAATGCAGGGCTTTGACAGCCAGCATTGAGCATCACACAGAAAAATCTAATTAGCATTTCTGTGCTAATTAAAAGCAATGCTGGTTTAGTTCCAATATCATGCTTTTAAATGGCTGATGTCTCAAGAGAACAAAGTTGGGGGTGAAATGCATTTCCAGAGGAAAAGCCCCTCACAAACTTTCTTAGGTGATTGGATTTGTTGCTGTTATTTACATCTCTTTACAAGAGTGGACTTCTCCATGATGTCCTTTAATCGGTTTTCCATTTTCACTTTCTCCTGCTTTGCAAGCAGTGGGGAATTCGACGTGCTTTTCTGCTTGCTTAAATCCTCTGACCGTCTGCTTTCACACAAAATTAATTAAGGATTTTCTAAATGGAGAGCACACCATGAAAAGACAGAAGCAGTTCAGTCAGGATTTGTGGTCTTTCCTTCAGACAGTGCGAAATGCACGGGGTACCAAGCCACTCCAGCCGTTCCTGGAAGAGAAAAATTGAGAGACAAATACCACCTTGCCTGAAACCCAACAGTTCTTTCAAATAAACAGATGACGGCTGCTGATTAAATACCTTTTTCAAACACTGCCCAATTATTCCAACTCACAAAGGTTCTACATGGTGTTAAATCTGATTTTCTTTCCAAAGCAGAATGTCGGGAGATCACGGAGAGGTGGGGAGTGGGGGAAGCTATTGTTCCACCACATTCCATTCCTGTTAAATCAACTTGATATACGCGATAAATTAAGTCTGCACTGCAGGTCAGTGAAATTCTATTAACTACTTATTATGGAAGAAAGGAAAGCAGTCCAGTCAAGAACTCTTACACATCAGCCGAAGCAAGCTGTCACTCTGTTTAACTTTCACAATAAATGTGCCTCTGTCTCACACATGTGAAAGAAAAGGGGAGGGGGAGCCCCATCATTCAGCATTTAAGCTCTGATGGCAAACGTGTATGAAGCTGAAGAGGCAGTCTACCCCAGAGTGACCGCTTTCCCTAACTTAAAAGGATAGGGAGCTCTGGATTTTGGTAATATTTGCTTATACTTCAGGCAACCATTCAAAAACAGGTCTCAAGGAGTTCTGAGAGCATGGCCACCTCATTGACCTTTGTGTGTCCAGGACCCCAAATCTGGACCGTCTGTTTCTATCAGGGCCAGTTACATTGGGGTAAAATGAGACCTCTCTTCTGTGTATGCGCCTAAAGGGGGAGGTAAACTGAGCCAGACATCAGACCAACTTCAGAGAGAATTGCAGTGGAAGGATAAGAAGTGCTGAGATGTGGAAAAGAGCCTGGGCCCCAATGCACTGGGGTTGAAGACCCATGAGCACAGCTGGTCTCCTGGGGGAGGTGTTTCAGGTGAACCAATAAACAGTAAGAAAGCAGGCAGAGCCCAATCCCTCCTGTGACCACCCTGCAGAAGACCAGGCAACTGGGACAGGAAACTTCCTCCTGGGAGTGGCAACGCCCTGGCAGGCTAGCAGTGTGCCTGTGGCTCTAACCATGGCGGGGCTTCACAATTCAGTTGCTATGCCCACCGGCTTCTCCCAGTTCGGGTCTCTAATAATTGTTCCTGAGCCAAGAAGAATCCCCAGTGAGGGAATTAACGAGTGAATCAATTAATCCATATGTAGATAACTTAAATTACAATAAAGTCAATGAAAGTAAAGGTATTCAGGACAAATTGAGGCACATGTCTAGGAAAGTGGAAATGTTTGAAAAAACATGAAGGTTTATGTTAAAGACACATGTGTATACACACACATACATATTACAAGGAATAATCACAGTTGAAAAAACAGAAGTGTTTCATGGAGGAAACTCAAAGAACCATGATTTCTCAAATGAAAAATACAGTAGTTGAAATTTCTAGGTGAAAATAATTTCAATAATATACACTAACCCAATCTACTAAAAATATCATTTCAGTGTGTAACCAATATTAAGATGTATTAAATATGTTGTAGTCTTTTTTTTACTGTCTTTAAAACCTAGTACTTGCTACTTATTATTCATAGTAATAGTGCTGTAATAATATATTGCCTATAATTATTCTCAGTTGGGACTAGCCACAGTTGAAGGCCTCCAAGAGTCCATGTTTACCAGTAAGATCAAAATGAGTGAAGACGAAAGAAAGGCTGAAATACCATGTTCAGATCAGCAGCCGACCACATACAGGACAGTGTCCATGCTTGTGATGCCAACACACAACTTACTGTGCCAGCAGCTACCTGAAAGCATGTCACAGACAATTAGATGAACACATAGTACATCTTAATGATGGTGGACAGCTGGGTTACCAATTCATGTATTTATTTAAAGTGGACTCCTTCTATTTATTGAAAAATTCTACTTTAAGACAGTTTGGGTTTTATTTTAAGGGTTTTGTCGCTGTAAAAGGACACCCTGACCATGGCAAATCTTATGAAGGAAAACATTTAGCTGGGGCTGGCTCACAGTTTCAGAGGTTCAGTCCATCATGGCGGGAAGCATGGCAGTGTGCACACAGACAGGGTGCTGGAGAAGGAGTGGAGAGCTCAGCATCTTGATCACCAGGCAGCAGAAAAGGACTGGGTTCCACACAGGGCAGAGCCCGAGCATGTAAGAGACCTCAAAGCCAGCTCCTACAGTGACACACATCCTTCAACAAGGCCACCACTACTCCAAGGCTGGGCCTCCTAATAGCACCACTCCCCATGGGCCAAGCACTCACACACATAAGTCTATGGGGGCCATACCTATTTAAACCACCTCACATGTATGTTAGCTAACTTCTCACTGCTATGACAAAATGCCTGGCAACAGCAACTTAAGGGAGAGAGGAACTGGCTTACCCATCATGGCAGAAAAGGCATGCAGCAGGCTGGTTACAATGCTTCAACAGCCAGGAAGCAGAGGGAGATAATTGCTAGTGTTTCATTGATTTCTCCTTTTGACATAGCTCCCATCCCATGGAACAATGACAGCCACAGAGGAAAAGTCCTTCCACCTTATTTAACCTAAGTCAGACAGACCCTCATAGGCACACAGAAAGATTCCTCCTCTAGGTGACTCTGGACCACATCAAGTGGTTGACCATCACACCATGCTACATCTGCAGCAGCTTCCTCGTGCCTTGGTCAGCATGTCTTTTGATTGGCATGTCTTTTGAGTACAGTTATCAATTGTACATGATTTGCTCTCATTGTTGTTTTCTTCTTTGTGGCCTTACGAGCAACAGTCTATACTTACAGCCTTATATGCCTTGTAGCCTAATGTTCAATTATCTATACCACCTAAGGTATATGTAAATGCACACTATGATTCTTATACAAATACAACATCACCAAAGGATGCATTTCTCTGAATTATGCTGATCATTAAATGACAAGTGATTATGTTAAAAGGTACAAAAATATTTTAGGACAAAGCTAAGACTGTAGTGCCTCCTCCCACCCACCAAAGAAACAAAATGACAAAGGTACAAGTCAGAACAAACAAACAAACAAACAAAAAGCTTCTCTGAAGAAAGACTTTATCCTGAAGACCGTATGAATAAACTTCAAACAAAAATAATGTGAAAAGATATGGACAGGGTCTAGTGTAGGGGATGCCTGGGCAGGAAGGAGCAAGGAGCGCTTGCTTTGTGAGCATGGGAACCTGAATTTGAATTCCCAACACCCCACATAAAAAGCTGAGCATAGATGTTCACTCACCTTTGACCCTATCAATGTGGTGAGGCCAGGCAGAAATAGGAGGATCTCCGGTACTGACTGACTAGAAGTTTAACTTCACACTCATTGAACACCACGTTTCCAGAGACTGGGATAAAGAATGATAGACTGAGAAATAGACTTAAAATTCTTTTCCAAGCTCCATGCTTGCTGATGGCATGTGCACATGTAGACACATGATTACTGAGGCCACACACATGTGCATGCACACATGCTCACACCACAACAATAAAGATGCTGACACATAAGACATAATCAAATTCCTGAGCTGTATATAAGATAAATAACAAATTTAAAGAGCTTTCAGGAAGAAACATAAAGGAAACAATGAATATAGGGACCGGAATCAGAGCTGCATCAGCCTTCTCATTGGCAGCCGTTGGTCCTTGACAATGATGAAATAACATTTACAAAACCAAATGGTGAGAATGCAAGACTGGAAGATAGATTTTAAAAAATGAGAAAGAGAAATGCTTCAATCACCTTACTGAGGAGAGGAAACACACACTTTTTGGGATCGGAATAAATACGAAGAAGCACTATTAGAAGAAGATATGTAATCTGAGAACAAGAAAAGGAAACAGAGCTGTAGGTAGGCTGGAAGAGTACAGCAGAACACCCAGACAGACAAGAAGAGTATTCAATGATCAGATCAATTAAAATTAAGATAGGGAAAATCAGGATAACAAAATGAATCATAGAATATAAAGAGAAAACTTTGAGTTGTTACATTAACCAAAAGTCAGTGTAAATGACACTGCTGGCATGACCTGCAGGAAAAAACCAGAAACATGTAGCCAGAGCTGAAAGCAAAGAACCATTAATATTTGATGAGGTGGAGTTTAATGTCAAAGTCCCTTGTCAGAAAAGAGCACATGATTCACAGATTAGGAATTATATACCTTCTTAAATATATCTACTTAGATACTATATAAATGTCTTATATCATGTGGCATATAAGAGAGAAGCTAAACATAAAATGCACTTTAAAAAAATTGACAGGTGTTTTAGTGTGCATGCTTTTAGTCCTAGAACTTGGGAGGCAGAGGCAGGCAGGTCTCTGTAAATTCAAAGCCAGCCTGGTCTTCAAAGCAAGTTCCAGGCTACCCAGTGAGATCTTGTCTCAAAAAACGACTTAAAAAATTGAGACAATGATGAAATATGATAATTGAAATATGAAAATTGATATATACTTCTACTGCTTCTACTTATGTAGCTCTCATTCAAAACCACTCATAGAGAAGTTGCGTAAAGCAATTTGTAAACTTACCTTCATTGTCTATGAGCAGGATAGTAGCAGATGAAAAATTCATGTTGAAGCCTAGCACTTCAGGATATGACTGTCTTTGAAGATAGAGCCTTTGAAGGAGTAAAAGTGAACACTATGCCATTACAATGGGCCTAATTCCATCTGACTGGTTCTCTTCCAAGAAGAAAAAAAAATTGATCACAAAAAAGAGACTTGAATAGTGTCCAAGCAAAGAGGAAAGGCCACAGAATAATGGAGAATGTAGC
Source organism: Meriones unguiculatus (assembly GCF_030254825.1). Classification (NCBI taxonomy): domain Eukaryota; kingdom Metazoa; phylum Chordata; class Mammalia; order Rodentia; family Muridae; genus Meriones; species Meriones unguiculatus. The sequence continues at coordinate 100,512,623 of NC_083350.1, forward strand.
CACTAGCAAATCTACAGGAGAGGCCCAGAATACCAACACAGTGGCCTTTAACGTCTGGTCTCCAGACTGTGAGAAAGTAAATTTATGTTTGTTTAAATACAAATATGTGGTGGTTTGTTATAGCTGCTTAATCAAAGCAACACAATCTACACTGAAACTTTGTGTGTGCATGCACCTGTGTGTGTGACTGTGTGTGTGTGTGTGTGTGTGTCATTACCATAGAAAGATAAATAATTCTTGGATCATTTATAAAACTACCATAGGTAAAAATGCATATTTTTAAGAAATCTGTTATGGCTTAGAGATGTACTCAGTGGTAGTATGATAGAATGGGAAAGAAAGAGGAAGGCAGGATAATAGGCATTAGATTCTTTAATTAAAGACTGATACAATTAGAAATAAGTAACAAGACATCTTCTTCCTCCAACAAAGTACAACTTCTAGGAAACTTTACTGTTAGGAAAAAGTAGAAACCAAACAAAAAATAAATTACCTAGAAAGCAATAAAAAGAACAATTTTAAACTTAAAAGAACATAAAGGAGAGAGGGTTCTTAATACAGAGGTTTGATTCCTATCTTCCAGGTACCAAACATCAGCATCTCCACAGCAGGGAGATGAGGGGGACATATCACAGCTCAAGATGTCAGGAGGAAAAGCTAATTCCAGTTCCAGCTTCAGCCATGGATACTAAAGGAGATGTCTGTAGCTGAATCTGGTTTGTTATTATGCTAAACCATAGACAGTAGAGAAAATAGTACTACAGTATTGTAATTAGCCCTTTTTATCAGAGAGTTAATGCCACAAAAACTGTCTATTGATACCCATTTCTATACTCGGGAATTTAAATGCAACTTAAATTTGAGTTCAGATGTATGTTATTTAATTTTCTTTCATAATAACAATATTTTACATGGGAGAATAATTGCATAAAACAATGAAGCAAAGATTTCAAAAAGAGACTTGCTTTACCAGATATCAAATTTAGTAGTAATTTATTGACATTTAGACCACTGGTACATCATAGAAAGTCAAGAAAAAGATGTTCACATATAAGCATGTCTTATACAATAGAGGTACCATTTTAGTTCATTGGCAAAAAAAAAAAAAAAAAAAAAAAACACTTAAAAATAAGAATAATAAATAATCAATATTATTCACACATAAAAAAATTTATTCTCATTTTACATCTCATAAGACAAATTAAATGTGCACTAAAGGTGGAAACTAAAATGTTTTAGGAAACAGAGAAGACTATATGTATTACTGAGGACAGGGGTGACTGTTCTTATCTAGCTGAAAAAACAGAGAACATTAAAGACAGGATAGGCATAACAAACTAGGAAAGGTGCCTGAGCTGTAGCACCTTTGGGGGAGTGCTTGTTGAGCACACACAAGGCCTTGGATTTGGTCTCCAGAACTGCATAAAACTGGGCAGGCACTGAACAAAAATGCATTAAAAATACACACACACACAAATGGTGAAGCACACTTATAACCCTAGCACTTGGGATATGTAGGCAGAGAGGTCAAGACTGGAGGCCAAGATGGAATATGAGAACCTCTATGGCAAAATCAAAACAAAACAGAAAGCTAGATCTACACTTTGAAGGAAAAAGCTTACACTGAGCCTAGTCAATGAACAAACATATTTGAAAATCAGTGTCCTGTTATAACACATAAAAACAGGAAGAAGTGTGACATAGTTCTTCCCATAGGAAAAAAGGGTAAGAGAAAACTCAGAGAGGAGCTTCTGTCAATGACCAGAATGTGTTCAAAGATGCCTGATCATACTACTAAAATATGAGAGAAGATATTGTTTGTGCCCACCAAGTTGGCAAAGTTTAAAACAGTAAGAATCATTCTTATTGGGTCTTTACATATCCACTTCACATTTCTTTTAAAAATGTGGGGGTCATGTGTTTAAAAGAAAACAATTTTTCAAAGCATTTTAAGTAGACAATTTTCCATTTTTGTCAAAAAAAAAAAAAACACCTCACAAATATCCTTGACCCCAAAACTTTCCCCTCTGAGAATTTAATGGAAGAAATACAGGCTACGGAACTGAGGAGGTAGGTGGGCAGTAAAAAGTACAAATTATCCAGGTGGATCAAGCAAAAACATGGTGAAACCACTGAATTGGACCACTCCATGGGTAGAAAGAAAAGGTTTATTTAGGGAATTTAAACTATCAAGGCCATTTCCGGTGGGAGGGCAGAGAGACTGTCAGACAGCAGAGAGAGCCTTGTCAGTTTTAAGAAGGTATGTTGCGGTGGGAGGATGGCTGTCGGCTGGAACAGCCTGGAAGTTGGCGCAGCAGGACAGAGTTTGAGGGCCAGAACAGCTTGGGACTAGTGTTGGGACTTTGATCTGCTATGAGGTTATTTAAGTTCTTAAGGAACTACATGCCCCATGTTGTAGAAAGGCTAATAACATTTACTATTGATACATGTAATTATTATGGTGGTTACTATTTAATCTACTATTACAGAAATAAAAGTGCACAGACACCTGTTAGATTTTTACTAACCTTAGACCACTTGGGCAGATACAAACTCCCTAAGCTACCTTGTTTTCTCCCAGCCATACATCCCAAGTCATCTGTTCCAATCATTCCTATCTGGGCTACTTCCCATCCATCATTTCCATAAATAGTCGCTCATTGCTTTTCATCTAGGCTGCCTCTCTCCATTGTGCCTATTCTCAGAGCCAGCTCTGCCCAGCCACTTACTCTTCTTTATAATAACCCATGGCGACCAGCTCCTCTCTTCTTCCTCTCCTCTTCTTTGATCCTTCTGCTCTTCCATACAGGCAAACTTCAGCACTACCTATCTCTCTCCTGCCTAGCCCAGGTGTAGGCCTTTTTTACTGGCCAGTCAAGGACAATTTGGGGGCAAGCTTACGTAGCTGCATAGTAGCTCCAAATCAACTACAACACCCCTTGCCAGAGGTACTTGGCTGTAGGAGCCAATAACGGAAGTAATGGCTTTCCCTGACAAACGGAAACCTGCTTTACAAGGTTTCTGAGGAATGCTGAGTGAAAGTTTTTGTTTATCCACTAGCAATCCTTCTGTTAACCTGGTCAGGAACCAGCCTGAATTGAACCCAGACATTGTCAGCAGCACTGCAGTTTTGAAGCCTCATTTTGAACCTAACCAGAGGACTGGGTTTGTCACAACCACCTGTAACTCAGGCTCTAAGAAGATCAGATGCCTCTAGCTTTTGCAGGTACCTCTACTTATGTGTACGTTACTACAAAGTGATACATACACTTACAAAATCAAAGATAAACAAACCAATAAGAAATACAAGCTGAAATAAACAAGAATTTGGTAAAAGATATTTTAACTTAAAAGGTCACGAGTCACAACAGCAAAACAGACATAAAGAGAATGCTCACCAAGTTGATCCTCCTGGAAGTACATTAGCATACAAGCACTTAGTTTGACATCTACCAGTTAGAATAAAAGGTGTTTCCCAAAGGTATTTCCAGGGTTTAACACATAGCAAAACATGCTATGAAGCAGATATAACATTCATACTTCTAAAAGATGTGTATTTACAAACAATTATGAAATTTCTTAACTTTTTCATTTTTGTAAGTATATATAGTTTATATATGCTGATATGGTGTGATAATTTATATTGATGGTCAACTTGGAAGCCTGGGAAAGGCCTCTTGGCACGCCTGTGAGGATTTGTCTAAACTGGATTAGCGTCTTGATATCCCTGTGAAGAGCCTTCCTGATTAGGGTAATTGAGGTAGGAAGACCAACTCTAAATATTGGTGGAAACATTTCATAGGCTGAAGTCCTGAGCTGATGAGAAAAGAGAAAGTGAACCGAGTACCAGAATCCATCTCTGCTTCCTAACTGAGAACACAACATGAGTAGCTGCCTCAAGATCCTGTTTGGGTTTCCCTGCCATTACAGAATGTCCCCTCAAACTGTGAGCCAAGCTAAACCCTTCCTCCTTCTAGTTGCTTTTGCCAGGGTACTTCATCTCTTCAACAGAAAAAATAGGATATATGACCATAAAAACAAGTATAAAAAGTATTATGTATTTATCTATTTTATGTTTGTCATATGATATATGCAATCCATTATATGAATGAGAATGTATATCCATGTAGGGAGTAAAGGGAGAAGGGTGAATAAATGTCACTAAGATTTTTAAATTTGAAATTGTTGATATGTAGTATAAAATTTCAAATATGCATGCCTTGTTTTACTATTTCTAAGTTGTACTTCTTGCCTTTTAATACTTCTGGAGTCAAAAAGTCTGTTGCAGGGGCTGGAGAGATGGCTCAGTGGTTAAGAGTACTGTCTGCTCTTCTAAAGGACCTGGGTTCAATTCCCTGCACCCACATGGCAGCTCACACCTGTCTGTAATGCCAGTTCCAAGGGATTTGACACCTTCACCCTAATGCACATAAAATAAAAAAAAATAAAATTAATTATAAAAAGTCTGTTGCAGTTGATGGATCTGATGGTCCACATCTAGGTAGCAGGGGCTTTCCTTTCATCGTTGTACATAAAATAAAAGTGCCTATGAGCCTCAGTGTTAGAGAATGTCATTCCCCTTGAAAAATCCTTTCAACTCAAGTCAATAACGGCACATCCAATTGAAGAGCAGAGGACTTAAAAAAAAAAAAAAAAAAAAAAAAAAAAAAAAGCTAGCCCTTGCCACATTTCTTTAAGTGGGTTTTTGAAAAAGATATGGAAGGATAAAAATGGACCTATTAGGGCCCATCTAGTGACCAACAACCCAACAGTGTTTAAAGTATGTGTGGATTGAGAGGGAGAGAAGCCCTGGATAAAAATCTACATGTTCAGTCAAAACCATTCCTTTCCATTCAGTAACCCTTGGGCACCTGGGTAAGGCCATAGAGAGACTGTTGCTGCCCTGGAGACCTCAGGAGCGTACCAGGTAGTCCTCCTTGTTATATTCCTAGGGAGGCTGGCTGAGCAAGCAGACAACATTCCTCAGGGTTATGAGTCAAATAAACACCTAGACCAAACTGAATTTGCCCATAGTACTCAGGAAGGAGATCCCTTTGTTTGAATATCAGTGTACTCAGTATTTAAAATATTCTTCTTGTCTCATTTCACTTGCAGTGGTTCAAAAGTCAGCATTTAAGAACATGAAATGTTTGCACTATTTTTCCGTTAGCTTTAAATTATAATTACTCTGCAGGGGAAAGGATGAGTTTCTGTAGAATATTCAGGTTATTCTCATGATCCGAAGACCCAAATGGCAATTCCACCACTCTCCCTATCACTTCTCTATCTGTGTCATATCCAAGCTGGTCTAAGCTCATAGGGTAAAGGAATACACTTCTCTACCACCATCAGAGGCCCTCATCAGTGAAGTCAGGAATGTGCTGCCTCAGTCTGTTCGCTGCTCTTTACTTACACAGTCCTTTGGGTTTTTAATCTCAGCAACTGCTTCTCATTCATTTCCTAGTCCCTTTTCTTCTTATGCTAGATGCTTCAGGAAAGTGAAAAGCAGGTCATTATATGTGATTAAATTAATTTCTAAGAAATTGATACATGATTAACATTTGAAATTTGCATGTCTTTAGAAAAAAAAAGATGACTACCACTTTGAAGATACTTGCCCTGCCAAAAAGAGATACAAAATAGAAGAAAACTAATTGTTAAACTAATATTGGGTGTTCATAAAGCAATGTTTTCATAATTCTTCATCCCTACACTTCTGGGCATATACTCCAAAAAGAGATGAGAAAAAGGGATGAGCAAATAGACAAGTTTTAGATTGACCAGCCAAAGAAAGTCCAGGGCCAGCAAAAGTCACATGATAAACAGTTTTTAATACCATGGAGTCAACAGTGGGGGAGAGGGTGGCAGATGTAGGAAAAGCTAAAAACTACACTGAAGAAATGTCATTTCTTTTTGCTTTTGAGGAATGACAGACAAAGTGAGTACCTGTGATTTTTCTTTGCGTGTGGTTGTACAAGTTGTGAACCTCAAAAAGAATTTTTGTTTCCCCTTTGAAAAAAGAAGTTATTTCCTTTTCCCCTTTCCCTAACAGGGAAGGATTAGAGATGAACTGAACTGGTATACAGAACTGCCGTCTGGAAACGGGGACAGCTTCTGTTTGCCTGAAGGAGGGATGTCTACCTGAAGGAACATGTTTCTAATTAGCACACAGTATTTGCTAATGGCTCCCAAACTCTCCATCACTTCACTCGCAAAGAAGTAAGGGCCTGCAGAGAATCCACGTTTTCTACTTCTTCATCAGTAGAGCATTGGGAATGCAATAAAAAGGCAGCCTCTCTCTCCTGCTCTTTGAAAATCTGAAACTCGCCTGCCAGTCCTAGCTTGAAGCCTGGCCCACAGCCAGAAGCCAAAGATGACGCTCAGCTGTTGAGCCTCTCGCTTTGACTCTCCACCAGGTGCCTCAGATGTTGTGGGACAGAGGCACGCTGGCTAAGTGCTAAATGCTGTGGCTGCCTCCCTGCTGCTGTGCTCGGGCAAAGCTGATGGCGGGGCACTGGCCATCAGCTATATGGAACACGCTCTACCCAGGAGCTTCTCAGTTCCCTCAGAGGCTCTACACAAGTTTCCAGTTGCCCTGAATTGGGTTGTGCCAGGATGTGGTCACCAGCTTGAATCCTCAAGCATGCACCATCCCTGGCCCCGCTTCGTGGAGCCAGCTGTCCTTGCTCTCCGAACCTCACAGCCCGCATTTCTCAGCTTGGCTCATCTTTGCTGACTGCCTCCTCTCTCCATTCCTGCTGTCTTTTGGCTCTGGGTGTTTGCTGGTGCAGATGCTTCTGCTTGGACCTTTCCTCCTTTTCCACCGTAAACTCCACGGTTGTCTTCTCCCCTTCTTATCCAGCCACCTAACTTCAAGGCTACCAGCAGTTCTAGGGTCACTTAAGTCTTTTATTCTGAACGGCAGGTAACTCTGGAAAGCGCTACACTATCTTCCCTGGTGGCTTCTGATAGAAATTCACGATACCTCTCCCTCTAATGGCAGAAATAGGGAGCAACTCCAGAAGCTTCTGCTTTAATATATTCACATGGTGGGCTCAGACGAAAGCAGGAGAAGCCCTTCCCCCAGATGAAGACCAAGAGCGAGGTTCAACACGATAGACTTGGGGATTCTTTCAACTAGAACCTTGGAGTAAGCAAAAACTGAAAGTAGCCCAGAAATCACGTTTACCCTTCCTTTCTTTGGCTGCAGGAGGTGCCGCTGAATGGGCAACAATAGTCAACTCTCAGTCTCAGGTGGCTCTGAGGGCTTTGGTGATGATGAAGCTTTGAGGTAGGTTCCAATGGTTTAGCAGGAATTGCTTAAGAGCTGTGAGGCAAGGAGCTCTTCCTTTTCCAGTAACAGCTGACTCTTACCTTTGCCTAGAGTCCCCACCATGAAAACAATTAGGACAACACTGGCACACAAAAAAAGGGATAGTGAAAATAATAAATTTTATTTAGAAAGAAAAAATGTACACAAGATGAAAATAAATGTTGGTCTCAAATATAATCTTTCAGGTATTACTAAAGGAGTCGGGCTTAATCTTTCAAACAACACTAATTAGGTAAAAATGATAGAATGTGAATGTCAAAGTGACTCACAGGAATATCTGGGAAACTGTTAGACAGCCTGGGGTTTCTGAAACACTTTTTAGCAATTCCAAACTCATTCTCTGACACAGTACAGTCTGTGGGCATTGCATGGGGAGATAAACGTTTGCCTCAGACTCACCTTTGAAATTGGTAAGCAAGAGTAAACAGATTCTTTCCCCAGTGTTGAAGGCACTGGCCTGTCAACAATTATTCTGGCAAAGAAAAAAAATTAGCTGTCTGAGCCAAGTGACGTCTGTCTGTCCACTTTTCTCTGCCTGCCTGCCTGCCTGCCTGCCTGCCTATCCCTCTGCTCTGGCATCTCTATTTTCTCCATGTGGTCCATCTCCTCTGTGCACCAAATTTCATTTCTTGTTACAAGTCTCCTTCCAACCAAATAACCTATTTGTTGTAGTTGTTGAACCTTGGTAGAAATTTGAATGTGGTTTGGGGGCTTGAGAGAGAGCTGAAATCCAAGGTAGGATCTAGCTATCAGTACTTTCAGATGGTGCAGAGATGATGATTCCCTGCTGGGACAGAAAAACACCGAAGCTAGGTTTTAGAATATTAACAGAAAGGAAGGATATTTTGGAAACGGATTCAGGAAACAAAAATATAAAACAGGAATGAACAAAAACAAGTTTCCTGTATCCTGCTTTGCTTTCAGAACTGGGTTTCCAGGGGAAAGGAGTAATATACACAACTGCGAAACCAGAATACAAATTGCAGGTGACCTAGACGCCAGGCAGAGGGCCTCAGTTTCTACTGTTAACCACAGGAAGCCGAGGCTTCCTCCCATTCTCCCTCTCATTACAGCTAACTCTCTCTCTCTCTTTAATTCATTTTACTCCAGAGAGGGACACCTAGGTTGTTTCCAGATTCTGGCTATAACAAATAAAGCTGCTATGAACATAGCTGAGCAAGTGTCCCTGTTGAATGGTGGGGCATCTTTTGGAGTGGTATGCCTGAACCTTTAGGGAGCACTATTCCCAAATTTCTGAGAATGCGCCAGATTGATTTCCAAAATGGTTGTACAAGTTTGCACTCCCACCAGCAATGGAGGAGGGTTCATCTTTCTCCACATCCTCTCCAGCATGTTACTTGAGTTTTTGATCTTAGCTATTCTGATCGGTATAAGATGGAATCTCAAAGTTGTTGATTTGCATTTTCCTGATGACTAAGGATGTTAAGCATTTCTTTAATGTGTTTCTCTGCCATTTGATATTCCTCTCCTGAGAATCATCTGCTCAGCTCTGTGACTCATTTTTAATTGGGTTATTTGTTTTTTGGCATCTAATTTCTTGGTTTCTTTATATATTCTGATATTAGCCCTCTATTGGATGTAAAGTTGGTGAAGATCTTTTCCCAGTCTGTAAGCTGACATTTTGTTCTGTTGACAGTGTCTTTTGTTGTGGCACATTTACACAATGGAATACTACTCCACTATTAAAAACAAGGAAATCATGAAACTTGCAGGCAAATGGATGAAAAAGATAATCCTGAGTGAGGTATCCCAGAAGCAGAAATTCATGCATGGTATACACTCACTTATAAGAGGATATTAGACAGATAATATAGGATAGCCATACTAAAAGCTATAGACCTATAGAAACTAAAAACTAAGGAGAACCCTAGGGAAAATGCTTAAATCTCATTCAGAGTGGTAAGCAGGACAAACACAAGACATTGTGAAAGAGAGGAAACACGATGGGAGCCAACTGTAGAAGGTCCTCTGAAAGGCTCAGCCCAACAGGGGATTGAAACAGATGGTGAGACTCACATCTAAACTTTGGGCAGAGGACAGGGAGTCTTACAGAAGAAAAGAGGGATAGAAGGACAAAGAGGGGACAGAAGCCCCACACAGAGACCAACAAAGCTTGAAATCTGAGCCCGAGAGGTCCTGCAGAGACTGATGCACCAACCAAGGACCATGCATGGAGAGGACCTAGACTCCCTGCTCAGATGTAGAAGACTGGCAGCTCAGCCTCTATGTGGGTTCCCTCAGGGGCTGCCTCTGTCATGAACTCAGATGCCTGATCTTTGATCACTTGCCCCAGGCAATGCAGCCTTACCTGGCCACAGAGGAAGAGGATCCAGGCAGTCCTGATGAGACTTGATAAGCTATGGGCAGATGGCAGAGGAGGAGAATTCCCCTTTTCAGTGGACTAGGGGAAGGGGATAGAGAGGAAGAGGGAAGAAGGGTGAGACTGGGAGGAGTTGAGGGAGGGGGCTTCAATCAGGATATATAATGAATAAATTGTAAAAAAAATAAAATTACAATAAAAGACTACTATACCATATGAATCATAGTGGACACAAAAAATTTTTAAAAATTTCTTTTACATCCCAGTTGAAGCCTCCTCTTTCCTCTCCTCCCAATGCTACCCTCCCTCCCTGTTTCACCTTGCCCCTTTCTCCTACTCTTCAGAAAAGAGGAGCCACCCACCCACCCCAGCATGTCAAGTTGCATCAGGACTGAGAAAATACTTCCCGTGGCCTTGCAAGGGAGCCCTGCCTGGGGAAAGTGATCCAAAAACAAGCAAGAGCCCATGTCAGAGTTAGTCCCCATTCCCCTTACTAGGGAACCTATATAAGGACCCAACCAATCATTGGGTGAAGCACAGGGAGTCTTGTGGAAGAGTGAGGGGATAGAAGGACCCAAAGGGGACAGGAGCTCCACAAGAAGACCAACAAAGCCAATTAAACAGGGCCCAGGGGGCCTGTGGAGGCTGAAGCACCAACCAAGGAACATGCATAGACTGGACCTACATGCCTTACATATATATACTTGATGGGCAGGTTGGCCCAACTCTCCTCTTGTCATGGTACCACTTACGAAAGAAAACACTGTATTCTTTATTGAACTCTAGGTCATAAAAGTAGATAAGAAATAGTATCTATCATTAAATCCTATGCATTTACTGGATTTCTATTAACGAATTAATGTTTATAACTCTAAATAAAAATAACATTTAGTTCTGATTATCTAGAAATACAGTTCAAAGATTATCTTTTAGGTGGAAAAAAAGGTGACCTAAATATAACTCCACTATAAATTTCTTGAAATAAGTCATTTGAAACAGAAAATCTTTATCACCAAGATATTTAAGAAACTCAAACAAACACATTAAATAAAGCCTAATTGGAAGCCTTGATTTGCCATTTCTTAATTTTCAGTTAAAATCCATTTTAACTCATATGAAAACACAAAAAACCCAGCCTCTGTGGAATACTGTCCAGTGTGTAAAGGAAGTTGTGGTGGTTGAATAAGAAAAAACCCCATGGGCTTATACATTTGAATGTTTGGTCACCAAAGAATGGCACTATTAGGATGTATGGCCTTGTTGGACTGGCTGTGGCTTTGTAAGAGGACTTGTGTCACTGGGTGGGCTTTGAGGTTTCAAAGGCTGAGGCCTGGCCCAGTGTCTCTCTTTCTGTTAACTAAGGATCCTATATATAACTCTCAGCTACCTCTCCACCTCCATGTCTGCCTGCATGCCACCATGCTTCCCACCATAATAACAATGGAATAAACCTCTGAACTGTAAGCCAGCCCCAATTAAATATTTTCCTTTATAAGAGTTGCCTTGATCATGGTATCTCTTCCCAGCAAAAGAGCATTGGCTAAGACAGAAACCCTCTCCCTTCTTAGGAAAGAATGTTGAGAATAAAAGACAATAAGATAAGTTTCAAGAACAGTTAATCACAGGTAGGGAGTTGGAAAGATGGCTCCACAGAGTTAAGAGTATTTGCTGTCCTTCTGGAGGACCTCAGTTCAAGTCCCAGTACCCACATTAGATGACTTAGAGCTACCTGTGACTACAGATCCAGGAGATCTGATACAATTTTTTGGTCTCTTGAGGTACATACATTCATGTGACATATATACAGAAAGACACACTAATACACACAAATTTTAAAAATAATTTAAAACTCTTTTAAGATAGCAATTTGAGAATTAGAAACACATGTGAGACCAAAAATAAAAAATTAGAGAAAGTAGAAATTACAATAACAAAATCAAATCAGCACCCAAAGTAGTTGAGAACAGTCATTGTCTAAGCTGGCAGGAAGTTAAATAGGGATGGGAGAAGAACAGAATAGAACGCAGAGCTTCAACTGTAACATCAGCTTAGAAGGTATGAAAGATGACCATGTTCAATATATGAAACGGTAATTTGTATGCAGAATCTGCAAATAAATGGAGGGTTCAGCTGGGAAGCAAAGACAATAGGAAAGATGGTGTGGCTGCAAGTCTACCAGGAAGACGAAAGCTTCAAAATACAACCTCATCCTAAAGAAATCATTCTTGTCTAAAGGTGTGGTCTCTTGGGTACCTTTTGATAATCTCTAAAAGTGAAAACCATGGCTTCACAGTAAGCACAGAGAAAATGCCAGGGTTAAAATCAGTGATCATTGCTATGGTCAAGTTTCTTTATTTTTCATTTAAATTTTCTAAACTTTAAATGTGCAGTGTAATGATAGACACATTACAGGCCTGCTCTGACCACAGGGTCCTAGGCATACAGCACTAAATGTGTCACATAGCAAACAGTTCAGTAAATTCAGTTGTGTGACTGTTCTTGCTGCTGTTTAATTCAGAGGAGCTCATTGTCTACAAAGGCCTGGAAGTGAAGTGAAATGCATTCAAACAAAACAAAACAAGAAAAAACTCAGAAAAACCTGAAGAACAAGCTCCAAAAAGCAGTTTTGTAATCAAAACAACTGTACATTTGACCAAAAGAGCATCAGCCCCATTCACAGGCATGAATGGGAGACCTATATTGTCAAACAATTTATGTTGCTACCCTGGGTCCTATGCATCCTGGTCAGAAGTCTCTAGCTAATGCATTTTCTTAGTCAACTGGTGAACCTGCCAGTCTCTCCCATGGTAATTTTTCTCCCCAAATGGTAACTTCAGCTTGTCCTCAACAGCATCCTCAGTTCATTTTAGATGATGAAATCCAGTGGGTAGGTGCTAACAGAATGGGTCAGTCAGTAAACTCCTTGTTGTACAAACATGAGGACTTGTTTAATCTTCACCATCCACATATAATCCTAGGTGCCTGTAATCTCAGCACTGGGAAAAAAGAAATGGGCAGATCCCTAGAGCTAGCTGGCTAGACAGCCTAGCCAAATGCATAAACTTCAGGTTCAGTGAGAACCCCTTTAGGTGTACTTTTCAAACTATTTTATTTAGGCTTCTTTTATCTCTTTTCCTACCTAATCCACCTCAATACTGGGTAGGAGAGAAAGGAGGTTAGTAGGGAGAAGGGACAGAGTTCTTTTTAACTACTTCCTGCTGTTTAAGGACGTAGTTCCTTGGGGCAAGTCCAGTTTTCACTTCAAGATATCTTCAGCTGCTTCTCATCCAACTGCATCAACAGCAATCAGAAGCAGTGGAGGAGAGGGGGCACCAGCAGCCTTCTTTCTTGGAGCTCCCTTTCTCTTTCTGAGCCCTGGCATTTATTCCCTCTCCAGAGTCCTTAGAGTTAAACTATTTCAGCTGGCAAAGAGCCCCTCTCAGAACCTGCATGAGGCAAATAGTTTGCTGCTGTGGACAATCTGAATCAGTCCTATATCCTATGCCTGGAATTAAAACAAAACCATGTTTATATATCATATATCAAAACTTCCACAACATTTCCCCCTTTCTGTTTTAAAAAATGGCTTTTTCCTCTAACATTAAGAAATGATATACAATAATAATTATGAGAATTTCCAGGTAAGAATTACACTTACAATGTCCAGTCCATTTGTATTTTGCAATCTTGGAAAAAGCATTTCACTATCTATCCTATTCTGGTGAGTCCCAACTTCTGGTTCCTAAATCACTTTCTTATCATATTTTGTACTTATCAACCTAAAAACATCTAACTAGACCTTAAAATATCTTTTAGACATAAATCATTGTCTTAATCTTAATTGTAATAAAACCAGGACTATATAGTCTTCAACCCCATCAGAGACTTGAGAAGGAAATAATATTACCTAAGTATGTACGAAGCATAGAACAAACAGCTTCCAGAATTATAGAAACGACAGGGACAGTCAACAACCTGACGTCACCAAAGGTTTCTTAGTGTCATTGGAGCATCCAATCTTCAGCCTACCAAAGGACTGGCCTACCTAGTCTTTGCAGAGTTGGACAATCAATTCCCAGTGTCCTGCTTGCTCACAGTTTGCTCAAACAGCCTGCTATCAGCAGTTGAACTAAATTTCTTTCCTCTAGTGGCTATCTCACCACATTTGTTTCTTTGATGCCCATCATCTTCTTTGAAGTAGATTAGAGGTGCTGCCAGGAGCAGATGTGTCTGTCAGAAAAATCTTTTATTATTAAAATATCTTTAAATGCCATATTCTGTAGATCTCTGGAGTGTTTGAAGACCATCTATCTATCTACCTACCTACCTTCCTATCTACGTATCTATCAAGCAACATTGTTTGTACTTATGTACCATCTACTTAACCTTGAAAATATATACAAGAGACTAAATACATTTTATTCCTATAATTAACTAAACTAGTATCTAACCAGATGACAAGTAAGATTGCTTATAGGTAACTAACTACTAATTTGTATCTCCAATCATCCTAAACAGTTTGCGATAGTAGGCTTTCATAAAACTAGAAGTTTACCCCACATTTTCAAATTAATTGCATACGTACGATACGTTAAGCAAAAGTTGATCGAAATAACCTTAAATTTCTATCAATATATAATAATTCATACCAATGTAATATATTTGAGGCTAGTAGATTCAATAATCTACCTTTTATACTATAATCTTATAAAACCCTGTCTTAAAAGATAGGTGCACTAAAGAAAAGACAATTGGCATCATCCTCTGGCTCCCACACTCATATCCATGTCTTCGTACACATGTGTGCACACATATACATATACACGCATACTCATACACATATATACCCCACACAGAGAGAAGAAAAAAAATTCATTGAGTGTGTATGATTTTGCTCCAGGCATGTATACAATCAATATAAAAATAGTAAAATAAATTTAACCTAAAGAATTAATATTTCTCTGTTAAGTTTAGAAAAAGACAATATTTATGATGTCTAACATAGATAGGGAAGTATTTAAGATTTAAAAGCATGTGGCCTAAAATAATTAAAAACACAAAATAAAAAAATTAAAAAATTAAATAAAAAAGAGCACGTGGCCTATCAGTGAATATGACAGGTTAGCTTTTAGATTCCCGCCTAAAGGCATAATTGAGTAATGGAATTTTAGATCATCACTGTAAGTAGAAAGATATGAAGAATCTAATCAAGCTCAAAAGTATTGGAATGGTTCAGGGAACATGTGGTTTGTTATTTACTAGACTTACTGGAATTATTAAAGTTTGGCTGGTAGCTTGGGCATCTGAAAAATTTTAAAAGAAAGGTGAATGTATTAAATTTACACCTGGAGTTTAAATACTTCAGGGGATTTTATTAACTGAGCTGTAAAGGGACCTGCCTGAGAGTTGAGTGTGTATTCAACTTAAATGGCTCAAACATTATTCAAAGGTTCCCGTGAAAGCAATTGTTAAAATTTACTTGATTCGTAAATCAAATAATAAAATGTGTAAGGTGAACTTACAGGCTTGGAAGAGGCTGAGGTTTTTTTTTTTAATAAAATGAATATTAAAATAAAACTTTAAGTAATAGCATGGACTTTTTCACTGCACAGAAAGCTGCTCTCAGATTAAAAAAAAATGCTCACGATTGACATGGAGATCTCATAATTGCAAATGTGCCTAAAGATGAAATCTGTACAAGTGAAACAGAAGCAACAAGATTGAAAATTACTTTTGTAAGCCAGAATCACACCCCCAAATGACTTAAATATGTAAAGCAAATAGTTTTATTATGTTCTAGACAAAATTAAGCACGAAAATGACATGCTAGGGGAATGAACTGAATTACAAAGAAAACAACAGATTAGACTTGAGACTGAACAATGTGATTCACAAAGAAATAAAGTTAGTTTGGCCTCAGACTTCTTCTTGTTCTAAAGGCAACAGCTCAGAGGTGTCGGGGCTTAAGAGGAAATTATTTTTAAGTATTTCATACTTCGTAGTTGGTAATTCATTTATGAAAGCACAAGAGGATATTCTCATCCTCTGCTCAGCATGCTTGAAGCCCTGGGTTCCATTTTCCTAGCACCACAGAACAGAGAAGCATTTTCAGAAACACAATGAATCTAAAAATTAATTTGAAGGTGCACAGCCATGAGTGAGGATAAATTATACACATGAAGGGATTTCCATGTATAAGAAACTAGTCACATCTAAGCGTATTATCCAAGTGAAAAAGCTAAGTTTAATTGTTTCCTTCCCACCTCTCCAATCAATGTAGGGATCCTTGGATCAGGCAGACCGAGAAAGGAAGAACAGCATCCATATGAGCAAACTCCTAAGCAGGCTTGTGGTCACCGAAAATGAACCTAGATGGAGAAAAGGTATAGAGTGTGTTCACCTCAGAAAGGACAACATAACAAAGGTGAGCCCAAAGAAATTCCTAGCTGTTCTTTCTTGATATTCCTAAATCAGAGCATTACGTTGGGTTTAGGACAAATGGGGACCACTTACCGAACACACTGTATTAAACCCGAAATGACCGCTAACATGAACAATATCTGGTTCCAGAATCGATTTGCCATCCATTGACAGCAAACCCTGGCATAGGGCACGGCAGTGGTGGACTGTCTCATAGGAGACAAAGCAGTGGATATAAGTCTCAATCCCATATTGGTCCAAATGTGGTGTCTTCACAACATTGGTCTGTGCATCAAAGATTTTACCAAGTAATAAGGAAAACAGAACACGCTTCTGGCATGTGTTTATTCACTCAACAAATGTCTTTTGAATACCAACTAACCAGTAATTTTAAAAGGCAAAATTTGTTATGTTTTGTAGCTTAGAGTCTATGGGGGACTGACTCGAGTAAGTAGCCTCTGACATGAGGATTACAGTGATAGTAGATGCATGTGGAGGAAGCAGAAGATTCTCAGGCCTTGTAGCTCAAACACCAGCCTTTGGAAAGGACTTACTGAGAAAGTCCTATGTCCACACAAAAAGAAGTCGGAGTTAGAAGGGGGGGAGGGAATAATATATTAGGTTCTGAAATAGAGAAAATTCAAGAGGAGTTAGGTTAAATCCTATGAGTAATGTTGAAAACTTTGGACATTATCTCAAAACCAACACAAGAAACTGGACAGTTGTAAGGCATAGAATACAATCTAATCTCTTTTTGCAAGATGATTTTGAAAAAAAAAATAGGATTGTATACCCAAGAAAAATGGGAGAGTGATGTGTTAGAAAGCAGCTATAAACTTCAGGAGTCGATGGCCATGCCTGACTTACATGACTGACAGTTGACATGGAAAAGTGTATCAGATTTGAGGGGTACCAAGGAAAGAGATTGACAGGACTTAGGAAATAATTAAGTAATTTATTTATTGCTGCATAAAAAATTACCACTAACTTTATTCAAGCATATTGGCCTCACATTTTCTTTGGAACAGGAACCTGGCCATGAGGTAACTGGTTACCTCATGGATATACATAAGACTACAGTAAAAGAATTGGCATCTTTTGATAAGATGCAGTTCCTTGCTACATGAACTACTCCAACACTGCAGTATTGCAACAAAATAAACTAAAGACAAATTTGCTAGTATGCTGAAAGTCACAACCTTATGTCAACTAATTATGAAAATGACAAGTAAATGCCATCTTTTGCTTCTAAAAAATATTGCTCCATCAGACTATGCTGAAATGGAAGGGCACAGATAACAGAGGTAGGGTTTATTAGCAGCCATCTTGAATCTGCTTGTCTGTAAAGGTTAGGATGAGTGAGAAAGACGGAATGACTAGGCACGGAGAACATGGGAGTAATGATTAGCTTCTGCCAAAAATAATGAGATGATATTTGGACCTATTGTGTTTGGGCCTTCTGAAGCAAATTCATGTAGGATTAAAGAATACATGCTGGTGTACAAGGCTGGGCTGTTTAAATGGGCCATTAAAGCTTTAGATATAGACATGACGAGCAGAGAGGATAGGGAAATAAAACCTGAAGGCATATGGAATGTAGCCACATTAAAGGCAGAATGGAAAGCTTCAAGGAAAGACCCAGTGAATGTGAACCTCCGGAGATGAACTCAACTCATCTGTATTTTTTAAAGCAACATGGGTGATTATGATATGCAGCCAAGCTTGAAACCCACTGAATCGCACTAACACAAAAAAGATTAAGCACTCCTACAGCTAAGCTGCCAGGTGGTTATATCCAGAAGGTAGGCTTGCCAATAATCTTTTTCTTCTTTGTGCTTGCTTATATTTTCAACCTGAAATATTTTTTTCAGTAAGAAGAAAATAAACTTTCTTTTATAAAAATGTTTCTAGCACAAATATGGTTAACATAAGAAGCATAATAAAATTAATTTATTGACAGAGTAAAAAGCATATAAAGTTTAAAATCCATCCATTTTGTCTCTGTTTAGATTTCCATATTCTTGATAACATAGAAAGCTAATAACACCACCTTAAGTGAGGAAGTGTCTTATACTATAAGTTGAAATGTAAATTTGAATATTCATTCCGGAAAGCAGCTTGACAAAGGGTGTCATTATCCACAAAACTATTTATACTCTTGGATTGAATTCTTCTTCCAGGAACATAGCCAAAGCAAACAATCAAAGATATTAATATAGAATTCTCCAAGAGGGATACATAGAGTATTAATGGCAGTGAAAAATTAAAAAGAGATGTTGGTTAATTAGAGATGGTTAAACAATGGTTCATAGTCATGTCACCATAATGCTGACATACCTCAAAGTATTTACAAATACAGCATATTTCCTGTGTTATTTATTGTTATGCTGTATCCCTCTATGCTACAACAGTCTACACCATGCCATATACTATCTTGTATTTAATATATTACTAATATGTTAGGTCCCATTGCAGGAGATGAGTAAGTGGAATGCCTACTGATGTGTCAACATGATACAAGCTGTGGTCGTGGTATTTTATCATAGTAATTGAAAGTCTTCCTCTCATTATCCCCTCCTTGATTCTGAGGTGAATGGAGGAGAAAGTCTAGGAAGAAGAGGGCCATGAATTTCAGCCCTCAGCCACTCAGCTTTTTTTGTGCCTCCTTGTCTTTTATCTGCCTCTCATCAGCTGTCATCATCTCAGAAAAGCTCCCGTGAAGCAGCGCATGTATAAAGACACAACTCTTTTCTAGGCTCACAGAGCACAGGTCCTGGGGAGGCTTAGTGTTAGGACAGATGGGGCCATCCTGATGCCCCCCTGGTGGTGTCCACCAGCGCACTCTGGTTAATCTGCATACATCCTCCCTCACAGTCCCCTGTGTATCCCTCCAGGAATCCCAGTCCAGCTCAGAGCCTAACCCATGGCTAGGCTACTCTCCTCCCTCCCTCCCTCCCTCATCTGACAGCAGTGGAGGTCCGTCAGTCTTCTCAGAACACAAACCCCTAAGAGGTTGAGAACCTGCTTCTCTACAGCCTGGTCACACCACTCTTCCGCTTGCTTTCTTTTTATACATTTCAATTGTTTGCTCATTTTGTAATTCACAAGTACAAATTATATCTATTTATGGTATACAATTTGATGTTTTAAAATACATAAATTCTGTAATGGTTAAATTATGCTAGCTAACAAGCATTATCTTACAAACTTATTTCCTGCCTTCATCTTTTTTTTTTTTTCTGGGTTTCAATACACAGTCCAGGGTAACGTAAAACTTGTAGTCCTCCTGCCTCAAATTCTCAAGTTTTGGGACTGAAAGCATCCACCACAAAACACATTTTTGACTTATCATTTTAAAATCCAGATTTCAAACAGGTTTCTTTCTGAGGGACAAATACCGTTCATATATATATATATATATATATATATATATATATATATATATATACTTTTAAATCATAAAATCATTAGAAATAGCTTCCATTAGGAATAAATAACCAAGAGAATGATGCGTGTATTCCTCTCTTAACAAATAGTATTATTACTTTATAATGCAGACATTGCAATAGCCATTAAAATGAATGAAAGGTTAGTCCCCACTTTCCCATTTTAGAGTAGGTATGCAAAATTATTATGACTTGTGTTGATTTGAATAAAAATTCTTCTCAATGGCTCATAGAGATTGGTACTATCAGGAGGTGTGGCCTTGTTGGAGGAAGTGTGTCTCAGTCTCTTCCTGCTGCCTGCCAATCCAGATGTAGAACTCTGGGCTTCTTCCTCAGCGTCATGTTCTTCTGGAGGCTGCCATGCTTCCCACCATGATGATAACGGACTAAACATTTACACTGTAAGCCAGCCCCAATTAAATGTTTTAGTTTTTAAAAGTTGCCATGGTCATGGTGTTTCTTCACAGTAATAGAAACCCTAAGACATAAATAACACAATATGAGTTGGGTGTGATGAAAGTGATATGATGAAATATGAATTTCCTAGGGAAAAAAATGAGAGACCCAAAACAGTAATAAAATAAGCTTTGTAGGACACTCAGTGCTAAAATACATAAAAGCTCTCATGTTTTAATAATATATTCCTAGCTGCTTTAAACATGTTGCTTTGGTAAAACAAACTAAACATTTATATGCTCTATTGTTCTAAAGTTGTAGCTCTGGATTTCATTAATTGGGAATGCTGGTTGTATATTTCAGGAGCCTCAAGCTCTTTGGAGTTTCATGGGCACAGCAAATGTACTGATTTGGAGGGAGAAAACTGGAGGTGTCTCGGAACACGGTAGGGACAGAGCTGTAGTGTGGTTGGCTCAGATACTATCAAGTAATCATCCCTGCACCAATTACATGAAGCTGGAAGTGTGGGTCTGTTTTATAAAATCATCCAAGTCTGAGAACTCGCAGCATTACAAAGAGGAAATTGGCTTAGGAAAGGCAATGGAACAAGTAAACCGCAAAGGCTGTGTGCTCAACTGTGCAGAGCTGTGAGATAGTAATATCTCCTTCCCGGAAAATCGTTCAGCATTGCATACCTGTGGTCAGGTGGCCGCTTTTCTAATTGTGCAAGACTGGCCTCCTAGACAGAAAGCAGAACAGCAAGGGCTTTGAGAAGTGCGGAGAGTATTCTAGGGAGTCTTGAAAGTCGGCAGAGCCAGACTTTGTAGAAACTCTGAGTACGGTCTGAGTACAGAGCATGGATTCTGGCGTGATCTGCTCAGAGGCAGTCACGTTTACAAAGAAGAGATACCGACAGCTTCTTTAGTCTGTTTCTCCAACCACATCATCCGAAACACGACTTCCACACTGGCCTCTCCTCTAACTATCTGAGCAAGGCAAACAGAACTTAAGTTAGCCTCCATGCCATGGTTCAGCGGTGGAGAGCTCGCCTAGCAAGCGTGAGGGCTCGGGTTCAGTCCTCCGCTAAAAAGGGGGGAAAATAGCAACAACAAACGACCGTGTCATCTGGTTAAATCTAAATGACCCTACCCCAGCTCCCGCGGCATGGCTGCTTTCCTGCAATTAAGATGCTCTGTTAGAAACAGCAGCAGAGGGGGAGTTCAGGCCCTACAGACATCTATGCTGATTAAAATTCACCTGTATGCATGCGAGTCACTAGAAATCATCACTATAAGGAACAGCAGGCTTCACACCGATGTCCGCTGGCGTGCCCTGCAGGACCTTCCTGAAGAAAAGAAAGGTAACCAGCACAGCAAACAGCACTGAGCCATCTTTGTGGCACTTCTAGGTATAACAGATGGGCTAGTCACTTGCTTACACTTAAATTTCACACGAATGACAACATTTTAGCAGAAACATGTACCAAAAAATACTTGTGACATACTTTGCTAAAAAATTGTCTAAAACTCAAGTTTGACAACTTGCACTGTATTTGAAAATCAAGATTTATAAGGTCATTTGAGTATTGTTGCCTTTCCCTCTTTTCTCTGGAGTTTTGTAGCCAAACAGTTTCTGAGAATTAAATTTCACTGTTTATCTAAAACACCCCTCCCCTGTATCCCCTATTCCAAGCCTCCTGCTTTCTCTCTCTTCTGTGGTCATGAAACTCACAGAAGACCTAAAGGAAGGGAGAAAAGAAGAATAGAAAACACATTATTGTAATTGTTTTCTCTTTCAAATCATCCCATTTTCTCCACATATCTCTACCTCCAGAATGAAACACTAGCCTTTTTACAACACCTCTTTGGGTTAAGTCTATTAGAGATTCATGATATTGATACTTCCTAGAGTATCTGACAGAGCATCCTAGAAATACCAAAAAATGTCCTTGCCAGGATTCACGAGGGCCAGTGCAGACAAACACTGCTGCCACTGCCATCCCCTGTCTATATATCACAATGAGCACAGCCTTGCTACAGGGAGGAGGCTGCACCTCACCTCTCAGTACCCAGAATTTATCTTTCAACCTACCCTTGCGATGTCAGGTCTGGGAGGTCCTTGTATTAAACACAAATCATAAAATATTTGAAGAATGAACATGAAAACCATAACTCTTCCCTCAACCCAATGCCTCTATTGTCATTTTTATTTGAGGATTTTTACTAGTTTTTGTTGGTGGCAAAACATACGGTAAAAGGGTTACATTTAGTAAAGAAAATATAATTTTAAAATGGAAGAACAAAAGAATCTTACCTTTGCACATATATTTAAAACCATCTACTACATCACATTTGTTAGGTAACTACAAACCAAGTTGCTAGGATTCTAACATAGAAGACAGTGTGTGTGTGTGTGTGTGTGTGTGTGTACACCTGTTTGTGCATTTGTGCCAACCCCAAAAGGCCAGAGAAAAAACTTCAAGTAGAATTCCTTAGGCACCATTGTAGGGGAATTTTAATTCAGAATACAGCTATTCTGGCAAAAAGAACACATCCAAAGACTATGTGTGTTCCTGCTGGAATACAAACACACCTTTATTCCAGGAGACAAAGACAAGAATATCTGAGTTCAAGGCCAGCCTGGTATAGATCAAGTTTTGGTAAAGAAAAACTTAAGAGCAGATATGGTGGCACAAGCCTTTAATCCCAAACAGTAAAGGCAAGGTTGGTTTATAGAAGGAAGCAGCCATGTTTGAAGGTATGTTTAACTGAATGACAGAAAAGGTGACAGAATCAGAAAAAGATTTGACAGAGCAGGATACACCCAACTCTCATGAGAAGAGAGAGGAAAGGGAAGGTACTTAATGGGAAATGCAGAGAGAGAGACAGAGACAGAGAGAGAAAGCAGTTTTACCAGAAGAGTTTTACAGAGAGAGGCTAAACACAGGTGAAGACAAAATGAGCCAGAGAATGAGAACGTGCCAGGAGATTAGAGCAGACTGCTGAAGTTAGTTTGAAGCCAAGCAGAGCAATTCAGGGGCCAAGAGAGAAGCCAGATTGAATAAGTCAGCTGGGAGAGAAGTCTGAGCCAGAACAGCTGAGTTGAACCAACCAGCCCAGAGCTCAGAAAGAACAAGAAAAAGTGAGCTTATTCAGCAGTAAGTCTCAGAGGCCGAAAACATTCAAGGCTGAGGTTAGATTGTTTGGAGGCTAGAAGCTTCCAGGACTAGGCCTAGGTTAGCCAACAGAGACAGTAAACTTCCATGACAACAATTAAAACAGATAAAATAAAAGCTGCTTTTATATGCCATCTGCTTCTTTAAGGCACTCTCTCATGGATGTGGACCTCACCTATTAGGTGAGCTAAGCTGGGTGACAGTGAGCCCCAGAAACTAGCCTGTCCCACATCCTCAGCTTTGTATTATAAGCATCCTCATACATATTTCTTCCCAGGGTTGGTTCTGGGCTCACACTCAGGTCCTCTTGCTTTCAGAGCAAACACATTGCCAACTGAGTCATCTCCCTAGCATCATAGTTCTTGAGACTGATGGATAAAAGGAGGAAGCAGGCATTTATTCCACCCTTCCTGCATCGGTGAGGACGCTGTCTCTTTCAGGATAATCAAACAGTTGTTAGGAGAAATATTTCTTTCCTGGAAAAATTCTCACCCAATAATTGCAGCAGGAAAGTCAGAATCAGGAAATCACCTATTGTAAACCCTTAAATGAAATAATGGCTGTAGACAGCAATCATCAAAGAAATGTCAACTCTGGAACCAAGGGTGAAGCTGACTACTTTTGTATATGTGTTGGAAATTTTTCATTAAAATGTTGAAAAAGAAAAAAACATGTATTCAGAATGTTCTTGAGCCCTTCACTTCTACCCTCATTAGAAATCCTCCAAAGATCCATCCATTATTAGTCCCTTTAACAGCCTGAATGCAATCACCGTCCAGAGCAGAGCTGTCTGTCTTTGATGACTGAGGTCATCATTTCTGGCTTATTATAATAAACTTCAAATAGGAGTTTCCATAGTTACTGATTTAAACCACATAAAGGAGATTGAACTGTCTCCACACTTTAGCCCAGAATATTCTCTCATTGATCGCAAATGATCTTCAGGATCTTTCATGTGCTAAGTGTCACCACCATCTGTTTCCTTGATATTTGATCGTTTTCTGACAACATTTTACAAAATATTCAAAGTTACAATGAGTGGGATGAGAAGCAGGGAGTGCTGAGAAATCCTGGTTAATTGAGTTTGGATTGAAGAGGCTGACCTTTCCAACAAAGGGAAGTGTGGCAGAGGTGTGCGCCGACTCCGTACAAGGTGTTCACCAAGTCTTCTTCCAGTTCCCAAACCCTCAGCGGAAATAAGATTCACCATATGCCTGTCCTCTGGCAAGATGAACCTCAGGCAGCATGAAAAGGAGTACAATAAGAACAACTAAAACACACACACACACACACACAACACACACGTGGACAAGAGGGTAGCTTGTAGAAGAAATAGCCTGTTCTTTCTTGTATGATAATTGATTGTAGGGAATAGACGGGGGGCCTGGATGTATCATGTCTCTGCACCTCCTCCATCCTGGTCTTCAGTGGAGTGAGGGTTGTCTCATCCTTGCTCTTTAAACTCCTGCATATCCGTGGGTGATCATTTCTGGAGTGTGTGTGATGAATTCATGTGCATCTGTTCATGTGTATGTGTTTACATGTCCATAGAGGCCAGAGGTTGGTATACCATGTCCTCCTCTGTCATTCTCCACCTTCAGATTTTCTCTGCTTTCTATTTTCCTTCCTTCCTTTCTTTCTAAGAAAATGTCTTTCACTGAACATGGAACTCACCAGTGGTAAGACCGCTGGCCAGCAAGCTCCAGGGATCCAGGTTCGGTAACCCTCAGCACTGGGGATTGCAGGTGCACATCACAGCACTCAACGTACCACATGAATGTTGGGGTCCAAATGCAGGTTCTAGGCTTGGACAGCAAACACTTGCTGACTGGACCAATCCCTTCCATAATCAGTCTCACTGATGGAGAGTCTTTGCTTCCTTCCAACATCCTATGGAATGTGCTCTCCTCCCATATGTGTGCAAACTGTCTCCCAGTTTGTGACATTTTTTTGACATAGGCACTGTACTTTCTGTGAGCTCTTGGTGACCCAGTCTTCATTTTTCTTTTTGTTTGCCCATTACAAATAGAAAAGGAGAAATTTTTTGGTCTAATTAGAGTTGCTTGATGAAATCTGACTTGTTACCTTAATCTGATCCAATATCATTGGATCTGAAACACCCAAACTTCCTCTTTATGCCATAATCAATGCCAAATAGACCCCACACCAACCTTCCTGATGTTGGTTTTCTCTTTCAATTCCTCAAAGAAAGTATACAATATGTGCTAATGGATCAAAACAGATCAGAGAGGGCTCTAAGAAAACAAAGAAATTCTTCAAAACTCAGAGCAGAAAATAATTTCCTAGAAAATAATTCCTGTCCCAGTGATTCCATACCGTTTTTGATAAGAATCAAATGAGGCCCCTTTATCTCTTTCTCTATTAACTTTTTTCTTTCTCTCCTGTCTAACCAAATAAACACACAAAACCCTAGAAGATGGAGATCACTAAACACCTGCTATTACAGAAGCATAACAGGTCAAAGTCCCAAGCTAAATGGTTGAAGAAATGTTTCTACCTGAGAAGAATATGGCCTGGGCTGGAGACTCAGCTCAGCATAGAATACTTGCCTGGCATGCATGAGGCCCTGTGTGAGTGAGATTCCAAGTCTTGCCAAGAAAGAAAAGAGAAGAGACAGGTCATGATAAACTCAGAATAAGGAAAGAGCTCAAAGTACTTATAGAGAAACAAGAGGAAACAAGACTGGATAAGAAGGAAAATAATATTGATGAAATAAAATACTATTGATGAGATTGGAATTCATAAGAACATGTCAGAGCCAGGGAACGATGGAATGGTTTCAAAACTGGAGGCTACAGATAGCCAAGTGAGAGTCCTCATCACTTGGGCAAGTAGCTCTAGCCCAGACCCACCCATCGAGAGAAAGTCATTTCCTGCAATGACTAGTAGCTTAGGATATAGGAAATTTGATGTACCATTTTCTTCCAGATGATGAACAGGTGGGTTAAAGTTCAAAACCTGTGCAACTAGGGATTAAAGAGTAGATGCAAGATTAACTTGTATTTGTCATAGAAGGGGACAGGCCTAGAGAAGATGCTATGGTACAGAGACAAATCTATGCCTTTACTGGCACAGCGTGGACAGGATTTCACACTCAAAACCTGGCTGGAGTGGATAGAATTAAGATAGCTATCTGTCTGTGGGAGCTTCCCTACTTCGCACTTAAGCTGTGGAAGTCTACAGTGCTGGTGGGGGATGGGTAGGAAAGCACCATAGGGTAGAAGGACACACAAAAGGAGGCTCATGATGTCAATTTTGAAAAAACAGCCTCTTTGCTGCCTCCATAAAAGGGAAGACTTCTAAAATTATCCAGTAATATGAACTGTTTAAATCTAGACCTATAGCCACTATTCCTTTAGCAAACACCCATGGTCATCTACATGTCAGTTCAACAACAGAGCAGGAATTAAAAAAAAAATGATTAAGAAGAGAACATGGTACCAAAGGGACCCAAAGAGTCATTTTCAACTTGGACTACCAGTGTCATGGTCCATAATCAGTATTAGATGACTGACTATTACCTAAGCTAAACATACATTCTGCCCATCCGGTATCTGTCCAAGATTCCAATGAATAAGTATGTCCAATGTTTGCTCAATATCAAGATCCATCTGACAACAGGATCAGAAGCTACCAGGCATGATACCTAAGCATGAGTAGCTCTGCCCAGCAAAACAAAGGGAGACAGACAAACTAGAACAAAACAAAACCATCACTGTGCAATAGAAGCACATTGTCCACAGGCCTCCAGATACTCTGGGAGTACTAGTCAACAGGGAGGAAGGCAGACAGGATAGCACATACAGAGATCAGGGTGATATGTCCAAATTCTCCCTGTGATTGGAATGTAGGTGACATGGGAACAATAAGGGAATCAGACAAGCCGGTTCTCTACTTTCCTTTCCGTTACCATGATGAAAGAGTGCCACCAAATACAACTTAGGGTAGTGAGTGACTCTTTTAGCATACAATTAGAGGTTTCAGGCTATAGCAGGAAAGCTAAGGCGGCAGGAACTTAAGACAGCTACCAGCATCACAGGCAGAGTGAAGAGCAAAGAGAAAAAATGCATTCATGCTTACTTGCTTACCTGCTAACATTCAGCTCAGTATCTCCACCCGTCCAGCTCAGGACGCCTTTTAGTCAGTGGTACCACCCACAGTGGGTTGGAGCCCCCCCCACACACACACCAATTAATTTAAGACAATGCTTGACAGACATGCCCATGGGCCAACCAAATGTAGACTATCCCTCATGGAGATACTCCTCCCTGGGGGATTGTAGGTTGTGTCGAGGAGACAAACTAACCATCATACCAAGGTTTCCAAACCTCAGCTCCACTGACACTTTGGACTGCATAGTTCTTTGTTGTGGAGCTGTCCTGAGCATTATGGCGGGAGTGGGGTGGGAGGGGAGTTAGAAGCATCCGGTCCTCAATCAGGTGCAAGTAACATCATCCATCTCCACGCATTTGCTTGCATACCACAGAGATAATAAAAAGTCTGTGGTCTGTAGGCCTTTTCAAAGGCCTCCTAGGAGGCAGAATTGACCACGGAGAGGTGGGAGTAGGAGGTCAAAATGTAAATGGCTCTGCATCGGGGCTTAGCGCTTACTGTCCAAGCAAAGGAAACCTCAGAAGGCATGAAAGGCTGTCTTTCAGATAGACCATCCTGTTCTTAATGGAGGTTTTGCAGATGTACAATGAATTCAGCTAGAAAGAGGCTACTGTCACAGTCTAGGCCGGGGAGTGGTGTGAGCCTGAGCTGAGACAGAACCACGAGCAGGGAAGTCAGGAGGGGAGCGATGCTAAAGTGACACCATGCGTTCTTCTCTGCCCTCTCCGTCCGAATAATAACCAGAGAGCAAACAAACTAAAGCCGAAAATGATTATAACTGCCAAGCACAGTGATAGAAAAGTAAATATTTCATGAAGCTTGCCCGAGGAAACAGTACTGCTTTTTCAAAAATCATTTCACATTAAAATTAATACATTCATTTCTTTAACAACAACACTATTTACTTCCAGGGATACCGACAAAATAGGAGAAACTGTGTGTAAACATGTGTAGAATTACATGCACAAAAAGAAACCATGAAACATGCTGGGTTAGTGACCTATGAAATTGGAGTCTCTCTCTCTCTCTCTGTCTGTCTCTGCTTACTAGTTCAGAACCTTACTCATATCAAGAATAAGAAGTAAATAAAAATATGGAAGTAAGGCTGCATTTTAGGGGGAAATCTTCCTGCTGTACACATCCAAACATATGTTCTTCTTGAACACCGTAGTGCCTTTGTCTAATGATCTCAGTGTCAAGGCTTTTCAAAAGCCGGTTAATTCTGTCTCCTCTGAGGATGCCTTTGAGAAAGAAATTAGAATGTTCTTACTAAGCAGGCTGTCAGACTATGACACCCAGGTATGTCGCTGTGTTACCTCCATCCTGTGAGTGGGACACCCAGGTGTGTTACTGTGTGTTACCTCCATTCTGCGCTTGTGACACTCAGGTGTGTCACTGTCTGTTACCTGTGAGTGACTCAGGTGCATCGCTGTGTGTCAGCGCCACTGGGTGAGTGTGGCGCCCGGCTGTGTTGCTGTGTGTTACCACCATCCCCACTCAGGTCTGTGAGAGGAGAGCAGCGCCAGCACCGTCTTTCCCACACTGACTGTTCAGACAGGCAGTCCTTCTGACACCTTTTCCGGAACTGCCCCTGCACAAAACTTAAGCTTCATGTTTACCTTCTTCTGTCCCTCAGCTCTGCATGAGCAAAACACAAAATCCTGTCTTCACAGAGACTGCTGTACGAATTGAAACCAGAAGGAACGCACACACAGTGGGGTAGCAGGGCTGAATAGCGCTGTCTCAGGAGAAGTATTGAACTGGCTAAGGTAACATTTTCTCCTTCAACTTTTTTCTTAATTCCCCTACCTTTTTTATTTTATTTTCAGCACTCAAGCAACTGACTTATTAACCAGTCTCCCTGGCTACTGCTGCTCTTTCCAAGGACACTGTCACAGGAAACGCTTATTCTACCCCAACGCACTATTACTGGAACACCTCAGGAGACTCGGCATTTATAAACTTCCTGTCACCCAGCGTGCTGCTTAGAAACCATTCATTTTAACTTAATTTGCAGGACGAAAAGTCTCAAGCTCACTTCCTATATGAAAAGTGACTTTTTCTGCTCTCCCCCATTATCATCCCACCCCCTGCCAAAGGCACAAAGCTGAAGTGTTGCTGTGAGAAACCCTTTGCCTAGAGTTAAGCCATGCTCCTAATACAGCTCTTACCTGGCAGGCAACCTCCCCCTGACCCAGCCAAAGTCTAATGATAGTATCACTACAGTAAGCCCCTGCTACACCGTTCTGATGCACTGTTTACAGTCAACGAGTACTTCACTGAGTTTTCTGAGAACGTGAATAAACAAACTTTCTTCCTACCTGGCTCCATGTGTTTCACCCAATATGTATCTGTAGAAACTAGTGTGCATACAGCCCCGCCTCAGAAATGTCCTAACTGCTTATATAAGGGCCTGTGTGCCACTCTGCATATGGAAGTGGATAAGCTAATCAAACCCTCCAGATGTTCTTCCCGGAGAGAGATGCCAACTTACAATGGTGGCTTCCCAAGATGAAGAATAGTCATCTCCATAGCTGTGACCTTTTTAGGTTCTAAGCTGAGATCTCTGCCATGCACCTGGAATCAGAAACGACAATGGGTGTGTATTAGCTAATTTTCTAAAAAGACGTCATAGTGGGGAAGTTATCACCCTTTGGACTGCTGGTGAGTTGGGACCATACCTTCTGGGAACCTAGGGATTTCTTCCGACTCACTTTAATCCACAGAGCCAATCTCGAGGCCAGCTAAGAAACACGCATCCTTTGACTACTTCTGTTACCCCCACTATGACATCATGTAACCATTTCTGGAAAGATAACCAGCAACTTCACTTCTCTGCTGACTCTGTCTGCCCGGTGTTAAGTCTTCCCCTTAACTGACCTCTCTCTTTTCTCTTGTTTTTATCTTCTCTCTTAGGAGATGTCCTCAGTTCTTCCTTCCAATTACTCAGCTGGATGTTTTATTTCAACCGTTATGCATTTCACCTCTTAAGTATCCTTTGTTCTTGGTGGTTTTCAATTTCATACCATCTTGTTCTCCTTTTATGGTAGAATACTCAAGTTACTGTTTGTAAATTATCTTAAGTCCCCCAAAAATCTGTTTCTTCAGGGGTCAGTCTCTTTGTTGTTGTTTGGTTTGTTTAGTTTTGTGTAGACTTTGTTTGGGATTGTGTGTGTGTGTGTGTGTGTGTGTGTGTGTGTGTGCGCGCGCACGCTTGTGCAGGCTGGTGGGGGTGATTATCTTCTATGCTGTAAACTTCCTCACATATAAGCTAGGCAGAATAAGAATCCTTCAACTGACAGCCTTCTCTTTGGGTGTCGGGGTGAGGAATTAAGAGCCAGCTTTGTCATAGACCAGCTAAATGGCAGAATGCAGAGGGCTTTACAGTGGGCTCCAAGACAGCAGTGCCCATGCTAAGGGATCTTTGTTTTCCTGTTGCTGTTGTTCTTGCCTGGAGCAAATCCACAGCTGCTGGGTTTTCTAAAAGAGAAAGTAAATTATGTATCCTTCCATAAACGGGACTTCAGATACAGCTTTCAGCTCAGGGTACATGGGCATAGTATGGGGACTGGAGGCAAGAACAAGGCAGTGCATTCCAATGGGCTAGGGGGATTATCAAAGTTTTCATCACAAAGAAGTTAGCTGATGAGATGAATACACTTATCCTGGTTTAAAGGATAAAGTATTAAGTAGTAAAGTATTAAGCAGTAACTGGTATCTCATTAATATTGACAATTATTGTATTTTCCTATACCAGTTAAACATTTTAAAATATGCATATATAATAAGCATATTGATATATGTGCTTATGTGTACTCTTCATTTTGTACTTTCTCAGTAATCTGTTACCTCTGAGTGTGGAGCCTGGAGGCTTTTCTGAGTATTCTCAGGTAGCTGACTGCTTTGTCACAGGTAAATTCTGCAAAGATCATGGTGGTTTTCCTCCAACCTGTTCACTTACCTTCAAACATCTATCATCTCTCCTCATATAAACTGAGGCCATCTGTGTTGTCCTACTGTAATAGCCAGGCTCTGTTAGTACAATAAGATCATCATTAGCCTACATATATTTATTACTTTTTCAGAAGCCTTACGTGGGTTACAGTCTCCCCTAACATACATGAAAATGCTTTTCTTTTGTGTTTGTACCTTGATAAAAACTTGAATAAATATTCTGGTCAAAACCTTTTCCTCTCAAAATTGTATTACTACTTAATGTTCATATAAAGAGACTCCTCTGCAAACATAGCAGAGTGTTGTTAATAGTGTTTTTGCCAGAGACAGCCTCTGCTCTCCTTACTAGGTAACCCACATGAAGGCTAGGATGCCCATTGGGTACATCTGTGTAGAGGACCTAGGACAAGTCCATACATGATCCTTGGTTGGTGCTTCAGTCTCTTTAAACTCCTCTGGTCCCAGGTTAGTTGGCTCTGTTGATCTTCTTGTGGAGCTCCTGTCCCCTCCCGGTCCTTCTATCCTTCTTCACCCTTCCACAAGTCTCCCTGCCCTCTGCCCAATGTTTGGCTGTGAGTCTCAGTATCCATTTCAATTTATTCACTTTACATCCTGACCGTGGATACCTCCCCCTTCTCCTCCAGGTTCCACCCTCTCTTCCTCTTCCTCTTAACCCCTTGAAGTTAGGGAGAAGAGGGAGAGAGGGAGGGTAGGACATAGAAGAGAGGAGGGAGGGGGCTAGAGTTGAAATGTAAAGTGAATGAATGAATAAATAAATAAATAACAGATAGATAGATAGATAGATAGATAGATAAAATAAAAGACTTCTATTATTGTGTGTGGTGTTTAATAACATACAGATACAGACTAAAAATTATAATTTTGTATGAAAACTTTGAGGGATTCAGAGTTTACAGCAATGCACTTATTTCTCTAAAGGTACAAAAGGCATCTTATATTTTGGTCAGGATGTATCTGAAAGTAGCTAGGTCTGTTTATTTTCCCCAGGGGATTAAATACTGTTAGATGCTGACACAGATTTCTTTTACTTTGGAAACCTTTTACTCTGTCTTTTGTTATTACTTTGATACCATTGGTGCTGACCCTCTTTTCTCCATCCCTGACTCAAGATTTCACTCTCTGCTCTCTGGCTGAAACTCCAATAGATTCCTTTGCTGTTCGCATTTCCTTCTCTTCACCCACTTCTGCACTTCAGGAAGTCCTGAATGCTTCCATGGTGATAACTGATGTGATTTCCCTCTGTTCCTATTATGTCTGTTCCTCCTTTCACAGAAAGGAGAGCATTCCTTTGTTTTCTCTACTAAGTTGTTTCTAAAACATTCTATGAATATCTTCTCAGCAGTGGTTTCTTTTTCTCAAGATCCAGCAGAATGTACCAGGGCTCTTGCCAGCTTGTTTTATTTGAACACCCTTACCAAAAGGTTGCTGTATTCAGGTTATTTCTTTACCAATATTGCTCTTAGTCCTTTTCCTTCTTCTACCCTGCCAACACATTCTTATATTCCATAGCACTGGATGCAAACAAACAAACAGACAGAAAACCCTCTGATTAACATGGGGGTTAAGGGAGTAACTATGCACACATCTGTATCTTCATAGTGACTATATATACTGCATTTTTCTAAGGTGACCATGACAGCGTTTCCCACTCAGTTTTTCTGCATGTGTCCTAACTATATCCCATCAAAAAATGAAACCTAACACACTCTTCCCTTGAGAGCGGGCTGGAGAGTGGTGAGTGGAGAGGCCAAGTATAGTGCTGGCTGGCATTCCCAGGGCAGGCCAGCCTTCAAGCCATCCAAACCCAGAGGCCAAACACACCAGGGTAGAACCCTCCGTAGGATGCCAGCCATTTGGAGCCTGCATTCATTGTCCTGTAGAGATGGTTGGTACGGGTTACTGACTCCTTGAAATTATCAGTACAAGCAGCTCACTACTATTTTTAGTCGCTAAGTTTTGACACAGTAATAAACAGAGACAGAGCTGAATTAATTGTATGACTCGGCCATTTATGCTGTTAATCTTGATGAGCCAAAAAGAAATCAACTCTTAATGTTGCTGGTTGGAGTACTATTGGTAAAAATACTCTATTTTGAGGTGTATCTCATTGGTGCTTAGGAAAGAATGTGAGAAATTCTAACAACCCTTCTTTGGTTTTAACCTTTCATTTTATGAGTGTGGGTATCTGACCTGCATTATATCTATGCATAGCATGAATGCAGGACCCGCAAAGACAGTAAGAAAGTGTTGGAGTCTCTGGAACTAGAGTTGCAGGTGGTTGTTAGCCACCAAGCGTGCATGCTGGGAATGGAACCATGTCCTCTGCAAGTGCAGCAATGCTCTTAACTGCTGAGTCATCTCTCCAGACTCCAATTGCTGATGTTAAACTCTTCTTATGTTCTCTCCCCTTACCTCAGCTGACTTGGTGACTTAGAGAAAAGGTTCCACTGTCTTTCACAGTCAGCTCTTTGTACTGAGGGAAGGCTGAGAGGGTGGAAAGGCCATGTGTACCCCAGAAAGGAATTCCTATGTCTACCATGGAGGAGCGTTCACAGGGCCTAAATTTTGCTGTGTTCCATCACCACCAGAGCAAACATGGCATAACAGTCTGCCTCTGACATGGCATCTACTCAAATGCAACCATGCTGGCAAATGCAAAATTCCCCCAGGACAGTGAAGTTCATCTTTGACATCCACTGTGCCTCTATCACTCATAAATGCATTATTCTTTCTTTGAAGTTTTACTACTTTCAATGCAAACCATATCTTGGTAGAGATTTATGCCAAAAGTTTATGACTCACTGCTTGAGCCAATTTATTCTTGCTCTGTGTTCCTTAACTTTCTTCTCCCTGCTTGGTCTTGCATGTTGGGATTTGGTGAACAGGAACGTATTGATACCCTTTGTGGCTCCGCCACCTTTGATCGTCTCCCCATGAAGCCTTCATCCCTGTGGGCCAAAAGTCTTAATCTTCTTAGTTTGACCTCATGTTGTAGCCCACAGATCCCCTTAGTTCTTTCATCTGCCCTTCCCTGGCCTTGGTAAGAATCCTGTTTCTTTGTTAAGACGGTATTTGAAGAGCAGGTGTTACAGCCTTATCCTGCATTCTCACAACAGGGCTGGGCAATCAAGCATGCTTAGATGGTTTTGGGGAATGGGGGCAGACAGGAAGGGAGGAACATTTCAAAGTCAGAGTCAGAGCATGATTCAGAAATGCTTTGTTGCCCAAATGATGCAAGGGGAAATGACTCCCTGGGCCCCTCTAACATTTCTTCAAATTTGAATGGCGAGACTTCCAAAGCATGTGGGAGCTACAGGGAAACAAAGAGCCTATTTTTATAGACATGTTCCAAGAGAAGGGAGAAACAACAACAACAAAAAAAGTAAAAAGAAAAAAAAAAACCAACTAATTTTTGTACATGGGGAAAAGATTAAAATAGATGGCAGTTTCATTGAGATATTTTAGTTCTTAGAAGCTGTTGTTTTTATAGGAATGAGGAAAAATCAACAAGTGGAACAGAAGGCATTGTACACAGGAAGCCTGTAAACACAGACTCCCGGTATGTCAGCACTCAGAGGAATGCCAAAGTTCCTTCCCAGTGGGGTTTCCTAACAGCAGACCAAGGACTGGATTGGGCACTTAAGGTGGAGCCCGTATTGTTATGATCTATAGAGATGATGGAGGTGGCACCATGGCAGGCCCATGCCAAGGTATATCTCCCTGAGTGATTATGCCATGTAACAGGTCTGGTACAAAGGAGGTTTATTGGGGTGGGGAGAGGTAGAGGAATGAGGGCCTGGAGAAGGTGGGATAGAGGCAGTGAGACATGAGGGCAGGGGGTTGGGGGTGGGGTCAGAGAGGAAGACAGAGAGAGAGAGACAGACAGACAGAGAGACAGAGAGAAAGACAGACACAGAAAAAAAACAGAGAGACAGAGCTGTTTTGTTCCATACAATCTGGCATACCTGGTGACAGGCAGGCAGACAGATGGGTGGTAGGAGATGACCTAAGCAGATGCTAAGACCCTGGAGGCAGGCCTGCTGAATATATCAACACATACAGGGCCTGATGCTTTGACATATTATTCAGGATGTCAAGGCCAGGGTCTAAGCTAGTATCTAAGAATTCTGGGTTTAGGAATTTTTTTTTAATGTTTTCAGGATATTTAGATGTGGAGTCAGATGGCAGAACACTAAGCTGGATGAGCAGTTTCTAAAGCTGTGATTGACTGGGTTTTCATTGCTTTTGTTTTAGGAACAGAAGCCTCCCCAGAAATATAATAACACACACAACCTAACATAGAATACCCTTAATGGTAACTGTCTTGGTTGAACGTGCCAAGACCTCTGTGAACCTCAGTGTTAGTTCCCTTTGTTAGGATGGTCATGTTGGAGGTATGTGTGTAGGGAAACTTCCAGAACTTCTTTAGAGTCAGTAACTGTATCATATAAAAAAAAAACTGTCAGAGTTAAAGTAAAACAAAACATTAAAATTTTAAAATGTGCATCTTTTTTGATGTTGTGGAGGTCTGATGCTCTCTCAGTCTAATTTAAAAGAAGTGCTGTGGGTCCCCAGGGGACTCAATGGAACCATCAAGGTTTATGGATGCCATCATGTTGATTTGTGTCATAGATGGCATTAACCAAAATGGTTAAATGGTGGTAAAAATCAGGAGGTATTTGCCTTCTTCATGATATCATTATCAAAGATGGTAGTCAAGTCACATGGCTGCATCCGTCTTACTAAGCTCAACAGTCAAGCAATTTTTATGGCTGCTTTCTGATCGAGGTGAGCCCATATCCCAAGTCATAAATTCCTGTAGAGCCAACATCTCATAGATCAGAAGTTAATTATTACGATCTTTTCTTTAAAAAGACATTTTGTGGGGTGGGAGGAGTAGAGAGATGGCTCAACAGTTAAGAGCTCTTCCAGAAGCCCTGAGTTCAATTCCCAGCAACCACATGGCTTACAACCATCTATACTAGGATCTGGCATGCAGGTGTACGTGTAGAAAGAGCACTCATTGACATTTTAAAAAGTAATTTTATTAAAAAAAAAAGATTGCTTTAAAATTTTTAAAGCAATTTTTTAATTGAGTTATTATGGATATAGGATGAGATGACACCTTTGGCCCTGGGCAGGAAGGACCATAAAAGCAAAATAGAGAAACAGAGAAAGGAATTTCATGGTGTTGGTGTTAGCTCAAGGAGACAGAGTCTATAGTTGTGAGAGTAACTAGAATCACAGAATGAGGTATCTCTCCAGTCTTGGAAGAGACAGGAGAAAAAGATAAAGGTGATTTGAGGATTAATTTCCCCAAGGAATGTGAGGAGCCCACTTCCATAATGGGCAAAGTGTTGGGCTGTCTTATTCTCCCTTTCTCTGTCAGTCAGGGGGCTAGCCTGAGCCAGGATAGGGGTTTAGAAGGTATTTTGAGACAAATGTGCTTGATTAAGCCTGAAGTAGGAGAGCCAAATCCTACCTTCCAAAGCAAGCTTCTCTCTTCTTCTTTTCATTTTTTCTTTCTTTTACCTTCTTCCCCTTTTCCTTTCTTCATTTCTTCTTGTCCTTCTTCCTCCCCACTTTTGTTGATCTCACATAATATATCCTGATGATAGTTTCCCGTTCTACTTCTCCCAGCTCCTCCTCACCTTCTTCGTGACCTTTAATGACTCTGGACAAATTTGATAACATAACTTAATACATGGTGTCTCCTCTGCTTCAGTAGGGAGGGATCTCATCAGCCAGATTAGCATCTGAGAGAGAGTTTGGGAAATTAGGTTTGAGCAGGTAAAGTCTGGTATGAGGAGTGATATAAAGGACAGGAGGGGAGATCAAAATGAGTCCTGAAGGTGGAAAACTTCAGACCATTTGCCTTTCATCTAATGAAGTTGTCTACATTGGTAAGAATTTGGAAATCGAAAGTACCATATTCAGGCCAGGTGTAGAAACTGTCCAATTGGGGCCAGATCTGACAGAGAGCAGCCAGCATTAGAGTAGTGGCTCTGAGGCTGGGGAGGCCTGAAGTCTTGAGGTTGGGTTTTAGACATGCCATAGGGGTATCCTTAGCCACAGGCAATTTGGAACACATCTCAGAAGTAAAGAAAGAAAGGGGCTACAATTGTTCCCAAGTCATCACTTGGGGTAGGAGAGTGGCCGTAAGAATGAGCCTGGTAAGGAGGAGAAGAAGAAGAAGAAAGAAGAAGAAGAAGAAGAAGAAGAAGAAGAAGAAGAAGAAGAAGAGGAAGAAGAGGAAGAAGAGGAAGAAGAGGAAGAAGAGGAAGAAGAGGAAGAAGAGGAAGAAGAGGAAGAAGAGGAAGAAGAGGAAGAAGAGGAAGAAGAGGAAGAAGAGGAAGAAGAGGAAGAAGAGGAAGAAGAGGAAGAAGAAGACATTCCTGGCTTGTGGGATAGGTAGCAAGAGTCAAGGGCAAAACCTGAGGAACTCCCAGAATTCTATAGAAGGCTGTTCCAGACTTAGCAGAGTCTTCCCTTCCATAGGTATTTGTGGTGAATGTAGTCTGGTAGACAAAAGGTAAAGGGCCTCTGTTTCTGGAGGATGAAAGATATTGAGAAAGAGAGAGGAGGCAGCACATGAGAAATTTCAGGTCCAAATGAAACTCCAATTCCACAAACTCCAAAAGGCAGTTTAAATATCCAGCTTGACCTCAGTCTGGACCATAGGGAGATTTCTAGCAGTTAGATAAAAGCTAGCATTTCTTAGGAACTTGTGAAACTAGTTCTTATCTGCCAAAAGGAACCATTTCCCTTACTGTTGGCAAAAGGGACATATGGCTCACCACTGACATATATCTGTGGTTGCATATCAAAGCCCAACCTGGCCTCTAGGTTCCCTCCGTATCACAAGAATTTGTTATAGATTTCAAAGCCCACCCCCTCCCCAGTCTCCTGGCTCTCTCCTCCCCTCACCTACTCACCTTTATTATAACCCCCACTCTTCTCTATCACGGTACTCTCACTATTCTCCATCCCTTGCTCTTCCTTCCTCTCATGCAGATAGCTCTGGTCATGTCCAGTCTGTTGGCCATGTTCCGTCTCCTTCCTTCTGCCTCTGCTCTGGACTCTTCCTTTGGCTCAGGCTATTCTCTTTCTCTCTCTCTCTCTCCCATAGCTACAATAAAATCCTTAGCCATATCATGAAGAAGTCAGTAAGCACTTCCTTTCCTGTGTCTCCTTGCATATATCAAGGACCCAAACTAAGTTTACACATATATCAGTAAATCCCAGAATGGGGCTTTTATCACTCATATAAACAAATCCCACCACCACCACCCCAAAAAAATCTGGCTATTAGGTCCTTTAGTAAATTAGGCAGGTGGCCAGGATCCCCAAGGGATGGCTGTCAGATAAAGG
This sequence comes from Meriones unguiculatus, assembly GCF_030254825.1. Taxonomy (NCBI): domain Eukaryota; kingdom Metazoa; phylum Chordata; class Mammalia; order Rodentia; family Muridae; genus Meriones; species Meriones unguiculatus. The sequence continues at coordinate 100,551,214 of NC_083350.1, forward strand.
GAAGGAGAAAATGTCACCAAGAGGAGAGGGTTGGAGTATGGGACCCCATGGCCCCTCCCAGGTTTTGGCATCAGATGTTTGATCAGGATTGATCAAGGTGAGATGGAAATGAAAGAAAAAGGTGGCCAAGCTTTTCAGAAGCAGCTTGTCCCTTAATCAGAACAGTGAAGGGCTATGGTCTCTGCAGGAGTAGACTCCTTGTGGCTTGCTGCCAGTGTGTGTGTGGGGGGGGTCGTTATAGAGCAAAAAAGGAATCTTTAGGCACTGCCTTTCTGCAACTCCATAGTTTGTTCTTTTATCTTTCTTTTGGATTCACATATACTTTTACCTTACTCAGGTATGGCATACCTTGGGAGTGATGAATTTTCCGTCTTGAAAGCTGACATCACACCACCGATGTTTTGCCTCACCTGCCCACTCATGTTTCTGACATTCCCTGATGTTCACACAAGTGACTGAAATCCATGCATTATTCACTATAGCCAAGTGTCCACAGGGCAACATTATATAGCCCAGGCATTGCTCCAGGGACACAATGAACAAACAGACTCCATGTCTCTCCTTGAAGCATTGAAAATCCAGTGTGTGTGTGTGTGGGGGGGGTACACTGAACACTTTTCTCTCCAGCCTCCTGTCAAGGATTTGTAGGTCCCCTCCCCCACTCCCACACCTCTGTTCTCACAAACAGCCCTTCCACGATGTGTCGTGGTCTGCTGTGCACGTGTTGGCGTTTCTTCAGGGCAGCAGACGCCAACACCGAGGGAAGGTGAGAACCACCCAGCGAGCTGAACTCTGACAGCTGCCAGGGCGCACAGATTTAAGAGCGTGGATCCTTAATATAGAACCTCTGAGAGAGCCCCATGCAGCAGCTACACTGGGAGCTCACACAGCCTTTAGCTTCACCGAAGACTAACAACTTCTCAGGACTTCGGAAAAGTAATTATTGATCATTCTACCCCCAAGAAAAGAAAAGATTGTCTAGTGAAGCAAAAAGAAAATGAGCTTGGAAATCAGAAACATCATTCTGCTTCTCGATACAGCGCAAATAAGTAAAAGAATTATCTTTCCTAGGCTCCATGTTATAAGACTGGGAAGTGAGATTCTTTTTACTCCTGGCTTCTGAGCTAATAGCACGACTGAAGAACACGTAGTCAGACGACATCACCAGCCACTGTGTTTCCGGCATGCCATGCTCTATGCTAAAGCCTCTTAGGCCATCAGCATAGAGTCTTAGGCAGCTAAAATCCTTCCCTGATGGGAAATCCAGAGAGTCAGGCTATATCCATCTAATTCCATCCTCTATTGTTTGCTTAGCTAATTTACTAGATATATGCCCTTTTTAAGCCCAAACTGCCTTCTCTGTAAAATCATCCTAGCGGTCACAATTAGCACGCTGCCTTGTTCCAGATGTTGACTGAAGTAATCCAAGCATAGCATTCAGCACACAGCTCAGAACCTAGGGATCAAAAAGCCTTCATGCTTCTTACTACAGTTCTAAAAATTGTGAAGCTTAATAAAAATAATATAAAATTTTACTTTTCAATGCCCCTATTCTTTTTGTAACACCCCCCCATGTAATGAAGGGTATCATCTGCCCTGTTGTCTAAGCCAAAGCATATATGTGAAAATATGTCCCCCTCATCCTTAGACAAAGCTCATCAAGTAATTCGTTACCATGGGGTAAGTCCCTGTTATCTCACCTGTTATATCCATGGCCTACCCACTACTGTCTGTACCTGTTATTTCCTTGTCCAACAAGCAAGCTCCACTCTCCATCAGTGATTTTCAAAGACAAAACAGGATTGCTGAACTCTCTTGCCCAAAGCTCCTCATGGTTGCACACATTCTTAGACTCCACATACCGAGTGAGGTCCAGCCTGCCTGGCCTGGTTTCTCTCCAGTCCCCTCACAATATGGCACATCTACAGATTGTTAAAATATGCATAAATAGGTAAATAAATGAAGAATAAGAAAAAAGAAAAAAAAAGCTTACCTTATATACTTCTCTGCATATTTTACCTCTTAGGCATTGTCTAGGCTTCCTTAGACTCTTTCAAAAGGCCAGCTTTTATAGGAACCCCACCTTAACCAAGGGCCCAGAGTTCATAGTATTTGCAAGAGAACCTCAGCACTGCTTCCATATTGACCAAGCTCAGGAAGAAAGCAAATTCCAAACGCTTAAAGCATCTATTGTCTCAGAGTTATCAGGCTCAGGACCCAACATGCAGTGTTGCCAAGGTGCACCAAAGACACAGCAGCATCTGTAGAAAGCGAGGCTGGCAAAGGATGCCTGGACTGAGGCTTGGGGAGATGTCAGCCAGTGCATGGCAGGTAAACATGATCTTTTCTGAGCGTTTGAATATCTCCAGCAAAGCAGCGGTCAGCCACCTCACTTTCGACAGCATCTGCGATCAGAAGTCATGTCTCTGGAACTGATCCCATTCGGGAAGATGAAGTGGGGTTGAAAACAGCTTTACTTTTCTTCATTTGCCTTTCTTGTCCTGAACGTAAGTAGACCAGAACTGTGCTCTGAAATTGAGTAGTTTTGTTTTGTTTTGTGGTTTTTTGTTTATTTGTTTGTTTTCCTTATATTGTCCCTTTGGTTTCTGGCCAAGGCATTTGTTTCCCTAATATACTCTTTTAATGTGGGGTCATGTGGCTCCCACAGCAAGAGAGCTAGCAAGCTCGTGAGTTCTGAGTCTGGCCGTAGGTTGCTTTGCTGGATAACTTTTCTAACTTTCCACTTGTAACCATCAGGATATATTTTTCCATGAAACCAACACACAGCACAGACCCAGGTACCATCTGTGAATGCTGAGTTGACTCCTGTCAGTGCTTCCTTTTTCATGTGCTATCCTGACAGCTAACCCGATACATGCCTTGAGCACATGGACCCATTACCATCACCCTATGGTGTAGATGTATGCCCCCCATTAATATGTTAAATATCAATGAGATAATCATGAAGTGAAGTTTCAAGAATGATCAGATCTTGTGGGAAGAGTACTCACGAATGAGATCATAACCTCATAGAAGGTTAGAGAGAGCCAGAGAAGCTGCCCTATAAGAGAACACTCATCTCCTACAGAGGATGCAGCAACAAGGTGCCATTTGAGTCCACACTATCTTTCCAGTGCCTAGCACACCCACTGCATAAAGCCCATTTTACTACTATTCGCTAAGGAAATAACTGATATTACATGAGCTTCAGGCCAATAAAAGAAAACCACGTCTACATGGGCTATCCAGATGACACAGAATGCCATAAAAGCTTGATTGTTATTTTATTATTTGCGGGTTTAAATGAGTATTGAGGGACTCCTTCATTTAGTGTCTGGAGACAACAGTGTAGGCTGGGAAGCGGCAGGTGTTACAGTTAATAAAGAAACCACTGGGTGCGATGAGGCATCTCAGCATTGTCTCCCTTATAACTGCATTGCTTCTGGAGCTTCCGCAACAATCAGCTAACAGTCACTGATGCAAAGAAAAACTGCCTCTGCTGATGTCAAATAGGACTCCTACTAGCTCACCGACCACCTCTCTGGATTAAAAGTCCTTTTCTGTTTTCCAGTGAAGCCTGTACACTCCGGAATTATAAAAACGAATCCTGTCACTGTTCAGCACTTGACTAATGGTATTAAATTTTCGAGTTGTGCTGTGGCACAGAATACGTATGTCAATGGGAAATTTAAATGAGCATTTCAAAGGAAGTTTATGACACAAAGTTATACCAACCATGTGATCGCACAAAGCCACCAGAGAGCCACTTAATATGCTGAATAAAACATTCCATACAAAATGCAAGGGTCAAACTTTGATGAAAACAACATGAAAGCAAGGATTACACTTGGGGAGGTTTCACTTAGCATCACAGTCACACTAGCTCATGAGAAGTTTTCAGACTGTTGTGAGGGTCATTTTTTTTTTAAAGATTTGATTTCAAAAGAATGCAAAAAGCAATAGATACTTTGAGTTCTCTGTATAAGGAATAGACAAGTCCTCACATATGCTCTGCTTGCTGATAAGTTCTCCTGTTTGATAAGTTCCCACACACTGGAGAGCTGAAAGAAGATTCTTCATCCTTTCTTCATCCCAAGAAACAGGTACTTAAAATATTTCTCTGCCCTCCTCTTATTTGCCTACTGTAAATTTACCTGGGTGCTTCCCTTCATTTCTATTAGGAATGAAAAAAAAAAAAAGTTAATCACTGGCTGGGGAGAGCTTATTGGCATCAGTATAGATGGCACCAAATGACACTAGAGAGCAAAGTGTGTGCATTAGTAGTCGTGGTTCTCTAGGGGAACAGAACTTACAGAATGAGCAGATATCAAAAGAGGATTCAGTAGACTGGCTTACATAATGAAGTCAAAGGAATCCAACAATGGCTGTCTCACACCAGAGAAGCAGAATTCCCATCCTTTCTCATCCCAGGAAGCTGGATGTCTCACTTGTGCAGGCCTGGGGGACTCCTGCACAGCTACTGATTTCCAATCCATATTGGAAGTTGAAGAGGCTGGTTCTAATACCAGCAATGGAACCACCAGGGGCAGGAACAGCTCAGGTGATTTCACCAGTGAGAGTGAAAGCCAAGCTAGGAAAAAGTAAAGAAAGCTTCTTCCCTTCTTCCAAGCTCTTCTATCTGGGCTGCTACCGGAAGACCCAGCCCACTTTCAGGTTGGGTCTTCCCACGCCTTTAAGGCAGCGGTTCTCAACCTGTGGGTCATGACGCTCTGAAGAAAAACAACACAAGGGTCACATATCAAATATCCTGCATATCAGATACTTACATTATCATTTGTAGCAAAATTACAGTTATGAAGAAGCATCAAAAATAATTTTATGGTTGGGGGTCACCACAACATGAGGAACTGTATTAAAGGGCCACAGCATTAGGAAGGATGAGCAGCACTGATTGAAGGTAATCAAGACAATCATCCACAGTCAAGCCTATGGGCCAGGCCAGAGCAGATACCTCCCTCAGCAGGTAGTTCTAGTTTGTGTCAAGTGGCCCAAGCTAACCATCCTACTCCAGTTTTAGCTACCCTTCGCTCACATACTTGCCTCCCACAGTTTGATACCATTCAAGATTTAACATCTCTCTCAATCTTACTATTTCCCACTTCTTACATAAGATTCCATGCACTCTGCCCAACAGTTGGCCTTAAGTCTCAGCATTTGATAGTCTGCAGGGCAGGAGAGCAACAGAACCAGAAATTTGAACACAGGGAACTTCCCAGAGACTCATACTCCAACCAAGTACCAGGCATGGAGATAACCTAGAACCCCTGCACAGATGTAGCCCATGGCAGTTCAGTGTCCAAGTGGGTTACATAGTAATGGGAAGAGGGACTGCTTCTGACATAAACTGATTGGCCTGCTCTTTGATCACCTCCCCCTGAGGGGGGAGCAGCCTTACCAGGCCACAGAAGATGACAATGCAGCCACTCCTGATGTGATCTGATAGACTAAGATCAGAAGGAAGGAGAGGAGGACCTCCCCTATTAGTGGACTTGGGGAGGGGCATGCGTGAAGAAGGGGGTGTAAGAGTGGGATTGGGAGGGGAGGAGGGAGGGGCTTATGGGGGGATACAAAGTGAATAAAGTGTAATTAATAAAAAAATAAAAAATAAAACATCAAAAAAAATTTAACATCTCTTTTTTTGTGTGTGTTGTCACTTCTCAACAAGGTGTTCTATTGGACTGGAGAGATGCCTCGGCTGCTGAGAGCACATACTGCTTCTCAGGAGGATTTGAGTTCAGTTTCCAGCACCCACAGGGGAGGTCACAAGTGCCTGTAACTACAGCTCCAGGCAATCAAACGCCCTCTTCTGGCCTCTGCAGGTGCCTGCATCTACTCACACAGAGATACTCTCGAACACATAACAATAACACTGAAAGTAAGTCTTTTCAAAAGGAAGCATTCTGAGTTGAAGATGCTTTGTAAGCTGGAGTCCTAGACCACCCCTTCAATCACTTGTCCCTGCTCACTCCAAGGCATCTTTAACTTGTTTGCTTTCTTCTTATAAATTTCTTGATTTTTTTTTCCTTCAGGGGCCCCAGGCAAGCTCTTAGGAAGACAGAAATTTAAACATCAATCCTCATGTTCCTACTAGCCCCATATAAAGGCAAGGAAGCCAAAACACAGAAATTAAGGAATCTGCTCCCTGTGAAATGAGAGGCTGGGATTTACCCTCTAGCCCTGGTGCTGAGTTCTTGCTCCTCCCCACTGCACTCCACAGTGCTCTTTCATCTCATCGTACAAGACCACAGATCCTGCAAAAAGGTCAGGCTTTTGTCTCCAAGACTACTGGGCTTGTTTCAAATAAGCACCAAGTCCACCTTCCTCATCACATGGGAGTTCCCAACCCCCATCTATTTCTTCTAATATAAGAAGCAACCTCATTCCTTTTGAGTTGTTTCTCTTGGAATTCATACGTTAAGATTGTGCTCCTGACTGGTGGGGAATAACCCTAGATGAATTCCTTGGTGACCCCAAAGCACCTATCCCTCAAAACTATAAGGCCTCCAGCTCTCTACTCTCTTTATACCTATACAGTCCCACCCCCAGCCTCCCTGCACCTTTTGGAACACAGAACAGGTTTACATTCATAGGCTCTTTATACATGGCTGTTCACTCTGCCTGGAACTCTTCCCAAATATGGCCTGGTACCAAATATGGTACCAGGGCTGCTGCTGGGCTCCCCTTGGGGATAGGGTGAGAAGTTGGGGGTTCCTATATCTGTACATTGCAGCAACCACCTTACCAAGAATAGGGGGAAATAAAATCCTCAATGCCTACACTGTTGTCCCCTCCACCTGCAAAAGGAACCCTAAGAAATGCGGCTTTCCTTCAGGCTTGCCACTCCTGTCCAGATGTATATTTGTATCATGAACATTCTTCTGTTCTTGCCACAACACATTGTAACAAACTTGCTGTTTGTTATTGTTGCTGTTTGTTATTGTTGTGTTGTTATTACTGGGAGACTGAGCTTTTGTGGTGGGAATTGTCTCTGTAATAGCTCCATGTCCAATCCCCTCTAAAACTGTTTGCCAAGATCAACATCCAGCCAGCTATCATTGCACCACCACCATCTCCCCATCGTCACTGTCACCCACCACCACTACCACCACCACCGCCGTCACCACCACATCCCTGCCTGCTACTCACAGTATTTCTATCTTGTTTCCCACCCAATAGCCAGGATATTCCTTATGCAATATAAAACAGATTAATATCACCCAGAATCCTCCAGCAGCTCTTACCTCATGAGGAAGCCCTACAATGGTCTCCATAGCACTGTATGACCTCTCCCCTTCCCTCATGTTCCTTCAGCATTGTGCCCACTCTTCACTCATTCCTGAGATGCACTAGCTTCCAGCTGTTGCTCTAGAACACTTCCAATCCCAGGCTCTTTGCACATTCTGCTCTGTATCCTGGAACTTTCTCTGCTATGTACTCCCTAGCTCACCTAGTCACCGTCTTTGTTCAGTACCCTCTTCTCATTGCACTATCCCTGATCATCCTATCTTAAAAGCCTTGTTCTGCTTTTGCCTATAATCTTGGTTTGCATTTACTGTAGCGTAACAGGTATAATGTGTATATGACACAGCACCATTTGTTCCCTTGTCCTACTGCTTGCTTATGTCTTCCACAGAGCATGCAGGCTCCACGAAGATGGGGCATGTAGATGGCACTCAGGAATTGATCGTATTGTTGAGTGATGCTTAGGCTAAGGGGTGTCATGTCTAGTCTCATCTCTGCCTCTAACTGCACAAACTATTTCATACACTGTCCTTAGCTGCTTAGGCTATGAAATAATGTTGAGCTAGAAGATTCCTTAATGGGAGACCGATAGCAAAACAAGGAAAGAAGATAAGAGATGTTTCTGCTCACTTTTTGTCTTGTGTGATCTTTTAGGAAAAGTAGGAAACCAGATTCACAGTCTCAAAACATCTATTGTTCCTTTTATATAAAGTCAGCCCTGGGAACAATTTAATCCTTTGCTTCTAATGCGGCTCGAGTTTGCAGAGGCACATACCCATGCCCGCGCACACAGACAAGCACACGTGCACAGGAGCTCGTGTGTGTATGTGCACACACCAGAGTAAGAAAGTTTTGCAACTCTTTGTGGGAACTCCCAGCAGGGGCCAAAATGTTGGACACTTTTTCCAGTTTCTGTAGACATTTACTCAATCTTAGAAGTATTCAGAGAACTGTACCATCTCCAGAAGTCTCCTGGTTTTATCTTCTCTCTTCTCAGATAGCCTTGGAAGGGCCCCATGCCCTGATTCCAGCTCCTGCTTAGTCTTGGGGACCCTGAGAGGTTTTACACACCCTGTTTCCCACTCTAAGGCTTTTGCTGATTCTCTGTAGTGGCCAGTACAAAGCTCCCCTAATGATGCACATTTCCTGCTGGGAACATCAATCTCTGCCCCTTTATGTGTGCAGGGTCTCGTCTAGACCCTGGGTGAGCTAGAATAATGACGAAGGAATTATTCCTGGCCTCTGGGCGCTTACAGGCTTCTTATGCCGGAGAACTAATTAACTTCTACAGGAAAAAGAGTGCCTTTCAGTTGCCTCATTTTGTTCACATTTAGGTTATACAAAGCCACCCCGATCGCTTGTTGGTCTTTGTAAACGACTGCCCAATCAATACATTTTAATTGGAAGTGTTTATGAAACCCAGGAGAGTTCCCTAAATGTATTAATTGCTTCCTGAGGAAATATAAAATTCACAGTTACTAAAGCCATGGAAATGAGTACAAAGACAGCTCCAAAATATGGCTTTGTAAACTGTTGCTAAACACATGAAAATAAACAAACTGACCTTTTAAAAGTCAGTTTTCTTTTTTCAAAAAGAAAAAAATAAAATAAAATAAAACCCTGAATGAGCCACAGGCAGTTGTTTGCCCGGGGACTAACCCACTTAAGGAAGTGCTGTGCTTTATCTGAAAGAGACTATGTCAATGGTATCTTTAGTTTTAGAAAAGTTCTTTTGTCAAAGAATCTGGCTTAAAGGTTAACTGTGAATTACTCTCCCTTTCCTCCTACACATCCACTGTATTAACACAGGTTTAAAAAAAAAAAAAACTACTAGTTTTGAATTTAGACCTTATAAGTAGTCTGAAGTGAAAATAGCAATTATCTGTATTGTAAATTTTTTTCATAGAAACTTTAGAGGAAATTGTATCAGATAATGAGCTGAAGGACAGCTCCCCATAAACACTGCATATACACAGCTGGAAAACTCAAATTTTCCCTATGGAAAGAACCTCCTCGTTGCACGGCCATTTATTCAGTAGACCTGTCTGGGTAGCTGCCATGCAGCTATTGCTCTGTTGGGCACAAGAAAATGAAGACAGGAAGTCCCAGTCCCCAGCCTCAGGAACCACACAAGCTTGAGGGAGCATTGGATGGTTTACTTTATAAAGAGCAGGCACACTGGCAAGCAGAGACTCAAGAGAAGGGGGCACTGAGTCCGACGCCAAGGAGAAAACACTTCAGCTGAGTGCTGACAGATGAGTAAGGCTTTGTCAGGCAGCGTGGATAAGCACATCAACTCCAAGAGGGATATCTTGGAGCAGGGACACAAAGAACTGAAAGAAAGAAACTAATCAAGAGGGAGGACTCTTGCTAAAATGCTCTATTCCTATCCAGAAAGGCAAAGAGGCTGGAAATCAGAAGAAGGAGAAAAGAGGGAACAAGTCAGGAGCCTGACACAGAGGACCTCTGAAAATCTCTGCCCTGCAGACTATCAACATAGATACTGAGACTTATGGGCAGAGTGCAGGGAATCTTAGGAAAGAAGTGGAAAATAGTAAGATCTGGATAGGACAGGAGAGCAACAGAACCAAAAAAATCTGAGCACAGTCTTTCCTGAGACTGCTATTCCAACCAAGGACTATGCATGGAGATAACCGAAGACCTCTGCACAGATGTAGCCCATGGCAGTTCAGTATCCAAGTGGGTTCCATTGTAATAAGAACAGGGACTGTCTCTGACATGAACTGACTGGACTGCTCTTTAATTTCCTCCCCATGAGGGGAAAGCAGCATTACCAGCCCACAGAAGAAGACAATGCAGCCACTCCTGATGAGACCTAATTGACTAGGATCAGAAGGAAGGAAAAGAAGTCCTCCCCTATCAGTGGACTTGGGGAGGGGCATGCATGCAGAGGGTGGAGGAAGGGAGGGATTGGGATGGGAGGAGGGAGGGAACCATGGCGGGGGATACAAAGTAAGTAAAGTGTAATTAATAAAGAAAAAAAAAGAACTGAAAAAAAAATTTTAAAAAGGGTAAATGTTAGAATTCTATACAGATAACAGCTTGTTCTTTCACGTTTAACTATGCATCATTTTTTTTTTAAATAAAGAAATATTTATTGATTGTTGCTCTTAGAGCCTGTGCTGTTGGTGTTCTGTTCAGGAAATTGTCTCCTGTGCCAATGAGTTCTAGGCTGTTCCCCACTTTTTTTTCCAATTGATTTAGGGTATCTGGTTTTATGTTGAGGTCCTTGATCCACTTTGACTTTAGTTTTGTGCAGGGTGATAAATATGGATCTATTTTCATTTTTCTGCATGTAGACATCCAGTTGGTCCAGCACCATTTGTTGAAGATGCTGTCTTTTTTCCATTGAATGGAATTGGCTTCTTTGTCGAATATTGAGTATTCATAGGTGTGTGGATTTATTTCTGGGTCTTCTATGCGGTTCCATTGATCCTCCTTTCTGTTTCTATGCCAATACCATGCTGTTTTTATTACTGTTGCCCTGTAGTACAGCTTGAGATCAGGAATGGAGATACCTCCAGATGATCTGTTGTCGTACAGGATCGTTTTGGATATAACCTAGAACCTCCACTCAGATGTAGCCTGTGGTAGCTCAGTAACCAATTGGTTTCCCAAAGTGAGGGGAACAGGGACTATTTCTAACAGGAACTCAATGACTGGCTCTTTGGTCTCCCCACCCCCGAAGGGAGGAGCAGTCCTGTTAGGCCACAGAGGAGGGCTTTGCAGCCAGTCCTGAAGATACCTGATAAAACAGGATCAGATGAATGGGGAGGAGGTCCCCCCTATCAGTGGACTTGGAAAGGGGCACGGTGGAGATGAGGGAGGGAGGGAGGGACTGGGAGGGAATGAGGGATCGGGACACGGCTGGGATACAGAGTTAATAAAATGTAACTGATAAAAAATTTAAAAAAAAAAGAAATATTAAGTCTATTTAAAGAAAAAAAAAGAAAAAAGTTGTCAGGGTCAGAGGAGAACAAGGAACAGAGCCTACAGAGCTGGGAACCAGCACACAGATAATTAGAAGCAGAGGTGGCGGCAGTGGTAGGGGATGGAGGAGTGCGGGGTGGTGGTGGGGGGGGTGAGGGTGGGAGGGGTGGTGATGCTGGAGGCGGGGGTATCGTTCAGGCCAGAGGGGATAGCAGGGGTAAGGGTGAGGATGAATACCTGAGCAGGTTCAGGTTTAAATTGTTAGTGCCTTATAGGTGGGCAATGAATGGAAGGAAAGAAGCATATTGGTTCTAAAGGCAACGAAAAGGTAAAAGAGGAAAATATCCTAATAAGAGCCAAGGACAGTAGTGTGTCAGAGGACAGTAATGTGTCACCAGTTCTCCTCAGAGTAGCTGCTGGTATTGCCCTTCCTTTGCAAGTGCACATGAAGGCACAGGTTATGTGTTTCAGATAGCTGATAACAGATGTTTAGAGAAGCTAAACTCTTTCTTTTCGGAACCTCTTCCCAGATACCACAGTATTTGGACTCCAGTCTATGTCACTTCTAAGCACAGTATTCTAGAAACCTGGTTTATGCAGGGATGCGGCAATACTCAAAAGTTGGGACTTGTTTTCTAACTAAAAATGTAGACTGTCCTTTTAGTTCATTAATTTCCTTAGAAGAGGCTATGGAGACTGGGGCTCTACTAAGTCCACTTTTAAGGCTTAGATAAACTTCCCTCTTCTGCCTAGATCTTAACTGGGTTCCGGGTCCTGTAAAAATCCCTGAGTCTGTCTAGAACCAAGAACTTTACACCCTAAGATGAATCCAAATGTTTCACTGAGAAAGATGAATTGTTGATTTTTTCCCTTTGTGCTTTTAAATCACTATAGCAAGAAAATGCAGGACAAGACTTCAGTTCATCTAGATTTTATTACCTATAAGTTTTCCTTTCTCTCTAGAACAGCAATTCTCAACCTGTGGGTCATGACCACTTTGGGGTTGGAATGACCCTTTCATAGGGTCACCTGAGACCATCAGAAAACACAAATATTTACATTACAGTTCATAACAGTAGCCAGGCTCAAGCCTGTAATCCCAGTACTTGGGGGAGGCAGAGCCAGGCAGATCTCTGTGAGTTCAAGGTCAGCCTGATCTACGAAATGAGTCCAGGACAGCTGAAGCTATACAGAGAAGCCCTGTCTTAAAAAAACTACCAACCAACAAACAAAAAAAAAAACAACAACAACAACAACAAAACAATTTATAAAGGTAGCAAAATTACGATTATGAAGTAATAATGAAAATAATTTTGTGGTTAAGGCTCACCACAACATGAGGAAGTGTATTAAAGAGTCTCAGCATTAGGAAGTTTGAGAACCACAGGTCTAGAACAGGGCAGATAGATCTTCCTAGTGTTGGGATTTAGATTTTGAAGCATCATCGTCAAAATGTCACTTAACTTCATGAGAAATGGTACATGTGTGATGTGCTGTCACTTCATGCAATGAAGGTGAGAACGAAGGTGAGTAGCTGATCTTTGGAACCAAGAGATCTTAGGAGTCTAATCCATTTCAGAGCCTTCCCTTCAGAATCTTCCCTGCTCACACATGGCTCCGTAATGATGGCCAAAGATGCTATGAAAGCAGGGAGGAAGTGTGTTGATCCAATAGCTGCTCCTGTTTCCCAATGCAGGACAGCCTTGATCCAGTCACCCGAATGATCACAAATAATAAGTGGAGAAAAGATTGAACCTAACCAGACATGTACGTGTCTTCTGTTACTCGGATCCTTTCCTTCAAGCCAAGGGCCATGAGTCAGGTTGATATCCCTGGCCTGAATTCTACCCTGGCAAACACTAGAAATCATGGACAGGTAGGGCTTGGCATCAGTGTGTTTCAAAAATCATCCAGGTGACTCTAATGTGTAGGCAGGACTAAAAAACCAATAAGATAAATGACCTCTACAGTACCTTCTAACCCTTTAAAAATATACTGTAATCTTACCAGGAGCTAGAGGAAATGAGTTGGAAGCCCCTGGGCCATCCTTCCCATCAGCCCTGAGATTCAGATGCCCCATGTGCAATCAGCCTTCTAATGGGGAAAAAATACATGCTCTTCATGTGTTGGTCCCAAAGCTTGCCTCTTAGGTCTCCCCTACTGAGCCACAGTCACACAATCAATGGTGGAACTGTTCTTTACCGTAACTTGAGAGGGAAATAATCAGGGCCAATCCTGCTACACCACAGCCTAATCACAGTGACTGATATTTCTGGGGCCATGTTAATCAAGCCTTTGTGTAGACAGACCCTTAGGGTCAAGCCGGTTCCAGAGTGATTCTGCCTCCACGGCTGGAATCTTTTATAAACGGAAATTCTCCATTCAGCCTTCCTCTTACCTAAGTGCAAAATCTCTCCTAATGGTAGCATCTGTTGCCTGCACCAAACAGAGTTGATTACAGATGCTCTGAAAGGAATTTAAGTCCTTTCTCCTGCTTACCGGGGAGTGTGACAGGAAGCAATAGCTCTTATGATTAAAGGACAAATCTCTGGCCAAACAGTGAGTTCGATAATAAGGTAAAAGATGCATCATTGTATGAAATATTAATATTTGTTGAATTTTCATCTCTTCCTTTGGTACTAAATACAGCCAATAACCATACATAGTCTGTCTCTTACGGCTACAGAGCAGGTGTGCAGGTAACTGGTTACCAAGCAACGCGCTGGCTGGGGATTAGCACACACACTTGCATGAGCCCAACTCTGAATAATACAAACCTTGTTAAGTGATACATTTTTCATTATCCCAGCATCACACCAAGCTCTACACCCTCCCCTCCCCCCCCCCCCGCTTCAATCTTGGGAGCACATTCCTATTAAGAAGCTTGAAGAGATCACGCCATCAGATAGTTCTTTTTTATTAAAAACAATGAAAAGAACAGATTCATTATATCTTATCCATCAAAGTTGTTATCTACCCAAACATCTGTTCGGCTTTTGTTGTCGTGTTTGGAAAGAATAATTATCCAACAGACCTTATAAGAAATGAATTCCAGTGTGCGAGTGAACTTTACTAATGACTTGCCTTTAAAACTCCTCAAGGAAAAAGTTACCTGGGCCCGTAATCCTGTTTATTCTTTCAAAATGAAAAAGTCTTTGGTGGTTATTTCAGAAGTTTTTTTTTTTTTTAAGTAGCTCTCAAAAGCCTTCTGATCCTTAATAAATATGATCAAAATACATTTAAAATGCTTGGATTTCCTCAGTCCCTAAGTATAGAAAATGCCCCTTTTGTTTACCTTTATTTTCTAAACTTAAACATTACCCAGCACTAAGGACTACAACTACAACTAAGAAACTCATGTTCAAAAAAAGTTCTCTCACACTTAGAATGACCTCAGTTTTCCTTCTCTTTTACAATTACAAGTAAATATGTATATGGGGGATTTAGAGGGAGGAAGAAAGGAGAGAAATATGGAGGGAGGAAGGGATGAAGGAGAGATTCGTTCACAAGGGACCCCATTCCCCCTTTGCTTACAGACTCGACCTGTTTATAGCACCTTTCTTTGTCCCCTATAAAAGGGCTTTGTATTTTTAAACTGCCTTGTGGTGAGTGATTTTTCCCCCACTTTAGAGAAGGGAATTGCACATGGAAATGGTAGCAAATTGACAAACAAGGCGTGAGGTATCGGAGTCTAGCTCTTGGTTTAAGGCTTTATCTCCATCTATTCATCTCCACACAAAACTTAGTGTGTGTCTTCTACACCTGAGAACTCAAAGATGTTTGTCTTAATTAGTAGAGAGAGAATCATCGCTGCACCTCCCTCCGTGCTCGGCAGCAAGAGCAACCTGGGGAGTCACGCAAGGCTGCAGACAATTGTCCTCCTCCTAGAACGGAGCAGTGGGAACTTGCCTCTGACCCGGTGGCTTATTGAAGCTCAAACTGGCAATTTTATAAAATCTCCAACGGCTTTGTGTAACAATGTCTGTTATTTATGATAGAGCATCTCCGGGTTCGTCTGTAGAACTCTAGGCTGCAACGGAACGCTGTAGTGCGGCTGAGCTGGCAATCACACATTTCTGAGGGGCAGAACTGTGAAAATTATTCCTTCTAATGGCGTCTCTTCACGAAGAGGAAACACAACGGTCTCCAGTCTGGGGCTAGGGTGGGAGTCCAACAAAATGTCCTAAAGGGAAATGCACACAATTTATTTAAATAAAGTCAGTAAATTTTATATAATGCTTCTACCTAAAGTAAGTATCTGGACTCTACATCTCCAAAAATGAAATGGCTGCATTTGTTTTTTCAAAATATGGCCAGAAAATACACGAGGTTCTGTTTTTCCCATTGTAGTTCCGGTTCTGCCCCACATCTCCGCCTGGAGTCTACCTTGCTGTTTCTAAGTAAAAATGAGACTACATTGTCTTACTGTGAAAAGGCATTCTGGGAGTTGGTAAATCGGCTAAATTGTTTTAAGAAAGGGGAATTATAAGCTACCTGGTGAGTTCACTTTTCATTTTGTTCTGAGACTCTTTCTCTAAAACAAGAAAGATATTCTTGTCAGCTGCTCTTTCCTGCCTCAGGCACCTCAAGCACCAGATCTAGGTGGAAAGTCTTCTTACAACTTTAAGCTAGTTTATATCAAAATGTTAATTTCCTCAACAGCATCATTTCTACCAAAATCCCACTTGAAAGATACTCATTACAAGAGATCAGAACACAGGAGTTTCATTGACTCAAAATACAGATATAATGCACGTATGTTCCCACCCCCCACAAAAATACAGCATTATAATTAAGCATTCGGTAAAAAAAAATAGCATAATTTAGGTGAATGCTTAGCCTGAAGTTTTCCCAAAGCAAGGATTTTTTATCTAAGAGTGACTTCCATTTGGTTGTTATTTTCTTTCTGACAAAGATTTTATTCTGAAAAAAAAAATTATAAAGTTGTCTCCATTCTCAGACTCAGATAATGAATGGAGAAAACAGTATCTATAAATCTGTTTATTTTTGCAATCTTTCCTCCGGGAAACAACTTTTGGCTACTTATCTGAGCTCATCACTAAACTTATAAACTAGCAAAATATTGCTTAGCCTGCTTTCCTCCTTAGCGTGGGCTATAGACAAACACAGGTATTGACACAGACATGCATACAGACATAGATTTAGATACAGGTATAGATTTAGGGATTGATGCATTGTGTTTTTGTTTAACTGGAAAAGGCATCTGTTAACTGAGATGAAAAAAAAGTCAAACTTTTCATCAATTTCAAAAATAAAAACTTAAAAGTACAGCCTGGGAGTCACCGCTCCCTCTTTTACCCATTGTTCTGACGGCCCCTCATCCTGCTTTACCGATGGTGCCACTGCAGCTTCCTGAGAGCTAGACCATAGCACGTTGATTGCTTCATTCAGCAACAACAATGCTGAGTTTTCCGTTCCACGCTGAACTTCTGCCAAGCCACAGAACCTCCCCTGTACACACAGTGATCAACACTTTACCTTCCAAAACTAAACACGGTCTCAGCATCATTCAGAGTGAATAGACACCCTAATAATTACCTTTTCAGTTTACTGCATTTCTTTATGCTTCCTCAATCTTTTCAGAAATAGGACAGGCCAAGGATTATTATTGAGAGAGCACTCATTAGGATGTCTACCATGCCCACCTTTCAAATGTCAGCCTCGTGATTCATTGCCTTCTGTCAGTCCACCTATATACTTCAACACAGTAACAAAGTCTTAACAAAATTTCCCAAAAGTTGTTGAGCAGAGGGTTTCAAACCAAGAGGGATTTGGCTCAGTTAAGGATCAGAAGGGCAATGTTTGGACAAGGCCATGGGAATGAAGACCTTCTGCTAGAGACAGGAATGTCCCTCACCACTCTTTATCTTATCAGGCCAGTAAGACTTAGGTGCCAACTTCCTCCCTGACTGCTGAGAAAAGAGCTTTGTTCCACTAAGAGCAAGGGTATCACATCCTGAGTTGCATCTCTACACTGCCATGTTATTTACCATCCCATGAAAACACTCTTTTGACTCTTAGAACGTCCTGCCTGTTACCAGTTTCATCTGTGGGTACTGCTGGGTACAAGAATACCCAATGTCTCTCAAGTGCATTCTTGTCCTTGATGCATTTTCCTCTCTCTCTTCCCCCCTTCCCATCGCTTCCCCTCCTCTCCTCTACCTTCCTCTCCATCTTACTCTCTTTTGTACATGAGACACACAAAATTCAAAACTGCCACATTTCCAGGAGAGAATGCTCTCGTGAAATTCTGGGATTTGATTTTCGGTTCAATTTCCAAGCCCCTGCTCTTTCTATAGTATCCTGGAGGCTGGTGAGCTGATTTCCCCATGAGCTGAGGAAATTGAATTTGGCATTGAATAGCGTCATCCAACTCTTACCTCTGAAAATAGTTTTGGCAGCTCCTCACGTAACTGATTTGTATTTTGTTGCCTAACATTTATTTCTGTTTGATAACATTTCCAATATTTAAGCACACTGAAGAGTGTGCTGATAGGCTGACATTTAAATTAGCTTTTGTATCTCTTTCCTTGTGACAATTTTAGGTCATTGAATTTCAGAACACAGTCATGATGAGAGTTTTCTCCATGTGCAAAGTGAGTGTCATCTCACACACAGCAAAAGGCCAAGGATGAAAGCTCTGAAATTATATATGTCTCAGAGATGAGTACAGCCTACTCCTGAATTGGCATCACTGAGGAAGTTTGCTAAAATATGGAATTTTGAACCCCATCCCAGAAATACTAGTCTTGGATATGGGCTCATATCTTCTACTTTGTTTTCATTCTTTTTTTTCTTCTTCATTTGCTGATGTGCGCTGTGTGCGGCATACATATGTATGTGCACATGTGTGAGGATACATGTGCCCCTGAAAGCAGGTGGAGAAGCCAGAGGTCGTTGTCTAGTGTTTTCCTGTAACGTTCCTCACCAGCGTGTCTCACAGTTTCTCGGTGAACCTGGAGCTTGCTAGCCAGCGAACTTCTGAGAGCTGCCTGTCTTTACCTAGTGTGACAGGGGAAGCCAGGGCAGAAGTTCCGCCATCATGTATTCTTGCTAAGGCCCTTTCAGGTTTAACTAAAATTTGATCTCCTTGATGGAGAAGCCCGTGGACAAATTACCTAGCTCTATTCTAGGGACCTGAGGTCAAGGTGCCCCAGATAACTTGGCTTACGTTAAACTGCTTGTTTCCTAAGCTTTAGTGCAATCCAGAACAAGATGCCAGGATAGGGTGTGTGCCTTGAAAAGCCCCGTGTTCTGGACTCTCAGAGCTACAGTTAGGACCCAGATCCTTGAGTGTGTTCCCAACTGGCTAGAATAAGGACTTCTACTTGGCTATAAGTGTGTCTAAGTGGTCACATCTCCTGGCTCTTGGTGACACTAGCGTTGGGTTTCTAGACGCAAACATCATACCTGGCTTTCATATGAATTCTGGTGATTTGACCTCAAGTCCTTACACTTGCTCTTTTCTCCACTGAGCCACTCCCCAGCTCTTCAGAGGAAGTTGAATTGTAAGGACCCAAACTATGGAAATGTTCTTGCCCTAAGAATTCCAAAGTTACTGGTCTTAGATTTGTGAGTCGACATAATGAAATTCACTAGGCTTTCTCCGTGCCAGTACACTAAATTCTCTAAAAAGGAAAGCAGCTCTGAGTGACACACTGTTTATGTAAATGCTGACAATCAGATGATGCCACCAGTATCTCTGTAAC
The DNA here is from genome assembly GCF_030254825.1 of Meriones unguiculatus. Lineage (NCBI taxonomy): Eukaryota > Metazoa > Chordata > Mammalia > Rodentia > Muridae > Meriones > Meriones unguiculatus. The sequence goes on from NC_083350.1 coordinate 100,570,158, forward strand.
AGAGCAGCAGTGAACAGTATACATATAAAACCTAACATGTTCTCTGGCCGAAGGCAACTGGCCCACTGTCCTCATTTGCCCCCTGCTGTAGTCTTATTCCTCCTCTCCCACATGAGTTGGCTGTGCCATCTTTTCATCTTCCACACACAAAGCTTAGTATACCAGTATAAGAGAATCGTGGTTGGACGTAGAAGGCCTGAAATGCGTCAGACCCAGACAAGATCTGTACAAACTTGCCTGAAACTACCAAAACCATGAGCCAAATAAACCTTTCCTCCTTTGAATTATTTCACTCAGGCATTTGTCATGGTGACAAGTATCTGAGTAGCACCTTCCCTTTTGACCTTTTCCAATGACCTTCAGTTTATCCCATCCTCACACGATTGACGTATCTCTCAGGGATTATCTAGGGCACCTTCACTGATGCTCACCATTTCTGTGTGAGTAAAGTGGGGTGTTCTTACTTTAGCCTGCACATTAGAATTGCTTAAGTAATTTTCTATCTAGGTATGCACACATGTGCACGCACACAGACACAGGAACACGCACACAGACACACACAGCACCTCCATTTCTCTTGTGGCTACTGCTTATATGTTACATTTTTTCCAGATTTCTTTTAATCTTCTTATGTCTTAGATTCTAATGTATATTTTAAAGACATCAGATAGTTGCGTTTTATTATATTATTAGTTAACCATGTTTATTTTTATTTCTTTACTCCATTGATATTTAATGGAATTATTGTTGTGGCTAAATGTGTTTGTTTTTCCATTTAGTGTGGTAGTTATAGTTGCCCTTGGATTTCATATTTTAAATTTGTGGTATAGATATTACTATAGATAAATTATCTTGTTTACAACATCCTTTATCAGTTTTTGGACCTATTTCCTCACTTACTTAATTGTTCCATATTAAATATTTTGTTATATAATTGCAACTCCTCTGTTAGGTTTTTCTGCTATATTTTTCCTTATTTTATCTGTGGTTGTTACAGGGTTTACAATATATATCTATGATTTACTACAATATTCTTTGGGTTAATACTGACTTAATTTAAGTTACATGTCAGCTTGCCTTTAAAATGATTCTATTTTTCCTGCCTTACTTTACTACTGTCAGATAGATAAGTAGGTAGGTAGGTAAGTACATAGGTAGGTAGATAAGTAGGTGATAGATAGATAGATAGATAGATAGATAGATATGACAGACAAATAGACAGATAAATGAAGGATATAGAAGGAAATAGATTATAAATAGAACACAAATAGATGGATAAATATATAAATAATAAAAATGATAGAATGATAGGCAGATTATAAATATGTGCCATGAAGACGGGAACTAAGAACAGGATATCACATACCTTCCCAATGGAAAACAAAGTGATGTAATAAGGGTTTTAGAGTTTAACATGAACCTGGAATTAAGGAAAAAATAGGTACTATGACAAACAATGTGCTATCCTGGGAAAATAGCACAACAAAAGTATAAATCTAATTTCTGTTAAAATCTAGTTAGATGAGGGAAGAGGAACAGGAGACCCTGGGGTGAACTCTGCTCCCCACAGACATAAACATTCAAGAATCTAAGGCAATCAAGGCCTCACCATCATCTCTGTGTGACTCCTAAGGCCACTCTGGAAATCAGTATCTGACCAGCAAATAAGAGGAGGACGCATGAGAGGAGTTTACAAGAATGAATGGCAATTCCTATTCCGTCATGAAAAGGACCACAAGGCTCCTCTTATTAGTGAGGGATATAGGATTCAACGTGATCTGAGTGAAGTAGCTGTTCTTGCATGAAGAGCTCAGATCACACAGACAGTGTTCCCTTCTTGCCACCATTTCAAACATCCAGTAGACTTCCAATGATCAAGGGTCAGAGGAAGCAATGCAGATATAGCTGTAACTTACTGATTTTTGTCTATGTTTAATTTTGACTGTACTTTGTAGAAATAATCCTTCTTTCTTGTCCATGTAAGTTTGTAAGAATGAAATGAAGGACAGAAATGGTAACAAGGTTTGCTTAATCAATATGTTCCTCCCGCAACCTCCAAGGACCTGAGGACCAAAAGAACTGGATCCAGCTTTCCATGAGACCAGAGACAAAAGTTCACTTTTTCTTAAATAAATTTGAGTTGTATTTTCTTTAACTTACAGTTAACACCTTTTATTAATGTAGGTGGAAAATGTGAACTATTTTCGGAGAGTAGCCAAATATTGTGGAATTAGAGAACACAGGGGAGAATAATAAGTGATAAAGCTGAAAACTAGATCACAGGATTCTTTAAAATTCAGGCTAAGAACTTTGGGTTTTATGAAAGCCTGTTAGACTAAAGCACAGCGAGGAAAGGTAGTTCACCTAAGGTCACAGATAGTTGGTAATGAAACTAGGATTCAACACTGGGCTTCTGATCCCATAGCTTTACCACCTAATATGGTACCTGGAGGCCACATGTGGTCATTTAGGCTTAATTTAAATTAAATAAAAATTTAAAACTCAGTTCCTTAATGAAATAGACAAGTTCAACTTCTTGATGGCTATATATAGCTACTGGCTAAAGTACTGAATATGGAAGATGGTTACAATTTCTTTTACCAAAGAATACTCCTTTGAACAGCCCTTTCCTAGGACCACTCTCCCCTTCCTCACTTTACCAAGTGAGGAACCTATTTGACTATCTAACATGAGTTACTAAACTATAGTTGTGCTGGAATCTCTATGTTTAAACCTAATTTCAAATCTGCATGTTTGCAAAGCAATGAAACTACGCCACAATCTTCCCACTTGTATACTTGTAAAAATCATATGTATGAGTCTCCAAAGAACTTCAATTGAGTATGATTATAAAAAAAAAAAAAGAAAGAAACTTAAAGGACATTGTAGAAGAAAACATAGCAAAAATGTAAGAGATTTAGTAATATCTCACTTTCTGGCAGTTATAGAATGGCTCCATGGCTTCAAAGCATGGATGATTCAATGAGAGCAAAGCATTTCTCTTCTTACCTTCTCCTTTGTAAAGATAGCTTATCCCTTGCTCTGTGCCTGCTTTCTTCAATTCTCTCTGAAGGTGGATTGTATTTTCCCCCAAATTTTTTCCTAGATAATTCCCAAACTGTCCTTCCTCTCATTTAATATCACAAGGCATTGAGATTACACTAGTATGATTTCTGTTATTGTAACAGACAACACGACCGAAAGCAATTTGTTGGGGGGCGTGTTATATTAACTTCTTTCAGAAAGGGAAGTCAAGGCAGGAGCTCAAGCCAGGAGCCTAGAAGGAGGAACTGAAGCAGAAACACAGGGGAAGGCTGCTTACTGCCTCCCTCCCTCCCTCACATTCAGCTACCTTTCTTACTAATATCCCAGGCCCACGTGCCTAGGGATGGTACCACCCACAGAGGACTGGGTCCTCCTGTATCAATTAACAATCAAGAACATGCCCCACAGACATGCTCACCGATCAATCTGATGGAGCCAATTCTTTCCAGATTGTATGTCTTCCCAGGTATATTAAGTTGACACTGACAATTAGTCATCTAGGAGATCACTTATGTAAAAGAAGTAGTACATAAAATAAAGACACACACACACACACACACACACACACACACACACACTCAACACCATGTCACCATGAATCTCGTACCGAGTGAGACAAAACAACATGCCCAGAGCTGGCAGTGTTGCTCTCCGGTTGAACCCTTGCCTAACCTGTACCATGCCATAAGATCAATAATGAAAATACAGACATGATGAATGAATACTGCCTCCTTCTTCCATGTAATCTAAGCACTTTTGACTTTGACTTCTGGAACCATCATGTACTCTGACGTCTGGACCTCACTCAGCTCAACAACCTTAACTCCATCCTTTTGCTGGCCCACTTCTACGGAAAACCTGTAACTCAGTAAGTAATATCCACCTTTACACTGATATCCAAGATTCAAGACATCATAATGATCATAATGATACCTTTTCTGCCTCTACCGCTAGAAGAATGAGCAACATTTCCATAGTGTTTGCCTATATTACCAAGGATTTTTGTACAATATTCAGCACAAAGCCTGAACAAGGTCAGATTCTGAGATAATTGGCTGTAAGGTTATGAAGAGCAGAACATGTTCAGTTTTATTCCCCGATCCCCTGCCCCATAACCTGGTAATCAAGGCAGATAATCATACATGTTAGCAGGCCCCAGGTAAACACTTGCCACTAGTAAGGTCCAAGGCTTTCTTTTGTGCTCTGCTCTCCAATGCAGGCTTTAAGAGATTGGGAATCAAGGTTGTACCGTTTCTGTTAATTATTGCACAGTTGGTTTAATCACTGTCTTAGTCACAAAAGGTAGTGGAAAGTGAATTTCTGGCAAAGGAAACTGCAAGAATGCTATTGTGCATGCAATGTTCGACCTCTTTCTCCTCTCCATGAACATGTCTGGGGCCCAGAAAGGCCTTCTGACCCATCAACCAGACATTCTAGACACCTTTCCCAAGGCAGTTAATTATCCTCATCTCCAGAGCCCAAACCCAGCAGGCAGGAAGTTCTACACAAATAAGATGCTCTTGTTATACAGCAAATGACAAGCAGCCGACCCTAAGCAAAGGGTCCTTCAGCTAAACAGAATCATGTGTGACCAGCTACTCCAGCCAGAAAAGCCCACCTGCTGGTGCCTGCTGCTCCTTGAACATCCAGGAATCTTATTGTCTGAAGAATGGATAGTGTTCAACAGTTTCCTTTGCCATTTGCACATCCTCCTGAGACCCCATTCTTCTGCATGGCAGCCATCTACATTCTCTAGCACCCATTCTGGTGCTCATATGTTCCATTTTCTCTCTTTGTATTCAAAACTTATCTGTCCCCATTCCATCCCAGCCCTGAATGACAAGCTCACACAGCCAGGACCTTGAGGGCTGTTCATCACTCCCCACGGTCTCCATTTCTAAATGTCTATTTTTTTAAAGGGGGCACTGATACCGTTACCAAATAAAGAAGAAATGTAGCAATTCCAGATGACCTAGCATGATACGTCTGACAGGGGAGGAGGAAGAATGTCAGTTTGTTCATGTCTCAAATAATAGCCAGGATGCCTCTCAGATGTATAAGGGAATTCCAAACAGTGGAACATTGCCATTTTTTTTATATACATCAAGATCAAAATTCACCTGTGTCCCCAGTGTTGAGATTCTATGAGGCACAGGAGAAAGTGTGACCAATCAACCCCAGAGTGGTGCCTACTGACACATTATATATGCCTTGTGAAGGTCAACAAAGTTACATAATGATTACTAGACTTCCTTAGAGATTGTGATGCAGCACAAAAAAGAAGACAGTCCACAAAAGTGTGTTGATTGACTAAGTGAATGCTTGTGAAAGGTATAGAGCTTGGCAAGTAAGCCACAGGAAAGAGAACTCAAAGGGCTGGAGAGATGATTCTGTTGATAAAATGTTCGCTGCCCAAATCTGAGGAGCACAGTCCAATCCCTAGTACCCACTTAAAAAGTCAGATGCAGTGGCACATGCCTATAACCCCAGTGCTAGGCGTAAGGAGGAGGGGACAAAACTCCCTGAGGCTTGCTGGCCTGCAAGTCTAGCCAAATCAGCAAGCTCCAGGTTCAGTGAGAGAGACTGTCTCAGAAACTGAGTGATGAAGGGAGATTCATGAAGTTTACTTCCAGACTCTGCTTGCATTCACATACACCCTGCACATGCATATGTGTCCATAAAAGCACATACACACACATACATCAAGACCTTTCACGACAAGCTGAGCAACAGTCCATGTGTTTAGAGACTGGATTTAACAGATTCAGAGATAGAGATCTCAAAGATTGAACTTCCCAAAGTGTTAAGTTGTTTCAAGAATAATGGTGATGGATGATGATACAGAAAATAGAAAGACCTGAAACACTAGGAAGAAAAGTTTTAACACGATACTAGGGGCAGCAGGGAATACCTAAGAGTCCTTGGGCAAAGAAACAATTTGGAAAGCATGGTATTTTAGAAAGACTGGTCTATCGAAGTGAGATAACTGAGTGCAGAGGAAACCAAGTGTGAAGTTAGGTGGGAGTAAACCTGACTGTGCCAAATGGCCAAGTTGGAAGCAAGAATTACAGAAACAAAACACCAAGAGAAATAACTGCAAGCTACCTGGGTAAGTGCAAAGGACTAAAGATAAAAGAATGACTAAGATATAATCCTGAGTGACTAAGCATCAAGGATATGAAGAGGCAGCCGAGAATTCTGCCCAGGTGGCACACAGACATTAGACTCAGGCTGCAGGTACTGCAGCCCCAAGAGCTACGGGTGAGCTTCTACCTCAGGTGTATAAACTAATAGGGACACTGTGTTAGGATTAAGCAGCAGAGGTACCTTTGTCAAGTCCAGGCCAAGATGTACCATTAAGCTACGGGTGAGCTTCTACCTCAGGTGTATAAACTAATAGGGACACTGTGTTAGGATTAAGCAGCAGAGGTACCTTTGTCAAGTCCAGGCCAAGATGTACCATTAAGGGATCACACGATGCAACAGATCTAATGCAATAGGTTTATTGCAGGGGTTGTCAAAAGGCAGTCTTGGAATGGGGGCATGAGAGAGAAATAGAGACAGACAAAGAGACTGGGAGACATAATGAGAGGGAGAGTCATGATGTTAAGAGGGCCCTTTTGAAGGGTGTTTGTGTAGCCTACACTGCAGTGGGTGATGATGTAAACTGTTAGCACTGAGCTGCTGAAAGGCAAGATGGTAGAGTGCCTGATTTATAACACATTGACCATATTTTTCTCTCATCTCTCCATAGGAATGTTTCTGTTTGGTGATACTTTAATCTCCTCTACTGAAGGACCCAACACAACCTAAGATGTGTTGGAAATAAGTCAATTGCTGAATATCTAAAATCAGTTAATGAAGTACCATTAAATCCAAAAGAAATTCCAACAGAAAATATTGGGAGGCATACAGCCTCTTTTGATCCCTTCATTATCACTTCGCCGCCCCTCCACCTTTTCTCTATTCCTTCACAATTACCTCTACTCCTGACGGAGACGTGCTGCCTGCTGCTCTGACCATCTGCCTCACTGTTTTTGAGAGTCAGAGACTCTATCAATTCTGAAATGCTGTTTTTCTGTTATACTTTCAAAAATTAGCATAAAGAATTGTGTAACAAAACTTGAGAAGTTGAGGAAACGCTGTGTAATAGGTGTCAGGAAAGAATATTATTTTGGAATTGAAACTTGGAAGGTCTAAAGATACTGATTTTCTGCCTTACAAGCATATATTTCCTGACTATTCGTTGCTTTTCTTGTTGGTGCAACTAAATAGCTGGCAAGAAGACACTTAAGGAAGGAAGTATTTACTTGGCTTTTGGTTTGAAGGTATAGCCCATTGCTATAGGGAAGGCATAGCTGGGGGAACAACAGGTCACATCATGCCTCTGCTCAGGAAGCAGAGAGAGATGGATGCAGGTGCTCAGCCGCCTTCATCCTTTCAGGGAGGGAATCCTGGTTCATGGTATGCTGCCCCCCACATTCAGGACAGGCGCTTTAGTCACTGTTCTATTGCTGTGATGAAGTCCCATGACCAAGGCAACTTATGAAAGAGAGTGTTGGATTTGGCTTACAGTTCCATGGCTTAGATCCACGATGGTGGAGGAAAGGCACAATGGCAAGGAACAGCTCAGCACTTGCATCTCAAACAGCAAGCAGAATGCAGAGAACATGGGAAATGACACAAAACTCTTGAAACCTCAAAGCCTATCCTCAGTGACATACTTCTTCCAGCAAGGCCACACCCCCAGTCCTCCCTAAACAGCCCACAACTGGGGACCACGTATTCAAATGCCACAGACTTGTGACAGGCATCTTATTTAGACAAGCACAGTGGGTCTTTTCTCTTTAGGTAAGTCTCTGTAGAATTACCTCATGGAGGTGTGTCTCCTAAAGAACTCCAAATTCAATACAGTGATTTAGCCATCACCTGTCATGCCGGAGTTGTTCCATCCATAAGTGGACAACACCCAGGGGGGACAAAGTCTCAAAAAGAAGTATTCCTGAGCCAGGAAGTAACTCTCTAGCACACCATTTCATAGGTGGTTATAAATTCAGCACAAGAAAGACGGTTGCGATTAGCACATTGAGGTCTAACCAATAATGAGTATATACATGATGAAGGAGAAGATACAAATTAATTAGTGCATCCTTTCTTACCACACTGGCTGCAGAAACAAAATAAATGGGGCTGAAACAACTCTTGAGGGATGAAAACTGGTTTCGATTCTTGTGCAAATTCTGATTGATCAACACTACCTAGGTCCCAGGGCTGGATTCCTGGCTTTGCTAGGAACCCAAGGCTGTAAGTGATGAGAGATACTTTGCGTGGGGAGAAGGTCATGCACTCTTCCTGGACCTGTTTCCCTGCCTGTAATGGCGTGACCACCCATGATCACAAGGCAGGAATGGAGACCTAAGGCAGAGATGAGCTGCTGAGATGCAGGCTTCCCTGGAGGCAGGCTTCGATGACACAGCATATGTAATTGGAAGGAGCAAAGGCTATTTAAGCCTTTGGGGAGTAGGTAGAGGCTTTCCGGGTGAGTTACGCCACTGGTGGGGGCCGAGGTGCTGGGAATGCCTTGTTTGCCTGAAGAGGAATTCCAGGTGCTTGTTGGACATGAGAGAGGAAGTTTAACCTGAAACTACCACCAGGCTTCATGACTACTTCAAGGGTGGCAGAAATGGGGGCTTTAAGACTTTGTGCAGCAAGGCATTCCAGCCCATAATAGGAACCATCCTATTCCTGCCGGTATCAAGATGAGATTTTCCAGGTTTGGACATGCCCCAGCCTCACTCTTGCTCCAGGCCAGCTCCCCACCGCAGCCATGATGGTGGGAAGTGTACAGTTAGCTTGATCTGACTGTGCTGCCCTCATCTTCATAATCGGCACCACAGTCTTCTTTTTGTTTTGTTTACATTGTTTAAATTTAATTTAAGTATATATAGCAGGTTGTAATTGTAAACATATTTTAATTGCTTTCATTTATTTTTAAGGGGTTATTTTTATTTTATGCAAATGTTTTGCTTGCATAAATGTAAGTACACTGTGAGTATGTCTGGTGCTGTAAAAGTCAGAAGAGGGCACTAAATCCCCTGGAACTGGAATTACAGAGGATTGTAAACTGCAGTGTAGGTGCTGGGCACCAAACCTGAGTCCTCTGCAAGAGCTTCAGTGCTCTTCGATGCTGAGCCGTCTCTCCAGATCCCTAAATTGCTTTCAATTGTATACGTTCTCTCTCTTAGACAATTTCACACGTGTATATGCTGAAATTTTACACCATTACTTTCTTTCAATCTTCCTCTCTCCTTACAGGAAGTCCTTCCTTTGATTGATTGATTTACTGACAGTGTTTATGATTGTATGCATGAGTAGGGGATCATTTACAAGGGAAAATTATCAGTGGTTACATCCTCCTTACCCAGAAAATTTTAATTGCCATAGAACCTCAGTGTTGTATGGGACCTCCTCAGGAGGCCCCAACCATTATGAATGCTTTCTAAAGCATGGTTTCTCAATGTCAGTGAATCGAATCTATAGGCATTTCATAGATGTCACACATTATAAAAGAAACCCATGTTTTGGATAAGAAAGAGAGTGGAAAAATTTAAAGTCTCTAAGATTTTTGTAAAATAATTCACTAACCTTTAGCAAGACAGCTGTCATCACTAGGCAACCGAGGGAGTTGTCTTCTGACTTCCACCTGTGCACTGTGATATAGTCACACACAATGCACATATGTTATATACACATACACAAAAGGAGAGTCAAGAGTCATTGGTATATTGATGATAATTGATATAATGAGAATGAATTAGAGCAGCCAGGCAAGAAAGTACAAAATGAGAAAACTGGCTTGTTCAGGATTGAAAGAATGCCTGAATTCAATGGGTAGGCAGTGGAGGGGGTTCTCCTGCAGAAAAGCAGGAAAGGGTTGTTTCAAAGGTGTCATGACAACTACAAGAGGAAGTACCAAAGAAGCCAAGATGGAGATCTTGAAGAGACACTGGTAAGCAGCAGAAATCCCCAGGAGTGAGCTAAGAATGGGCTATGCAGTTGCTGATGAAAAGACTTAGAGACATCCTATTAGTGAGATTTAGTACCACAGAGTAGAATAAGTAGATGAGCATTAAAGTAGAGAAGATAATTATTTGACTCGTATTAGAGAAGCTTGAAGATTGTGTGGATAGAGACCAAAGGACAGACAAAGAAGAGCTTCTAGGAAGTACAATAGGTTCTAAGAACATGGTCTTTTTCCGTTGCCTGCAACTGGATAAATGTCAGCTGTTTGTTTTTTTTTTATTTGCTGGCACCAGTCTATCAAAGGCTGATTTCAATGGACTTACTGCTCCGAGAACTGAAAGATCACTCTGAGAAGAAAATAACTGGGCATCCCAGGAGGTGGCAGGGAGGCTGCTAAGCCCACCTCGCCTATCTGGAGGGTTACATCAGCCAGGTTTTACAACAGTCCTTTGGCCTCTTTGTTGATCCATTTCTTTAGCTGTGGAATGGGAAAATAATTCCTTTTTAATTGGATCCTGAAGTGATAAGGGCTTTTTCAGACTGTTCAGGACTCTAACAGTGCTTCCAGACAATAACCTAGCTCAAAAATTTCCTAGCTACTTTGTCCTACTCCCTAGAAAGCTACTTTTTTCTTCCCATAAAATCTGCAACCTGAGTGCTGAAGATGTAAATGTGTATGAGTATGTGTGTGTGTGTGTGTGTGTGTGTGTGTGTGTGTGTGTGTGATTGTATTGGGTTTTGGACCCTGTACTATCTCCTGTCTTTAATATGCCAAAGCCAAGTAGAAAACTGCCAAAATGGCCCATGAAATTCCACCCTTCATACCATGGTGGCTTCTAACTATTCATTTGTTCAACCAAAGAACTTTCTAAAGCTAAATTCCTACCTGCCTCAGCTACAGCCTCCAGTTTTATTGGATGTGTGCAAGTTCATTTACATTCTGTTTCTTTCCTCTTAAGTTTCAGCCTTTACCAACTCAGTATCCTCCCCTTCCCCCAGGAGCTGTCGTTAGCAGCCATACATCGTCTTTTGGAAATAAACCCCAACTGTCTGCTGGAAATTTCCACTCGCATATGCAGCCATCTCGCCCAGGCACCACATCTACACTCAGATCCAGCAAGGACTGGCTGCTGCCCAGGGGCTCCTGTTTCCATCCTGTTGATGTCATTCTACCCATCACCCTGGCTCAGGTCCTCAGCCTCACAACTCTTACACACACATACACCGTATCCTCTCTCTCTCCTTGATCTCCTGTCTCTGTTATCAAGTCTGAAATTTTTCCACTGAAGTATCTGGCTCATCAGTGTCTTCTGGCTTCCAGTTTTTACATACTTCCTATGTGTCTGCCACCAAGATTTTTTAATTCCCCTTCCCCCTGTCATCCCCTTGATAGCCCTTCCAGGTCAGGGGTGTTCTACCTCTTTCAGATGAGAAAAATCATAGTTAACTATTTAGACTGCACTGGACTGAGTGTCAATAGTCCTAAAATTCACAATTTGAAACCCTACCCTTCCACACTATGACTGAATTTGAAGTGACAACAATTAAATGAGGTTATCAGGGCAGGGTCCTTATTCAATAGAGATGATCTGCTCATACAAAGAAAAAAGAAATGTCGTCATCTCAGCACTTGGAGACTGAAACAGAAGAGGTACAAGTTCAAAGGTCATCCTGGATTACATAGCAAGGCCCTATCTCAAAAATTTTTTTTGCAAGAGAGGCAAAAAAGACACCAGGATCCATTCTTTTCCTACTATGTAACAGGAAAGTAAGATGAAGAACAAGCCAACATGAAGCCCTTACCAGGAAAACAGTCAGCAGGCACCTTGACCTTGGATTTCTCAGCCCTTAGATCTGAGGTTGTTGTTAAGCTATCCAGATTTATGGCATTTTCTGTGACAAGCTGGAAATCTAAGTCAGAGTAGGCATCTCGGAAGAGATGAGGGGAATTCAAGCAGAGACTCCTAATAGCAGAGACCATAGAGACTGACGAGGACATTCTCTAATTAGACTAGTCTTCTATTAAAGGGTGAGGAACACCAACCCACCCACAAAAACTTAGACCCAAAATTTACCCTGCCTACAAGATGTGCAGGGATAAAGAAAGAGCAGATAGAGCAGAGATTGAGGGAATGCTTAACCAATGCCTGGCCCAACCACCCTAGCAGAGAGTGCCAAACCCTGACAGTATAAATGATACTCTGTTAAGCCTACAGACAGGAGCCTGTCATCAGAGTTATCCTCTGAGAGGCTCTACCTAGCAGCACCTCAAAATAGATGCTGAGACTCACAGCCAAATATTGGTTGATGCTTAGGGAGTCTTGGGGAACAGTGGGAGTAAAGAGAAAAGGATCCGGACATGATAGGAGCTCCTCAAGAAAAACAACAGGGCTAACAAACCAGGGTCCAGCGGGGCTTTCTGAGACTGAAGAATCAACCAAAGACCATGCATGACCTGGATCTAGGCTCCCTACAAAAATGCAGCAAATGGGCAGCTTAGGCTTCAAGTGAGTCCTCTAGTAAAGGAAGTGGGGACTGCATCAGACACAGATTCACTTGCCAGCATTTAGATCACTTTCCCCAGGCCACAGGGGAAGAGGAATCCTGATGCAGCTTGATGAACTGGGGTGGATAAACTACCCTTTTCTGAGGAAAGGGCAGGGAGGGAGGGAAAGAAGGTGGAGATGGGAGAGGAGGAGGGAAGGGACTATAAGGACGTAAAGTGAATAAAATAAATAAATGAGAAAAAAAAGGTTTATGGCATTTTGTGATGAGAGTCCAAGCATATGACTACAGAGAATATGCCTGACACGTCACTAAGAGATGGAGTTAGGATTTAAACTATGGTCTTCTCTGCAGGCATGTCCTAAGCCACTGTTCAGGATCACTGTCTGAGTCAACACCTCAGTTCAAGTCTTTTTGGCTCCCTCTAGCTAACCTGTGTGTGTCATATTTGTTTTCCTCAAGTCCCACTGAGGTCAGATAAGCCCTTTGACCAAAGGTTTCTGTGGATTCCCACTGCCTGCAAGGGCTGGTTTGATTTCCACAGATGTCTAAGGTCTTTTTAGTGACCCATCAGTCTCCCATCCAGACTTACGTCCACTCATGGGATATCCCAAAGTCCTGCTATTCTGCTCATCGGGGTTTGTCTGTGAGTTCCTGTGAGGTGAGGTGGAGTGCAGAGAGACTTTCTCAGCACAGCCAGTGTCTGGAAAACAGCAAATGCTCTATCAATGGCTCTTGAATGACTGACTGAAGCTGCAACTTTTCACCTAGAGAAGTAGTACCACCCTCCCATCTGTGATGCTCCTTCATCAGGACCAACCTCAGATCCACCTCAACTACAGGGGTCTTTCCTAATAACTCACCCTCTGTAATATTATTCCACTCCAGGCCTCTCCTCAAAGACATTCAATCCATCCAATTGACTTGACACATATCACTTATCTGCAGGAATCAACATAGCTACCATGCTCAAGAACAGCCAGTGTGGTTCTACCACATCTGTGACAGTAACTGCTAGCTGCCTCTCCACATCTCCTGCCCCTCCCCCCTTTTCATGTTAGCAATTGAACTCAGGGCTTAGGCAAGCCCTCAACTAATACCTTCAGATATTTTTCCCTTATTATAAAACACCTGGCCCTTTAACTAGGAATATTAAGACCAAGCTAAGAACAGGAAACCTTCTTCCAGCCTCCCCTAGAGCTAATTATGACCACATATCTAAATATTGATTGATGCAAGTGAAATTGTATGTTCATCATTTGGCAAGTGTCCTTATGGCCATATCTTTTCTCTCCACACCCTCAGTTAAGGGCTATAGCAATCTCCCTGAGCTATGAAGATTTAGATATGACAGGGCAGGGGGCTATAAAGAACCTAATTATCTGCCAGTATCATAGCATGGCCATCACTGCCTCTGTGCTGCCTCTGACTTCCTGACAGAGGAACAAACTACTAACTTGTTTGGATATTTAGGCTTCTCTAACACAGTCAAGCTGCCATATACTGAAAATTCCATCAACAGAGAATGTGCAAGCCAAATGTGCTGATACAAATGTCTTTATGCATTTATTTGCATGTGTTTGTCTGGATTTATGAGTGTGTACATATTCTCCCTAACATAAAATAGATTCTAATATCTAATAAAAGCTACAGAGAGTTGTTGAACAGTTTGTGTGTACAATATTATCTGGCATAAAGAATGGAGAGCATGTAGCTTAAACAATAAAACCCCTTACCTTTAAGGCCATCAGAATATATTATAGTTCACAAGCTTGACCATGTTCCTTATTCTCAATTAAATATTTATGTTTGGTTTATCTTGTAGCCCACCACTTCCCACTACCCACCACACTTCAATTATTTTGCCTTAAAAAGTTAACTATCCCATAATTCAAAAATGTTGGTGGTAAACCTCAAGGCAACAAGGCAAAGGCAGAAAAACAAGGGATATGAAAAATAACACAGTGGCTCTTCTTTTTAATACCTCTTTAAAAGAAACAAATACTCCGCCATAGATTTACCAGGTTCAAACTTACTCCTGCCCTGTGTATTTAGTAGCTGTGTTTGAGAAGGCAAGAATTCTTCCAGTTAACTGAAAAAAAAAAAAAAAAAAACCAAAAAAACATCCGAAGCCCATGCTGTCTGCTAGAACATAGTACTGGGAGCCATGGGGAGGTCCACTCGTACCGCTGAGCTTCCCGGTAAAAGCCAGCTCTAGTTTACTTAATAATCATGCCCTTGACATTTGGAAGATCATGTTTGTTACTAAGTGCTTAATTAGGTACCCCAAAGTTCATAAAAAATCATAGGCTTTGCTTCAACTTAAGAGATTTATGTAACGCCCCTTGCTCTGAAATTTGATCCCATCTCAGCCACCCTACAGGCAATTACAGCCCTGCTAACTGCTGGAGGTAACTGACCTTGTGTAAGCAATAGACATCCGAACGTGCAATGACTTAAGTTTTTTTTTTTTCAATTTGTGTATCCACAGAAAGAAATGTGGAAGAGATAAATCAATAAAGGGAAAGGGCTAATCATGCTGGAAATCGTTAAAAAGAGGGGGGTAGAGGTTGACATATGGTCTGAGTGGGAAGGACCTTCAGGAAAATTGCTCCTCAAAGGCCTCTGTCTGTTTCTCCCAAGATGTTTGATGCGGGAAGTGCTCGGCCTTACATCTTTATCATTGCAAACTTCATGGAAATCAGCCAGCGTTTTCCTGAACCATACACAACTCTTAGCTAAAGCCAACAGTATATTTGATGAATTTGGCAGTTTACTAACACACATGCACAAAACACCCAAAACAATTATGTCTAGGAGTGAAAACTAGAAAACATTCTTTTTCTTCTCCTGAGCAGTCCAGAGTATTCAGACAAATAACAGAATGGCTTTAAATGTAAAGGTAACAAAGGGCATCATATAAAGACAGACTGTGGTGCCAAATTTAGGAGGGTGACCCTTCATGGTACACAATTATGCATGTTAAAGTACTTTCATTAAAATAGTTCTTTGGAAAAAAAATAAAAAGAAAAAAATAGTTCTTTGGTCAAAAAGGATTATGAAATATGCTTGGTATGTGTTTTCTGAGATATTCTCATAGTATATCATGCAATTAGCATATTAAAAGTTCTTTAAAAGTCCCACAATACAGTTACCTATGTAAATACAACCAGCTTGCTTTTTCTCCCTAAATAACTACCACTGACCCTTTCTGGAAAACCACACTTTTAGTAAAAGGTTGGATCTTTCCCTGTAGATCGTAATCACCAATCTATGCTATTTTGTCTTGTTTTGTTTGTTAGAGACTCACGTAGTCCCGACTGGACTGAAGCTCACCATGAAACTAAGGATGACCTATTTTTCTCTGCCTCTACTTCCCAAGTGCTGTGAGTATATGTGTGTGCCACCACACTCAGCCTGAAGGTTTTGTGCAGCAATACTCTTTGAAGGTGGAAGCTTCCTAAAGCCCAAGAGGCTCTAGTCAAGTGGTAATGGTGCACACCTTTAATCCCAATACCCGAGAGGCAGAGGCAGGCGGATCTTTGTAAGTTCCAGGAAGCCAAGGCTATACAGAGAAACCCTCTCAAAAAACAAATTAAACAAAACAAAACAAAACAAACAAAAAGCCCAAGAGGTTCTAAAGGAGGTTTATTACAGCCCAGAAACTAAACTACTCAGAAATCTCAGAATGTCCCTGAAATTAGCCAGATTTACAAGGTTATATAAGCAGTAAGGATTTCCCTAAGGTTATATAAGCAGTAAGGATTTCTGAAGTGACAACAGGCCTAGAAAACGGACCAGTTGAGCTACACAGAAAATAATCTCCAATCTCTTAAGCTACCTGTAAGTTATACATTGAACTCCAGGTGTCCATCTTTTATCCACATGGGGATGTGGTTTGGTGATACAGCTGTCTTTGAATTATTCCTGATCTTGTAAGTAACCCAGCAGAGATCTGCAAAGCTTTGGGAGTGACCTGACTAGGGTAATAGGGAATGAAGTAACAGCAGACACATGTACAGAAAAGGTGCGTTCAGGTGAGCTGTGAGCTCTGATGGAGACATGCCAGCAGCCCAAAAACTCATCTCGTGCACATTGTCAACATCCATTCTTAGACCAGGAGGAAGGCTTTGCCATTCTCCTAAGCCTGACCTCTGAAGGGCCTTTGATTCCCATGGATCTGAGGCATTGGCATCCTTAACATGACCATGTTCTTGTCAACAGTACACATGTCACCTGAGACTTTATCCACCTTCCACATAAACCCTCATCCACAGCCCTCTAAATGACACTCAAAAACTCATTAGCTCACCCATCTGGAGTTTGGTGGTGTCTTAGACACTGTTCTACTGCTGCAAAGAGAAACCATGACCAGGGCAAACTCTGATAAGAGAAAGCATTTAGTCAGAGGCGTGCTTGCAGTTTCAGGGGTGTAGTCTGTTATTATCATTGCAGGGAATGTGGTTGCATGCAGGCTGATGCTGGAGCACAGGCTGAGAGCTACAGCCTGATAATGTAGGCAGAGAGATGGAGACAGAGACAGAAAGACTGGGCTTGGAATGGATTTTGAAGCCTCAAAGACCGCCCCCCAGTGGCATACTTCTTCCAACAAGACTACCCCAAACCTTCTCAAATGGTGCCACTCCCTGGTGCTTAAACATTCAAATAAATGATTCTGTGGGGTCTGTTCTTATTGAAACTACCACATGTCACTCCCTGTCTCTCCTAGGCCTGTAGCTATATCATAATGCAAAATGATTAGAAGTTCAACTTCAAAAGTCTCCATGGTCTATCACAGTCTTCAACACAGTTTAAAAGTCTAAAGTTCAAAGTTTCTTCTGAGACTAATGGCAATTTCTTAACTGTAATGCCTTGTAAAATCAAAAAGCAGATCATATGCTTCCGGCATATATAATGGCACATAATATACATCACCATTCCAAAAGGGAGGAAGGGGAGCATAGCGAGGAAAGCAAGACTAAAAACCAGCAGGCTAAACAGGAAAGTCTTCATCTCATGTCTGCTGTCAAAGGGCTATTCAGATCTTCAACTCCTTTCAGCTTGGTTGACTGTAACACACTTTTTCTCTAGACTGGCTCCACACCCATTCTATAGCTTTCCTTGGCAGGTATCCCATAACTCTGGCATATCCGGCAACTTAGGATCTCTAACAAAATCAAGGTTTCACCTTCACAGTTTCACAAAATGGCCTCTCTGGGGCTCCATGCAAGGACACATCTACCACGAGTCTGGACTCAGGTTTTCCTTAGCCATAGGAAGAGAGTCCACAACTTTTCATGTATCCTTGACTCTAAAGCCAGAACTGCAAGGTTGAAGCTTCCAAGCTCTGCTATTTGATGGAGCTGTAACTTGACCCCCTCATTCAATTACATTAGCATCAGCTGTCTGTTGTTGATGGTTTCCTTCACTGCTTAAGCTTTACTTTAATTCTGTTACACAAGTTAGAAGTTTAGTCAGGTGGAATCTGGACCTCACCATTTCCTCTATTCCATTTAGCATATGACTTTTCTTTAAACATTTTATCTTCTTGAGCACTGGATTCATTCAGCTCCATGACATTTGCTTTTCTCCTCAAACTGTACATTTTGTATTTCTCTTAGTCCAGCTTGCTCCTTTTCTTTATAGATCTACATAAGAGTCACCACTAATAACTACACGACAGAGTCAATACTAGGCTGTTCTGAAATCTCTTCAGCTACTGCCATTGGTGGAAAAACTCTTAAATTTACCCTCAGGTAGACTTTTTGGACAAGGGCAGATATCAATCACATTCTTCACCAAAATATCATGGGAAATGTGCTTACTAATATTCTTCCCCTCTGAAACATCTTAAGCCAATCCATAATAATCTATGTCATGCGTAGCAACCCAGTCTTCCATGTTCCTACTAGTATGACCCATTAAGCCCCCCTTTAAAGTGGTCAGTTTCCTCCCTAATCCAAAGTCCACCTTCTGCTAACAAGCAGGATGACCAGGCCTATCACAAAAATACTCACTCCCCGATACCAACTTCCATATTAGTCAGGGTTCTCAAGAGGAACAGAACTGATAAAATGAATATATTTACATATGTGTGTGTGTGTGTGTGTGTGTGTATTATTAGAATAGCTTCCAGGTTAGTATGACTAGCTAGTCCAGTTAGTGCAACAATGGCTGTCTAAGAAACCAGTAGTTGGTCACTCCATACCAAAGAAGTAGGCTCTAATACCAGTCAACAAATGTACCTTCTAGTGAGAGCAAGTTGGCAATGAAATCAAGCTTCCTTCTTCCTTTCTATAGGCTGCTGGAAGAAGGCATGGCCCAGATTAAACATAGATCTTGCCACCTCAAAAGATCTATATTAATGATGTATATCCCCACCTCAAAAATCCAGGATCAAAAGTTAGTTTTCCTTGGGATATATATCAAAAGAGAGAGAAAATAGGGAATAGGACAGGAGTCTACCATTGAGGGCCTCTGAAAGACTCTACCCATCAGGTTATCAAAGCAGATGCTGAGACTCATAGACAACCTTTGGGCAGAGTGCAGGGAATCTTATGAAATAAGGGGGAGATAGAAAGACCTAGAGGGGACAGGACCTCCACAAGAAGAGCAACAGAACCAAAAAAATCTGGGCCCAGTGGTCTTTCCTGAGACTGATACTCCAATTAAGGACCATGCATGGAGATAACCTAGAATCCCTACACAAGTGTATCCCAAGGCAGCTCAGTCTCCAAGTGGATGGCCTAGTAAGGGGAACAGGGGCTGTCTCTGACATGAACTCAGTGGCTGGCTCTTTGATTACCTCCCCCTGAGGAGGAGAACAGCCTTACCAGGCCACTGAGGAAGACAATTTAGGCAGTCCAGATGAGACCTGATAGGCTAGGGTCAGATGGAAAAGGAAGACTTCCCTATCAGTGAACTGAGGGAGGGGCAGGGGAGGAGAAGAGGGAGGAAAGGCAGGGTTAGGAGGGGACAATGGGACTACAGCTGGGATATAATGTGAATAAATTGTAATAAATAAAAAGTTAGTTTTCCCACTTCAAATAATTTAATTAAGAAAAATGTTTCACAAATGAACCCCGATGCTTGGCTTTTTACATCAAGAATTAACGTAAACAAGGTGACAACCAAGAATAGCCATCCCAATGGTGTTCTTACATGGGTCTGACATTGGTTCTCTATCTGGAATGAAGAGATGCTTGTGTTGCATCTTCCCAGGAATAGTGTAACACATCAAACGGTCATTTACTGAAATGTTGCTGTGGTTGAAGCACTATAACAAATAAAATCAGAAGGAACAAAAATATGAAAGAAGTGGGATCGTTGCTCTTTAGAAGCTTACGCTGAAAAAAGAAAGAAAGAAAGAAAGAAAGAAAGAAAGAAAGAAAGAAAGAAAGAAAGAAATCTAGCATGCACACTCCAAACTAGAATGCATACAGCAAGTGGTACCTTCAACAATGGTCAAAGCGAAGTTGAAGAAAGAAGGTTTCAGAGTCTGTGACATTTGACAGCAAAACCTAAAAGGATGAATTGGAGATGGTTTGGGAAGAGATGGAGTTTGGGAATACCGGGCATGGAAAACTCAGGGGAATGATGCATGCATGGTCTAAGAGGGTAGGGTATAGAATTTAAGAGAAAGCAGTCCAGGATAGATGCTGGAAAGATCACCAGCAGTTTCAAGGTAGAGGTCACCTTCTCCGGGTGCTTGACTGCATGACTGTAGAGACTTAGGGTGCAGAAGAATCTTGAAAGTGATGTGATTAAAGCTCTATGTGGGATGATTTGCAGTGCTGCCCTTACTTCAGTCAGAACTGCAGCCGCCGGAGGCTTCTCATCCTCCTCTTGGATCATGGCAATATATAATTTAAGATCTTAAACAAATCCGTGATATGAAGGTTCAGAGAGCTGCACATTTTATCAGAAATGTTCACAGGCAGCCAAGAGAGTAGAAAATTATGGTTTTGGAGTAACAGCGATGGGCGATAAATCCCGGCTGCCTTTCATAAATTCAATGTGATGGCAACACAAACGAGAAGACATGAAAAATCACCTCTGCACACCTACTCTCGCTTGGGGTGGCAACCAGGATGGTCCTGAAAACAGATGAGACCAATTTTAACACTGCAACTTTTATTGGTTACCAGGCATGACCTTTATTCCCCAACAAAGTCGTATGCTATTAAAAGTCTACATGGAGCTTACTTCATGTAGGGGCATGTGGAGCAAAAGCAAACAAGCAAAATGGTAATGCCATAAAGCCAGAAACCAAATACAAGAAACAGACAATTTTATTTTTAAAACCCTGTAACTGTCCACAGCAGAAAACTGTTTTTACTGCCACAACTGCTCTCATACGTTATGCTGCCAGCAATCTATAATTGTGTTTGACAGAGGAGGCCAAAGGCTGAACTGAAGCTTAAAAGAATTTTAAAATAATTATTAAAAAAAATATAAGTAGTCAGTGTTCACAATATCAGCAAGGTTCTCCTATTGTCTCACTGAAAAGGGGAGCGGTTCAGCCAAGAAACTCTATAGATTTACAAAACAATAGGACACAGATTACATTCAAGTCTTGATTAATTAGTATGGATGCTATACCCAGAGGTATAGGTTCCTTTGCTAAGTAACTAAAGAGCCTCCTCTCTCTCTTTTCTTTTCTTGTCCTTTTTGCTGAAAATATTAATGAAATCAGTAAACTCATATCCCTACCTTACCAAATGGATTGTCTACATTGTTGATTCACAAGCAGCAACAGAGTGTTGGACTAGGCATTTGTGTGTTACAGCTTCTGAGGAATGAAGATCCCTGGCCTGTCACTGTTCCAATCTGCCATTCCCATTTTGATACTATATGGGTCTACAAAAAGTTTCAGGGTTTTTAATTGCTTAGGTTTTAGACATCCCAAATCTCCATGATAATAGGATTTTTTCTTTATTGTCAAATGCCTTAAACATTTGATAATCTTGCTGATTTAATCACAATGAGCCACATATTGCTTACACATGTTCCCAGTTTACTACAAGCAGCCAAGTCCAATATAGAGTTGAACCAATCTATGATGGAACTATCCAGAGATTTTTTTTTAATTCTGCAGTAAAATAATAGATTTAAACAATGAAAAAAATAGTTATTCTACCAAAAGCAATCTACAGATTCAATGCAATTCTCATCAAAATACCAACACAATTCTTTACAGACCTTGAAAGAAAAATTCTCAATTTCTTATGGAAAAACAAAAACCCCAGAATAGCTAAAACAACCCTGTACAATAAAAGATCTTCTGGAGCTATCTCTATTCCTGATCTCAAGCTGTACTGTAGAGCAATAGTAATAAAAACTGCATGGTATTGGCATAGAAACAGACTGTTGGATCAATGGAATCAAATCAAAGATCCAGAAATAAACACACACAGAGATACTTGATTTTTTTTAAAAAGAAGCCAAAACCATACAATGAAAAAAAAAAAAAAAGATAGCACCTTCAACAAATGGTGCTGGTCTAACTGGATGTCTACATGTAGAAAATGCAAAAAGATCCATACTTATCACCCTGCACAAAACTCAAGTCCAAATGGATCAAAGACCTCAACATAAAACCAGACACACTAAATCTGTTTGGCACAGGAGACAACTTCCTGAACAGAACACCAACAGCACAGGCTCTAAGATCAACAATAAATAAATAGAACCTCATTAAAATGAAAAGCTTCTGTAAAGCAAAGGATACTGTCAGCAGAACAAACTGACAGTTGACAGACTGGGAAAAGATCTTCACCAACTCTACATCTGCCAGAGGGCAAATATCCAGAATATATAAAGAACTTAATAAATTAATCACCAACAAACCAAGTAATCCAATTAAAAAATGGGGGACAGAACTAAACAGAGAATTCTCAACAGAGGAATATTGAATGACATAGAAACACTTAAAGAAATGTTCAATGTCCTTAGTCATCCAGGAAATGCAAATCAAGACAACCCTGAGATTCTACCTTATACCCATTAGAATGGCTAAGATAAAAAACTCAAGGGATAATGTATGGTGGAAAGGTTGTGGAGAAAGGTGAACCCTCCTCCATTGCTGGTGGGAATGTAAACTTGTACAACCACTTTGGAAATCAATCTGGTACTTTCTCAGAAAATTAGGAATAGTGCTACCTCAAGATCCAGCTACACCACTCCTAGATATATATCTGAAAGATGTCCAACCATACAACAAGGACATTTGCTGAGATATGTTCATAACAGCTTTATTCATAATAGCTAAAATCTGGAAACAGCCTATATGTCCTTCAACTGAAGAATGGATACAGAAATTGTGGTACATTTACACAATGGAATACTACTTAGCAATTAAAAACAAGGAAATCATGAAATTTTCAGGCAAATGGTGGGAAGTAGAAAAGATAATCCTGAATGAGGTAACCCAGAAACAGAAAGACACACATGGTATATACTCATTTATAAGTGGATATTAGCCTTGTAATATAGGATAAGAATATTACAATCTATAGTCTTAAAAAGCTAAACAAGGAAGACCCTAGCAAAGAGGCTTAATCCTCATTCAGAAGGGCAAACAGAATAGACATCAGAAGTAGAAGAAGACAGGGAACAAGATAAGAGCCTTCCACAGAGGGCTTCTGAAAGGCTCTACCCAGCCAGGATGTTTCTTAATACAAAATGTCATGAAGAACTATAGTAATAGTGCTGTGGCTGAGTCAGAGTTACTCCATTTGCTTTCTATGGAGAGCTGTACTACATTTACCAGCCTCCCTTGCAGCTACATGGAGCCACATTGCTGCATCTTAGCCGTATATACTTTGAACTCTACTTTCTTCTGGATTCTCATAGTCAGTGGAGACCTGTTGACACTCTAGTGGAGCAGAGGCACTTAGATCACGAGTCTAAGTACTTGAAGTGGTATTCAGATCAGAGAGGGTACTCCCTCTGTCCTGTACTAGGCTGCAGTAGATGAGAGAAACAGGTTTGGATTGAGTTGAGGTACTAACATGCAGAGATTCTTTGCAAGCCATGAGCTTGCAATGACCAATGCATACTGTAACATTTTAGTGGACTTTTCAGTTAAGTATTTTAAAAATCATAAAGGGATAAATTCACATTTTAGCATGTAATTAGAAAGTGTAAGACCATAAGCCATAGTTAACCTTTGAAATAATTTCTGATATGAGCTTGTTGTGTGTGTGTGTGCGTGTTTTTTTCCCATGATTTTCCTGTTCTAAGGGTAGAACACAAAGTGGGAAGGGAAAAGCTGGATAACTGAGAGTTCCAGGTAATAAGATTTCAATTTAGCCCATTTTTCTAACAGTTAGAGGAATAAAGATGAAATATACCTGCTAATAAACCTGAATTTTCAGAGTTCAAATGGATACAGATATAAAAAAGCATGAAATTTTAAGACTTAATAGCAAACACACACCCCAAAGACTATGCAAAAGGTCACAATATTTACTTACTTTTGAACAAATCTGTGGGAAAGAATTCTGCCACTGAGCTCATCATTGTCACGACTTCAGCTGAAGGATTTTTGCAGTGTAACAAGAGGAGAAGGTTAGGGGTCAGACAGAGCTCCATCTAAATCCTTAGTAAACTCAGGGCCACACAGTCCCTATCTACATGATGGAGATGCTATACTGGAATTCACTGGATTTTTAGGTTTGGATGGCTCTTAGGCAGTATGAAGCAAATTATAAATATTTAATGCTTTGTTAGATCAATTTAATGTAGAAGTTAGTTGCCTCTTCTTTTTTAGAATAGCTATTCATTGTCTACAAGTAGAAGGAAAATATGTAGAATTTAGAAGCTATGACTAGCTGATTTTTATCCCAAAGGAATAATGAGGAGGGTGGCTGGAGAGATGGCTCAGTGTTTACCACTACAGTATTAGGACTTGATTTCAGATCCTTAATACACATTTAAAAAGTCAGGCGTGGTAGGATTCACCTATAATCCCAGCACTGGGAAAGCAGAGACGGGAGGATCCCTGGAGCTTGCTATTCATACAATCTAGCAGAATCAATGAACTTTAATCTAGCAGCATCAAAGGCTCTGACTCAAAGAAAAGAAATGGCCAGCCATTGAGGGAGACACTTGACATTAGTCTATAGATCTCACAGACAGTCATATTGCCACACCTAAGTGCACACAGCCACAGAGGAATATATTACACACACACGCACACACACATTACATACACACATCACACACACATACACACACACTCAAAGAAAAAGAAAGCACACCACTGGTGCTGGCTAAATCTGGGATTTTGTACAGGTCAGCACTGCACTGGTAAAGCAATCTGTGCGCTAATGTCTATGCATTTTGATCCTTTTTCTGCCAACCATGAAGAACCTTGATCTTGAGCAAGGATCACTGGTGTTTAACACCATCTGTGTTCTCAGGAGGAAGAGCAAGGCTACCTGGCATGGTCCTCACATCTCAGCCAGCTCAAGCTGCTGGAGCCCTTCGGAGCATCCATCCCCTGTATCACAAATGCATCATGGGCCAGAGAGAGTAGGAGTAGCATCTGGGGAAGAACATCTTCCCTACTCCACCCAACCTGGCCTGCCCACAGGACCCTGCCACCTTTTTTCTTTTGATAAGAACTGAGGAGACATACTGTCTTCCCCAGTTTTCTAAGTTTTAGTTTGGAAATTGAATTCAGGAGCTTGTCAACTCTGACAGCTGAGCTTTAAAATTCAGTTCAAAGACAATCTGCTTGTACTTTATAAAAATCCATCCTCTGACTTCAGAGCAGTGGGATTTTTCAAAATCTTCACTGTGGGGAAAGAAAAACTTTAGTTTTTCTTCTTTCCAATTAAACTTGATTCTGTATAAAGGCCATTACATTTTTTCCACTCTTCGTACACTAACTCTTTCCCCCTAAACTACGGCTTTCAGCAAACAGGACTGGGTCCTTCATTTCAGAAAGCAAAGGCTGAGAATTTTGTGTAATGAGGCCCCATTCATCAGCAAACACTGAGAACGAAAATAGATACGCACGGGATTAATCACAAGCCAACTCTGTTCAAGTGACAGGATTTGTGACACTTCGTGTCTTAAAGACAATAATAAGCCAAACCTGTGAAAGAAACCACCCCAGTCTCTGAAGCTAAAAGAGTCAATCCTGGTAACAGAGCCCTCCACTTCAGGTGTATTGAGAGGTGAAATCATCAAGGCTCACAGAGATAGGTCAAAACCCTAAACATGGCAGGAGACCAAAGGTAAAAACCATGATTCAATGACAGACGCCAAAGGCCTGCTGGTGCCTGGGAAATTACATGGTGAAATTCATTTCTGACATTTCATTCACACAAGAATAACAGGACCCTGAAGTTAAACAATGACATTCAGAAAGGAAACACCTCCGCGGATGACACTTCTTGCATAGTTCAGCCTCCAGGGCATACACTCCAACTTGAATTTCATCCTGCTCGTGTGTGTGTGTGTGTGTGTGTGTGTGAAGGGTTGCACAGGGGAGGGGGAGAGCAGGGAGCAGGCAGAGAGACTTTGAGCCAGAGAGAGGGAGAGAGCTGAGAGCTAAGCAGAGGGAGGAGGGGAGAAGGGTGACAGTCTGTTCATTTCTGTTTCATCCCAGAGGACTTGAGTCTTCACTTCAGAGATTCTTTTTTTTTTTTTTTTAAGTGACATTTGAAAGGTGCTGCAATCTCCCATTCATTTGGTTTCTGTTTGGCCTTTAAATGTAATATTCCAACTGAGAGGTCAAGCTGGTGTGTGGGGTGGGGTTTCATGAAAAGGAACCAAGCCAGACAGTTCTGAGTGTCAAGGAGCTCCCTTTAAAGCTGGAAGCGCTAAAATTAACCATTTACTACTCAAGCCCAGAGACAGGAGCATGACTGTGGCTTTCTAACTGCTCCATTCTTTGCTCAAGAAAGTCTCTAAAGGAAAAAATACTGTGGTTTCAGAAATTCTGTGTGTGTGTGTGTGTGTGTGTGTGTGTGTGTGTGTGGTGTCCCACAAACCCTTCCCTACACAAATAGAAGTTTTTTTGTTTTATTTTGTTTTTTCCATTGGTGGTCATGGAGTCAAGAAGAGGGCATCAGATCCCCTGGAACTGGAGTTTCGCATTGTCATGAGATGCCATGTAGGAACTAGGAATTGAACTCTGGTCCTCTGAAAGACCAGCCAGTGATCTTAACATTGATCTCAACCATCACTCCAGACCCTCAAAATACTCTTTTGTTGTTGTTGTTGATTGAGAAATGAAGAAAAATATGGCCTTTTTATTCTCAAAGGCAACTTAATAGTTGCATTACCCTCTAATTTCTGTTCCTTTGCCTTCATTTCATAATGACCTTTAATTATTACTTCGATTAAGACAATTTTTAAATTTGTTTCAAAATTATTTCAATGTGTGTTTTAATGAAGTGTCACTAATATACTCTATAGGAACTCATTTTCTAGGAGCTAGGAGTATTGCCCAGAGCACTTGCTCCACATATACAAGGCCCAAAGTTCTGTGAAAACAATAAGAGATAAAGGAAGAAAAGGAAAGAATAGCAATAAAAGCAGGAAATTAGTTCCTAAATTATAAAAAGCAACAAGACAGAGGTTTTACACATGCACACACATACACACACACACACACACACACACACACACACATACACACACCCTCCAAAAGCTTCTCAGCTATTTTGCTCTTCCTTAGACAACACAGCTGTCTGCAATTCCAGATGATCCTGAATGGCCCAGCATGTCTCTAACCAAACACATCCGTAAGTAACTATTTCACAAAAGTGATTAAGAAACAGTATCTTATTTGCTGGTGCTCTTTCTCTCCAAATCATCACACTACAGAGACTGAATTTCCTACAGTGGGTCTCAGAAACACAAAACAGGATATTTAATTTGTTTAAGTTTCTAGAGCAATTTACCAGAGACAAAAATAAAATACCATGGCATTTTGCTGGCATCTTAAATTAAAAAAAAAAAAAAAAAGTTAAAAGAAGCAAGCCAGTCTTGGAAATGCAGAGAGCCCCATGAGAACCCAGACATGAATCCTCTGTCTATGTGCTCACATATTTTTATGACTTTGTTCACTGAAGAGGAGCTTAACATATTCCAACTCATGCACTTGGGGAAGAAGCTTCCAACAAAACAGGTCTTTTTATGAGGCAGCCCCCAAGGTCTCCGACAGCTAAGCACACTCAAGCAACTTCCCGCCGTCTCCATTCCAGCCTTGGCAATCAAATGACTCAGCTGACTGAATCGCAGTAAGCAACGTTTCTCCTGCATAACAGACCAAGCTCAGCACTGACCCTGAGATTAAACATTTCCGTAAAGAAAAGTTATGGGGCCTCTGAGTAAGGCTCTCTGCCTCTGCTTCCATTACTTTAAACTGAAGCTTGAGATGAAGAGTTTTAATATGGGGAAGCAATTTTTAATCTACTGCTGTTTGCTTAACCATTGTGCATGGCGCTCAAAGGCAGTCAAGAGACAGGGTTTCAAAGACAGGAGGCTACCACCTGGTGTTTTTCTTTTGTAAATTCCACATGGAAACCCTATCCTTATAGGAAACTTATAACTTCTCTGCTTTAGAGAAAGAACTTAAGCAATCCATTGGCCTATTGATTGGCTTTGGCAGTAGAATCAAGCAAAGGTCCACACAGTTGGGAAAAGAGCCTCAAATATAGGAGTTCTCTTTTCTATGGTTTCTGTCTCCTGGATTTGACCTTCAGACATCACTGACCGCTTAATAGTTAATAAGCACAAAAATCCTTCAGAAGGCACTACCTATTTATAAAGCACCGTCTGTCAAACATTGGGTAACAAACCATCTTCTATATCACATCACTTCAGAGTCCTTGGCAAGCAACAGAAAACTATTGTAGTTAATTGAAGTGGTAAAAGGACTTTGTCAAAAAGGCAGAGAAGAAGGTACGTGAAAGGCTGGAGACTAACACAGAAATGGTAGGGACCAAGGAAAGTTTAAGAAGGTGAAGGTAGCAAGAGCAAAGTGCCCACTCCAAGGAGGCATTTCTGCTGAAGGGAACTCCACAGAAGTCTCAGAGGAGAAAATGGAGTAGGTTTAGATCAGGGTTTCCTAAGTTGGAAATGACTGGGCAACATTTAGAGCCAAATAATGGCATGGAGGGTTGTCCTTTGCAAAGTAGCAGCTGGTGGCCACAGTACCCCCTCCTGTCAAGATGGTGCCAAAGGTCTGTCCTAGTAGGCCAAACGTTCCCCATTTGGAAGCACTGGCTTACCTTAAGTAATAAAGCCACCATGTCTTTGCTCAGGAAAGGCCAGGGAAGGTGATACAGACAAAGGGAAGTAGGAAAGTTTCCAAAACAGGGAAACTGTTACTGTTACTGTTGGCCAAAGGCAGGGAGAGTGATCTTTGCTGTTCAACTCCACAAGGGTAAGTGGAAAACCAAAAAAGGCTGTTTTCCAGTTCACATGCTCAAGAAACAGTGAAGGAAAGGAAACTGGAAACAGAATACGGAAAGAGTAGCCCAGGAAGGTATCAGCACTTCACAGAGCCATGCCAATCGGCACCAGTGGGCTGGGAAAGCACAAGCCTGGTCAAATGGGTAATATCCTCCATATTTTAAAAAAATCCAGTTCTCCATATTTCCCTATCAGATTCTAAATCTTGCCAGAGCTTTTTCCAACTCTTGGTATCTATGGACCTGTGGTAATTGACATGGCTAATTTAAGGGAAACTGATTCCAAATCCCAGAGAACACCCAATGCAACTCTGTATTAATTAGCTGGCTAGCCCTGTTGATTCCAACATGGTGCTAATGAGACCAAAGGCGTGAATTCCATCCACATGCCATATGGGCTGGTTCAACAGCCAGCCTAGAGCCCCACCTCAACGTCCCAACTGATAAGCATATGTGGCTTCTGATGAGAGGGAAGGGACAGGAAGAATTGAGTGCAGACAGGTGTGGAAAGGTCCAGCCCTATATAAAGGTCTCTGTGGCACACCCTTCTTGATGGCCCCAGTGTACAGAACACAACTCAAATACTCATCAAAGCACTTTCCAAACACTTATACTTGCACTTCTGTGCCTTCCCCTCCTCTCTCCAGCTCAGGCTTCCTCCTAGGACCTTCCTGCACCTATTCCTTTCTCTCCTTCTCATTAACATTTCTTTAAAAATTGGAGTGCAAAAAACTCATCTTCAATCTGCCCGACTCTAAATTCCCTGATCCTACCCATCAGCAGCAAGACCCGGGCCTGCCTCTTCTCCCGTGATTATTTCTGACAGCTCCAAAGAAATCACTTAATATTCATTTCAGCCTCTCTTTTTCAGACAGTCTTAAAAATCAATTTCAAAATTTTTCTTCTTGATCCTGTCATTTAGCACTGAAATGGCCCAAACTGATTACTTGGGACATTAGTGCCTCTCCCTTCTCCCACTAGGATAGCAGCTTCACTTTGTACTCTTTTTCTGGTCAGCTTTTAGCTAACTTTCATTTTCAAGGCGGTTGTTCTGTGAGGAAGAAACACAACTTAAAATAAAACTCTGTTTGTAGAACAGCTTTCAATTACTCTTAAAAAAAAAATAGGCAAATCGCTGTGGCTACCAGAAAAGTCAGATTCAAAGGGTAGAAGAAGAAAAACACTGAAAACAGCAGCTAAGTCTTCCTTAGTGGGGTTACTGTTCCAACCCAGAAATTAGCAATAGCGTTGTCATCGTGTTTATTAATAAGTAGAGAAAGTTAAAACACGTAAGCACCATGAGGTGCTGAAAGCTGCAAGGCAGGGAGAGGGAGGGAAGAAAGGTCTGGAGGTTGCAGAGGGGACAACAGCGTTTACCTGGTAAATTCCTTGTCTGTGAAAGCAGTGATAACCAGTCTGCAGAGCTGGGCTCAAGGGGAGGGTCCCTGCCTCTCCCTGGCTATTGTTTTGCCTTTGCAGTTGTTAGTTTTACCTTTCCCTGAGTGGCATTATTGCTATTAAGGAACTGCAGAAGTCAACAACCACCAGGGGGACCAAGGGTGGAGGGGAGAGAGCCTCACCCAATGGGTTATTTCCAAAGCTCTTTATCCTCCCGCCCCTGTTTTGTCTTGCTAGTGAGCAAAGGATGGCTTTGAAAGTTTCCTACAAACATGACCTTTGAGGGCTCTGGACCATGCAAAACAGCCTTCCAGCTTAATGACTGGAACCAATTTTTGCTCTAAGAATCATATTGTCATATATGCAGCTTGTCATTTATGCAATTACAGCGTCCTAATGGGCCTTCTCCCATCGTGACTGGCTTACTTAAGAAAGAAAATGTCTACTAAAAGGATAAGAGAGAAAGCCATTGGCATAAACTACAAAGCAGAAACAATCGGATTTTTCTTATAGAATCAGAGAGTAAAATCTCCTTCTTTCTAGGACTATGGGGCATCAAACATCAGGAACTTGAAAGTGCTACCTCAGGAACTGAACATGAGAATGTGAGCTGGAACCTCAAGCCACTCTGAAAAGAATACAAATTACAGGAACCTATCCACAGCACGGCAAATGACATCGAGAGGACTTTGAAATGGCACAACATCATTGCTGTAACATGACCTGTTTCTTTTCTGCCTGCTATTTGTGTGGCCTTCCTCTACAGAACATGTGTCTTGCCAGTGCCACAAGGAGGCTACTTAACCCAAACTCAGTGGTGTGGCATGGTGCTGCTCTTCAGAGTTCTTTGGCATGTACGCTGGACGAAAATCATTACTGGTAAGCATGAGATGAGCTACTGTTGGCTATTTTGATGACTCCAGAATGGCCCTGTGTTGGGCATCAATAATGCATTATGCTCCATCTGCAACACCGAATTAGATGCTGCTCCTAACAGGGTATTTGGTCAGCATGGGCGGGCAGTGCAGGCCACCAGGAGAAACTGTGAGAGCAAGAAGTAAAACCAGGAACTGTTTAGCCTAACAGCCTCTGCACTCAATGAATCCTCTTTAGGGACTGTGCCGGCAGCTAGAAGAATCTACATCACAATTCTCCAGAAAGTTCTGTAACACTGTATTAAGCAAGGATGATAGAAGAGCACCGAGACTATAAGATCAGGCTGTCTCACTGTACCAAAGTTCCACCTATTACACTAAAAAACGTAAATTGTTAATTCTTACAAATAGCATTAGCTTTCTTAATGCATCCCTAATTGGATTGGAATTATAAACACAGTAAACAGCCAGGGACAGAAATCTGAGCTACCTATGTAATTAACACGTGTCCCTAGGCTAATAGACTGCACTGACCAAATAACAGGACCCCAACTTAGATGGCATACCCTTAATCTAATGATGACACACTCTCAGCTTGATAGTCTTCATCTCAGATTTCCTTATGACACTTGAGTATTTGTAAACTCATCTTTGATTCTAAGAAACCAGTGCAGTCAGAGGTCAAAACAGATTTACATAGCATTTTCATTGGTGGGAGACTTCAGAGGTCACCTAATAAAACCCCCTTCCACAGTCTAGAGGTACTATGCAGGCACACCCTTAGAATCCCCTGCTCGAGCAGACCCTCCGTGGGAGGTGACTGCTTCTCAAGGTTATCTACTCTGCTCAGTCTCTGTGGTGTCGGATCCCTTGCAATGCTTGATATCTACTGATGAATGCTCCAAGTTCTGCTGTACAGATGAAATGGAATAAGAAGGGAAAGGAAAACTGATTTTATTCTAGTCATCTCTGCTCTACTGAAGCAGTGCATTCCCAGCCCTTTCCATTTCAGGTACTCAGGGTAACTCTGTCCTTATCGACTACACTGTCCTCAGGTTCACTCTCTAATTCCAAAGAATGACCACGCAAAACAACAACAGCAGTAATAAAAACCCAAAACGGTTGTGACTAACTTCCTGCAAACCACCTCTATCGTGAAAGGTGCCCACCAGGTTACCTGTCGAAAACCCCTCCAGAACCTTTTTGGACTGCACAATGACCTCTCAGATGCCCCTCCAACTTGTCAACAGCTCCAAAGGTAAGCAACTCTCTAGGGCTATTTGCAAAAAGCCTTTGCGTTTGAACACGAGCCGCGGTGATGGGAGGAAGAGGCAGTATGTAAGTATCCTCTTTTGCCATCCACGGTCTTCCGCTGTCTCTGTGGGCAGACAAGACTAATATACAAGGCCAAAGAATAAATCAGTAAGCTACCGTTTAATTCACTGAAGCCAAACAGAAGAGAGATACATTCATGGGTTTGCTAATTGTACTTACGCTCCATATGTTTTAGCACCATTTTAGCAGCGAACAGCTTAGCTGCAGCTTAACCTGATGTCAGGGATGGCCTCACTCTTGCACCATACATTCAAGCTAACCATAACCTGAGCAGGAACCCCTACAGAGAACCTTGTTTTGATGACTGCTCTCTCTCTCTGCCCTTTTACAAAACACAAACATGAAAGTTGACTAACCCTATCACCAACCTCAAACATTTTTCATGCCAATAAGAAATAGCATTCTAAAACCTTAAAAGACTTTTACATATGTAGCTAGATGTTGTTTGAAATATTCCAGTTTCTTATACATTTTTGCCGCTTTCTTTGTGTGTTATGTTAACTGGAAAAAAGAAAAGAAAAGAAAAATATTCCCCTGCCCCTCCAGTGAACATCCAGTGAAAGCCTGAAGAAAACACACGGAAAAAAACTCTATGTAAATCACCTGCCCATTCTTAGATTTTAGCCCAACATGATTCAATTTCACACTAAACCCAGCAGAGAAAGCAAAGACAAAGGAGAGAGAGATGAATTGTTCGATTTATGTTCTAAAAGAAAATACTGCCATTCTATTCTGATCAAATTCATGTCAACTTCCCCTCCTCTGCAAATAAATAAAAGCATTTTAAAATAACTAGTCACCATAGATTTTCATGTTGCAAAATAAATTCCCCCAAATGTTTTGTGTTGCTTCAAGAATGAGAAGCTGCCAACACATTTATTCTGAACACAACACTGTGCCCTAAAGAACACATAAAGCTTTAAATCCCCACTAGAATATGGAAGAGAAACTGTATTTTACTTTAGAAAACCTACCTTAAATGCTGTCTTAGAAATACAAAGTCAAGCAAATAACCTTATAGATACATTTTAATAATTCAAACATGTTGCTGGACTATGTCTACATCATTCATTAAATTCACTAGTGAGGGTTTTAAACTAGGAGCAAATTAAAAATGCTGGTTTCATGGTTTGTTTTGTTTTCTTCTAAAATAATAAATATATTATGCATGTTAAATACCTGTAAAAACAGTGGGTTAAAACATAACATCTAAATGAATGTTAATATGTATTGTATTAAATGCTTCAATTTCAGATCCCAAGGAATCATAATCAGAGATTGCAAAGCCCTTTATTCAAGCTTAAGAAAACTGAAGGAACTTAAAAAAAAAAAAAATTTTTTTTTGAGACAGCTGTGCCCTCTGGAGGTGGCATTTGGGAATTGAATAAATCTTTCCTCGAATAGTAACAATGACTCCCCAAAGAAGTGAACATGTATTGAAAATGCACAGAAGGCTTAGCAGGTTCCATTCATGTTCCTTTCTTTGTGTCAAACCAACTTTCAATGAATGCTAATTTAGAATCTCAATTTAGAGATGCCAAACATTCTGGTTGGGGGGCGGGGATGAAAGGCTCATGTTCTGATCTGAAACATAGTGACTGGGAACATGGCTGGATACTATAAAAAGAAAGAGCAGTGCTACCAAATCCAGTTTCTCCAAGCTAGCCCTGGTGGACTACAGGGAGCAGCTGCCCAGTAGCTTCCTGCTTCCCACTCCACTTCCTGCTTCCCACTCTTATTTCATGCTTCCCACCCCACTTCCCACCCCACTTCCCACCCCACTTCCCACCCCACTTCCCACCCCTCTTCCCATCCCACTTCCTGGCATTTCTGGAGAGAACTCAACTAGCTGAGCCAGCAAAAGCCTCTGCAACTGTCTTCTCAGAAGAATTTCTACCTCTTTATCCTCAGGTTGTCTTTGCATACTTGACTTTCAGTTACACAGGGCTAATTTCCCCACCAAAACAATATGTTATTCCAGTGAGAAAAGTATGAGAAAATATGTATGTCTTTGTTGAAGCTTTTGAGATAGAAATTAATAAATGTAGCTTTATGTATTTGGAATGTCAATAGGAAATAAGAAAGAAAAATGAAGGATATAATTATGGGAGGAGGGTCGGGAGAAACAATCCCCCAGAATTGTCCTCACCTGATGCTAAAACAGAACAAAGCTTAGAGAGCAGTGACATCTTAATTGTACTTGGTGGGACGTGAATAAATGCTGTCTGTGTCTTCTTGAAATGAAGCAGAGAAGGAAAAAAGAATTGAGTAATGCCAGTGTGCTGAGAGGGAGTGTAATTACTATCAGTTGGAGCATAGGGGAGCAAGCCCAAATACCGGTGGGATGTGGCTCTTACAGCTGTGACAGCAGGTGGGACTGAAACCAAGGAGCTTGTGAAGGAAGGAGGCAAAGCCCCTTGGCTCCCAGCTCATCAGAGCTGCACCTGCATCTCGGGTCCTAAAATCCCCGCAAAGGCGGCTTCCCTGTCCTCCTCCTCCCGTGAAACAAAGCCCAACTATGAGAAGGAAGGCAGAGTTGCCACTCTCTAACTACCAGCCTCTAGCTCCGGCTTAGGGAGCTGACATGAAATATGACCTCCTAGCTCAAGGTCACTGGCCCTTTGCCCCTTTCTCTCAAAGCGCCATCCTGGACTCCTTAAAGAGACCCAGGGGCAAGAAATTTTGAAGACTACCCCGCTGAAGGCCTGAACCTTACAGGTGACATCCAGGTCCCACTGAGAGGATATGCTTAGCTTCCCCAAATATGAAATCACACATTTAAGAAACCTGATTGGTCAGGATAGGGACACAACAAGATAAGTCCTGCTGCCCCTCCTCCCCAGAGCAGTGCCCCTGCCTTCATCAGTCACCCGTCAGCCCTCCCAGCCTGCTGCACCTGCAAGCCAGCCCTAACAGAGGGTACTGGCAGAGAGCCTCACTGCCCACAATCCTACACTGTGTCTGGACCTGGAGCTGGAACCCTACATCTTCAGTATTACCAGTCTCGCAGGCAGACTAGAACCAAGGACACAGCAGTGTGATCTAATGGGTAACTGGATCTAGGATACAGCCATAGGATATTAGTCACCTGCTGTGAGCCTGGGGCTCCCCATTTATGGAAAGTGTGATAACGCTAACGTCAGAGCCAGAGCTACCAGTCATGATCATATGCTCATCAGTCCATTCATTCATTTATTCATTCATCCATTCATTCATCAAATAAACTGACACACTTCAAGCTCTATGGAGACACTTGATGAACTCTATCAAAGCAGCCCTTCTACTGCCCTCTTAGGATGGCTGTTCCAGGAGACTTACCTAAAAGAATGACCTAGGTCATGTGTCAGTAGACCTCCAGTCCCAGCTTTTAGTACACAGAATGCCTTTGGGAAACAATGCTGCTTAAAATTAAGAGTTAGCAGCTACATCAGCTCTCTCTTGTTCTTGCAGAGTATCAGAGCCAGGCAAAAACCTTTTTCGTATCTACAGCTCAAGGTGAGTTTGATGAATAAAAGATGTGATTGGTGCTCCTTAGAGGAGGGTGAAGTGGAGGAATAGGAAAACCCTTTGCCCCAGTGAGACAAGTAGACCTGGAACCAGTTACCAGCCTGTGGCAACCTTCACAGAAACTCCTGGTAACTGAAAATTTAATGTTCCTTTTGGAAAGGACATTGGGTATTTGAGGGACTAACCACACCCACGAAAAACAGAGCTTCTTTTCTCCAAAAGGTGTGGATCTGCTCAGGCCTCACCCTACCTGCCATGACTAACCTTCCCAGTAACACCTTCCACAGACATCCTGGAAGTTCTCCGTCTTCACCCCATTTGGGGCTCCAATCTTTTCAGAGACACGCAAGAAAACCTTTTTCTTCAGAGTTTTCGGTCAAATAGCTGATCCAAGGCCG
Source organism: Meriones unguiculatus (assembly GCF_030254825.1). Lineage (NCBI taxonomy): Eukaryota > Metazoa > Chordata > Mammalia > Rodentia > Muridae > Meriones > Meriones unguiculatus. The sequence goes on from NC_083350.1 coordinate 100,606,680, forward strand.
CCATTTGAACTACTGATTTGCAAATGCAAGTTCTGGGGCAAATGGAAATCTTCCTTTTAACTTACTATGTAAATGCTTGCAGGGTTGAACTCCTCAAAACAGAGCTGGGGTCTGTATCCTTTTTCTACTTATTCCAACCAAGACTTTTTTTTTTTAATGCACTTCAGAAAGCTACATTGGTCTTCCATTGTTACAGAACGAATTATCACCAATTAAGTAGCTAAATTTACTCATATTTATTAACTCAAAACATTCATGGTGTACGCACAGCATCTTGAGCCTCTCTTGAGATGAATTAGAGGTGTCCTTTATCCTTTTCTAGAGGCTCTACTCTAAAAACATGCTCTTCCAAGCTCCAGCTGGCCATGGGCTGAATTCACTTCCTCATGATTACAGGACTGAAGTCCTGCTGTTTTGCTACCTGTTGATCCAGGATCACTTTCAACTCCTAGAGGCCACTCTCTGGTTTACTATACTTTACTATAAGGACTTTTTATTGGTCTTGCATACTTTCAAACTCTTCCCTTTGGATCACTGCCCTGTTTATCAGTTCAAAGTCACTAAGCAGGAACAAAGTCATGGAGTTCATCATATTCACCTGCAAAGAGATGTCGTCAGAGTTGCTGTAATAAAATACTACAGGCTGGGTGACTCCAATACAAACGTTTCTCCCAGTTCCTGGCACTGGAAAGTCTAAGATTAAGGTGACAAGTTACTCAGTTCCTGACGATGACCTGCCCTAAGTTGGCAGAGTGACATCCTCATTCTGCATCCTCTCAAGGCAGCAGGAAAGATCATCCCTCTGGTATCTATTCTCAGAAGGGTACAGTAAATCCCTCTCAGAAGGGCCTCATCCTTATAAATATCATTCGTCTACCAAAGATGCCACCTTTAACACTGCCACATTAAGGACTAGAACTTGAGCATATCCACTTGGGGGAATTAAGCTGTTCCACCCATAGCAACAGAACATACAAGAAGGAGTCTTGCAAATCACCTTAGATTTCTATAGAATCTACCTATACAAGAAATAAAAAGAACATTTAAATCTCTCACAATATACTCACCTAAGACATCGGGTTTCTAGCTTATAAACTAATGCCGAAAGGCCACATGTGTCCATGACTGAAAGGACCTCTCTTTCCATCAGATCTTTAGACTTTACCTCTAAAGCTTTCCCATTGCCCCCTTCACCTCTATGCAAATGGGAATTAAAGCCATCCTCGGAACTCACAGAATTAAAGCCATTTACCTAGTGCCTGAGGTACAAAAGGCCACTGTCACCACCCCGCGGTGCCTCTAATGTGGCAGTAAGATAGCAATTAAAATGGAGGGGGTCAAGAGGACATACCTGTGGCCAGAACATAGCTCTATCCCCTTACCTTGTATTGCTCATCAAGATCTAGTTTCTGAATGTCCACGTTTTGTCCTCTGTTAAGTGAAATAACAAGATTTCCCCCAAGATCCTTAGAATAGTGAGAGTTAACATATACCACCATAGTTGGGCTTAAAGACGCTCTTAAAGTATTTGCCATTCAAGCATGAAGAACTAAGTTTGATCCCCAGTTAAAAAGCTGGGTGCGGTGGTGCACACCTGCAATCCCAATGCCAGGGAGGTAGAAACAGGAGAATTTCTAGGACTTACTAGCAAGCCAGCCTACCAGAACTGGCAAGCTGGGAGTTCTAAGAGAGACTGTGTTTCAATAAGTAAGGCAGAGTGTAATTGGGGGAGGCTATTGATAACAATTTCTGGCTTGCATACATACACACACACACACACAAACATATGCACATACAGACACATACATGTACACTGTAATTAATGCAGTATCCAAATGATAAAAGGAAAAGAATCAAGCAGCCTACAACCTTCGATAGGTTGTTTCTTATGGAATTTACTAGGTGCTTAGCACGTTATGGAGAACCATGGATTTATAGATGCCCATGAAGCATGGCTGGCCTTAAGCATCTACCATCAAATTAGCAAGACAATGCCTTCACCCAGGGAGCAGCTTAATTTTCAGAGAGGGCTGTGTGTTCAGGAGTCCCATTCACAAACTGTTACCCAGAGCCTGGGAGATTGTGGTCTCACAAGGTGGTCCAGCCAAGCAATTGCAATCACCTAGCCTGGCTGATCCTGCCATGTTCAATGCTTCTGAAGCTCAACCTAAGGTGTTTGCAAAAAGACACCTGCATGAGATGGTAGGAAGAAGGCCAGAGATGGACAGCCAGCAAGCAGGGATGGCTCATTCTCTTCTGCTGGTCAAAGGAAAAATCAAGTCAGATTGTCTTAGAGGGCCTGGTGGGGCAGAGACCAGCAAGATCTTCTGCTGTCACAGACTGCTGAAATGCTCAAGGCTGAAAGCAACACAGACAGCCTGTCTTAGAGTTCTGGAGGGCAGAGTTTATATCACTTTCCCTGGGCAGCACCAAAGTATCGATAGGCCCATGCTACTTTCATGAACTTGATAGCATACCCATTTCCTTGCCTTTTCAAGCATCTAAAAAGCACCTGCGGCACTTGACTCATGGACCTGAACTCAATGTCTGTATCCATTACCATGGCTCTTTAACTTTGCCATTCCCACCTCCCTCTTTAAAAATGATCCTTGTGAGTCATGCCTTTATTCCAGGTAGCGGCAAGCAGATCTCTGAGTTTGAAGCCAGCCTGGTCTAGAGAGTGAGTTCCAGGACAGACAGGGCTACACAGAAGACCTTTGTCTCCAAAAGAAAAAAGAAAAAAAAAATTAAAAAGCCTTGTGATGGCACTTGATGGTCCCCACTTCAACATTCTCAGGCACTTCTCTCCATTAGGATCTATAACCTAATCGTACTTGCAAAGACCCTTTTGCCAATGACATAAGTTACTAGTGTGAGAGAATAGGATATGAACATTTCAGGAATCCATTTTTCTTCTTAACAGGGGTGTCTATCTGCATTAGACACCTGTGATCACCTCACCCTCCACTGACAACCTACTTACCCTACCAACAAGCTGGGGGTTAAAACCATTTTAAAAGTAGCTTTGTTGACGTTTGCATAAGAAAAAGATGTCGCATTGTAGATATCATGAGAGAAATGCTGATCATTAAAAGGAGCTACTAAATGCCAATGGTCAGGTACCATTTAATAACGCTTGAGAACAGAACCTATATTTCAGTTGTACTGGAATTTTTTTTACCACAGTGTTTGCAAACAGCTGTGATTACTGCTAACACCCATATTTCCCTGCCCCCTTTCTAATTTCTTTAAAATTGACTTGATTCCTCATATTTTTATTGACAGTACAAACTATTCCACTGTTACCTATGGCAACCAAAGCATCTCCAAACAGGAAAAACAAAACAAAACAAAAAAAAAAACAATTAAGATTAAAATGAGAGGAGGAAGGGGAAGAGGAGGACGGAGAAGGAGCAGGAGAAGGAGGAGAAGAAAATAATCCCCTTTGGCATCAATGAGTCATTGCACAAGTGAAGTGAAGTACTAACTTGGCCAGGTTTTTAGTAAGGACCGGATTTCAATAAGGACCCTTCTGTCAGCCAGTCGGCAGTTGGGAAGCCTGCTGTGAGGGGCAAGAAGACCCGTCTTCTGCAGGAAACAGCGGCTCAAAGTTTGCAGAGCCTTCTCAGCGCCCTTCCTCACACATCTTTCCGATTTGGATCATCTCCTTTGTTTTTCATCTCTTCCTGCTCTTCCTGCTTCTGAACACATTAGTTACTATGGAAACATTGGTGTGAATGTCAGAAAGCTCAGCTCAGAAATGCTTCATAAAGTCAATTTATAGAATGGTCTGACATTTATATCATGTTTGGGAAATTGAAAGAATTTGTGAGTTTCATGGCTATGGATGGGGTGAGTGGTAAACACAGTAATATCTCTGGTTTTTTAAAACTTTGTTTTCTATGCTTTGGGAAAACATCAGGTTTTGTGTTGCAGGGAAAGAATAGAAACAAAAACAGAAGTCTCATTTGGGGTTTCAGATTGGATTCATTTCCCTTTAGTTCAGGAAGAAATTCCACTTATAAGTTTGTGAAATTCACTAGACTCTCTTGCGTCAAAATAAGTGCTTTTTGAAAAACCTATAGCTGGCTTAATTTTTCCATCTTAATTTAGCCAGACATTAAGATAGATGGTTTTGACCATAATAACATTCACAGAGCATCAGACCCAAATGCCAATGGCCATGTTACAGAAATGCCTACTTACCAAGAAGAATTTGATTTAGTGCTTCCCCTCCAGATTAAAGAGAGTCGCTGAAGAGTCTAGCACCACTCACTGCGTGCCAGGGCCCCTTCTAAGTACTTCATACGTATGAATGCCTGTGTTATCCTGTCACACTCATTTTACACACAAGGAAACATGGAGGAGTGAAGCAACTCACTCACATTAGATGGACAAAGTGAGATTCAAACTGAAGCAGTCCACATCAGAGCTTGCATGCGTAATCCTAGCCAACAGCTGCTTCCCAACAAAAGCAGGATAGCATCGGCACGAGAGCCACACAGAGAGCCTGGAGTTGTCAGTGCTGGACTGCAGACACTCTAATCACAGACTCTTAGTATTGTTCCTCTGAAGATATTCCCAGAAGACTTTCCACCCTGCACCTGAGGGTGCTGTGGGATCCCTGGGGGCTAGTGAGGGATTATGAGAACAGTATAGAGTGATGGTTCGAACCTGTGGTTCAAAACCCCTTCAGAGTCAAACAACCTTTGCATGAGGATCTCATATTAGATATCGTGCATCAGATTTTTACATTATGATTCCTAACAACAGCAACATTACAGTTATGAAGTAGCAACAAGATAATTTTATGGCTGGACTCACCATAGCGTGAAGGATCGCAGCATTAGGAAGGTTGAGAATTACTGCTTTGGGCGTTAAATGTGCCTTTAGTTTGGTAGGCTCTTCTATACCTTTTATCTATAAGATAGCATATATGTGATGGACGATAAACAGGAAGTCCAGAAGACCAGAAATGATCTTGAGTTCTACTGTCCTCCACTCGAATTTAATTACAAAGAAGATCTATAAAGCAGTATTTACCCTTTGCCACTCAGTGTCTCCCATTTCCTCTGGCACTGGCTCCCAGATTCATCCTTGTTTGTTCTGTTAGACAGTCCACATCTTCTCAGTTCATGTATGTGAGACAAATGGACCGTGAGATCAACCAGATACTCCAGAACCAAACCAATCAGTGTGTCTTATCCCACTGACCTTTGTTTTAAAAACGGGCATGTGACTCCATCGGGGCCAACAAAACCACAAGATCTTCTGGTGGGAAAATTCAATCAGGAAGAGGATGGAAAACCTCAAAGTGGAATAAACTGCTATAGCCATCCTTGCTACCACAGGAAGATGCCTGAAGCTCACAGCCACTACTAGTCAGAGCTGGGAACCTTGGAGACAAAAAGCACGGGGAAGATTAAGAGAAAGCCAGGCAAATGTCATCACAGCAGTGCAAACACATGTGGCTAATCCCTTCTGCTAAGTTTATAAATTCTTAAGCCCGTAAGTCACCCTTCTCCTTCCTCCTCCCTCCTCTCTCCTCCACACTGGCTTACAGTAAAGTAAAAAGGCCAAGTGGGCAGGACATGAAACAATCTGTGCCTTTTTAAAGGAGATACTATACTTTGCCTTTATCTGAGGCTGCAAGATCCACACACCTCTCAGAACTATAACTCATTTGGTAACAAAACAGATGTAACTAAATGTGTACCTGGGACTAGCCAAAGTGTTGATTCATCCCATGTAATGTGCATGTTACTGTTTTGCTGCAGAACTAACAATACACATGATTACAAGGTGCTACACGGGCTCTACCATGAAGTGATATGATTTATAACACATATGAAATACATCAAATAAGAAAACCTAAATTCCAAAGACATTCAAAAGTTTTAGATAAAACTTTAGACTTTTATTGGCATTACAAGTGGAATAAATTGAGTTGGTGAATAAAATCATAACCTCTCAACTGAATGGGGCCTGAGTTAGCTAACCGCACTATAGTAAAGCATGAGATAAAAGCATCCATCATTCCAAAGTTATACTGAAGGTAATATATACACTGAAGCTAGTATCGTTAAATAAACTCACAGAGTGAATATCTGCATGTCTGGGACAAAAGCAACAGGAATGAAGAGCACCAAAGAAGGCATCAAGGAAGAGCTTCAAGAACAGAGGGTGCAGAAGCAAAGAGCCTGTTGCCTGACTCTAAATCCAGATAGCTCACAGTCACCGACAAGACATGTAAAGAACTGAGAGCGAGTGTCTTGAAATCTACTTCTTATGTCCACTGAGAATTTAGTCTAAGCCCTCCTTCCTGGGGTAGTTCTCATACTTTATATATATTCATATATTTATTTATATATATACATTTGCACGCACACACATACATATGTACACACACACATACTGTATTTAGCCCCATAACCAAAACTCTTATGTCATGTTATATGAGAAAGACTACGGGAAAGCAATTAAACATTATCCCAAAGTAGCAAGCCTTAGGGTCATGAGATCTCTTTTTTTCTTTCTTTATCTCGTTGAAACAGTAGTTAATCCATGACACATACCTTTATATGCACTTTACTGACAAGTGAATCGACTGCCTCATTCTCATATTTATGCCATCGGACGGCCCTGGGCCCTTGTCTGCCAGATGAAGGAGAAAAACTGAAGGAGTTTAGCTGACCAAGTAGATGGTCCCATTAATACAGAAAGGTTCTCTAAAGGCTTCCCAGAAGTTATAAGAAACACACTTTAAATTCAATTATCCCTGAAATGCCTTCTAGACCTATGGTTATATGATTTTTCATCATAAAAAAGAACACCTACCTGGGTGTGGCGGTGCATGCACTTGATCACAGCACTCAGAATTTAGAGACATTTGGGTCTCTACTCATTTTAAAACTAGCCTGTTCTACATAGTAAGTTTCAGGCCAATTAAGGCTGTATAATGAGATCTTGTTTCAAAATAATAATGTCTAAAGGTGCAAAAAGAACTGTATGTAACTTAATCAAAGCACTGGCAGACAGGGGATGTAGTAACTTCTAAACTGGAAGGAGACTCTGGAAATTTAAAACTTGTGTGTATATGAATGTAATATATATGATAAATATCTCTTTCATGTATGTGAAAAACATGTGTCAACTATGCTACTTCAGCTAAGAAGCAGTAAAGCCTAAAAGAGAATCATCCAGCTCAAAATGGCTCACATTCTAGAGTGAGAAATAGTCTCCCTATCTCCAGCATCAAACGCCCTGGCTGGGAGCCCCAGAACACTGCTCAGCTTCTCCCTCTCTCTGCTCAAAGCCAACCCATCTTCCCAGGAGAACACTCAACTCCCTTTCCTATTTCTCCTGTAAATTTCTTTGCACATACTTGCCAGATCAATTTTTCTGAGCAAAAGCTTTCAAATGCTCTGCTCCAGGAGCTTCGGCATTTCCCACATGCCTCTCCAGCATGTCACAACTTCACTGGGGTCACATGGCACTTTCCCATTAGACTCCTCCTCTCATGCCCTCATGCCGCTCCTTCTCAATGTCCGGCGCGCTGGACTTCTACCCCTCCTTTAATATGCCACAACTCTTTAAACATTGGTCATAGCAACTCTTCCTTCTCTGTATAATATGCATAGGTGACCACATTACAGTCTTCATTAGCGTCTAGGGGCCAATAAATCCCAGTGTCTTTTATTTTTGAGATTATAATTTAAGTATAATATTTCTTCCTTCCCTTTCTTCCCACCAAAACCTCCCTTATATCCTGCCCGCTCTCTTTCAAATTCATGGCTTCCTTTTTTTCACTAATTGCTATTAGATACATATATGTAACTGTAGACACACACACACACACACACACACACACACACACACGTTCCTAAATACTCTTTGCAACAAAGACCACTAGAGAAAAACAATTAAACAAAATGTAAAATTGTGGAACCCACCTCCAATGGATAAATCTATAAAATACTCCCATGTCTAAGGTTCAGGAAACACTACAGAAGAGGGGGCACAAAGATTTTAAGAGGCAGAGAATCAGGGAATTTGCCGAAAGATTGTATCTCCGAGTAATATTAGAAACTGCACCAGTAGCATCTCATTATCTTTTTAAACACAATGTAACATAGAGAAGATAAACACGACCACTTTAAAGTATAATTAAACAGAATTAACATATCCAAGTGTGATCTAAACATAACCATTATCTAATCCTAGAATTGTATCATCATCAAAAACCCAGAAATCTGTACCCACAATGAACAAGAAATTCTTCCACATTTCCCCAACACCCTGTTCTCCGGTGCCAATCTGCGCTATATGTGGACTCATCCTTCATGTTTCGAGTAAATGGATGTACACAACAGATACTCGTTTGACTGCTTTTTGCTTAACGTGGTGTTTGTCCGTATTGGAACCTCTTTTCCTTCTGTGACCGTATAAGATTTTTTTAACACGGAGATGCTCTTTTGTTTATAAATTTGTCTGCTGAAAGAGATTTGTTTTCAACTCTTAGCCATTAGCAATAGTGCTGCTAGGAATACTACTGTGCACTGTTTCTCTTGAACCCTGTGTTTTGTTCTTTTGTGTATATATTAGAAGGTGAATTGCTGGACTCTACCAGTATTTCTGCTTACCATATTGATACACTGCCAGATTTATTCTCTAACGTGCTGTACCAGTTTCTCTTCCCACTGTCAATATGTGAGGGACCATGCTTCTTCGTGTCCTTGTCAGCACTTGTTATTTCCTTTCCTGAACCTTAAATTGCAATTCTTAGGAACTGGATATGAAGTGTCCCCCCAGAAGGCTCATGTGTTGAAGACTTGCTCCCCGAGTGAAGGTACTAAGACGGGGTCGATATGATTCACCCATGGACCACTCCACTGATGAACATATAGCTCACTGAACCGCTAGGAAGTAGGACTAGTTGGAGGAAGTAGGTAAGAGGGAGTGTGTGTCTCTTGGGGGAATGCCTTGTCCCTCTGGCTCGGCCTCCGCCACTTGCTGCCTATCACGTGGGGAACAGCTTTCCTGCACTGAGCCTTTTTGCCATGCTGTTTCTGTCTTACCAGAGTGCAAACAAATGAGTCAATTGAATCTTTCCTCCTTTCAGACTGCCTCATCATGTATTTTGTCAGAATTATAAAATGTGACTAACATGTTGGCTTCCTAGTATGTGTGAAGTGATATTTTATCCAGGCTTTGATTTGCTTTTGCTTTATGACCAATGATATGAATATCCTCGTATGTGCACATTAGACATTTGGACATCTTCTGTAGTGAAATGCTCTCTTCAGTGCTTTGCCCACTTTAAATAGGCTGTTTGAATCTTGTTGAATTCTAAGGGTTCTTCACATATCCTGGCTATGAACTTCTTACCAGAATGTTATTTACAAATACCTTCCTCCATTCTGCAGGCTGTCTTTTCTCTATTTGTAACATCTTTTTGTATATATTTTTAATATTAACAGTTATCAATATATTTGTACTTTTAGTGAGATATATATGACATCAACAAAACCAAAATCAAGAAAATGTCTCCTTGTGTTTTCTGCTAAGTGGTTGAGTTTCCTCTTTTAAATTTAGATCTTTTGGAGCTCATTTCAGTAGGACATGAAGCACAGGTCTTTATTCCTTTGACTTGGATTTCTACCTGTTTCATCACTAGACAAAGATCATTTAGTGCTCTGGGGAAACGTGCCACAGATTGCTTGTCAAAGATGTATAGAGAACCTCACTGTGCCATAGCACAGATTTCTCTGAACTAACTTAAGACCACAGCAGGCCAGTCGGCTTCAACATGGCAACCCAGACAAACACCACAGTCCTGTTGCCATCACCCTGGGCACATACATTCACATTAGGAGCAAGGTGCTTCTCCTGCCCCTACTCACCCACTTCCTGTCAACCCAACCTCCATACGATGAATCTGTCTTATTTTCTCAAGCTCCTTTTCCATTCCTGCTCTTATGGCTATGGTTGACAACCCGTGCTTCTAACATAGTTTCCTAAGCAAGTACATCTGCCTCAGGCCATTCTTGCACTCTTCTGACATACTTCAAAAACCTCTTTTTGAAAAGATAAATCAAGTCATCCATCTCTCCCTGCATCCCCTCCCCCAAACCTTTCTTCTCATTTCTGTGTGGTAGTAATGGGGACACATGTGGCTTTGCAGACCCTGATTCTGACTCCTCTATCCTAGGTGGGTCAGAACGACTCAACCTTCAAGTCTTGCCTCAAATGACATTTATCATTTGACAACTAACTCCAGCCCAGCCCACAGATGAACAGGCAGCCCTGGCCAACACCCTGAGAAGGGCAGCCCAGGGAGCCATGCTAGGTTCCTGAGATAGAGACACTGAGAAGGAATAAATGGGACTTAGTTAAAAACTGCTGTTTCTGGTGATGAATATGCAAAACTAGAAAATTAATAAACTACAAGCCATAAAATGTATTTCTATTGCTATGGTTGCTGTATTTGTTTGTTTAGTTTTGGTGTCATGTGTTATGTGTAACTGTGTATGTGTGATTACACATGAAAGGACATATGTGTGTGTGCATGTAGATACCAAAGGTTGAGGCCCAGTATCTTCTTCCATTGTTCTCCACTTTACTTACTGAGGCAGTATCTCTCACTGAACCCAGAGCCTGCCAATTCAGCTACTCTAGCTAGCCAGCTTGCCCAGGGGAGCCCGTCTCTGCCTCCAAAGTTCTGGAATTACAAGCGAGCCGCTCTGCCTGCTGGGCTTTTACGTGGGTGCTAGGAATCTGAAGACTGCTAGTCAGTCTTCACACCTGTATGGGAAGCACTTTATCCAGTAATCCATCTCCCCAGCCCTATGGTGTTTTGTTTTACTTGCTGATTTGATTTTTAATTATTCTGCTCAGATAGTTTAAATATCCAGGCTTTTAGATATTTAGGTGACAGCATACACTAGTAAGAACAAAATGTAAATCTGTTTCTAGCCAATGCTTCCCTGATGTAAAGTGACGTTAACATGCTTCAAGCTGATGTACTCTACTTCCGAGTAGGAGATGTAATTTTTTTTTTTTTTTGGTTGCTCAGATTCTTAGTCTCAGCAGAGTCTTCATTTTTGTTTTGTTTGTTTGTTTGTTTGACCCATTTGCTTTCAGGTGAAGCACATAAACAGTTGCAGAAATAGATCAGCTTCGAGGATCAAAACACACCCCAAAAGAAACACACAGTAGAGCATGTTTACTTTACAACACACAATCACTCATGAAAGAGCTGACAGTCTGTTTTTTGTGATAGGGTGATCCTTGCCTCAGCTATTTGAGTTGGTATGTTCTTAGAAATTTTTATATGGCATTGATATCCCAGTGCCAAGTAAGTCATTGCTGTAACTGATGTGGGTTGTGATGTGAAATCCAGGGCCACTGCAATCATTGAAATGGAAGTATTATGTTTCAAGTTAGACTCCTTATCTTGGTTATAAACTAAATTACATCTAGCAAGTGAAACACATCTGGTGAAACTGTAACTTTAGAGCTTCAAAAGCAAGACACTCCTTCTGCCCTTGTCCATCCACTTCCTGTCAACCAAACCTCTATACAATATCCTGAATCTGCCTTATTCTCTCAAGCTCCTTTTCCATTCCTACTCATGTGGCTGTGCTCTATATTTCATCTAACTAGACCAGATAGATTGATAGATGGATAGATAGATAGACAGAGAGACAGAAAGATCCTAAAAAGAATAAAAATAATAAAGGCTAACAAGGATGGTGAGAGAATGATACTGTGTTTGAAGAGTATGACAGAGGGTTAAAGAGCTGGTTCGGCAGTTAAGAACACTTGCTGCACTTAGAGAGGACCTGGGTTCAGTCCCAGCACCTACATGAAAGCTCACAACCATCCGTGACTCCAGTACCAGAGGAGTTCCTCCTTCTGATCTCCAGGAACACCAGGCATGCACACTATGTCTCCATGGCACATGGCACATGCAGGTTCAACTCTCATGCACACAAAATAAAAAAATCTAGAAAAAATTACAATGGCACCTGAAACAAAATACTAAGGGAAAGGATAAAAACAATGCATAGGAAAAACTCTATAAAACTGTTGACAATAGTGTAATCTGCCTCCAAAATAAAAAATTGATCCAGTACTCAAAAATGAATTGGAACATCTACACATGAGTAGAGGAGAGGAGATCTTACTGGATGTTGGAAACTCCATGACTCTACCTGACTCTAATACTGGGAACCCAAGAGGGATGGCTGATCTTGAGTATCAACTTGACACACCTCTGAAGAAGGCACTCCGCTGAGAAGTGGCCTCTAACAGGTTAGTCTATTGGCCAAGTCTGTGACTCATGTTCTTGACTGCTGCTTGATACAGGAGGGCCCAGCCCACTGTGGGCTATGCCGTCTCTGAGTAAGTGGACCTGTGTTACGTAAGAAGGTCGTTGAGCAAGGCAGGGAGAGCAAGCCAGGAAGCTTGTCTGAGCTAATACCCTTGTGACTATCATGTGAAATCTTGGGGATGTATTAATGTAGTACAGTTTGTACCATCCCCAAGTCTAAGAATATCATCAGAGAGACTTGAAAATCGGTAGCAGAGATTTCTCTGCTCTGCAGTAACTTACCTACTTGATGGTTCTACTTACGTGTTTTAAAAGTGCCTTGATTTATGATTTTTTTCATAATTTCAAAAACCCTATAAAACTGTTATAATGCTAAAACATAGTATTTGGGGTGATCTAAAGCTGAGCCTGGGCCATGGGTGCTCATATTTGGCTACAGTGCAAACTATCACTTATTCCCTTTAAGATGAAAGCTGTGGGTTTGTGCCAATATATCTGTATTCTGTACTCAATGAGCTTATGTTCCTCTAGTGCTTATCACAAAGGAATGATTTACTGCTCATCAAATTAATTAATTCATAATTAAAAATGAAGACAAAGGATCAGAAGTGAGCCTCCCAGATGGAGCACCTCCACTGAAGTAAGACTGGGATCTAATGTCTGTGGACATTGCTAAGCCAGGGACAATGTCTTACAGAATCTATCGCTAATCCTAGGAGAAACTCCATCAAAACAGCTTTCCAGACCTTGGGATATCTTATGAACTCAGCTAATCATCTCCTTCCCCATTCAGAGGAAGCAGTATTCTCTTTCCTTTAAATGCCAGAACTGATAGAAAACAAAACCAAAACCAAAACCAAAACAATCTAATGTGAGCCACATTCACCAAGCAAAGTACAGATAGTAGCTTCACATGAAGTCTTAATACCATCTAACCAGGAGGTGGGCACAGCTCTTCTCCTCACTCTGTGTGTGCAGCCAGGCACGTGTCGGCTAACAGGGTGAAGTGGAAACTCCATCGTGACTTGCCCCAGTAACCTCACTTGCTTTTCTGCAGCAACTCTTGTGCATGGTTCCTCGTCCTAGTCCTTCACTCCTGTGACACTCAGACAAACTTCATTTTTTTTTTGTCAATGTCAATAACTATGTTATTGAAAGAGGACTCAACACCTGTAGTAATATTTAGATATCCAGATAGTCTTTGGTCTCCTTTGGTAGATAAAAATTTGCTGTGATCTTCACCCTTTTTGAAATGAGAAATAAATGTTTTCTCACTTCACGGCTTTTCAAAGACTAGAGTAGGTGTCTTTTGGCATAAGACGTACTTCAAACAAATTTTGAAAATTTCAGTTTGTCTGACTACAGAATGAGGCATAATTGATTTTTGACATTTTAATATTGAGTGAGCTCACTCTCAGATTAACTTGAATAAAAACCACAAGATCTACATCAGGGATATGTCAATTATCTTCAACTATATTGTCATTTTCCTGTATACACGAACCTATCTTACTATTATGAAGAGCTATTAGTTGACATGAACAATGAAGGTCTACAGCTAATCAGATTTCAGGCTTATAGTGACTACATGTATATCACACAAGGATTAATATATAACAATCCCATAAGTACCCAACATTGTTCAATGGCTTTATATAAAGAGATAATATTGAACCTCTGTGGAGAGATTCACATCACACTGGACATTATCTTGACCGAGATAGATGAGAAAGTCTTCTGCACAGTGAGGATGCAGCATCATAACATGATGATTATGAATCATCATCATAATTCTACAAGAATCATCATAATGCTAGAGAACAAATTTTTGGATGCCCAGAGGAGAACTGAGTTGCCTTTGAGTCAAGGAGAGAATATCAGAAAGGTGCAATGTTCAGTCCTAGCATAGTGTATGAAAGGCAGAGGCAGAGAGCCATGAAAAGGCTCAACCCACCCATCTACCTCCCCACCCCCAGACCCTGAGATTGGTACACTGGGTGTGGGGGGTGTGGCTAAATAGGGGGAAAGTCTGCAAGGAGGATACAGGTGTCATACCAAGGACAATATCCCCCTCCTACTGGACAATCACAGTTGCATAGAAGACAACTCTAACAGCTACATATGCAGGGACCAAATAAGAAAGTGAAAAGTGTAGTTACAAAGACCACACAACCTAGATGTGTAGAAAGTCTTAAGAACAGCAGCTGGGACAGAGGTGGGGCAAGAAATGTACCTGGCACAGCATGATATACAACCAAAAGGATCTCAGTGGCACATAGCAGTCCTTATTTCCAGTTGTCCTACACAAGCTGGGTTTGAACAAGCAGCTTTGCTAAGGTCTTGGTTCTAGTTTGCTTTCTATTTCTATTGTAAACACCATGAACAAAAGCAGATTGGGGAGGAAAGGGTTTATTTGGCTTACTGACCATATTGCTGTCCCTCACTGAGGGAAGCCAAGACAGGAACTCAAGCAGGTCAGGAACCTGTAGGCAGGAATGAAGCAGAAACCATGGAAGAACTCTGCTTACTGGGTTAACTCCATGACTCTCTCCTCAGCTTGATTTTTAAAAAGAATTCAGGACCAGGGGTGGCACCACCCACAGTGAGATGGGCCTTCTTATGTCAATCATTAATCAAGGAAACACCCCCACAGATTCTCCAGGATGTATATGGCATGCATATGTGTGTACAAATGTGTGCTAGGTATGTGTTTGTGCACGTGTTTAATGTGCATGTCAAAAGTTCAAAAGCAATTGAAATTTTTGGAATTTTTTTTTTTCTTTTTAGCATTTTGAGGTGACAGTCTTACTATGTAGGCCAGCATGGCCTCAAACTCATGATTCTCTTACTTTGGTTGGCTGAAAGTTAAGAAATACGGTAATACACATTACAAGGACACTTGAAGCCTTGGAACATCATTTTTGCTCTATAGCAACCAATGCTAATACAGTACAGAAATATCCTCCAACTCTTCAGCAGCAGAAACAGGTCTTCATTGCCAAGGGCCAGGTATGCAATAGGGATAGAAGACTGGAGACAAAGCTATCACATTCCACAAGTCTATAGAGCCAATACCACATGGTAGCCAAGGTCTATCACATGCTGTTTAGAGATACAACATGAGCTACAATTGGGCCTGTTTAGAGCATGCTGACTCAGCAGTGGAGCACGTTTCCAGATAGCAAGGAAGACAACCTCCAGGTAGCCCAGGGACAGAGAGCCTGTGGAGATGCCCATGGGCCTGATCCCAAAACCACTGAATCCAAGGTCTATAGCCTGCGATGAAAGAAATAGAAGCACATGTCCCCGAGAGAACCGCCTGTTTCTGAGATGCCCCTTAGGCCTCTCTCCCATCATCTCTGTGGAAAGCTCTGGCTCCTTTTAAATCTATGTTAATCTCTGTAGTAGGCAGTTTCTAAGATGTGCTTCCACACTCTGGTCATACTGTGATGGTTTAAAATGTTTCCACTCTGCCTCCTTTGTCATTACACAGTCTGCCTTTAGGTCATATGTATGTCCCTTCCAAGTCCTACTCTACAGAAGTTCAGTTCAAATAATCCAGCCTTGGTGCTTTCTTGCTCAGGTACTCAGTCTGACATACGAGGCCACCCTTCCGCTGGCAGCTTCCTCCAGGTCCCAGGGCTGGACAGTCCAAGTCTCTCATCTCCATGCACCGATGGCGATGGGTAGTATAGTCTTTAGTACAGCCGCTTCCATTTCTTCTTGAGATCAGTTTCCCAGTCTCTTTGTCCTCTGAGACATTGCCAGAATTACCCATAATGCCCTGCTTACAAAACTTGAGGCTTTCTCTAGCCTGCCCTTTCAGATTCTCCTAGCCTATGCCCATAACTCATTTCCAAAGCCACCCCCACATTTTTAGATACAGTGATAACTTCATTCTGTTACTACTTTTGTCTCAGTCCATTTCCTGTTGCTAGAAACACAAAACCACATTGCTGAAATTATAAGGAAATGAGGTCTTTTAGCTTGCCATTCCAGGGATCCGAAGGTCTACGTTCTTGTTGGTAGAGTCCCAAGGCAGCACGAGGCAGCACATGGCAAGGGACAGGAAACAGGTCCCCATGCCTTCTGTTCTCTTTTACTCTTCTCATAAAGCTGCCAATGTTCAGCCCAGGGTGCTCCCCCTTGATGGCTTTATGTAATCCTAATACCTTCCAAAGATTCCATTTCTAAGAGGCATAATAAGATTACACGTCTATCTCTTAACACCTCACCATGGGGATTAAACTCCAACATGAGTTTCAGAGATAAACAAAACTCAAACTATACCTTCTTCTCCTAAAGAGGTTAGTAGTATTCAAAGACTGAATTTCTAAGAATATGAAAATAGCTCAGTTGATAAAAGTGTTGCCCATACAAGGATGGGTACCTGAGTTCAATCCCCAGAATTTTTGTAAAAGCCAGGTGCATTTGTGTATGCTTCTAATCCCAGCACTGGGCAAACAGGAACAAGGGGATCCCTGAGGCTTGTAGGCCAACCAGCTCAACCTAATTAGAAAGCTAATTAAGAACTAAGGTGGTTGGCAAAACTGAGGATTTACATGGGAGGTTGATCTCTTGCATTCACATACATGTATACACATGCACACACACACACATACACACACATACACAAACACACAAATGAAAAGCAAAAATGATTGCTATTTTTCAGGTACATATATAGTGAATATTTATAAGTATAAATAAACTGAGAAAGTTGAGAAGAAAGAAAAGAAAAGGAGTGAGGACAGAAAGCAAAAGAATCTCTGGTGGATTGTAGTAGCCTCGTTCTTTGTTGAACGTTAAAGTGGAATAAAGCACAGTTTGGCTAACAGCAGTAGACTAATCCAGAACCTAGAAGACACATAATTCTAGAATGGAGAAGCATGAAGACCTGCTGATCACCATGCTACTTTTCCTCTGGGAAATGTGCTAACTCTGACTACAGACAGTAAACGGGAGAAACCAGAAGAGCTTTTAGATCTCCTCAGGGACAGAGACAAAGTCAAGCACACTGGGACAAATCTGGGGTATTGAAGCTAAAACCTGGGAAGAAAGCTTCAGAAATCTGACATTTTCTCTGGTCCATGTTGCCGAACAGAGACCAGTGTGTGGGTAGCATCCCAGGCAGATGTCCCAGGACTGTGTGGAGCTCTGAGCTGACCTCTTTGGAAGTCTATGTAAAAACACTGGAATTCAGGAGCAGGACCTTCAGCAAAGCTCTACTCCAGGACCCACAGCATTTCCTGTTAGATTTAAAGAGCATCTAATTCTATTGAGCATATTTCAACTTTGTTTCCTGTCGTTGCATAACCTTCACATTCAGATACTGAGGGAAGATTTTAAAGAAAAAAATTAATAACTAACCTTTCTAATAAACTTAGATGAAGTAATCCTAAATACTAGCAAAGTAAATCCAAGATAATGAGGTTTCTTCAGAGTGCAAGGATGATTTAACATTTAAAAATCAATATGAATCTCTATTTTCATAGATTTAAAGGGAGAAACCAATCTCAGTGGATTCAGCAAAAGCAATTAACACAGCTCAGCACCCACTCGCTCCTGATGGAAACAAAGCAAAACTTCTTAGCAAACTGGACAGAAAACTGAAGACTTATGCCTTTCCCCTACCAATTATTGGGAGAAGCATATTCTGTTCTTCCACAAAATTATAAGCATTGACCTTTTCGTTTGGTGTCTACAACATTTGCTTTATACGTTTCAAATCCCCCTTGTGAGGAACATGAAAGCTTAGAATCACTAAGTCTTTTCCATTTTGGACTGGACATGACCAGATGGTTTCTGTGGTTCCAGAAGGGCTGTAGCCAATTAGTGTGCTAGTTCAGCTGTCAACTGGACACGACTTGGAATTATCTAGAGAAGGGTTTCAGTGACTCTAGATCAGGTTAGCCCGTGGGAATGGCTGTAGAGAGTATCTTGATTGCCCTCACTGATGCAGAAAGACCCAGCATGAAGGTGGATGACGCCATTGCCTGGTTTGGAATCTGGACTATGGAGTAGAGAGAGCTAGCTGAGTACTGAGCATGCACGCACACATTCTCTCTGCTCCTGACTACAACGTGCCTGAGCTGTTTCAAGTTGCCACCCACCCTGACTGCCCCAGAAACAATGGCCTGCCACTTGGAATTATGAGCCAGATAAGCCCTTTCTCACTTAAGTTGTTTTTCACAGGGTATTTTGTCACAGTGACAGAAAGGAGACTAGCACACTACTAATACCATATTTATGCTAGTTTTTCATGCCTTCTTCCATTATTTGTTTTCCAGTCTTTCTGCCGCCCAAAATTTCAAAATATAAACATTGTAATCAGCACATACCTTGTGTTTTGTTTCAGTTGGCCTATGGGTCTCTATATATAAAGTGTTGTTACTAATAATTGAAATACACTACCTTCCCATTTTTCCCATCTGGACCACCTATTCTTTTGTGTTACACTATCTGTAGGTACTGATCAACCCCCAGAAATAGAAGTGAATTATTCAAAGGTCTGTAGGTTTATAACAGGTTTTCACAAAGAGCACACCTGCAGGCCAACACTCAGGTTGAAAAGTGAAACCCTGACTTCAGGAATTTCCCTAGTGAATTCTGGACCCCAGAATTCAGGTGAGTTCTCCATTGACACAGATGAAATATTCCAGTAGAATCCCCAAAGCATGTACACCCGCCAGTTGTATAGAGTGTGTATGTGAGACCCTCGAGCCCCAACTTACCTGAGGCCACCATGCCTACCAGAAACTGAAGTTTTGCGCTAAATTGGCCTGTGGGTTATTTAACTGTGCTCTCCAGCCACCAGGTTTCTAATCCTTTGAGTCCAGACTGTTTATTACCGAAACCTGGCTGCTGGCTCCTAGTGCAGCACACACGTCGCCTGCCAAGTCTGCAGTGCCGCTGTTCCTCAAGAGGAAGGAGATACAGAGGACAGAAGTAGCAACGAACGTGACATCAATCTGACCTGAGGGCTGGACAGTCTTGTCACAAGAGGACCCTTTGGACAAACTCAAAGTATCTCAGCAGTACAGCACCATTTGGTCAGGGTTACGTTTGGGTCACATCACCCTTTCAATGCTTTACAAGGGTTTCCTTACAGCTTATAAAATCAAGGGCTTGGTAATCTTAGGTCCATTTCTAAAGCTGAAACCAAATGTGAGTGTGTGTGTGTGTGTATGTGCACTTGCTTGCGTGTGGGCATGTGTGTGTGCACATACATACACAAACATAAAACATTTATAAAATCTGGGTAATTAATGTGTTATTTGATTTTAGACTCTTGATAGCTTTACTAAAGTCTATTGTATGTATGTATGCCCTCTGATTCCCTTTATTTGCATGGAGTATCATGTCATCCCTCATTTTCAGCCTGTGCACCCCAGATCTAAGGGCACTCTCTTGTTCACATGTATGCGTTGTTTGTTTTTTAACCTATGTCCTTTCATTGGTATATGTAGCACATTTATAATTAAGGTAACTATAGACAAGAACTTACTGTTGCCCTTGATTAATTCCTTCCTGCATTCCATACGGCTTTTCTGCTTCCCCTTTCTTCCCCTGTGTTCTGTTGACCTTTTCTGCAGTTCCACTTTTTATTTCTTCGTCACTTCCTGATGTATATTCTTTGTACTTACGGGTATAAATACAGGTATAATTAACTCATTACATAATTATAATGATAAATTATAATACATGGCTTCATTTATAAAACTTCTGCACCTTATACCTATCACTTTTTAAATTCTATCCATGCGTGCATGTGTTTGTGTGTGTGTGTGCTTCTGTGTGTACTTCTGTGTGGAGATTAGAGGGCAAACTCAGTTGCTGTGCCTAATCTTCCACTTCATGTGAGACAGGGACTCTTGGTTGGTTTTCTACTGTATACATCAGTTTAGCTGACCCTCAGGCTTCTTGGGGTTCTCCTGCCTCTGTCTTCCACCTAGAAGCCCTGGAGGATTGCAGATGTCTGTGCTACATGCTCAGCTTTTACACGGGTTCTAGGGATTGGAACTAAGAACCTCATGCTTGTGTGCAACCACTTTTACCCACTGAGTCATCTCCGAAGTTGACAAATCTCAAATTTAATTCCACAGATTAGTTGCAGGGGGATGCAGGGGTGTGGCAAACCCAGGGTCTCACACATGCCAGGTACACGCTCTGCCCTATATCCCTAGCCCAATGTCATAGATTTGTAACTTTTTAATTTTACTGTGGTAAGAACATTTACTATGAGACCTACCCTATTAACAGGCTGCGGGTGTATAATCTATCACTGTTGACAACAGATGCAACACACAGGTCCCCTGAGCTTATCCATCTTGCTTAACTGGGACATTATAATTACTTCTTATGCTCTTAAAGATCCAATGCCAGATTCAAAAATGATTTACCTTTCAATACTACGGGCTTCGTCTGTGTATTGACTATACTGGGAAGGATTATATTTCTGAATAGTTTTTTTGCTGTTTAGCATGTTTTTGCTTGAACTTAGGAAAAGTAACCTAAGGTTCTCACGTTCTCACTCGGATATGAGAACACCAGAAAACAGTTGGCCACCGAGCCACCACTAGAAGTCCTAACACTGAGTGTGCATATTGTATGTTATAACCCTCTGTTCCTAGGGGAAATATAGAAGTTAGCCTGCCACTCAAGCACAGCACTGTGCTTGAGGGTGGGGCTATGTGGGGTGTCATCATATTTCCCCTACTGTTTTAATGAGGTTGGTTCATTTTCTTCTGGGGGTGGGGGTAAGAACCAGTTAGTAGATTTCTCAGAGGGTATTTGATCTCTGTGTTGCTAATTCTTTGTCACTGTACAGGAAGGAGGGTTCATAGCTTTTTGTCCGTCTATCTTACTGAAATCACTCAATGTCAGCTTTCTTAAATCCTCTAATATGCTGGTTCTCAACGTTTCTAATGTGACCAGTTTCTACACTTCCTCATGTTGTGGTGGGCCCCCAACCACAAAATTATTTCCATTGTTACTTCATAACTGTAATTTTGCCACTGTTATCAATCATAAAGTAAATATCTGAAACACAGGATATGTGACATCTGGATATCAGATGTCTGGATAGCTCAGAGGGGTCATGATCCACAGGTTGAAAACCACTGTTCTAAGATTTACCAGCACAAACCTTAATTAAACAAACAAACAAAAACAAAACTTTCTCAGGCCTGAGGAATACCTCATCGATCCAGTGCTTACCTAGCATGTGTGAAGCCCCAAGTTCAATCCACAACACCCCCCCCCATTCTACCAAGACACAGCTGTGTGTCCTCATGGGTGCCTGCTGACAGTGTTGACTCTAGGCGTATTCCCGGTGGTCTCTGAAGGGTTTACACAGTCAGGAGAAGATTAATAAAAAGATTTTAGGCTGCTGGTTTGGAGCATAAGTCAGTAATTGAGTTTATGACAAGCAATAATTTCTAATTTTTAAAAGTAATAAAGGGGACATGCTAAGAGAAATCAATATAATAAGAGACATTTAAGGCACTGTTGGTGGCAGCTGAAAATGAAGACATGAAGTAGATAATGATACCACACAATTCTAGCATTTTGGCTTAACAAATTACTTTGGCAACATTAAAAAGAAAAAACCAAAAAATAGGCTGACGTGAAAAACTCTATTGATACACAGACCAGGTCCTAAACCAAGGAGGCAGCTTGTGGAGATAAAGGGCCATCTTTCCCAAATACAGGTGCTTTCCCTTCCTTTTCCTAGCCTGCAGTGGTCAATCGTGACACCTTAATATTAAAGTGGAGGGCCAGGGAGATGGCTCAATGAGTAAAGTGCTTGCCACCCAAGCACAAACACCCATGTAGCAGCCACACATGGTGGCATGTGTTTGCAACCCAGTGTCAGAGGATGGAGACAGTAAACTCTGGAGCGTGGGGACAGTCAGCCTCTCCAAACGGGTGAACTCCAGGTTCAGTGAGAAAGTTCATCTCAAGATAAAACAAAATGATGGGAGAGCAACTGAGGAATATCCCAATGTCAACCTCTGGCCCCCATATGAACATGCACACACTCTTACACAAACATGTATGTACAATACACATGTATATGTATGCATACACAAATTAACATGGGGCATTTCCAACTTCAAGCCCATAAATACTAAATTACTTTTTAATGACGATTGCAGCAGCATCTTTAGGGGGAAAATCAAAGGTGAATTATCCTGGCTATTTCGGCTGTGTATGCACCTCTCTATAAACCTTAAGGCACGGGTTTCAATTCTCCCATCAGCTCTCAACATACAAGTAAAGACTTCTGTAAAAATGACACAATAAAAACGCCATGCCTTATCAACACATTTACACATAAAAACCACTTATGGCTTATCATTACATCAAAGTTTGCATCAAATTTAGAAAGGTATTATGATTTACAGTTTAATGGTAAAAAACTATGTCTGCATAAGGCAGAGAATAGTACTTTCAATAGAAAATTAAATGTGAGTGTATCTGGCAACTTACTTCATAAGGCAGAATTAATACAAAGTTATAGAACAGTAGGGGTGATTTTGAATTCAGAGGACAAGGGAAGTACCCAGCAGTGATGTTTATGTTTTACACGAATCCGCAAAGCGGGCTGGACTATGGTTATTTATTTATTTATTCAAGCTTCCTTGATGCAAACAGCAGCCCTGTGGCACTCCCCGCCCCACTGATAAATGCTCAGTGTTTGGGGCATTATAAAACGTAAAGTGTGTGGATAACCTTAGACAACAGGAAAGCAGCCATGCACACCTCAGAAAGGACCTAGCCTTTGAGACAAGGACAACAAAACCACCCCTCCACCAGAAGCCGTCATAATTTCTGAAATAGATCCCATAAAGTGCTAGAAGAGATGGTATATTTTCAGACTGAAAGCCCTAAGTCTAGACATTTCAGATAGTTTCCCAGTATATTTTTGCTAGAAAATGGGAAAAAATAGTCCTACATGAGTAACCCATTTCAATAGTTGGTCAAAATATCCTAATTAACTCTTTACAGCTGACATTTCCTCATAGTGTGTAATCATAGTTCAAGCTCAGGTCGAGCACATAATGATATATTTCCTTTAAATATTTTTTGAATGGTAAAAGTGGTAAAATCACAATTTACTGAATAGCCAAACTAGTGAGTATTATTCCCATGAAATGCAGAGTCTCTTGCCTTTAACAAATATCATTATCCATAATGCCAGGCTTTCAATAAATGAGGAGAAACATAAGTCTGATGGCTCACTGGGTAAAGTGTTGGCTGTGCAAGCACACGCAGGCTAGCTTGCATTTCCAGCACCCACATAAAAAGCTGAGCATGGCTGTGCATGCCCGTAACCTCAGCACTGGGAGGCAGAGACAGGAGCATCCTGCCAGTCTAGCCAGAGAGCTCCAAGCTCAGTGAGTGAGTCTGTCTGCAAAATAATGTGGTGAAAAGCGAAAAAGGAAAATACGCAAAGTCACACACACACTTGAGTGCAACCTTTACTGCGTACTCCTAGGACAAGTTCTGCACACCGACTTTACCTTCTGAGCAAATGCTGCATCCTAGCCAGGAAGGTTAGCATCTCAGATTTCAAGAGGCCGAAGAAAGAGGGTCCCATGTTTAAGGCCAGCCTGTCTCAAAAATAAACAGAGTAGAACGAGCAAACAAAAGAAGGAAAAGTAAGCCTAGTCTTGACAGTTTCGTTTTTCTCGGTAATGATTTGTCATTTATCAAAGAAACGGTACAGGTATAAATGACAACCATCTGAATCTCCTAGAAAAACAAATCTACCTCATATACAATTTCTAATTCTCTGTACTCCAAACACTCAGCTCAGCAACAAATAACCATTTATAGACAGATGTGTATGAGGTGAGATAAAAACATTAAGGTGGTTAAAATTGATTAACTAGAAACTGTCAAACACCTAAGTTAAAAATGTAAACACGTAAAGGCTGCCACCAAAATAATGCTACTTTTTTTTTTAAGAAAGCAGAAAAATACATTTCATCTGGCAAAAATGTCATGATTTCACTGTCTTTATTAACTATAAAACCAAAAAATGTGGGAATTCTCAATCGACGTATTTGGCACGTACCACTGCCCGTTCTTAAGTTCCTGGTTAACTGTTACCTGTAGACATGATCTGCATGTTACACTGTGAGGTTCAGTACTGACGACTCTCCTCACACACGCTGCGATGGTTAGGTCTGCCGGCTTGACACCATCTGGAATCAGCTGGGAAGGGAACCTCATGTCTAGAGGAGGCTGCCCCGTGGGCGTATCTAGGAAGGATTTTCTTAGGCCAACTGAGGTGCAAACTCACCTTAGATGTGGGTCAACGTCATCTCTCGGGCTGGCCCTTGACTGGATAAAATGGAGGAACTGGAGCCCTAGCAGGTGTGTAGGCATACTCTTTCTACTCTTGACTGTGGCTGCGACCCTCCGCGGCTATTTCCAGCTGCCTCGCTTCCCTACGATGACAGACTTCGACCTGGAAGTAGGAGCCACGAAAGCTCTTTCTCTGTTACTTTTGTCAGAGTATTAATAGCAACAAGAAAGCAAAGTAAGTTCTGAATGCTAAGCTGTTGTCAAATTATTCTCTTGCTTTGTATCTATTTTATATTTTCAACAATATTAAGGGTGTGAGAGGTAGGAATACGTCATTTCAACCAACATACGCCATACATTAGAAGTGATCCCTGTTTTGGTGGCACATGAGAGAGTAAAGACAGGAGGATCAAAAGTTCAAGGTCAGTCTTGGCTACATATGGGGTTTGAGGCCAGCCTGGGCTATATAGACCTTGTCTTAAAAATAACAAATTGAGGGAGTTGATATTAAAATAAACTACCCATATCACAACCATATAATTTGGAAAATACTGGCACAAATACTTCTAATTTCAACATCCAGACACTGTAGTCACCAATGACAAGAGTCTTCCAGTGACCCTTTGGTACCCTCTGACCCTACTCTCTGTTTACAAACATCGACTGCTGCCAAGGTAAGTCTGCATTTTCTAGAAATGAATGTCGCTACTATGAATATATTTTGTGGCTAATCCACGCAGCTGTATGTTCAAGTTCTTCCCTTCATACAGCGGGTGAGACTCCATTACACACACACTGACTTACTTATTCATTTAATAGTTGGCGACTGTTTGGAAGGCTTCCAGATTCTGGAGATTGACATAGCTGTTGTGACCATTCCTGTGCAAGTTCTGGTTAGTGTCTGGAGTATAATAGCTGAGGCACATGACTGATAGATGATGTGAGAAACTGTTAAAATGTTCCTTAAAATGTTCCCTAAAATTCTTGTTTTCCAGTGTAAAACTCACAGTTGTTCTACTTCCTTACCAACTGTGGTGGTTTGAATAGGTATGGCCCCACAGACTCATGCTTGAATGCTTGGCCCATAGGTAATGGCACCAGTAGGACATGCGGCCTTGTTGGAGGAAGTGTCTCACTGTGGGTTGGGCTTTGAGGTCTCCTATGCTCAAGCTATACCCAGTATGAGTCTCCTGCTGCCCATTTTATTTTCACATTTAAGGTTTATACTTTCATGATTAAACTAGATTTGTGTTCAGCACAGTTTGGACTGTCTAAAAGATTCGATCTGATTATAAACCTACAGTAAACATACTTCTAGGTATGTGTTTAAATCTACCATCTTGCTGTTTATTTTCTATTTGTCTCATAACTTTCACTACCTCTTTTTGGATTTCTATGTGTGTGCATTTGTGTTTATAGTACAGGGATCTCCACAGCCCACATGTGGAGATCATTAACACAATCATGAGTGTAAACCTTCACCCTTCCAGACTGTCTGAGGCGGGGTCTTTT
This sequence comes from Meriones unguiculatus, assembly GCF_030254825.1. Lineage (NCBI taxonomy): Eukaryota > Metazoa > Chordata > Mammalia > Rodentia > Muridae > Meriones > Meriones unguiculatus. The sequence goes on from NC_083350.1 coordinate 100,632,844, forward strand.
GCTTGCTGCAGTGCAGTCAGTCCAGCTGGCCCACAGGTCTCTGGGCTTCTCCAGTGTCTGCCTCACACCCCACAGTACATGCCACAGGATGTGCCCTACAGATTCCCCTGGATCCTGAGATGCAAACTCTGGTCCTCGTGTGTTTCTCATAACTTTTTTCAATTACAGCTGACAATCTTCCTTATTGCAGTCTACTTGAATGTATTATCATCCTGCTCCTGTTAGTGTGAGATATTTCACTGCATCCTCCCAACCTTGGTAATAGTCCATATGCCAACTATACCTTAGTTAACAACACAATATTTTATGTTTATCTTTCAATAATATCTAATGACTTTGTGTAATTTAAACTTTTATGTGGTACCCTTTTCTGAGAGAAGTCCTTTTTAAACATTTCCTGTAGCTCCCTCTCCTTGTGGTGAACTCTTTTAGCCTTTTTAAGGTCTGAAAAAATATTTTATTTTCATTTTTGGAAAATTTTTCACTGTGTATAAATCTGAACTGGATTCACCCTTCAGAACTCTGAAGATGTTCTGCCATGACATCCTCTCTCTTCTGTGCCATTTTCCTTCAGCCTCTTCTAGCTCCAATTTTCCCTGGCAACAGGTGTTAAGAAATTTGTTGTCACCTATAACAGTGAGTATTCTGAGTCTCTCAGGGATAAATGTGCTATGGTGCCTAATATCTAATACATAGTAACTATTTTCTTACTATGTATTTGTAACAATCTTTTCTTGTGTTTTCAAATTTCTAGTGCGAAGGTAAATTCAGTCCATATCACTCCACTGTAGCCAGAGACAAAAAGTTGAAGTTCAGACTGTTTTGAATACAAAAATTTAATTATCGTATTCAGCATTTAAATCCATGACATGTGTTTTACCTATACACATAAAATTACTAAATTGTTTTATCAGACCCCTTTTAATACACAATATATACACCTATAGAAAAAGGAAGTAGGAAAATATTAATAGATTAAAATATAGTATACAGACAAAGTAATTCTGCATTCTAACATTTTTTGAGTAAATATAAGGAAACTTGTTACAAGTCATAATTCCACCATATTTGCCAAGAAAAGACCACAGCAACTTGATATAGATTTTCTGAGTCACTTGTGAAAAGTCTTACTCCTGTTCCACTTTTGGAGATAATTATTTATAGGCTTATATTTATTAAATACATCCGTATGCCTTCCATCCCTTTAGAAACCCATAGAGTTAGCAAACTAAGCTATATTTTAATCTTGGAAAGCAAATTTGGGTAACAGACCTATATACAAAGTACACAGTTGAAATCTTTGGGCAAGAGGCAACAGGAATGGGCGAGTAGCCCCCTTAATCCAACCCTATCAACGTGTGGAGCACAGCAGGCAGGTGAGCATGCCCACACTGCCAGCGTGTAAATGCTCTGCATGATACACCTGTATGAATAATTCTGTGGTAAGGCTAAAGATAGAAAATGAGATCCGCAGCACACTGTAACTAGAAAGAGTTAACGGTACAAACACAGAGGAAATAATCTATGCCTTTCACTTGTGAGGAAAAATGGCAACACTGCCTTTCACTTGTGAGGAAAAATGGCAACAATATTGTAACATTTAGTGTCTTTTAAGAGAGTCTCATTGATCATAAGCTGAGCCATGGTGATTAAAACCTTGCAGTTTGATTTAGCGTATCATTAATTCATTAGACAATCAGCATATGTATGTATAGCCCTTGAGTCTTCTAACCCTTGAAAGTTTTTCACATGTAAAGTTAGGTAACCTGAGCAAAGGTACCATGTATCTGTACAACTCAAAGCTTCAAAATGTAGCACACATACAAACAATAAATAAGTCATACCTGATGTCGTCACGTTAACAAATAATTACTAAGTAGCATGAAAAAATCTAATTGCCACTTTAAAATTATTTCTTCATAAAATAGAAGGTATGCCAAGGTTTTAAACATCGGCTACCTAAAAAAATTAGAATACAAATTGTCCATCAAAAATATATCTGTTTAAAAAAGTCATTTACAAAACATAAAGCTATCCTTGGACGCACATTTTCTTCTCTTACGCAAAGGGCACTTAGTGTATAGCTAAGGCAGACAGAAAACAAAGTTCCTGCTGGCTTCCCCACTAGGGAGATGGTATCCGTGCGGTTTTAATATAAAAAGATAAACATGTCTGACAGAGATGGAATAGTGCGTGCTGCAAAATCCATGCTCAAGGCCATGAAAACAATACTGATTCTGTGTTACTGTTAGTTGCCAGAGACTTCTTGAATGATGAAAAAATTAAGGCACTCTGGGTCTTCAGAAGTGGGCCCGGAGTCTTTTGTTTTCTTCTCGCAGCCTTTCGATTTCGGCCACTAAGCCTTCATTCACGGAGTATCTTTCCAGCAAGGAGTGCATCTCATTCTGGAAAAGCGGGGAAATCCTTTTTAAATCACTGGCTCGGCACACTCCCCGGCAAGCTGTTTTACACGTCGTGCTGTCACTTCCTTTATGTTCATTCAATTAACTAGCTAACTACGAAGATCACCAGAAAAAATTAAGGATCTGGAAGTTTTACAGGCACACTTTTGGGAACCTTTTTGTTTACTTGTCAAAGAACAAACCTGTGAGGCAGAAGCCCTAACTATGACAAGCTAAAAGTACATGGGCAGCTGCGAGCTACTTCACTTGTTAAACATCTGACGTTCCACTTACTTATCTTAGCAATTAGCTGTAACAACTATGTAAAGATAGATTGGTTTTTCTTTTTCCCTCAGATCCTCTATATTCTTTAGGACACTGTTTGTTATACTTACCAGTTGCATATGAAATTGTTTAATCATCTCCACTTGCAAGTTCACAATGTCCCTATGACAAGCTTCCCTGGGAAGAAAATAAATCCCTGTTAGAAGTCTCACAGTGTAACAACAGACATCATCACAAAGCATTTTCACTCTATAATCATTAGATATTAATCACAGGTATGCCAATGTACCAGCGATGTTTGCTGTGTGCTTGGTGGTACAGTGATTCTTTTACTTTAAAATTTAGGAACTTGTTAATCCCCACAATGATAACTGGCACTCTGCCGATGAAGGACCGGAGACTGAGCAGCCCTAACTCATTCACTGTCACACACAGGGCTGAATGGGTGCTGGCCCTGGCTGTCCGATACACCTCTCACTGCTATAGTCCACTTGTCCACTTGCTCTGAGCCCATTCTCCTGGCAACTGACAACTGAGCTGCTTTCAAATTTCATTATTCCCATGTTGCTCTAAGTGACTGTACACACAGCCTTCAGCTCACACATTACAGTGCCCATCGATGACACAGAGGGTTCAGACTTGGTCACTATGCACTCACACAAATGGCTTTTCTGAGCAGTATGTGGATGGATTTGTTCACCACCAACACAGCTGAGTTCCGCTTGTGCTCTGCCCTGTCACTGAAGGCAGGCATTAACACATTTTTCACGGTACTTTATATCAAAGTGACATGGTTTCACACTGCACCTTCCATTTTCTGATTAGCTAATAGGGTGAATACAGTTCATAGACTGCTCCTCTTGCAGAAACTACTGTTGATGACTTTTGTTATTCATAAGGTTTTTGACATCATTTCACTATGTAGCCCAGGCCACCTTGGAACTTCTGATCCCCTTGCTTCCTAGTGCTGGGATCCCGGGATGCATTTCCTCAACTGACTAACTGCAGACTTACAAAATCTGGTCCTTCACTGAACATGAAATAAGAATTTTAATCATGAGACAACATAAAGTGGCCAGACGGTAGTATCTTTCCATGTCCATTCTGTGAAGTGTTAACAATTTGTAGAACATAATAAAACCCCCCTTGAGGCTAGAGAAATGGCTCAGCAGTGAAGAACTTTATTGCAGTGGGCATGAGTTCTGATCCCCACACCCACATGCAGCTAAAAGCTTCCCAGTTCCAGAGGATCTGGTGGCCCTCCTCTGGCCTGGACACACACAATGCTCACAAACAGTTGCAGATAAAACACTCATACACGGAAATCAACCTTAAAAATAGTTTTTGCTTAAGGGAGGCGGGGGTGGGGGACAGACTACTGGTGGACCCTCCTATCAGCAGTGAATAGTGTTCCCTTCTTCCACATCTGTCCGCTGCTATCATTTCTAGTTTTTTGTTTTGTTTTTTATCTTGGCCATTTTGGCTGAAGTAAAACTTTGAAATCTCAAAGTTTTAATTTGCATTTTCCTGATGGCTAAAGATGAGCATTTTTAAAACAAATATTTCTCAGCCATTTGAATGTATCATTTAAGAACACTGTGTTTAGCTCTATGAACCACTTTTTAATTTTAATTTTTGTTTTGTTTTGTTTTTTTTAGTTCTTTGTATATTCAAGATAGTGATTCTCTGTCAAAAGTATCGCTGGTAAAGAGTTTCCAATCTATTAGACTGATTTTGTACTTAAATGGTGTTGTCTTTTGATGTATATAAGCTTTTTATTAGTTTTATGTCATCTCATTTGTCCATTGTTGGTCTTAATATCTGTGCTACTGGGGTCCTGTCCAGAAATTCAACCCAGGCACAAAACCTCTGACCTACAATATGTCCTGCTTAGAAGATATGCGGGGATAATGGTGGCCCAGACCCGTGGGAGTGGCCAACCAATGAATGATCCAACTTGAGGCCCACACCACAAAAGGGAGATCATGCCTGACACTGCCTGGTTGGCCAGGAATGAGCCCAGAGGCATAAGATAGAACCAAAAATAAAATAATTAAAAAGCCAATGAAATGATTCATAATGATATTCTTCTATACCCATAGATCAATATCTAGCCCAATCATCTTTGTCAGAGAAGCTTTCTGCAGCAACTGATGGGAACAGATACAGGGACCCACAGCCAAGCATCAGGCAGAGCTCAGGAGAACCTGAGGAGGGGGAAGAAGGACTATAGGAGTCAAAGGAGTCAAGGACACCAAGAGAATGTGGCCCACAGAACCAACTAAGCAGGGCTCACAGGGGCTCACGGTGACAACCAGGGAACTTGTATGGGTCTGAGCTATGTCCTCTGCATAAGTGCTATGGTTTTGTAGCGTGGTGTCCTTGTGGGACTCCTAACAGCGGGGGTGAGGCATCTCTGACTCTTTGCCTCTGCTTAAGAGCCTTTCCCTCCTACGGGGCTGCCTCATTCAGCCTTGACATTAGACTATGTGCCTAGGCTTATTGCAACTTGTCATGCTGTGTTTGGTTGATATGCCTTGGAGGCCTGCTCTGTTCTGAAAGGAAATGGAGGAATAGATCTGAGGGTGAGAGGAGGTGTGGGGTGGGGAACAGGGAAGAGTGAGAGGAAGGAACCTGCAGTCAGGATGTCATGTATGAGAGAAGAATAAATATTACACATATAAAAGCACGTGTCCCCAATTTTATTCTATTGAGCAGTGTCTGTTTCTATGCCAGTACCATATTATATTACTATAGTTCTGTAGTATAACACAATCAGCAATTTTAATCCTCCAGTAGTTCTTTCATTCCTCAGACTTGTTTTGGCTTTCCTGGACATTTTGTGTTTCCATATGAAATTTAAGATTTTGTTTTTCAGTTTCTGAAGAATATTTTAATTTTGATGGGGATTGCACTGAACTTGTAAATAACTCTTGGTAGGACATCCATTTTCACATTAGTAATCCTACTAACTCCTATCATTGGGCACCTTATTCAGTTTCTATTTATTATTTTTATTTACCTTATTATTTTAAAAATTTTATTGTACAAGTATTTTACTTCCTTAGTTAGATTTATCCATTAACACCCCCACACACACCTATTCAGGTATTATGAATGAGAGTGTTTCCCTGATTGATTTCGTTCTGAGATAGAGGGCAGAAGTAGGCGCAAAATCCTAGTACTATCTGAGGAGCTATGGCATTTGATAGCTGCTAAGAGAGAGGTATACATGTTTCTTTAATGATGTGACCTCAGGACACTGATCATGCTCCAGCAAGGGTCCACTCCCAGCAGTAGCTGAACAACACTAACTCAATGAGGTTGGGAGTAAAGAAGAAAACTCAAAGCTGGGTGGGTAGACAGGGTATACACGGGAGGAAGATACATTGCATGGAACTTTCACAGAATTAATGTTATTTTAAATGTTATTTTAAAAATACAACCTCCCCTTATAAAGATCATCTTAGCATCTTAGAAAGATGCATTCTGAAGCAATTTAATTTTTCGGTTGTAACTATAACAGATTTAATTTTTTCTTTTACTTTCAGTATAACAAAAGCTGTATTAAAAAACAGAAGGTGCTAGGCATGTAGCTCAGTGTCAGAACATGTGCCTAACAGCAAACATCCCAGAGTTGTGCCTATTATTTATTACTGGAATGTAATAAATAATAAATAGAAATTTAAAACCTGACAAGAGTTAAAAATGATATCTGAAATAAAAAGAAGGAATTAGTAAGACTGGAGGCATAGCTAGTAAATGCTTGCCTGACATACATTAGCCTCTTGGTGTAGTTCCAAGGAATAAAACAAAAGACAATAAAAAGAAAAAAAGATATCAGACAATCCTATCATAGCCAGGGTTTCAAGAGTTATTGGCTTGCAGAAAAGGAAAATTCTACTTTTAGATCAGGTCCATACCTACTCTGTCTCCATCCTGCATGTGTATTTTTTTCAGTGTAGAAAACAAGGCTGGGGTGCAACAGGGTCCTGGTGCTTAGGATACCCTTCCCTGGTAGGGGAGAGTTAGGAACATGGACTGCCAAGAAAGTCCAATTAACAGTGCAATAGGCTCAAGACCCTAACGAGGACAAGCGTATAGAAAAGCAAGGCTGACGTCCACAATGACCCCACGAGACACATGTTGGCGCCTCGCTAACACTAGTGCTGGGCTGGATGGCAGGAGAGACAAGTAAAGTGGCCGCATGAAGAGCAAGAGGGCATCTGGACATTCTTGGGTGTTGGTGAAACAATACCCACAAGATAGATAGAGTGAATACTCCAGACATTCAGCTGCTGTCCCAAGTTAAGTCAGGGGAACAAAGGGAAACTAGAGGTAAACCAGCAACTACAAGAATCAAAGGGACCTGTCTGACTAATGAAAATCCTGAGAGTTCACTTATGTCACCTCTCAATGACAAGAACCAGCCTGTAAGACTGTAATTGTTAAAAATTTTAACAATTAAAATTAAAAATTTCACAGAGAAACTCCCTGTGAGAAGGTGAAGAGAACAAGCTGAAATTTCTATTGACTTTAAAGGCAAACTGGAGTTTGGCTATAGACCATAGAATTTCTGAGAATTTCTGCTGTCAAGTCTACCTTGACCAACTTTCTCCCCTGGGCCTTCACTAAGTCCTTATATTAAAAATAAGGAATCAGCAAAGACATGGGGTTGAAAGAGAGACCCTAAGGCACAGAGCATGGGATGTCTTTAGGCTAAGAAGAACTAAGAACTCTGAAGCAGTATGGCCTTCACAGAGAAGAGCCACCATGAGAGATAGGGGAAATGGATGAGTCCCTCAAACCTGTCCCATCTGTGCCCACAATGACAGGGGTAGCTGTATATAACCTACCGGGAGTAGAGACAGAGCAACTAACTTAGAAACCCTGAGCCCCTAAGGCACAGAAAGCCAGAAACAGGACGTAGTAAAAGAAACAAAGTGAGGATGCAAAGAGGTGGAATGCCCACTGAGAAGCAGAGATTCCAGTCTCCCTAGACTCAGATCCGGAGCTGCTGAAGGGAAGGCCTGAGCTTACCTCTCTAGAATCAGCAGAGAAAATGTGAACGGACACACTACTGCTTGTATAATAACCAGTAAGTACTGATATACTCTATTAACCCTGTGTCTGGGCCTTGATAAACACTACTTTCTGCTCCCACCTCTGGCCACCTCCCCACTGCAGACATTCCTAAAATTCACAACCATGTCTCTTTTCATGCTGTTCCCATACTGAGTGTAAAATAAAAATCTCTTTAGCGATACCTTTCTAAATTTGCCCAAGAAAACTGCTCCCTTTCTGTGTTTCCAACATCATTTTTATTTGTGCCAGAATCAGGTGTTATCTAGACAGTTTTCCTATTAGGCCATAAATATTTATATAGTCCTCAAAAATACCATGTACAGGAAATAAGAGGACTCAGAAAGGACTAGGGCAGACTACTTATAACCTATTCAACTATCTATGTAGAATACTAACAAGAAAACAAGTTCTAATGAAAACACCAGTACAATTAAAACGCGTGAAAAAGTCTGAATATGTTCTTACTGAGAAAACTTGATGGTCACTTAACAGAAGGGGAAAGGAGAACAGACTGAGGATGTGACATTACAAGATGAAAGAGCAGCATGCCCAGAGATGGCGAACAAAACAGATGCTTTCAGAGAGGACAGCACAGCCACAACAACCTAAGCGAAGCAGATGGCTAGCATTTGCTCTGTTCATACAGCCGCTTTAGTCCAGTTGTCACATAATAAAATCTCCTTGTCATATTGTCTACAGTGCCCTATTTGCCAACCATGAATAAATTAATCCACATTAAACAAACACAAGCAGCATATCAGGATACAACGTACCTATTAAAAAAACAAAAACAAAAGAAGGCCACTGTGGGAAGATTCCCATTTCTGTATTCCTAATATCTGATAAACTAGGCACATCGTAATTATTAAAAAGATGACCTTTCAAAAAATGATTTCTGACATTTTAAAATGTGTTCAAAAATTAATTTTAAACATTAGAAAGAAATGTGCACCAATAAAAACTATACATCCCCAATTTTCTTCTAATTAAAGTCCAAGTAATTACAGGTCAGAAAGGAAAACAAAGAAATCTCATAAAAAAAAAATTAATGACTAAAAATGACTTCCAAGCTCTGGAATAACAATGAAAATGAAACAGCAGCAGGACGTGATGGTGCATGCCTGTAAGCCCAGCACTCAGGGAGGTAGAAGCAGGCATATCTCTGTGAGTTCAAGGCCAGTCTGGTCCAGACAGCCAAGGCTACACAGAGAAACCCCATCTCAAAAACAAAGAAAGAGACAGACAGAAAGAGAGAAAGAGAAATCGAGAAAGAGAGGGAAGGAAGGAAGGAAGGAAGGAAGGAAGGAAGGAAGGAAGGAAGGAAGGAAGGAAGGAAGGGAAAAAGAAAGAAAAGGAAACAGCAACATTTAGAATACATGTTAAAAATTTTGTTTGATCCTGCAAATTTCAGAGAATACATAGATAATCCCAATATCTTAATATTCACTGAGTGAAAAAAAATCAGTTTTAATTTATGATGACCTAAAATCCTAAAGCCATACCTAAAGGCAATAGGAGGAACAGTCATCAAGCATAGATAGCTTCATAATGAAAATTCAGATAGAAAGAAGAAAGTTAAATTACAGAAATATTTTAAAAGTGTATATGTGTGTGTGTGTGTATATATATACATACATACACACACACACACATATGTAGCACTCTGAAGTAATCTATCAGAAAACATCTAGAATTATATTTAAAGGGTACCTTTCTTTCAGGTCTTGTGGGATGCCTTGATGGCTATAAGCACTTGTTGCCAAGCCTGAAGACTGAAGTTTAATCTCCAGAACCCACACAACAGAAAACGAGAAATGACACCAAAAGTTGACCTCTGACCTCTACAGGGGTGCAGTGCCATATGCTCTCCTATTACAGCTCCTGCAAAAACTATAAAGCATAAAAGGTCTATGTTTCACACATCACTTCCTACAGTGCCCTTAAAGGGGATCTGTAAACACTGCATGGAAGAACTACATTTGAGGATGTAAGACTCTGCCCACATTCTGCTGACTCAGGCACACTAGGCTTCTCTGTCAGGCTGGCAAGTGTGCTTCTTCACAGTGCAGTACACAAAGATCAAAATCCATACTCTTTCTGTTTCTGTGACCATCAGAACCTAGACAGACGCAGCAATCACCAATATGAATTCTGGTTCCGGCTTCCAGAGGTAAAACAAACTCAGTGGGTAAAAGAGCAGCTTCTCACTGCTACCTGAAGTCATCCAGCGTTTCTTGAATCATGTTCTGAATGAAGCGGATCTGAACAGAGGTGAGCGGGGCACTCGGCCGGCTGTTTCCGAGGGTGTCAACTATTTTTTCTGAGAGGGAACTGGCTACCCCAGCAGTGACGGAGGATGCTGCCTTTGGCACTGAAACTAATGGAGAGAAAACTGATAGTTAACTTAGACTAAGAGACATCAACCATTTCTAAATAAGATTTAGTACAGAAAGACTTGGGAAACTGCAAGAGAACAGTGTTTCTGTGACATTTAGAAAAAGCCACTTTCTGGAGTACAAACTTTAGAAACTTGCTATAACATTATTTCTAACGGTCATTTAAACTGCCAACTGTCTAATGTAATAACACAAGACAGAGGGATTAATCCTGAAGAATCCCTGAACCATTTCCTCTTACAGAAATGTATGTGTCAAGCTGCACCACAAACTAGACTACTGAAAACATACAGAAGCAGAGGCATGAAGCAGTCGCCAGCGGTTAAGACCCTGGCGTTTTTAACCAATGCAGACTGGCTCTCTATGGACAGATGTGCACAGGCAGCTCTTACAGGGCAGCTCAGCTCCCTTAAACACAACTGGTCTTATGAGTCTATGGCATGAACGCCAAGAATAAAAGTTAACACAAATGTTTTACATATTTCAGGCATTTAACCATGCCTTTTCAAAAAGTCCTACTTCATTCTATGTACACAGGATTAAATCGAGCCCTGATATATTGGACTAAGAATGAAGTTCACATCAAATAATCAAATCAGGACTGCTGGATGTAACCACTCATGCCTTCTAACAAAATGGAGAACTCATGCTGGTGCCCTGTCTAGACACTCAATCCTTTAACTGTATGGTTACTCTATTTCTTACCAGTGAAATAATCAAGGGACTTTCCAACTGCACATTTTCAAACACGAGGACATTCAAAGTGCTTACTTGGAGTTGAGGCTCCATTGACTGATGGTTCATGTATCAAGTGGGCTTCAATTTCTTTTTCTGGCTTTTCAAGTTTTTCAAGATTTCTTGTTTGGTTAGATGATGGACAGGTATTTAGAATTCCAGGTTCAGCACCAGAGATCAACTTTGTAAACTTTGTATTCAAAACAAACAATCATTTTAATATGCCATTGCTTATTTTATCCTGTTACCCACAAAACTTTTATCTAGTTCACACTTTTTTCCTCCAGCAGGTAGGGTTAGGAAAATGAGGAAGAGAAAGAGATCGAGAAGGAGCTAATGCTAACAACAAAGCAAGTAGGTATCAAAACGTGAATATTACAGAAAGCTAATTCGCCAAGCTCTTGTTGACTATACTTGCAAATCACTGGGAAGAGAAAGGGGAGGGGCAGGGAAGTGACCTCTGGACTCTTGCATAGTAACTAGACAGAAGTATCAGAAAAATAAGGACATTCTTGTACTTCCGACTTAATTATCTTTTAACACCTGGTTTTAAATATCAGAAAACAAACACAAATACTTGAACACCTACAAACTTGACCTTCCTATGACCTTTGACCGCAAGGTACAAATACTTTAATGGTTCTTAGCAACCTCAGATTTTCTCTCACACTAAGAACCACTTGACCACCAGCTTGCTTTAGGAAATATTTTTCAAAAGAATTTTTCCCCTTTTCTACATATTTCTTTTTTAATCCCTACTTAAGAGATTAGGATTGTTCATTTAAAATCTTTTGAGTCTCTTCACTTCTCAAAGCAGACCCAGTGACCTGAATATATGCACAAGAACGCATCAACCCGTGTTTCAGCTTCTCAGAAGTCACATGAACTGCAAATTTCTTTTCCTCAATGAGAACGAAGAATATACTCAGATATGGGGTTACAATATGTTATTTTAACTTGATTTTCTCTCTTTAAACATGAAGTTGATTCTTTTCCTTGACTTCATGAGAATAAAAATCATTTTTTCTCAAAAAAAAAAAAAACATAAAATAAAACTCAGGTATAAGGTATTCTCTTGCAGACGTGTAGTTATCTGTAACACAGTCAAGGTTTGACAGGCTTCAGATCTGTTCTTCAGTTATTAAAAACTGGCATCAAGACTTAAAACTATTTCCGTCCCTAGTAAGTATATGACATTAATAATTAGGACACATTCATTGATGGCCGCCCCTTCTGAGTGACAAACACTGAATTCGGGTGTTTCTTTTGAGTGAGTACCTGCTTCAAGGAGTCGTTAGGTTCCTGCTTTCCCAGGTATGATTTCTTAGTCTCAGCTGTCAGGTCATGACTTTCATTTTCTTCTTTCCCTGGAGACCCCATAAAGACATTAAGAGGACTGGAGTGCAAAACCAAAGTGCTGGAAGCGACTGGATTTTTTCTGAGGGGCAACAGTGAACTCAGCTGTGGCAGAAAGTCAAGGCCTGAAAAGAGGAAGGAAATGCCATATGCACATGTTTCTCAATCTTAGACTCTTAGCATAAGACTTTATTAAAATGATGGCAAATAATTAGGCAAAAGACAATGGTTTGAACTCAGAGGCCTGGCTTATCTCTGAGCTGGAATGGACATGGATTTGGGGCATATCCTTTCAACAGCTGACACTCTATTTCCTATCTGGAAGTACAGTAAGCCTTCAAATACATATGTGCTCAGCACATCAATGTGCTCAGGAACATTAAATAGGAAGACTAACATGTACAAGGCCAGCCTGGACTATAAGGCAAGGGTGTCTTAAAAAGTTTCTTTTCTTGTGAAAACACTTTGAAAACTACAAACCACAATCAATGATTCAAACAGTATTAGTTCTTGATAACTAAGTGTTAATTTGTATGTGTCCATAGCAGCCTGTAAGATAAGCCCTGATGACTAAGCCCGACTTCCATGCTGTGTGCATTCTGCTCAGTTTGCATGAGTTGGACTAAGGAAAGGAATATGGCAAAAGTGGGGTGATGTCACTCCCAAGATCAGCTGACAGTGTGGCTTCTCTCTCAGATGCCCTCTCTCACTGTCCACTTTGAGGAAAGCAGTTGCTCTGTTATCAGTGCAGCTGAAGAGATGCCCAAGGGTGAAAACACTGGTCTCTCCAGTCAAAAGCCACATGAATGAGCTTGGAAGCAGAGTTGAATACAGCTCCAGCTGATGCCTCAACTGAAGCATCAAGAAAGAAAAGATCTGAAGCCAAAGGCATCTGACCAAGTGCTGCTTAACTCACAGAAACAGTGAGGTACCAGAGTGTTTGCTATTTAAAGCTACAGGAAGTGGGGTAAGTTGTTACGCAGTGGCAGTCACAGTATTGCTTTTGATTGTCACGAAAATATTTCTTAGGATTTCTTACCATCTCCTTTCCCTACAGGTTCATCACCTCCCTTGTTAACTACAGCATCTATAATAAAATAAGAAAACCAAATTAACTTTTCATTTGTGACTTTTTTTATAATAATTTTTCTTTTTAAATTACAAAAAGAAAAAAGAAAGAAAGAAAGCAAAAAGCTGTAGCAACTTGGGCTTCTATTCACTGTCTCAAGAGAGAGTACAGAGCCTGGCACTCCTGAGCATGTGTGAAGTCAAGCATCAACATGAGCCTGGTTCAAGTCTCCCTCTCCTTCTCTTAGTTCCCTATAGAATAGCAAATATGCAGGATCATCCCACGGTTGTGAGAAGACAGCATTGCATGAACAAGCCGTAAAAATGGGTGCTCATGTTCAACAACCCAGTTTCGCTTATTCCATTTGGTATCTATCTGATTTGGGAAGAGCTTCCAATAGAGTTAATCTTTAATTTTTACATATTTACACTAGAAATAATGCCTTGATTATCTCACAAAGTTCTTTGAGTAATTAATAGAAATAATATTTTACAAGTATTATAATGTTATAAAAACACATGGCTTTATTGATACTAACTCCAATCACAGACTACTGCAATATTGTAATTATTCATTTTACCAATATGTAACAAAAACTGTGAACTCAATGTCAACACATTAACAGAAAAATAAGCAAACGTACTAGAAAATACAACAGAAAAACAAATGGCCAATAAGTCAACAATTACCTGATCAGAAACCTTGCCTATCTGCATGTGTATTCATCCAGTAACTACACACATACATACATACTGATACACTCCAGACTCACACTCTCTCCACTCATATGCACACATGTACGACACACGTGAGCACACACGCACAGACTTTTTTAGCTCTTGGATTCCTCTTAATATAAAAATAATTTTTATTTAACAGATAAAGAAGCTGAAGCACAAAGATTACGAATTTTACCCTTGAGACTAAGACCAATTCGTCATCAACAAAAACAAGCATTATATTTGTCCTTGCTTTCCTTAACCACTGCTTCATAGCTGGGCAGTGGTTGTCACGCCTTTAATCCCAGCACTCAGAAGGCAGAGTCAAGCAGATCTCTGAGTTTGAGGTCAGCCTGGTCTACAGAGTGAGTTCCAGGGCAGCCAGGCCTACACAGAAAAACCCTGTCTCAATAAACAAAAACAAAACACAAACAAAAATGAAAAAAAAAAAAAGCCCCCTCTTTCAGTCTTAAGTACAAAAGTTGCTCTTTCTCGTGTGTGTGTATTTAAATCCTCCACTAAGAACACTAAGATTCTTTTTGGCTTTCCATTATAAATAAAACAGTAAACACAAATCTTACAGATGTCTCTGAATATTTTCTGAGGTAAATTGGTAGAAATGGAATTAACAGGCCAGAAAATATGAATAATTTAACTGTCAAACTGCCCTCCAGATATCTGCCTGGACCACTGATACTGCTATTAGCACTGAAGCCATTAAGGAGTGTGAGCCTCAGAACAGAAGAAGCACAGCTGGGCGACGGCATATGTTGTGCCCATGCATCAAGGAGGCAAAGGTTTCTTTTCAATGGTGACATCTACAGGGTAATGGCAGAGATGATATACCATACACACGAAATTATCATGGACAAGTGTATCAGAAAGAGGCAGTCATTACCTAGCCATGAAAACACTGAATAGCAAATAAATACTAGTAATCTTTACTTTTACATACCAAACATCCGAAATTCTAGGGAGGTTTATTTGAAGTAGATATAAGTCAGAGATTGCTTATAGTGGTAGAAATTTCCTTAAGAAATTATGTTGGCAGCCGGACACAGCGGCACATTCCTGTAATCCCAGCACTCGGGGAGGCAGGCAGACCTCTGTGAGTTCGAGGGCAGCCTAGCCTACAAAGTGAATCTGGGACAGCCAGGGCTACACAGAGAACCTTGGGTGGATGCGGGTGGAGGAGATAATGTATGTACAAAGGCCAAGTTAGCATGGTAACTTCTCACATACTGGGGACAGGAAGGATCCAACTCAAGAGCTGAGGAAATGAACAACCACTGTATGATTCAGACCCACATCTAACAGCAGCAAGAGACTATGCCCTATCTGAATACACTTACCATCTCTAATAGGTGAGAACATGTCGCCTAAACTACTTTTCCCAGTATCATCAAAGCTGGAGAACTCTTGACTTTTTCCACCATCTGTTTCCTTGGATAAAGTATCAGTATTTTTGCTTCGAGGCAAGCCTTGGAAGAATTAGATGCAAGAGTCAGTGTTATTGCATACACCTAAATAGCTGCTAACTTGGAAGCTAGATTATAAAACGAGTATTACCCATATTGTTAAAATTTTATAACTGAGCATCAAGAAAAGCAGCAGAATCTGTCAATGAAGGGCTTTTCAAAACAAAAAGCAGAATCACTCAGGAAACTCACGGAAAAGCTTTGTAATATAGCTAATTCAGGATTTTAATAGACAGTCAGTTATATTTCAAAAATAATTTCCTCCAAGTAAATAGCCACAGTGTTTGTCTCCAAGTTCTTAGAAACGGACCTAGTCATTTTTCTGTAGGTTGTGACTATTCTGTAAGAGTGACACAGGCTGTCAGAGGAAACCAATAATGAAAACAGCTACTTCACCCTTCCAAAGTCTGCACCTCAAAGTTCTGCAGTTATTTAGAAGCAGTAAATTCACACTGAAGAGCAAGCACTTGACCTGCAAGGTAAGACAAGGTACTTGCATCACTACTGAGTATACGGTGTTACAGGCAAAGCGCAGCACAGCCACCACACTGCACCTTCCTCTGACCTAGCAGAGTCAACAGGATTATCATTAGAGATCACCTACACACTATTAACTTTCAGTTAACAAATGATAGTTTAATGTGTGCCAGGCACTAGTCAGCATTTCAAAATATTTATCCTACCACCTGATTCCCTTTTCATTTTGAGATATGAAACATTAAGAACCAAGAGAGAGGAAGGGTGGGACTGGGAGGAGTTGAGAGAGGCGGGTTCATCAGGACATATGATATATATAATAATTATTATATAAATAATATATAAATTATACCAAAAATTTAGAAAGAACCATGAATAGCTCTTCATCTTGTCTTTGATGTTTTACTTTTTTGACTATAAGGTTAAACCAAACAGACAGCATTGAGGTTCCTACTCTCTGCTTATGACGTATAAGAAAATCAACCAGTCTGAGGGAGTGTTAAGGACAAATGACTTCTAGTATTCCATGTCTAAAATAGTCACTAAACTTTCTCACAACAGAAATTCAGCTGAAGAGAGTAAGTGCTCTCAAGAGCTCTTTAACAAGGCGAAGTTAATAAGCTTCTTTTTTTCAATGCTAGCTGCTAATCAGTTTTGCCTAAGTACTCAAATGAGTCCCAAGTTCTTGAAGAAAGTGCTAGTTTTGGGAGAAAGACAAAGCCCTCCGATCACTCGGCATAAGCAAAATTACCTGCTTCGTCCTGAGCAGCCACTGCTCCTTTGCCCACAGCTGTCGTCACGGGCTGCGGGAGCACTGTGGCAATGGAAGGGGCGGATGCTTCTCTGACAGCTCCAGAACTCTGGGCAGCCCCAGTGCTGCTGCTCCGCTTGTTCACTGCTGGGGTCTTATTTGAGCAGCCTTTATTTAAACTTGCCTGGATGGAATAGAATATTTAAAGGCTCAGGTTACTAATGTGTCATACATTAATATTTTATAAGTGCCCTGCTAAATTAAAAACTTAACTTTTCTTCTTATAAATCTGAAGATTGCTGGTATATCTGAATTTTGCTCTAAACAACAATGCATTTTAAAATAACCTTGATGAGAGTGTACAGAAGAATTAAACACCAACGAACTTTAAAATCAAGTCTCAAATGGATTTATTCTAAAACTATGTCTAATGTCACCATGAAGCAAGACAATGCTGTGATTAATTGAGAAGACAATTATCCTTTTCTGAGCTAGGAACTTTTAGTAAAATAGAAAATGTTAAAAACAGTAGCTCACCTTCGTCAGAGATGTGGAGTACTGAAATGCTATACACTGCACAGATGTCTTGTGGGCATTGATGGTTTTAACGGGTGATTTCAGCATCCTTAAGTCATACTGATATATTTTCCCACGGGAAGATCCGATAGCCAAAGTGGCTCCATCCGGCATAAAATCCACTGCAGTGAGAGGAGCGTCGGCCACTAAAGTTTTCACTAGCCTTTGGAAAAGCAGGAGAATATGAAATACATTAGTGTATACAGGAATATAAGCTTAGATGACAACCAATTTATCAAAACCACCAAGTCAGATCTGGTCAAACAGCACATACCCCAAATACTTGTGTAAAGTAGTTTGAAATATGTCTTAGAGACACACAGCTAACAAAATGACCCGTAACAAACGGAACATTCCAATCTAGTTTTCCTCTCACACTACCAAGGCATAGTTTACATTTTTCAGGTAGATCTCCTATTTCCTGGAACAGGTAGATTGTGACAACCAATGTGATGACAGGCAGCCAGCCTCAGGGCTGAGCAGGCACCACGTATCCAGTTTCAACTTAGTGGCCTGCTTGTCTCTGGGGTACTGCGACCTTTCACAGGAGCAGATGCTCCTCTGTTCTCAGCTGTATATCTCTTGACCAAAAAGCTAAAAGCAATACAGTTCATGTGGCTGGACCTCAGCCAGCCAATGGATACTGATGTGCTCTTTGCTGGTCTATCTGGTACCAGAGAAGAAGAAAAACAAAACAAAACAAAAAAATAAATAAAAAAATAAAAATGGCTTGCTGAAGATAGAGGCTGTCAGTGAACTGTTTTAAAATAGAAGATGGTGAAACAGTCACAGTAACTACTGAGAGAATGCCACAAGGCCAGAATCTGGTATCTTCCCCCACAGTAATGTATAGAAACATCAGCATTCCACTTGATCTTTAAATACTGCTTAGCACTGACTACAATTCTAGCAGCCATTTTTTTTTTTTTTAATTCTAAATTAAGCACAGGTATCACAAAAGCAGAATTTGAATGGTTCAAATCTCATCTACCCAAGCAGGGGCAACACTTCTTAGAGATATGTGATGATGTCTGGAGACTATCATACTTAGCAAATGCCCCTCGGCTTAGAAGGGAGAGACCCAGGACAGTGCTGAAATATATTAGTGCTCAGAGCAGCACTCCATAACAAAGGCCAAATTGTAATTAGCTTAGAAACTTCAATACAGAAAATAATTTTAAAACAAAATTGCTTTTAAAAAGTACATTTAGTTTTATTTTACAAAAGAATCTTAAGACTGATAAAATAAAGATGTACAATGAAGATTTTCTCTGTTTCTCTCTTTCTGTCTGTCTCTGCCTCTCTCAACACTCATGGTCTAAAAGTGCTCTAATGTCCATGCCAGTCATTTCTGTCTAAGAAAACAGAAAATGTTCATATTAGATACATCAAATGCACAAATATTAGATCCCCTTAATAGTAATCAGATACCTGTGTAAGCCACAAACACATCTGTTAATGAAACAGCTGTCACTAAAGTAAGGATGTGCTAGGGCTAGGAATGTAGTGGATACAGTGGACACACTGCTTGCCTAGCATGCATAAAACCCTAGGTTTGATCCTAAGCACCACATAATCTGGGTGTGGCGACATATACCTGTAATCCCAGCAGCCCACAAGATGACAGGATCAGAAGTTCAAGGTCATCTTTAGCTATCTGACAAGTTTGAGGCCTACCACGGCTATATGAGACCCTGTCTCAAAGCAGACACTCATGACAATACACTTACTTCTTACTTGAAGTGTCATAAAGGATGATTCTTTTGTCCAGGCCTATGGTCACAAACAGTAATTCATTGACAGGAGAGAAGCAGATGCCTGAGGCTGGAGCTTTGTGTGTACTATCAAAGCTATGGTATGAACTCTGACTGTTCACATCCCAGAGAGTCACTACTCCATTATCTGAAACACTGCCCAGGAGAGACTTCCTGAACAAGGAGTACTTCACGTGCCGGACAGGCTGCGAGATAAAGAAAGGAACTGATGTGACTGCAACATTCATGAACACGACCAAACTCCACCAACTCAGTCTATGCCAGCCTAGGTATTCTCCGAGTTAATAAAAGACAGACATGCTTTGGTCACAAACCCCACCATGATATTTAGTGTGCTTATAAGACGACCCTGCAACATTTAAATACTCTGTTAGTTGAATATCTGTCATTGTTTTATCATTTTGGAGAACACAGCTTCTTCGATCTCCTCCATTTCAGAGGAAAACTGCTAATGTAACACAGCGACCCTGCCTACATTAATTAATGAGGGATAGCAGAGTCACCATAAACACAGGTCCCAACCACGTCAAATCACAGGAGAACAAGTGGACAGAGTGAAGTTACTTTGCGCTCTTTTCCTCTATAACCCTTAGAACACTGGCATGTATTGGTCTGTGTGGGCCTGTGGAGCTGATGATCCAACACAAAAAGCAACACAGTAAGCTCTAAGTACAACGGAGGGATTGGCAACCTTTAGACGGGACAGGCTAAACCTCCTCTTGGAAACATCAGCCTGAGGGCAGTGCTGGACATTGTCTCAACTCTAAGTCCCACCAGAAGACAGGCCTCCTTTCCAGTTTATCTGGACCAGAAAATTGATTGAATTATACCTACCTTTCCTAAAATACTGTTTTCAGATTTCTCTCGTTATCATAATTAACAGTGCTAATAATGAAACCAAAACAAACATATCAAAACAGAAGACAAAACAGAAGAAAGAGGGGCCAAGAAAAGACACAAGAAACAGATACAGACACACAGATATACTTGATCGCACATTTGGGAACCCAACAAAACCACACACACAAAATCTTAGGGCAAATTAATACATAAAACAAAAGTAAAAATTTTTAAAAAATTAAAAAGCCTCAACATGACATTATGAGTCATCCCTTACTCAAAGATGCCCGACTTCGTTTTCAGTTGGCCATGTACTATGGCCATACCCTATGCCTAAGAGTAATTGATTTGTTTCCCCTGTAAGACTTCCTTGGAGAAAACTCATTTTTCATTCACAAGTGGTCATCAACAGCTTCTCGGCTAGAGATTGGGGCATGTGCCCATTCTTTTCAGCTCTGAGACCCCATCTGGCTCAGACCCTTGTAGTTCCCATACATGCTCCCTCCGTCTGAGTACATATGTGCCTTGAGCCTACTGTGTTTCTAAGGCTTTATTTCCTTGTTGTCCTCCTTCCCCTCAGGGTCTTAAACTCTTTCCACTTCCTTCTCCACAGGGTTCTCTGAGCCCTAATGGGAAGGATTTGTAAGAGTCATCCCAATTAGGGTAGAGTGTTCCAAGGTCTCTCACTCTTGCTTTGCTGCTTAGTATCTGGCTGTTGGTTTCTGTATTGGTTCCCATCTGCTGCAGCGGGAAGCTTCTCTGTTGATGGCTGAGCAAGACACTGATCAAGAGTATAGCAGAATGTCATTAGGAGTCATTTTATTGTTTCATTCCTTTTATAGAACAGTAGTATTTAGTTTTCCCCTAAGTCCCTGGGCTAGTCAGTCTCAAGTTCTTGTTCACCCAAGCAGCATCAGGTATAGAGTAGGCCTTAAGTCAAATTGATTACTCCCACAAGCTTTGAACTCCACTGCACTACTGTACCAGTACTAAAACTTCATTTAGTGATGAGAAATGTCCAGTTGGAGGTGTCTCCCACGGTATTTGGCAATTTCACTTAGAATGCACAGTCTCTCTCCGTCTCTCTCTCTCTCCCACACACACTCACGTACAAACACACTTTAGAAAGCTTCTACTGTGTTAGGTATCTATACAGCCCCTCAAATGGCCCTCAATTTAGCTCTCCTTCCCCCTCCCCATATTCTTTCCCTCATTCCCCTTTCTCTTCTCCTCTCTATTTGATTCTCCTGTTCTAGTCCCTACCCCAACTCCAACCACCATTCATCCATAACTATCTACTCAATTTCCCAGCCCTAGGGAGATGCATCATTCCCCAGTCCCTTACTCTACACAGTGGTTCTCAATCTGTGGGTATCAACCCCTTTGAGAACTATTTCACAGGGATTACCAAAGACCATCCTGCATATCAGATATTTATATTATGGTTCATAACGTTAGCAAAATTACAGCTATGAAGGGGCAACGAAAATAATTTTATGGTTGGGGGGTAACCACAATATGAAGAACTGTATTAAAGGGTTGCAGTATTAGGAAGGTTGAGAAACAACCTCTGTGATTCCATATATTATAGTTTGCTTAACTTTGACTTAACTAACATCCACATATAAATGAACACATGCATTTTTCTTTCAGGGTCTGGGTTACCTTGCTCAAGATGTTTTTTTTTTTCCTAATTCCACACATTTACCTGTCAATTTCATGATTTCATTTTCTTTAATGATGGAGTTGCATAAATGTACTGCATTTTCTTTATCCATTCATCTGTTGACAAGATGTCTAGCTTGCTTCCAATTTCTGGCTATTATGAACAGAACAGCAATTAACAGATCTAAGCAAGTGTCTCTGTAATAAGATGAAACATTCTTTAGGTATATGTCCAAGACTGGTATAGCTGGATCTTGAGGAAAATCAATTCCCATTTTCCTGAGAAACCACCACACTGATTTCCATGGTAGCTGAATAAATTTGCATTCCCACGTCCTCGCCACATGAGCTATCAATTTATTTATCTTGGCCATTCTGACTGGAGTATGATGATCTGCATTTCCCTGACGAATCAGAATTTTTTACCATTTAAGTGTTTCTCAGCCACTTGAGTTTCCTTTTTTGAGAATTCTATTTATAGATCTGTACCCCATTTTTAAATTGAGCTATTTGCTTGAGGTCCAGTTTTTTGAGACCTTGATATATTTTGGACATTAGCATTCTATTTGGATATACAGTTGGTAAAAATATTTTCCCATTCTGTATGCTGCCACTTTGTCCAAATGGTGTTGTTCATTGCTTTACAGAAACTTTTTAGTTTTATCAAATTAAGAAAATTTATTGTCAATCTTAGTGCCTGTGCTAATGGTGCTATGTTTAGAAAGTCTTTTCCTGTACCAGTAAGTTCAAGCTACTCTGCACTTTCTTTTGTATCAGATTCAGTGTATCTGGCCTTATGTTTAGGTCTTTGATCCATTTGGAGTTGAGTTTTGTGCAGGGTGAGATATACAGATCTATTTGCATTCTTCTATATACAGCCATCCAGTTAGATCAGCACCATTTGTTGAAGACACTGTTTTCCAGTGTGCATTTCTGGTTTATCAAAAGTGAGGTGTATATATTAGTTGTGTGATTTATGTCTAGATCTTCAACTTGATGAGCAATATGAACATATATTTTTAAGACCCATAAATGTATGTTAAACATCTATTCTTTACTCCTCTGAAAATATCATTTCTGTTCTTTCAACATCTATTAAACCATTATCTCTTTAGAATATTAAGACATTGGCCATGATCCCAGATAAACAAAGTACTAATCTGCTACACTATGTAAAATTAATAATGTACTTTGGTATGAGCAGCACCTAACTTATTAAGCAATTATCTTGTCTGGCACTTTAAGTATCAATGTTATTTTTTTCTTCCAAGACAAATCACTATGTAACAATACATCTGTTTCTGTTAAGAGGTTGTTTATAAATATAAAACTTACTCATATAAGTAAGGGTCTGGCAAACTTATTCCTAAATAAACCGAAAGTAAACATGTTATCATGCCGAACTATGTAAATTTCATTAACAAAATTTACAAAAATAAAAAAGTCAGCTGATGGGCTAAGGAATTCTCATATCCACTATAGGTACTTGGAAGAAAATTTAAGTAACAAGAGAGTAAATTCATCAGTAATCTCAGCAACTATAGAAAACCTCCTTAAAGTACCTTTCTATACATGTGAGTTCAGTGGAATAGAACCACTAGCTGGGATTACATTCTACTATGACACAGTCATGTCATTAAAAGGTCTTCCATTTGATTTCACAGCTGGATAATATAAAAATGAACATCTATACCAATTTATCTCCTCCAGTTTCCAACAAATCTATCATTTTCTAAAGTTGTTAATTTGAGATAATTTATATTTCTGTTGTTCAATGCTCTTCAGATACTAGGTTGAGAACACTAAGTAAGCATTATTTATTTTTCTTATGAATTGTCTATTAATCTACTTTGCCTATTTTCTATTGAGATATTAAGAATTTTAAATGCTAATCTGCAACTGTTCTTAAAGTAAGGCCATAAATGCTGATGTACACTGCACATATTTTCTCCACTTCTTTTTAGTGTTGTTGATTCTTTTCCTGTCAGAGACCTAGGCTACAGATCTCTGAGAAAGTCTTAAGGCTTCTGGACACGCCCTTCCACCTCTAGACTCTCCTCTCCAGTGCAGGGAGGTAGAGGTGTGTTTCCCTTACCTAGCCAAGGGCACTCCTCCAGAAAGAATGAAATCCTTCCAGATCCTTGGATCTCTCTCTCTAGTTAACACCAAAGCTACTAACTAGAGACATTCATCACCGAGAAGGCACAAAGGTCTACTCTTGACATAATTCCAATCTATCTTCTGAGAACTGTTCCCAGAGAACATCAGTCCCTGTTTCACCCTAACTTGTGGCATCTCCCCAGATGCCAGTGGAACTCTTTCCCAAGTTACCACTGCCTGGTCCTCGGGCCCATTCATCCTCCCACAAACTCATTTATCAATCTAACAAGTCCTTTCAGCTCTTCGTCTTCCTTCTCCATGTTGAAGCCCAACAGCTGCCAAATCTCACTGGATTACTAAGTAAACACACACACTATTTAATCAAATTATGAATTTTATAATATAAATTATGCATTCTTGCTCATTATTAATTCTGCTACTTTAAAAGAACTAACTTTCTACTGTATTCCACGGTCAAAAAAATCACAAAATAAAAGAATGCTTTAAATGAGTAGTTTTCAACCTTCCTAACACTGTGACACTTTAACACCATTCTTCATGTTGTGGTGGGTCCCCAGCCATAAAATTATTTCATTGCTACTTTATAACTGTAATTTTGCTGTTATGAATTATAATGTAAATACAGATGTGCAGGGTTGTAACCTACAGGTTGAGATCCACTGCTTTAAATGACAATCCTTTGCTGATTTTTCCCCACGGTCTGTAAAACATTAATTTTGTATTTTACTGTATTTTATATCTTTGAGGTTTTGAAATCAAAGATCGAGGACTACCATAGTTTCCTAGACCTGGCACTTGCTGGATACCTAAGTTTGAAAGTTTCCTTTCTTTTTAAAATGTATTTTCTATTTTGTCATTTTTATATAACACTTACATTTTTCAAAGTTTAAGTATTTTTTGTCTGGTGCTCCCTGGGGATTCTAAACAGCTGAAGACCAGAAACATTGTTAACTTGCTTTCTGGGCCACCTCTTCAGCTTGTGGGCTTGTGGTTCAGCTACAGTTAGTTCATCAGCCTTAAATGGACAGAGCCTAGAGACTCAAGCACATGCAGCAGTTCTGAGTTACTGATCTAAGAGTAGGGTGCCCAGCTTAAATAAGATCCACATACCCAATCACTGCTTTTGCTTGGGGGCAGGGGCAGCATGGAGGCAGTTTAAAGGCTCCTGATCGCGTACATGAATAAGCAGGCTGTTATATGGTGACTTGAGGCTGTCCGTTAAAGATGTTGCTGGGGACTATGGATCCCACAGCTTGGGTTTCACCTTTAGTTCTTTCGATATTCTTAGGTGCTTGTATGTAATGAGTCTGCATACCTTTCCTCTGGTTAATCTACTGTCAGTTCTTTCTGGCAGATTCAATTACTAACCTACAGAGAACAGACAGGGAATCTGTCTGCTGGGTTAATTTGTCCTTTGCAAACTTACTTTTTGTTTTCTTTCCCTTTGCCAGGCATCTTACATTCTGAAGAGAAGATGCTCCTAACTGAATTAAGACAGGAACAGGAGAAATATTATTCATTAAACCTCCTACTCACGGATCTTTATTTAGATTCACAGAGCTCAGAACATCTGCTGCTTGTTGGTACCTTCAGAGAAAGTCAAAGAACCAGATACCTCAGGACTAATGATGGCTCTGGTGCCCCTCACTGTCTACGACTAACAGTGAACCTGCTCCTAAATTTTATTAAAAAAAAGTCAAAATAATAAGAGATTTCCATAATATTATTAAAATATAGTGCTGGTTGTGATTATAAAAAATTGGAAAAAGATCTAGAACAGAAGAATCTTTTGGTAAACAGTGACATAAAGTAGTAAAATGCATACAAACAATGAAGATTAGTTAGGAGGATTAGTGTGAGCATGCCTGGGACACAATACAGTGACAAAAGGCAGAAAACCAGTTTAGACAAAGAAAATTACTGTGTAAGAAAGACAAAGCTATATATGGAAACACATAAGATAATACTTTTCAAATAATTTCCATTAATGTTAAGAAACAAAAACATAAATAATATCTTTGAAAATAAGTATAAAGTATCAACTTATTTTATGCTTACATAATAATAAAACTGCTAAAGAATATAATACAGGGGCTAGGCAAGAATATAACAAATGCTAAGGAAATACAGAGATTATTAAGGATGTGTTATCATGTCAAACATTTTCCCCAATATAAATTATACTAATGCTCCTGTAAGCTTAGTCTAGAAATAAAGCTCTGTAGTCACATATTTAGTATAAATCCATGTAAAATACAAAGAAAATTATACTTAAAAAATTTCTGGAGTGCCAGGAATACAACTCAGGACTTGACAGGGTTTCTATAGCAGAGGTATATCCCAGCCCTAAGCTCATTCTTTACAAAATAATTATCATTTTAAAAAGTAATTGCTTACATTTACAACATCTCTCTACTCAAGCAGGCTTATTAATACTTATAAAATCTATATATTAAACAAAATTTCACTTAAAGAAAACAAATGGATTTAAACATGTACTGTGGTATATTTTTAAATCTCACCTGCTTTACCTAAAATTTTCTTTTTAACCTAAGGCATCTGTAACACAGATGCACATTTTTAACTGCTTGGGAAAAGGCAACACGAGTTAAACTGAGTCCAAGCTGCTAGCTTGCGCAGCGTTGGCATGCAATTACAGCTTAGAAGCCTTCAGCCAGCAGCTCCTCAGAAGCAGTGCGGCTCTTTTTTCCTTAGAGAAAGACAAAAACTAATAGCTTCAATTCAACTCCGACATTTCAAAGTAAGACTTAAATATATTCAGGCAGCATCATTTCTGACATGAATATCAGCCTGGTGTAGATTCAGTGAGACGCCAAGGATTTATCACTTTCTCTAAAAAGCCATTTGGGTGATTATTACAACTTCAAAAATAAAATTTTCAATTTGATCATGGATATATCCTAACTACTACTTTTTCTCAATAACCCTGAGCCTAGGCACAGTAAAAATCAACCAAAACAAAACTGAGCTGAACAATGGTATATCTGAATTTAAAAACATCAGTGTGTGACACACTTGAGATCTTATCAACTACTTAAAATTTTAAATGAGTACTTAATATGTTCAAACTCTTACTTGAGTTTTAAGAAAGCATATAAGAGAATGTTTAAATAAATGCTCAAGTGACAATTCTGTGCTTGTGGTAATAATAGGTAAACTGCAATTGAGTTGTAAGAAAAAACTAATGTAAAAATGCCCAAGTACTTCAATTATGTGACGTAAACCCAGAGTATGCAGAATCAGTACACTGACTTTCCTAAGAGATCTAGAACTGATCTCTACGGACAAAGTGGCCAACTTCTATTTCCTTGCCTAGGTGTTTTTCTCTTAATGGAATAGCTTACCAAAGAATATAAAATAGTTAAAAAACAAACAACAACAAAAAAAAAAAAAAAAAAAAAACCCTCATTTGTCCCAGGAGGAGTAGAGAGTTGAGGGGAGTACATAAACCGAAGATGTTTAAACCATGTTGAGGAAGTAAATCAGAAGTGATTTTAATGTCTTGATATAACAATTCATTAAAAACTCCCTACAGCAGCTGACACTCATTGATCTCTTAGCCTAGTGCTGCAAAGCAAATACAAAGCCCACCACAGCTCCTGCAGTGGTGCCCCAGGAGGTAGCATGCCCAGGGCAAGCTCAAGTTCTGACTGGTTTGGACTCACACTGGAGATGAACTCTGTGCATTACTCTTTTCCTAAACTAGAAAACTTAATTCAGTTTTCTGATGCAAACTAATCAATTAAAATTCCCTGAAAAATCAACTGTGCTGAAATCCATCACCTAAGATTTTAAGGGTTTTGTTCTTTTCATGTGAGAAAGGGATATGAATAAACATTACATCCTCCATCTAGTGTCTTATCTACCACTAGTTGTGGCTACGGGAAAGGAGTGAGGAAGAGCTCTACAGGGAGAATAGTAGGACCCCAGAACTTTGGAGAAGGAAAGGGTAAAAACTGAAGCGGAGGGCCTTACCTAGGGAGGAAGGGTAATACAACGGGAAAAGGTTAAATAACTTTCAAGAAAAAGCCAATGGGAATTGTATTATTTTATGTTTACATAAAATTAAATATATGTACTGATACACACACACACACACACACACACACACAGGCACACACCAAATAAACTTATACCACTTGAGGTGATAATGCTTCCAAGAGCCATAGACCAATGGTTCTCAACCTGTGGATCATGAGCCCTCTGAAGGGTCAAATGACCCTTTCACAGAAGTTGCCTAAGACTATGATTCATAACAGTAGCAAAATTAGTTATAAAATAGCAATGAAAATAATTTTAAACCAGGTGTGGTGGTGCACACCTGTAATCCTAGCACTCAGGAAGGCAGAGGCAGGTGGATCTCTATGAGTTCCAGGCCAGCCTGATCTACAAAGCAAGTCCAGGACAGCCAAAGCTACACAGAGAAACCCTCTCAAAAAAAAAAAAAAAAAAAAAGGAAAAGAAAAAATGTTATGGTTGGGGACCCCATGACATGAGGAACTGTATTCAAAATCACAGCAGTAAGGTTGAGAAGCACCACTTCCACAGTACTAAGCATAAAACTTCCTTCTGACAATTGGTCAAGGAAGTCCAAAAGACCCCCAAACAGCACAGGCTATGGCCAATGCCCTTTGTTGTCTCCAAAACTGGAAGGTAAGACCCTATTGCTGAAGACACTGCATGTTTTTGTCTCAGGGCTTGAGGAATCAAGCTGTTCTGACAGGAGCTGGAAGGCCCCTCCCTGAGGATGGGCGCACATCGTCCTAGAATTGCTGTGTAAGCTGCCAAAGGAGGAAAGTTCTCAATAGTGCTACCCAGCCGTAATGACAACTGCCCCAGCAGGATACCACAGCAGGGGAATATTGGCACATATAATTGGGAGTGAACTGACAGCTGTCTACTTGGACTTAAGTCCACCCAACAGGAGGGAACCTGTGCCTAACACTGTAAACCTGGCCAAGAACCCATGGCCACAGATATGAAAGACATCGCACTACTGCCATTTCCTTAAATTAATATATCTTGCAACTGTGCCCAGAAGCTCCAGATATTCACAGTCTTAAGTAATCACTCACGGCTTCCACCAAGCTAGACAGTGAGCCAAGAGGAAGCAAGGCTACAAGAGCAGCGGACCTTCCAGTCAGTCTGTTCTGGAACTGAAGGAGTGGAATCATACTTTCTCAACTGTAAACTCAGACCAACATACTACGTCAAAGCCTCCATGAGGAGCATGAGGAGCATGTAGGAGCAGTGACCACTGGGTGTGAAACAGCAAATAGTGGCAAGTCCTCTACATAGGTAATAAGACTCTAGCAAAATACAGAGAGCAGAGCATAAACATACACATGGCCATAACTAGTTTCTACATTACTAAAAATCCAGGCTAATGTTCACAGGTTTTTTTATGCTCCCTAATACAAAGCACAACACAAACACAACATATTCACCTTAAAATTTAACCCCACTGGAACCATCTCTAGAATTTTTCAAATAATGTTAGCAGGGAATAGACTTAAGTGCAAACAGGTGCATTTTGTTAGAAAAACAGTTATAGGATAGAAAGATAAACTATTTAACTACAGAAGTAAATTCATACAAGTACTCTAGTTTATGTTAGCTTACTTCCTCTTTTTCAAAAACTACCATTAAAAATTAGCTAGGCATTTTCCAGAAAGCCAAATAAATTTTTAAATGCTAAAAAATTTAAACTTACTTTTTTACATAAAATAATTAAAAATATAAGTTATCAACTTCATTAAAAAAAAAATACCATACCTGCTTACTTCCATGGCCAAAAGGTGTACTAGATGTATTAGTGGTTACACTGTGTAAGATAATCTCCCCACTGAGAGACCCAGAAGCAATGTAGCAGTCATTCCAATTGTAGGCCACACAAGTTACTTCACGTTTATGATCCTGAAAGAAACAAATTCACCAACAGCAGCCATTAGCCCCCAAATTGTGATAAACAGAAAATAGCAGTTTGTCAATCAACACGTGTGCTAATGTTTTCCTTCCAACACGCTACTGAGCTGATTGGGACACCGCACGATCAACATGAAGTCTCCGCAGAAGGCAGTTTCTCAGAGCCATAATACATTTCCACGGTCTCTGAAACAATAAACAACCTAGAACAGACACTTACTTTAATGTTCACCTTACAGAACTGCCTGCCTCCCACTGATAGATAACATTTATTTCAAGTTAAATGTCTGTTCTTGAGTATTACTGTTCGACTAGAAGACACTAAAATTAGCACCAAAATGACAGAGCAAATGCTAAATAAACAGTGAAATTAGGGGATCAAAAGGAGAAAAACATATATCACTGTCAACTGTACTAAGAGAGAGACATAATAGTGAGTTCAACCTTAAAGAAAAGATGAGAGTGAGGAGTGATAGCACAAGTAATCCCAGCACTAAGGATGGTCATGAGTTCAAGACTAGCCTGTACCACATACAATTCTAGGTTAACCTGGACATAGCAAGGTCTTGTCTCAAAAGACAAGGCAATGAATAAAACAAGACCAGAGTGAAGTTATGGGAAAGGAAGAAAATCAGACATGACAAAGTGGGAGAAAAAGCAACAACTGAGCTGGTGACAATAGACAGCAGCTGCATCCACTGGCTGAGTGCCTTCTCGGCTGGGGCTTCACTGACTAGTGGGAATACTAAGAGGCCATGTCATTTTCCCATTATAGAGAGGCACACAAGACATGGAAGCTTGAGCCTGGTGCACCTTACATATGTGCTAAGTGACACACCAGGATTCAGCTCCAAATGCCAAGGCCCTCCCAAAACAACAGACTGCCTTCCAAATATGAACAGAGTCTACTTTGAAGGAATGAGAAGTCCAAGCCTTTGAACAAACTGAGTTCACAAGGATTGTTTTCAAACATCAAATCAGAGATGCTTAGCAGGAACATGTAACACTGATTTCTTAGAAGGTGGGGTTTGGGGACTGTTTTGTTTTCAACAATGTGGTGTTCTGTTACTTACTAAGATAGATATATTAAACTTAATACAAAATAACTAACGGACTATCAAGACTAGCATACCTAGGATATCACACTTACAGCTTTATCAAATGACCCTTCAAACATTTCCCCCTTTTCTATCAAAGCACAACAGCCTCAGGAAAAGAAAATTTTTGACACAAAGAAGTAAGTAACATTTTGTGCATTATTGTCATAGGGAATTAAACTGTGTCATCCAATAGAATTTCTGTGACGCTGTAAAGGAAGTGTCTTCCTAATTTCAACTGTAGAAAATACATCAACAGAAAACATTTACTGTGCACCAACCAATCCCAGAAACCAGTCTCCTATCACTAGGAAGAAGATTACAGTAGATAAGAAACTCAAAGGCAAAAGAAAAAGTTTTATCAATGAGACAAATGCTTCTCAAATAGACACACAGCATTCTAAGATTCGAAAGGATATGAAGATAAAAGGCTATCTGAATTAAGAAAACTGAGGACAGGAAATGAGTAGAATTTTGCCAGTCAGCAAAGGAGGAGATGGAGGCCAAAAAACCTCTGACAGTCTGGTTAGACTCCCCTCTTTTAGCTGAGTGAGACACTCCCTACTTACTGCGAATGACTGCATCTCTCTAAGCAATGTGAATTCAAATAGTGCACAACTGAAATACTACACAAAGAATAAGGTCTGTACTTACACAGACCACCACGAAGCTGACAAAGCACAAGTTCATTAATATCTAACTTAGTCTGTCCACCACACATAAGAATATTCGTCTGCTTTGCAGACATACTGAAATAAACAGAATAAGCATTTGCAGGCACGCAGCCAGCAGAGTAAGGGACTTAGACAAATGCTAACTATTTCATTAGGAGCAACTCTTCCATTACATATGTTTTCCAAAGCAGAGTTTAAAGGCTCTTCAAAGTTTAGGTATGCTTAAAACAATAAACTTCCAGAGGTAAAACAATAACTTCCAGAAGCAATTACAGGATTGTGTCTCAGTTTAGTTATGTGAGAGAACTATTCTTCAAAAGGTACCTTTAGAATTAGCTCAATGATGCTAAGACACATATTAAAATGTCTGGTATTTACTACAGAACAATTTGGAGATGGGATTACTAGAGAGCACACAAGGACACAGATAAAACATTACTGGACACAAAATGACGTCAGACAATGAGGAACATGGCTAACAGTTAAAGGAAGTTCTCTGTGCATGCAGGGGAGGACATATACACAAATATTTAAATTTTCTATTAAATATTTTTAAATGACAAACTTACATATAACTTTGCAGTCCCTTCTAAATATTAAAAATTAAAAAAAAAAAAGTTAAGAAAGTCTCAACCACACTTTCCTGGGATGAGTGTGTTTATTTTCTGAAACTACAAAGAGTTACCTGAGGGAACACTAATTTTAAGTAGCAAATTATTTTAACAACTATTTCATTGTTAAGCTTAAAAAGACACAAGCAAAAATATCATCAATAATGGCAGCTAAACGCACTATGGAACTAAGAGACTAAACCCTTAACCCTGTTACTGAAGTCCAGAACTACATTTTTCCAAAACCCCTTTAAGAAAATTGATGACAAAACTACTTAAAAAAAAAAAAAAAGAAAAAGAAAACCTCAAAGAAGCAGTTCATTCAAAACAACAGAAATACATGAAAAAAAAAGGAAACTGCAACATGCATCAACAACTTTTATGAAGAAAACAAGTTTCAGCTGGACAGCACCTACATCTCCCGCAATAGCTCTCACTTCAATTCTAAAGCACTTCAATTATGAGCGCAAAGTTTGGTAACCATTCCAAAAAGAGTGTGAGCTACTCATCCTATAAACATAGTGTAAATATATTCGCTTACCTTAAGAGAGCGATGAACACGTTTTGACTTTAAATCCCAAATATTAACAGTATTGTTTAGGCCTCCACTTGCCAAATACATCGATGTAGAATTTAAGTCGACACATGTCTGCTTTTGCTATTTAAACAAACAAACAAAATTGGCTTAGCAGAGCCCAGAGATGATAGATCTCACCCAATACAGTAATCAGGACTGTGAATTACAAGCATAAAGATGCTGATACTTGCAATTAAAGATTTCACCTCTCATTATCCATTCATTTTAAGAGGTCAAGAAAACAACAAATCTCACCCAGCAATTCTTAAGAATGTCACCAAATCTAGACCTCAAGGATGAGTGATGTGGTGCTATGGCTGACAGCCAAAGCAAAGGCATACACATAGACCAAGAAATCTGGCCTCACACTGTTCCTCAGTTCCGCAAGGGCACAAACTACCACAGTAAAGTTGCTGAAAAACCTCAATTCCTTGTCACCCTGGTCCCAACCTATTAACAAGGTCTAGGAAAATCCAATCCTACAATAAATTCCACATGCTTCCCTGAATCTAAATATATTACTGCCACTAACCAAAACTTTGCCCAAATTCAGCAGTAGCCTTCTAACTAGTTTTCCAGTTTCCACTCCTACTTCCTATAAGACCATTCCTCATTAAATAGAGGACCAAAACAAAACACACACACACACACACACACACACACACACACACACACACACGGCAAGCCAGAGCTGGGTTTTCAATGGCTTCCAAGAATACCTAGAAGAAACCCCACACCCATCAACCTGCTGTCTGAGGCACATTTGTCTGGGCCCTGTCCTAGTCGGTTATTATTTTCTTTTTCATGCACTAATTCTCCACCAATAAACAACCTTGTGTCCTAACACAGCAATCTTCTAACTCCTCAAGGCTTCAAAATAGCTACTCTCCTAGCCCAGAAGTGAAATTCACTGAACCAGGACTGATGGCTCTGCCTGGTCAAAAGACGACAAAAGGTTCCTAAAGCAACCTCCCTTGGCCATTTAGTGTAACTTTCTGCAGCAGTATTTTAGTTCTCTATAAAACGACTTTCCAGGCTCTTAGGCATCTTTGCTCAAAGTTTATTGTCTGCCTGAAATCAGAAAGCCAGTTTCTTAAAAGATTACAACCACATTTAGCCAACAATACAGAATAATGTTATCTGTACTGAACAGCAGAGGCTATCAAGCTATTCTTGCAGGAAGTATGTGCCCCCTAGTGCCATCAGGAACACAGGATCTGGGCACTGTTGCAGCGTTTTATTTAACCTACAGAAGCAGAATGGAGCTACACTAATTGTTCTAAATTCCAGTTGAATGCCATGAAAAACAAACAACAAAAAAGGAAAAATAACATTCAAAGAAGACTTCATGACTTAACCAAAAGGCAAGCTGCGTAGGCGTAGGCCTGTCACTTCACATGTCTGCATGTACATCAACTGTTGCTACCCTGAGTCACGCATCCCCAGACCAGTCTCTGCTCCAAAGAAACTCTTACGATGGTCCCCTTTCCGCATCCTCACTGGATCAATCAAGATTTCTTTTATCATTTAACTGACAATATCAACTAACACACATAAAAAGATCAGGAGGCACACCACATCAGTGTTCTCTGTTTTTGCAGGTGTCATCCTAGAAATAAACAGCACTGCAAATCAAAGTGTTCTAATAACCATTAAGATAACTCTTAAAAGAACAAGTTAAGGACAGTATCCACCAAAGGCTGATACATTGGGATGTCAGCTGGCACTGGTACAATTATTAAGGGCTCAGAACAAAACCTATACTTAAACCAGCTTACCTGGAGGATAGAAGACCATTTATGCTAACACACTTTAATGCATCTAATGAACTTATATAATTAATAGATATTGTATGGTTTTATAGACTCTGTACCCAGAAGACAAAAAAAAAAATCAAAACATGTAATTTCTTAAATCTAAAAACAAAGTGGTTACACTTCAAAGTTATTTTGTAGCCCACTATGGGCACGTTAATACTGTTAATACCAATCTACCACTTCAAAGAGGAAATACAAAAAATTAAAGACAAAATCATCAACCTAAAATTTTATTCTAGAAATAGTTTTAAAATAAGTAGGGTGGAAATCTCTTTTCCCAAGCAGAAAAGGCCAGATAGCTCAAACAGCATGTGAGTTCATAGGGATGGAACCCAACCCAAACAATGACTAGAGTGCTGACATGTCACAATAAATTCCTAATAAATTCCTTTATTTAAAGTGTTGATAAAAGCTTTTGTAACTGCAGTACCTTCAAAATTGGAACTCTAATGAACTCATTTGTCCACCTGCTTTATAATGCCATGTCTTAAATTGGGCAGAGCTAAAATTACACAAAAGAATGGGAATGTTCACCAAGTCCTCAGAATGACTCTCATCTGTATACATCATCTGTTAAAGTGTTAAGGTATACAATGGAATTTGAAGTATAAAAGCACAAAGTATACTTTTCTTTTTAAAGTGGGAGGCGTTGAGCTTAGTAGCTCATGCCTTTAATTCAAACACTAAAAAGGCAAAGACAGGTGGATTTCTATGACTTCAAGGCCAGCTTGGCCTAAATAGCAAGTTCCAGACATCCAGAGCTACACAGGAGACTGTCCAAATAAACAAAAACACAATCAAATAGATTAAAAAACAAAGGTGGGGGGGCTGAAGGTGCTAAATGTCGATTTTAAAACACAATGCACCCATTATCTTATGAAGGTTGGAGAAACTGGTCTGGCTTTGACATTAAACTCAGCAGCAGCCTCTGGTCACTCTTTAAAGTACCCCTAGTCCTGTCACCCCTAGTTGCTGTGACTCCTAGGTAGGAGTGCGGTTTACCTAATGACCAAGGACAGGCTCTTCTTCAACTTAACTTAGCCCCGTCTGCCTCAAACTCCCATTCTGCCTTTATTAGACATTGCCTCTAAGCTTCCACACCTGGGCTGGAAGTGAAATTTAAACTTAATGAAAGAAAGAAAGAAAAGGCAGTAGCAGCAGCAGCAAGAACAAGCTATACTTTTTTTGTTAGGTGTTATTCTCTCTGAAGAATAGCCTCTGTGAATGTATGAATGGAAATGAGGAAACCAGTACTATCCTGAATGAACTTAAAAAACAAAAGGAGAAAAAATAATATTCAGTGAGAGCTTCGCTGTGCGCTGTGGGCCCAGGACTCAGCAAAGAGGCTGATCTCTTCCAGGTGCTTAGGGAGGCTGGGGCAGACGCCTGAGTGCTAAGTGGCCAGCATCTAAAGCAGAAGGGCACCTTCAGAACTAGCCTTTGTTGATGACATTGCACCCAGGGGCAGTTACATCTTGAGAGTTAGTAAGGTCAAGCAAGCCTAGTGACCTAGTCATGAGTCAACAAGAGGGGAAACAGAAGAGGGCCTTCCTGATGAAACCTAAGGTCTCAACTACTCTCCTAGGACACACTTTAATCTCATCTAACAACCTGTTAGGTGAGATAACACACCTGCCCTGTTACTGTATCACTCAGAGTTTAGGTGAAAAATGTTTTTAAACACAAAGAACTGTAACAAGTAATCCACTGTCACTTAAGCAACTGAGGTTTTAAACAATTTAAAAAGCAAATAACTTACCCCTTCAGCAAGCTCCAAAAGTGGGACCGGTTTACATTTGCAACTTGACACCACTATTTTGTCACCACTGGAAGATGCTGTCACTAGAAAGTTATCTGAATGAAGAGTTAGGAAGCATCAAACAGTCCATGGGCACCCACAGCCCCCAAGTATGGTCATGGGAGCACAGTCATGTAAGCCAACACGGGGACAAATACACAAACACAGCTCATACACAAGCTTTCAAAATGGTTCCAGTTACCAATTACCGATTCTCTTTTTCAGTACTGCAGGGAAGAACCATCCCTTCCAGCTACGCTATCATTGGAAAGCTACTTAGCCCAATGTGAAACACTACTCCCTTCCAGAGCGAGCCAGACGTCTAATTTTATCCTGTCAGAAGTGAGCACGATAAAAACAGCATATGCAAATAATAATCAGTTTTTTCATGTACAAAATCTGTCAGGGACCTACTTATTGATCCAGCACTCAGTACCGACAACATCACTCACTCTCTACTCTTTCCAATAGAAAAATGAAGACTGATATTTTTCTCAGGACCAGAATCACTGTTGCATATGCTTCAACTATGAATAAATTCTGAATGACTTTCATAGAGTATAGCGAACACAACTGAGTGTGGCTAAATGAAAACAGCATGTTATGAACTTAAACTACTTTAAACTAATCTTAGCTTAAAATTTTAATTACTTTACTCTATATAAATTATACATAAGTAACAAATAAACACAAAACAATGTATTTTAAACCAAAATGATTAAATAACTGAATTCTGATTTCAAAAGTCATAGCACATTAAACTATCAGAATGCTTTACATTTATTTGTCTGTGTATGCACACCCGCACAACACATTCTGGGTTTGGGAGTCAGGAGACACTCACAGAAGTCACTCTCTCCTTCCAGCAACTGGGTTCAGGAAATTAAGCTCATCAAGGTCAGCAACAAGCATCCTTACCCTTTGAGCCATCTTCCTGTCTCCAGAATACAGGAATTTTAAACTTTCAACTTTAGGAAGCAAGTGTATGCACGGAAGCAACAAAAACATGTAGGTAATGCTAACTATATTATTCTGACAGTGTGCATGACAGATGTTTACAACTTGACCACAGACTGGAGCAGTTTTGGGTGTTTTGTTTGTTTTGTTCTTGTTTTGTTTGTTCTGTTTTTTGATACAGCTCAAATGCCTTCAGAGCTCATTGAGCTTCTGCCCATTCTACTTCTGACACCCAAATGCTAACATTTCAGGCATGCACTGCGGCACCTGACAGAACATCTTGCTTACAATCAAGCTTAGGGCTTTACTCATGCTAGGCAAAGCCTCTACCAACTGAGCTTCATCCCCAGAAAAAAAATACCATTTTAAAAAAATAATGAAGTTTATCTAGTCTGAACCATGTCTGACCTCCACTGGAGTCAAGGACAGCGTCATCTTCTACCCCAACAATGAAGTCTTCAAGTAACTGCGAAGCTGCCATCAACATGAACTG
This sequence comes from Meriones unguiculatus, assembly GCF_030254825.1. NCBI lineage: Eukaryota > Metazoa > Chordata > Mammalia > Rodentia > Muridae > Meriones > Meriones unguiculatus. The sequence continues at coordinate 100,670,544 of NC_083350.1, forward strand.
TTCATCATGAGAGCAGAGTCCAGGTTTCTCTGGCCCCTGAACTATCAAATGAATCCACACAGTGCCGAAATCCACAGAGCTAGTTGCCAATGCCCTCACTTCTAACACAACTACAGGCTTGCTTTTTCACTCCAGGTACTTACACATCTCTGAAATGAGCAGGCCCTGGTAAGTGCTGAGTGGAAGTTCCTCTGTCAACTACAAAGCAATCTACATGCATCATCTGTAGGGGAAATAAAATCATTTCTACCAACACAGTGCCACAGTGAGACCCATCGACAGCTTCTTTTCTTTGCCACACTTCACTTCTCAGGACTCAGAAAAGAACCACAGGAAAATAAAAGAGGGGAAACTAGTTTCTAAGTGTTCTTGCAGTTTTCGGAGTCACGAGAGAAGTGAGGAACATCACCTAAGGAAACCATAATAAAGAAAACTAACTTCCTTGGCAGCTTATACTAACCTCGTTCTTGGAATTCATACACTGGACTCGGAGTTGCTGTGTCTGGAACTCTGTTCTTCAGTAACAACTGGCATGAGGAACCACAGCCTCATTAGCAGCATGGATAACATGAAGCTCTTTGCACAGAAACAAGAACAACTTTTTAAAGTCACACAGCACTACCTCATTGCCACGCCAGCCAATAAGGAGGGTGCTTGTCAATGCCATCTCCTGTTAATACTCCCTAAAACAAAGCTAAGCCCGGGAGGATGGTGGGGGAGGGGGGAAGAGAAGGGGGAGGGGGAATAGGGCAACACATCATGTTAAGAATTGTTTTTGTTTATTTTCAACAATCCCAGGATAAAAAATGAAGCTGTAAACACAATTAAAAGCTAAAAATAGAAAGGATGAACTTCATACACTTGCCACTCTCCTTAAAATAGTTTCCACATGATGACAGGCTGAAGAGTCCTTCACACAAGTTTGATTAATAGAGCACTGAAGTAATTGGTTTCACTGCTCTAATGCAAAAATCAAGGAATGATCAAGAGGGAAATTTAATTCAATAAGAGAAGTTGTCATTTGATATGTGCGTGTAAGTATAGGCATTTGCAATTAGAGAATCCTAATATGTTTGTTCATAAATCAGTCATATTTAAAGCTTTGTCAGTCTCCCTTTCATCAGGAAGAATATTAATACTTTAATACTGGTAAAAACCAGACAATTCTTAACACTTAATGGTTGTTTCAAAATAGTGCTGTGTTTCACAGAAGATTAATTTCTAACACACCAATGACAGAGTATTTCCACATCAAGAAAACTAAGAGCGCTTCATCTACAAGAGGCCCTCCACTGCGGGTGAGTCTAGCAACTCAGAGGCATTTTTGGAGCATCACACCTGGGAGTTAAAGGCATTTAGTGGTTGTAGAGGCCAGGAACACTTCCCAGCATCCCTAATGCCCAGGAAAGCCCATGACAAAGACCTGTCAGACCCAAAATGTCAATGATGTGAGGGTGATAAAACCTATCGTACAGGCACCCCTTTTCCCCACCTAGCTCACCAACACAGGGAGTGTACCACTCAGAAGAGTGCAGGGAAACTCAACCCATTTTTGTCTCTTGGGAAGTCATGCTGTTTCAATGCCAGAAAAGGGAAATCCAAGCATATCATGAATACGACGCAAATGATGATCAATTGTGTTTTTAATCTCCTCCCGTCTTGCTTCTGCCCCCAAGCTCTCAATGATTTCCAGATCAGATTCACAAATACCCAAATGGAGATGCAGAAAAAACATTCTGAAATCTTCCAGATGCTCTCTTGTTCTTACCTAACTCCATGTATTCAATAATAACTGTAGGCAATGAAACTAATTCTACTGCCTGTATATGAAGACTAATAAAAAGATTCAGCAAGTGTGAATGAGGTTCAAGTGGGCTGCAACCAAAAAAATTTTAAGAGAAAATTAGATTGCATACATATGTACTATGATTTTTTTAAATCTACACAAAATATTTTTCTTTTTATGGGCCAACACAGTCTCAATGATTATAAAAATAAAAAGTGGTTACTTTTTTTTAAAGGATACTATTGCTGCTCCAACATATTGAACTGATTCCATGCGGTGACGTGTGGGGGTTGAATTTATCCACCAGGGTCAGAAATGAAGCATCCCATATTTTAATATCATCTCCTGATGAAGCAAATCTGAGGTTTTCCTGCATGGCTGGGCGTAGAAAAAGTTTAAAACAGTTACAAAAAGGCCATTTTTTAAAAGTTGAAATGCCCCAAACCTAAAGGCAATGGTGTTACTTGTCCATTTCTGTCCACTTTTATTCCAAACAGCACACACACTAGAAAGTAGTATGAGTGATCCAAATACCAGCCAATCACAATCTCTTAGCTCAGCCTTCCAAGGGTCCCACCAGCAACTACAATAAACCCAACCTCCTCGGCCTGGCTTACAGTGCATGCATGGATGCCCATGTGGCTTTCCCACCTCAGGCCACCAGACCTGGAAACTGGCCTTCTTCACACCTATGCATCCGGCCAAGGCCATCCTATCTTAGTGTCTCTTCACCTGCTTCCCTGCTCTACCTGGAAAGATGCCCTCAGAGTCCCCAAAAGCACCTCCTTATCATTCTGGTCTCAAAACATCTCTGCTTCGAAAAGTTAGGTCAGCCCTTTACCAGAGACCCTATATGCCACCACCCAATTCAATTTTTTTTTCATGGAACTTCTGTTGCCTTATTTGTTCCCATAACAATGTCTGCCTCCTCACATAGGAGTTTTGACATATTCCTGATCCGTAAGTACTCCACACACACACACACAAACAAACAAAAAACTGTATTAAATAATGTACTCATCTTAAAAAAAAAAAAAAAAAAGGACCATATCTAGCATTCCTGGAAGTCTGAATCCCATTATCCCAAGTTTTCTAAAATTAGCAACATGGTTAAAGAAGTTGCAAAGGTGTCCTAGTACCAATACTTGGCCCACTATCATTCACTTTTTATTCAATGTGGTGTTCCAATAATTCTGACAAAATGAAGCCACAAGCCAAAGCAGTCTATTCAGAAAGCAGAGAGGCTGCTCTGGACACTCTGAAGGGCAGTAGGTGTGTGGAAGACAAAGTATTTAAAAATAAACAGGAGAAGGCTGGAATGGTGAGCCACACCTTTAATCCCTGCACTCAGGAGGCAGAGGCAGGCAGATCTCCCAAGGGTTCAAGGCCTGCTTGGTCTACAGAGCTAGTTCCAGGACAGGGCTACAAAGAAGCCCTGTCTCAAAACAAAACAAGATAATACACAGGAGAGGAGAAAGCAGGGAAATATACTCCCAAACCCAGTATGGGTGGTACAAGAGAACTGTATTACAGGGTGTGGTAGTGGTGCTGGTGGCCAGCCTGGTCTACAGACCTAGTTCCAAGCCAGCCAGGGCTCTGCAGAAAAAAACTGTCTTGAGAAAACAAAAACAAAAACAAGCAATCAACAAAGAGTAAGGTATTATTATCCAATAATAAACCCTTGACAATACAGCTAATTCTACTTCCTATATCTAAAAACTAATATACAGAAATTAGTTTGAAAGAAGTGGGTTGCAACAGTTTTTTTGTTGTTGTTTTGTAAATAAAATCAATTAAGAAAACCAGGGCACAGCATATGTACTATTTCTAATCCATTTTTTTTTTCTTAAATCTACGGCAGCCACACAAAATCTATTTCCTTTTATAGGTCAACACTGTTTCATAGATACTTGATGTCTAATAAGTGGTTATTTTTTGTTTTAAGGATACTATTGCTGCTTCAATATACTCAACTAATTCCCCGTGGGCGCTGAATTTATCCACCAATGTCATAGACCAGACCAACAGGTCACAGAGAGGCGCCCATATCAACAACAAAGCACCACACTTATCTCTAATGTGCTCCAGAGGAGAAAGTAAAAAGCACAAGGCAGAAACAGTTTGTTTCCAAGAGAAAAAAGAAGTTTTAAGGTTCCTGGAAAGGATAAAACTTTTTGCCAGAAAGTCCCATGATTCGCTGTGCTTTCGGGATACTGTATTGTATGGATGATTCTGCGGTAGGCTCGGCCCTGCCAAGTGCTTCTAAAAACTTGTAGAGTCACCTGTTGAAATGCAGACAGGGTTTCTCTTTGGTGACCGAAACGTGTACCCTCCGGCCCCTTGACCCCGGCTCAAGGAAACGAAGGTGTGGCAGAGTAGAAGTCTTCAGAGCAGTAAACACACTGCAAGATGTTGCTACTATAACCCTACACAAAGTGCCTACTGGGCAGTGTGGTGCCCGGGTGCATCCCGGGTCCCCAGGGCTGAGTGAGGCGACCTGCCCACTGTGAGTGATGCTGACTTCGCGGTCTACCCCCGGTTCCCTCGCTCCGCCTCGGGGCTCTGACATCGGTCCCGCAGAGAGGGTCCGGAGGGAGAACGGCGGCGACCAACTGCACACCCCGCTGAAGAGGAGTTCTCCGCAGTCGCTTTCCTCCGAACTCACCGCAGGCCGCCGGCGGCTGCGCTCGGCAGCTCGGGGCGAGCGGGCGGCCCGGGGCAGCCCTCGGGCCCGCGACCCCGTCCCGCCCCGGCCACTCTCCGCCGCGCGCGCCCGCAGCCGCCGAGGACGCGGATCCCAGACCCCCCGCCGCCCGCCGCGTCCCTGGACACCGAGCACACAGCTCGCTGCCCTCTGGAACCTCACCTCTCAACTGGCCCAGCTCTTACCCGCTCCTCGCGGCGCTTCCGGCTCCCGCCTGGACTGTTAAAACTTGAGCGGCCGGAAGTCCCGCCCCGCGTGACGTCACGGGGAAGCCGAGCCCTGAGCGCTCGGCTGAGTGGCAGCCCACAGTGGGGCGGTGCAAAGGAAGTTAAACTAGCCTGTAGCTACCGCGCCTTTGTCACCCATTTGTTTGCTGGCTACTGTGTGCCAGGCACCACGTTAGGCTGTGGTGTGCACTAATGGGTTTAGCCTAGAGGAACAAGAGATCTGTGAACACACAGGTCCCTGGCTTACAGTCCAGTGCAGAAAGCTAATGTTAACAATTCTGTATGTAAGCTGTATGTGATGGCGCACGCCTTCCCAGCACTTGGGAGGCAGAGGTAAAATGGACCTATGAATTCGTTGCCAGCCTGGTCTACAGAGGGGGTTCCAGGACAGATAATGTTGCACCGAGAAGTACTATCTCGGGAGACCGTCCCCATTCTCCATGCTCCCCAGATCCAATCCTGAAGGTCGTCCCTAATGCTGAAACAGAACGCCAGCTACAGCCTCCCTTACTCCCTATCCATGCTCCTATGGGTCTCACAGACCCACCCCCATAGCCTTCCCTCATCCCTCATCACTGAGCCCCAACCACGTGTGGACATTGCCTGATCAACCACAGGACAAGGCTGCCCGAAGACCAGGTAGGTTGCCCACAGACCTCCACTCTCTCTGTTCCTCCAGACCCAGTTCTCATGGTTCACCCCTAATGCTGCAAAAGACCATCTCCCCTTGAACTTCCCTTCCTCCAGCCTCCACAACAGCAAGCATTCCGCATGAACACACCAGCAGAGCGGGCCAATAAAACGGGCAACCCAACACACAGCCAACACACTCTGAAAATCCAGAAATAACAAACAAACAAACAAAACCGAAGAATGAAACACCCACTTAACAATGACAAACCAAAAATAAACAGCTAGATGCATAATCATCTCAAACCCAAATGCCTAGATGCCGGTATATGAACATAATCAGTAATAGCCAGGGCAATATGTCACCACCAGAGCCCAGCTACCTTAACACAGCAGGCGCTGAACATCCAAAATAGTCAAAGCAAGCACACACACACACACACACACACACACACACAAAGACTTTAAAACCAACTATATATATGAATATGATAGAGATCCTTGAAGAAGAAATAAATGAATCCCTAAAAGAAATCCAGGAAAACACAAACTGGAGGAAATTAATAAATCCTTCAAAGAAAACTACAGCTGGACCGTCTCAACCTGCCCGCTCCCAATAACGACACGGAGACTTTTTATTGTTATTTACTAGCTCAGGCTTTATAGAGTAGGCTATCTCCCAACTAGCTTGTATAACTTAAGTGACCTGTCTATACTAGCCCACGTTTATTATATGTCTGTCCCTTACCTCGCCTCAGTCTGACTTCGATCAAGTCTGGCTGGCGAATTTCCTACACCTCTCAATTCTTCCCACAGTTCCTGTCTCTGTCTGCAAGTCACACCCTCCCTCTACTTCCTAGCTATAGGCTGTCAACTCTTTACTAAACCAATGAGGAGGTGAGGGAAGTGTGCTTACAAGACACTGATAGGTGATGCTTCATAAAAATAGCAATACCAAGGTCTGGCCTGCACTCAACTCTCTGCTGGTACCGAAAGCAGCATTTAAATAGTACAAAGACAACCTTCACACTGTGCACAAAAAGATTATCCCAACAGAAAGCCAGAAAATCACAAACCAAACAAATGAGGAAAATGAAAAAAAAAAAAAAAAACTTTTAAAGAAAGCCAAGGGAAAGAAAACAGATTAAGGAAATGAATAAAACTGTTGAAGACCCAAAAACAATAAAGAAATTACAAACTAGGGGAATTCTGAAAATGAAAGAATTTAGGAATGCAAACTGGAACTACAGATGCAAGCTATACCAAAAGAATACAGAGATGGAAGAGAAAATCTCAGGCATTGAAGATATGCTAGAAGAAATGAATACATTGGCCAGAGAAATTGTTAAATCTAAAAAATTCCTGACACAAAGCATCCAGAATACCTGGAACACTATAAAAAAGACAAAACCTAAGAATATTGGGAGTAGAAGAGAGAAAAGATTCCCAACTCAAAGTCCCCAAAAATATTTTCAACAAAATCATAGAAGTTTTCTAACCTAAAAGATATGCCTATAAAAGGCACAAAAAGCATATGGAAGACCAAAGAGATAAGACCAGAAAATAAATTCTCCTTACCATCTAAGAATAAAAACACTAAACATTCATATTAAAAGCTGCAAAGGAAGGACAACAACATATAAAGGTAGACCTCTTAGAATTATATCCAACTTCTCAGTAGAGACTCTAAAAGCCAGAAGGACCAGAGCCTGTGATGCAGGCCCTAAGAGACCACAGATGCCAGACTAGAACACTATACCCAAAAAAACTTTCAATCACCATAGATATATAAAATAAGATATTCCATGATAAAATGAAATTTAAACAGTATCCACTACAAATCCAGCCCTACAGAAGGTGCTAGAAGAAAAAAAATATAAACCAAGGCGATTAACTAAACTGATAAAAACACAGAAAATAAATAATCTCAGACCAGCAAAACCAAAAGAAGGGAAACATACACACATAGCATACACACACACACAGACAAAAAAAACATACATACACAACATAAACACAACCACCATCACCACCACCAACAATATTACAGTAGTTAACAATCATTGGTCAGTGATATCACTCATTATCAAATCTTCAATAAAAGACACAGATTAACAGAATGCATGCAAAAACAGGATCCATCCTTCTGCTGCATTGAAGAAACCTCAAAATTAAGGATAGACATTACCTCAGGGCAAAGAAAAATGATATTCCAAGCAAACGGACCTAGGATGAAAGCTGGTGTAGCCATTTAAATATCTAACAAAATACCCTTTAAAGCAATATTAATCAAAAGAGATGGGGAAAGACACTACATGCTGATCAAAGGAAAAATCCACAAAGCTGACATTTCAGTTCCTTAACACAAAGGCAACCACTTTTGTAAAAGAAACACTACAGCTTAAGTCACATATTAACCCTCACACACTGATAGTGGAGACTTCAATACCCCACTCTCACCAATGAATATGTCATTCAGGCAAAAACTAAACAGAAAAACACTAAGAGCTAACTAATGATATGAACCAAACGAACCTAACAGATATTTACAGAACATTTTATCCAAACACCAAAGAATGTACCTTCTCATCACCTCACCAAACAGTCTCCAAAATTGATCACATAACTCAGACAGAAATCAAGTCTCAACAAATACAAGAACATTGAAATTATCTTCTGCATCCTAACAAACAACCATGGATTAAAGCTGGATATCAACAACAGCAAAAGAAACAACAGGAAGCTTACAAATTCATGGAAACTGTGTAACTCTCTACTCAATGAAAAAGGGGTCAAGAAGGAAAGAAAAAAAGAGAGAGAAAGAGAAAACGAAAGAGAAAGAGAAAAAGAGAGAGAAAGAAAAAAGAAAGAGAGAGAAAAAGAAAGAGAAAGAGAGAGAGAAAGAAAGAAAGAAAGTAAGAAAGAGAAAAAGAAAGAAAGAAAAATTAAAGACTTTCTAGAATTCAATGAAAATGAGTCTACAACTTACCCAAACTGATGGGACACAATGAAAGTGTTTCTGAGAGTAAAGTTTGTATCATTAAGGGCCTACATAGAGAATTAGAGAGAGCGCATACTAGAAACTTAACAGCATACATGGAAACTTTAGGACAAAAAGAAGTAAGCTTACCTAAGAGGAGCAGACAGCAAGAAATAAACAAAGTGAGGGCCAAAATTAATAAAATAGAAAGAAAGACTCAATGAAACAAAGATGGGTTCTTTGAGAGGATCAACAAAATAGACAATTCCTTATCCAAATTTACTAAAAGACAGAAATTGATAAAGTCAGAAATGAAAAAAGAGACATAACAACAGACAGAAAGGAAATCCAGAGAATCAAAAGAATATATTTTAAAAACCTGTACTCCCACCAAACTGGAAAGTCTGAAAGAAATGAATAATCTTCCCAATAGGTGTCATTTATCACAGTTAAATCAAGATTTGATAAACAGTTTAAATAGACCTATACCCCCTAGTGAAATAGAAGCAGTAAATAACACTGTCCCAACTAAAAAAAAAAAAAAAATTAAAAAAAAAACTGGGACCAGACAGTTTTGGCACAGAATTCTATCAGACTTTCAAAGAAAAATTAACTCTAATAATCCTCAATTTATTCCACAAAATAGAAACAGAAGGAACATTGCCAAATTAATTTTATGACGCTACAGTTACCCTGATACCCAAATCCTACATAAATACTCAACAAAGAAAGAATTACAGATCAATTTCCCTCATGAATATTGATGCAAAAATACTCTAGGATAATTGAAAACTGAATTCAAGCACACATCAAAAAGATCACCCACCATGATCAAGTAGGCTTCAACTCAAAGATGCAGGGATGACTTAACATACAAAAATCAGTAAATGTAATGCACAGTATAAAAAAGAAAAAACAAACACACGATCATCTCATTAGATGCCAAAAAAAAAAAAGCCTTTGAGAAAGCCCTACACCCCTTCATGATAAAAAGTCCTGGAGAGATTAGGGACACAAGGGAAATACCTAAACATAACAAAGGCAATTTATAGGAAGCCTATGACTAATTTCAAATTAAATGGAAAGAAATTGAAAGCAATCTCATTAAAATCAGGAACAAACAAGGTTATCTACTCTCTCCATATCTATTAAATATAGTACTTGAAGGGCCTCTAGCCAGCCCTGCCTGGCAAACATGGCTTCCAGCAGGCCTTACCCTCCTCCAACCCCCATTTCCTTTGCCTTTCTAAAAACCCTTAGATTACATTCATAAAGCTAGCCAGCCACCAAAGTCTATTCCCTTATTTGGACACTTCCTCCTCCTGAGGCTGACTATCAAGGTCCAGCTATCAATTTATTGAAGTCCATCTATCAAAAGCCTACTCTGGTTCACCTCTTTAACATGCCTAATCAAAACATACCACCACATCCTAGCCCATTCTAACATAGACATCCCCTTTTCTCTTCTTAAAAATTATTTCTGCAAGATCATTTGTTGATGTTTTTCTGCCAGAATCAGAAAACAGCCACTTTAACTTTTCTTCCCGGTTTGAGAAGGATCTCTCTGTGAAAACAGGTGTTTGGGTGTAGTTTGTATCTAATCTGGGGTATGAAAGGGAACTTCCAGTGTGCAGAGGCCTCCATCAGTACTTGAAGTTTTAGTCAAAGCAATGAACAACTGTAGAAGATCAAGGGAATTAGAAAGGAATTAGAAAGGAAGAAGTCAAAGTATCATTATTTGCACATAATATGCTATGTATAAGTGATCCTAAAAGTCCCACCAGGGAACTCATGCAGCTCATAAACTTTCAGCAAAGTGGCTGAAGTTAAACAAGTTAAGCAAGATTAACTTAAAAAAAACAATAATAAAACAAAACAAAACAAACAAACAAACAAACAAACAAAAAACAGTGGCCCTACTATATACAAATGACCAAGGGGCTGAGGAAGTAATCAGGAAAACAACACTCATCAGAATAGCCTCAAATAATATAAAATATTTTGTGTAACTCTAGCAAAGCAAGTAAAAAACTGTATGACAAGAACTTCAAGTATCTAAAGAAAGAATCTGAAGAAGGTAACAGAAGATGGAAAGATCTCCTATGGTCATGGATCAGTAGGATTAACATAGAGAAAGTGGCCATCCTGCCAAAAGCAATCTGCAGATTCAATGCAATTCTCATCAAAATGCCAACACAATTCTTTACAGAACTTGAAAGGGCAATTCTTAACTTCATATGGATAAAAAAAAAAAAAAAAGATGATAACTGAAACAATCCTAAACAAACAAACAAACTGCTGGAAGTGTCACTATTCCTGATTTCAAGTTGTTTTGCAGAGCTATAGTAACAAAAACCACATGGTAATGGCATAAAAACAGACATGTTAAAAAGCAGATTCTAACAGAAGACCCAGACATACATTCCCACACCTATGAACACCTGATTTTTGACAAAGAAGCCAGAAATGCACAATAGAAAAAAATCAAAAAAGCACCTTCAACAAATAGCATTCATCTAACTGGATGTCTACATGTAGAAGAATGTGAATATTTATCACCCTGCATCAAAGTCAAGTCCAAGTGGATCAAAGACCTCAACATAATCAGATACACAGAAGCTGACAGAAGAGAAAGTGGAGAACAGCCTTGCCTGCATAGACACATGAACAGGACACCAATAACACAGGCACTAAGATCAATACTAGATAACCAGGACCTCATAAAACTAAAAAACTTCTGTAGACAAAGGACACCATCAACCAAAGAGGCAGCCTACAGAATGGGAATTTCTTTTTTCTTTCTTTCTCTCTTTCTCTCTCTCTTTCTTTCTTTCTTTCTTTCTTTTTTTTTTTTTTTTTTTTTTTTTTTTACCAATTCCACATTTAATAGAGGTCTAATATCTTCTGGGTGGTGGTGGTGGTACACATCTTTAATCCCAACAGTTGGGTGGCAGAGGCAGGCAGATTTCTGAGTTTGAGGGCAGCCTGATTTACAAAGTAAGTTCCAGGACAGTTAGGCTTACACAGAGAAACCCTGTCTCAAAAAAGCAGAAAAATAAGAGGTCTAATACCCAAAATACATAAAGAACTCAAGAAACTTGATATTAAGAAACCAAATAATCCAATTAAAAATGGGATAAAGATTTAAATAGAGAATTCTCATTGGGGGAATCTCAAATGTCTGAGAAACACTTAAATGTTCAACATCCTTAGCCATCAGGGAAATGCAAATCAAAAATGCTTTGAGATTCTATCTTACACCTGTCAGAAAGGATAAGATTAATAACACAAATGACAGCTCCTGCTGGCAAGGATTTAGAGCAAGGGGAGGTAGAAGGGAAGCAGGGAGGAATAGAGAGAGGAAAAACTGGTTGAGATGTGTTGTATAAGAGAGGAATCTATTTACAATTAAAAAAGAAAAAAAATCAGCATAATTAATAGAATTGAAAAATTAGAAAGTACTTATATTTACATAAATACATGCAGCAAAAGCATTTGAAATGGGCAATATCCTGAGTGATTAAAAGTACTCAAAAAACTAGGAAAGAAGAGAGAGGGAAAACCCATCAATTGGTCCCAAAGTGTAGGAAAGTACACCCAGAGGCACAGGAGAGACTCCAGTCAGTAGAGTGCTGGCTGTTGGAGCATGGTGACCTGGGCTTGGTCTTCGGATCTCATGAAAACGTCAGGCCTGCTGACTTTAATTTATGACGGAGCCACAGCAAACTGGAACCAGGCAACTTACCAAACAAACCGAAGGAGAGTGACTGGAGAGACTGTACAAGAAACGGAAGAATTACTGCAGAAAACTATAGCATGCCGCAAATTCTACCAGGAATAATATGTATATGGTATTAAAATGTGCATAAGAAATGCTAAATTAACCAAAATTATTAACGCAGTGATATCGGCTTGATATTGGTTGATACTGGGATGGGAAATGTGTGTGTTTGGGAAGAGGAAGAGCGATAGAAGAGGGTTCTGAGAAAATTGATTCCTAATCTTCTATGTGGAAAGCAATTATTCAGAGATCTGGAACTGAATATTAAAGGACATTAAAGGGAATTGCATGTAACTACAGAGCTTTACAATATGTAATCTTGTCTGTTGGTTTTTTTAGGTCAGTTCCTCATACCTCATATCACCATCTACTTCCCAGAAGTAAACTGCACTCTTTGCTGTGTTGTTACTTTGTTACCAAAATTTGTGGACACTCTTCCTCGAAAATATGGTGGGTACTGCAATTACCTGTGGCCAAGTGCCCGATTCTTTCAAGGGTGAAGCCAGAAAGCAGCCAGTCCGTTGATTCCCTAGGAGGAAGGAAGGGGAAAGGCGATCACCAAGATGAATAGTATTCAGCTGGGAAACATAAGCAGGTAACATGTAGGGCACACAAAGTTCCGTGACATTCAACAGAACATATGCCAGACAGTAAAGGAAAGAATTCTTACTGCCTCTGGAGTTAAGGAGGGCTTCAAGGGGAAGCAAGGTGACGAGCCTTTGAGATACGTGGTGGCTCCCCCTTATCTGCAGAGAATACAAAGGAGACCCCTGTGAAAGGATGACCGTGCTTAGTATCATGCATTGTACATTCTGTTTTCTCCTACACATGCAGGCCTATAATTAAAGTTTATAATTAGGCTCCATGAGAGCTCTACATTAGTGATAATAAAATAGGACAATTAAAACAGTAATAAGACTGATATGAATGTATTCTCAGCTCTCTCCACAAATACCATATTGCACCTTCTAACGAAAGGAGGTACTTTTGTACATGGCTTCTTTTCAGCCTATGTGAACTGTCAGCATCACTTAACTTGTACTTTGGAGCATTTGTAATTATATAAAGGTTAGGTACAAATACTAAGATATGGCAACAGTCACTCTAGTAACCAACATGTCTACCAAATGGGGTAGCAAACATAATGAGCAAACTCTTGAAAAAGGAATAATTTACCTCCAGGGTGAGATGGAGGAAAAACAAAAAGCAAAGTTCTGTCATGCATGGACCCTTAGGACCACCTCCACTCCTCATGCTAACTTTCCCACATCTGTGGCCACCAGTCAGCCTTAGAGACCAGATACACCATCACGCTGTTCAGTCACTGCCTTTTCTGCTTATTCCTATTACAGCATAGTGCCATGGCCTCTTTACCTGGCTCTTTTCAATTAGATCTCACAGCAAGGAATGCTGGATACTTGCCCTCCCTCCTGGGTGCTATCAGAGCCTCCTGTGTCCATGGTCATCGGCTATGAGCACAGGTCGCCTTACTGGTCTTCTACTCTAAGCTTGAGTCTCTGAGAATGTGCTTGACTATGAGAAATAGGTTTTTGTGTCTCCATTTCCTAGCATGATGCCCCAAACAAAGAAGATAGTTAATGCATGTTGATGAATGGATGGATGCATCCACAATTGTGTGAATCTGATTTTGAAAGTCTGTGTTTAGGTTCCAGCATTAAAGTGGAAAATGAACTACCAGCAGAAGTCCAGAAGCACTTGGATTAGTTAAGAATTAATTGACATATTGCAGGAAAGATGAAGAAGGTCTGAGGCCATGGGAATAGAAATGAGTCAGAATCAAGAGACTTTTGTTCCAAAAAAAAAAAAACTTTTTTATGAGGAAACACAACTGATTGACACTGCTATGTTTTCTGAAGGATGGCTCTGATATTTTAAATGTAGACAAAGGACTGGAAAGCCAGACAACCCTGTAAGAAGCAATCAATCAACAAACTTCATGAAAGTGAGAAGGGATGATTGAAGCAGACAAAGAGGTTAGAGAGGCTCAGAGACTTCTTGATAGCAAAATAAAAGAGAGTCAAGACGCTGACAGGAGAGTGAAGATTTTAGTGCAAAGAATCTAAGAAATAGAGTAAGTTGCTTTTGTCTTTTAATAGTGTAATAAAACTTATAGGCAGCCTAAGATAGTACATTGACTAGAAAGTTCCACTTTAGATAAGCTTCTGTCCATTGGAATTAAGGAGTTACAAAAATAAACAAGTTTCCAGGATTTATTGAAGGTAAATAACTAACTTCTAGGACATGTCATAGGATCAGTATGTGCTTGTCCTATTTTTGTTTGACATCTCTAGACTCAGCATGATAATACGTTTTAATACATACCTGAGACATGGGAAGATTTCATTATGGCACCTGTGATGTTGGCCAAAATGGGAGAAAAAAAACCATGGACTTTTCCTAAGAGCCTATTGTGTGTAGGATACCAGAATTTACACATATCTATACCACACCCTCATTTAAACACAGAAGTTAGAATTATTGTGCTGTCATGACTGACTTTGAAATTTTTCATTTTGAGGAAAAGCCAGCACCATTTTTTTCCTGAATAGGTAATAAATGCATGTTCTAAAACTTACATATCATTATACCAAAGGTTGAATTAAAAACAAATCTTTGCTTATCCCTGATAGTGGGCCATTATTTCTTTGCCTTAAGAAAGTAGCTCAGCATAATTTCTAGAGCATACTTTAAGAATATTCTACACATGTTCAATTTTTTTTGTACTACAAAGTCTTTCCCATATACAGAGAACACAAACATTAATTTACACCTATTCTGAGCTTTGTTTTTTCTCTTGTATCAAAATATAGTCAGTAGTTAATCATTTTATGGTTAGGGGGATTGATAATTGCCAAAGGACTTGCCATGTAAGTTTGAGGGCCCGACTTCAGATCCTCAGAATCTATGTAAAAGCCAGGTAAGCATGGTGGCCTGACAGTAAGTTCAGCCACAGAAGGTGGAGACCAGATCGCGAGAATAAGACTGGCCACATCAGTCATCTCTGAGTTTGTTTGGGAATCTTTGCCTCAATGAATAAAATGGAATAACGATTAAAGATAATTTCTGACGTCACCTCTGGGCCTCTATATATGTGCATGTGTACATATATGCATGCACACATATGTGCTCACAAACATTCAACATGCATATACATATATCACACATGAGAAAGCAAAACAGGAAATGATGTTATTTCAGTATATTCTGGCCTTATCCCTCCTGTCCACATAATATTCTGCTTTGTGGACGATTTTTATTTTGCAAGACCTGTATTGATGCATGCTCAATATTTTATACAGATGCCCTTCACACATAAGCAATTTTCATATATGCACTATCTGTATTGCTTACACTGTCAGTATTTATATGATAAATAGCATTTGTGGTTCTAAATGTTCTAGCAGTGACATGCAAAAAATTAGAAGAAACAGATAAATTGTAATTTTATCAAGCAGATATTTAAACCATTCTGTCTAAATGATGTAATTTCAACATTTCTTATCAAATTAAAAAATATGGTAATGAACAAATCACTACTAGTATGAAAATCATTCATCTTTTTCACCAAGTGAAAACTTGCAGTGTTTTCAAAACTCAAATAGATCCTTTAAAATGCATAGACGTTTAGCCTTTCAAGCCTAGAAGCAAATTCAGATGAAAAAAAAAAAAAGTCTTATGTGGTAACATCTCTGCTAGGATGAATACAAGATTCCCAAAGCTGATACCTCTAAAACATCCTCTGTTTTGTTTGTTAATCTATTTCCTTCATAATCCCATCTCATACCAAAATAATAGTTACATTTCCATAAAGAAAATGAAAGATAACCTTATGTGTAGCTTAATATACTACCTAAGGCATTTGCTTCGGTGTCAAGGATGAGCTGGCTACTCAGTGTCTGAAGAGCTCAGAGCCTGTTGCTCCTACAGTTCGTTCTATGGAACAAACCAAAGCTTCACTTTTTAACTCCTGCTGAGCACCAGAGCACTTGAGACCCAGATGTTAATGAGTTGGTGTTTAGGTAGTCTACAAAACCCACAGTCACCTAAGTAGGGAGAGACAGTCCTATTTATTGTTTTAAAGTTTCCTCAGTTTGTACAGATTGCTTGTCCTGGCGCTGCTATCTTCATCCCTACTGGAGTCCATGCTGTCTTCCTGTGAGGAAACCACCAAACCTGTGGCTTTACTATTTCTGAACATATTATCCCATAAGCACCTAAAAGCCCATAAAAGTTACAGTGAT
Organism: Meriones unguiculatus; assembly: GCF_030254825.1. Classification (NCBI taxonomy): domain Eukaryota; kingdom Metazoa; phylum Chordata; class Mammalia; order Rodentia; family Muridae; genus Meriones; species Meriones unguiculatus. The sequence continues at coordinate 100,686,914 of NC_083350.1, forward strand.
GTCTACTGAAGACACCAAGTGTGTTTTTCTACTGCCTCTTTCTGCATTCTGCACCTCAGCCAACTGGCCCATCAGCCACAGCAAGGACCAATCCTTCCTGCCCCCTTTCCTTCCATGTTCCAGCCTTCTCTAGATCATACAGGTTTGCTTTTATTTTCTAAATGTACTTCAGTCCAGGCACTACTTTCTGCCTGAACACATCTCCCTCGGTTGAAACAATAATGTAACAATGGTCTCGCCTCTAGGTCTGTCCTTTTCTACTACGTGCTCCAAGCTACTGCCAGACAAGCATCCTACAAAACAAACATAATCACATCCATCCTGGCTTGAACACACTTTGGTGGAACCTCATCACTTTTAGCATAAACTTCCACGCAGCCATTTATTCAATTACTAAATATTTATTAAGTATTTCCCATGCCCCAAGAGCTTGTAGCAGCTCTCTGTTGTGGACACTGAAGACAAAACAAAAATTGTATTTTTTTTTCCTAAAAAAGTTTCCAGTTTTTTGCGGGTGAACCTAGATTCCAACTATTTTGGGGGCAAAGTTATGGAACACTAGACTGTACTGACATACATGACGCAGAGCCTGCAGTGACAGCTGCTTGCTTCAGCCATTTAAATCCCATGGAAGAAGAGCATCAAATACATAACCTGAGAGTTGGGATCTGAGATTCTGCCTACTACAGACTCCTCACTCTTACTCGGGTTTATTTTGTTTGAACAGAGATGAAGCTCTTCAAAAGATCAAGGGAAGATTCCACTGGAAAAGTGACTTTGCATTTCTTGTAGCTACTGATTGATATTAACATTCGAGGAGGTCGTTCGCAGTCGCTCTGCACTCCTGTGCCTTGATGGAGCATGCTGTGTTGGCCTGTACCGTGAAGGTTCGCCTCTGGGTCAGAAAGCGGGCCTGTGGCTTCTCAACATGAAATAAAGACATTCTATGCCTCTTATTTCAAATAACATCCCAAAGTTTTGGTGCGACATTATGAAGCTCTAGCACTTAACTGGTTTCATAATGCTTCCCCCCTACTCCTGTCCTAACGGGTGCACTAGGCATGTTTAATGTGCAGGGCTTGATTTGGAATAAAACAACCCATTTTAAACCTGACTGAATCCCAGGAATTGTATCAGAAGACATTATCTTTCACCTGATGACTGAAAAGACTTTTTTTTTCTTCTAATTTCTATGAATCTAGACACATCTTTTGTAAAGGAGAAAATTTTTTGTGAGGTGTTATTTTGACTGCTGAAAGTTTTTTCTCTGTTCATCTGCACTTTCATTACGGGTTTCATCTGGAGGGGAGTGGGAGGTGACTCAGACAAAGTGTTTTTTTGTTTTGTTTTGTTTTTTGTTTTTGTTTGTTTGTTTGTTTTTAAAGCTAGCTGTAATGGTCCAAAAGCAACTCTCCATTCAGAAAGTTCTACTTTACTCGATTGTTGAAATAAATAAAGTTGCTTGATAGAGTTACTCACCTACCCTGTCCGATCACAGGCCACAAAGGGCTTCTTGGGTGCTAGTTAAGATGCTCCTTCTTTAAGTGACTGCCTCACTTCAATGCATTACAAAACAATAAAGCTGGAAATACCCACTGCCAACTTGAATTACATACGCCTGCAATCACACAAGTGTGCATGCACACATGTCAGAACACTTTTCCTTCTTTAAACGGAGTTGGTTTTGCTTTTATTTTTTTTTTTTAATCTTTCCTACTAAATAGTAAGTTCTATAATTCAAAGTCTTGTTGGCGGGGCTGATGTCATTTTCAGCCCTCACCATATCACACACAAAAGATACATTATAAACATGTATTGAATGAATGAGTAAGCTAGAGAATGAGTCAAGGATTCAACTGAAGAAATCAGGAACCAATAGCTCAAAGTAGAACTATAATAAATCATAATCCTCTACTTTGAAAAATGTCTCAAAATAATTCCATTTTAAAATACATTATTTTATAACCTATTAGTTTTCAGAAAGACAGGATGAAATAATAGTTTCTCTGTAACAAATGACTCTAAAATGCAATGGCTTAATGGTCTAACATGAGCACATATCCTTCACAGCTTCTGTGAACCAGGACTTTGAAATACGTTTTGTTGGACACACTGAAGTTCCAAAAGGCTTCATGAGAGTCACGTAATTGATCAACAGCTGTTTTACTCTGTGGAACCAGGTTCTCTGACTCACGGGTGGGGAAAGGGGACTCTGTGCAGCTAACAATGAGGATCTGGCTGAGGTGACGAATGACTTGGAACAATCACAGCTTTTACTAAAGGAAGGAAATGCTGAAATATTTAGGCGGTGACTGTGGAGCCATTCGGAAAGCTAGGCAAGGTAGTTCCATTCTCAACACAATACTTTAAACAACTACCTTCTGGCCAGCCCTCTCCACAGAAAAAGGTCTATAGGTCTCTATATACCATCATGTATCAGCCCACATTTGTCCCTCTAAACTCAGATTCAAATAAGATTTGAGTGAGAGGAGAAATAGAATCCATTATTAGACAAAATGATCAGACCTAACAACCGTCAGCATCAACACACCAAAAGCACATGTACTAAGGAAAATACCACAGGGAAAGGATAATAATATGCTTACAATACCTAGAAACAACAATAACAAAAAAAGAAAGAATAACACTCATAAAACAAGACACTATGAGACAAGCTCAGGAGACTTAATAAAAAGCAAACACAAATCTACAAATAAAAGATGTAGGGTTAGATTTTTAAAAAACCTACTTTATTTAGGAATTTTAGAAACTTCTACCTCCCTTCCTACCTAGGAAAATGGGGTTGTGGACCCTTTTAGACGTAGTTTCTTAGGGCGATTCGGACACCAGCAGTCCAGTCCAAGTGCCAACACCAAACAGCAACAGCAATCAACAGCAGCAGATGGTTCAGTAGAAACAGCATGATTCCACCAATTAAGGAGAGGCAGCAGGACTCAGCTGGAGCGCCACAGGTTCTCTACAGTGTTTCTCTCCGAGAAGTGACATGTAAAGAAATGAAGACCAGTGAATGTATATGAACCTTACAAAGTGTAGCTATGCAAAAGCGTTGGCTCCCTGTCCCTGGGCTTCTACTGACTCCTTCTCAGAGTCCACACAAAGTATTTTTCTAGCTGGCAAAAACCACGCCCCTTGCACGAGATAGCTTCCAGGAAACCATCACCCACCCCCTCAGGAGTTTGTTCTCAGGTGAGGATGAAATAAAAACATTTCCACATCCCACATTTGGGACCAAAACAAACAAACACACATACACATAAAAGAAACCAAAACTTTCACTACAAAAAAAAGAAATCTTTTTTTCAAAGTCTTTTAAAAGTAAAGGCTCAATGGACAGGTTAACGAGGTTTGATAGAGTTAAAAAGAGTATTACCAAACTGAATGCATTTTCCATAAAGTTTTAGGGGAGAGGGACAGATAACATGAGCAGCATTAAGAAACAGAATGGATACAAGGAGGCATCCGAAGCTTTTCTTACAGGAGTCCTCAAAGAAGAGATTTGAGAGACCTGAGAAGATGTTTGGAGAGCTATTGTGGGTGTCTTGAACCTAATAGCCCTGTCAATCAAGAACAATGAAGAGAGTGAGATGGTAGTATCTCTTAATTTTCATTTATTGCATGATAAAAGTAAATATTACATATTGGAGAATCCTGTATTGCATAGTATGCATTCGTTCACTGTCAAAGCATAATTTTCAAAACTTAGAAACATCATACTTACAAAATCCAAAATGAGTATGATCCAAGGGCTGCCAGTCAACTCACTGAAGAGGGAGGTTGTGAGACAGCAAAAGTGTTGTTCCAAATAGCATTTTTCAAAACTGAGTGAGATCAATAGAAGCTGGTGAAGTGGCTCAGGGGATAAGGAATTGGATGCCAAGCCTGACGACCTGAGATGGATCCTGGTATACAAGAAGAGAATCAGCTCCTGTAAGTTGTCCTCTGATCTCCACACGTGCAGCATACATAGCACACAGATATGGACACATACGCATGCACACACACAAATAATAAACAAATACATGTGATAAATTAATAAGGCTTTAAGCTAGATATAAAAATGGTCATATCCAACAAGCTGGGGCATGTTCAACACTTCCATCCTTTAGAGATAAAATGTATTTATTCATAATGGAAAAAAATCTGAATTACCACCAGTCTTTACATTCTAACCTCTGTAGAGAAGAAAACAGTCAAGAGTAAATGTGATACCCAGCAAAGGTTTTCTAGGGAATAGGAGGACATAGCGTGATCATTATGTTTGTGCTTCCTCTTGGCTAGACCGTGGCACCCCGAGAGGAACACTTAGCATGATGCCTTCAGATTCCTGCCACGCTAAGAATCTAGAGCCTGACAAAATAAGCAGCAGCAAAGTGGAGCAGTGCTTTTCTCATTAGTGAAAGTACACACACAAGAGGGGCGGGGCTTCCTAAGAGCCTCACTTTACAGGTTTCTAGAGAGTGTGTAGGAATATATAGGTTATTTTTTACTAGGATATGATTTTTTAAGATTAATTTTTATTTGTATGTATATGTGTGCATCTCTCTGTGTGTGCAGTGTGTGTGTGTGCCTGCAGAGGCCAGAGAAGACATTTGTTTCCCTAGAGCTGGAGTTACAGACACATGTGAGCTGCCAGACATGCTCGGAACACAAACTCAGGTCCTCTGAAAGAACAGTTAGTACTCTTAACCACTGAGCCATTTCTCCAGCCGCTTGACTAGGGTGATTTGATAAGGAATGTTTTATTTCCTTCTCATATCCTGCATGGTTCGGGTTAGAAAGTCAGATATGATATGGGAAGTAGGAGCCATTGCTTTCAAGATGAAAATCAGTTGGAGAGTGACTGATCCAATACCTAGATCCTGCCTGCCTTACAACGGATGAATTTCTTTAGTTTCTACACCCCTTCCTGCTTTTTTAAACTTCTTCCCTCTGACACCATTTTGCTCCTCGGTGAGTCCTTATGTCAGTACCAAGACATTCATCCAAATACCAGTGTGGACATTGTTTTTCTTTTTAAGATTAACATTTATATCAGGAGCTTCTGAGCAATGCTGATTAACCTTTATGATGTAGGTTAACCTTGTGCAATCGGTTGACTGCCTCAAAAGAAGACCAAAGAGGGCAGGGGGATGGATCAACAGTTTAAAAAGCACTTGCTGTAAGCATTAGGACCAGAATTTGGATCCTGAGAACCCAAGTAAATGCCAGGTGGGCATAATGGCCTGCCTGCAATTCCATCGTTCCAAAGGCAGACATAGGATCCAAGGAAGCACACTGGCTGTCCAGACTAGCCATACAGGGTTAAACTGAGAGGCCTGTCTCAGTGAATCAGGTGGAGAGAGATTGGAGAAGACTCGTGACATAAACCTCAGGTGTCCATATGCATGTACACACATGTGCATACAAACCTACACATACATGTAAACAGAGATGGAGGGGACAAAGAGAGATGAATAGGGTCCTCGGAGGAAGCCGGAATTCTGCCTCCAGACTGCCTGTGGCTGGAGCTGCCTTGGGTGGTTCTTCTCTGCTTCTGCAGAGTTTAAGCATTGAGACTGAGTGAGCTAGTTCGTTCTCATCCACACCACCCCCATAAACTATGTGTTCTTTCTCTGGAGAACTCTGGCTAAAACACCCTCTAGGTAGACCTGAGCTTATGAACAGGTGAGACACAGCCCCATCTGGAGCCGAGTCACTGAAAGTGAGGGCCACTCTCTATTATGCAACAGTAACAGGTTCTAAATGTTCGATAAACCACAGTTAGTGGAGGCGTTTCTGGCAGGGCTTGTCCTGTTGCACTGCACAACCACTGAAACACCCAGCACAGACTGCACTGTGCATGCCATCTCACCGCACAGTGTCAGCCCATGCTGCCTGGTACACCGTGGCTCATGTTTGAGACTCCTGCACGCTCTAAGTTGTTGTGCTTTTACTGTACACACAAGGATTTCTGCTCCCATGAAACACTGTCATTTAATTACAGAAAACAAAGACTTAGTATTTTCTCCCCATCCTTCCTCAGCATGTAAGGATCAAACTAAAATATCTTTGGGCTGTTCTGTGTTAGAATGCTTGGCTTTTTAAAATGGCTGTTTGAGTGATGACTTGAGCTTCATGAAAAAAATTTCAAGTAAGTTTTGGCTTGGGATTAGGAGAGAATTTCCAGCAATGCCTGAAATGGCCCTAAACATGTTTCTGTTATCCTGTACTACATCTGTATGGCAAGAGACATTCTCAGGGTTCATGATTACAGAATTAAAACATCGACTGATTCAGAAAAGTGTTGAAAATGCTCAACACCCTGAGTATCATTCAGGCAGAACTTAATATTTTATGTAAAAACAAACAAGAATATTCATCTCATTAGTGTGAAAATGTTTTCATCTTCAATACATGATATAATTATGCATATGTATCTATACATACATATATACCAAATAACTGTTTTAAAGTAATTCTTTGTATAGTTAATCATCATATAGTGGATACATATACCGGATATATATATCAAATGTTGGAGTAAGATGCCCACTACACACATACATACACACACACATATATATATCTCCAGGTTTTGTAAAATCTTCTTGTGTAGTAATGAGTTAATACACTTAAGATGCCTTGAGTTGACAATGTCCAGCACTAAAAACTGGAAGGACATCCAATAATTTATTTTGCCTATTTCTAATTTTTAGGACATTTTTTCTAAATACGCCATACAGTTAGACATATTTCTAACAAATTCCATTTAATGATTTGTTAACACTGGTAAAAAAAAAAAAATCCAAACAACAATTACAACATTTTATAGGTTTTAAGTTTTGGTTAAAATCAGTCAATACTTCAGTCCATAAAATAAAATCAGATTTCAGAGAAAATGAGGGGATCTGGGTTTTAAAGATAGAAAGCAGCTAGAGGAAATCAAAACACAACAAAACAAAAACAGAACCAAAGAATAAAAAGCAAATGGGCCATCTCAAAGTTCCCTGAAAGACACACACAGAACCAAAGAGGAGAAAAGTGACTGACTGGTTTAAATGCAACCATTTCTTTCTTTTTTTTTTTTTTTCTCATTAGTTACATTTTGTTAATTCTGTATCCCAGCTGTATCCCTCATTCCCTCCCCAATCCCACCCTCCCTCCCTCATCTCCTCCCTGCCCCTTTCCAAGTCCACTGGTAGGGGAGCAACCATTTCTTTTGCATCCACATTAAAACATATAGACGCCATAACTCTGCTGACTGAGATGAGCTTATGTGGGGGAAATCGTTCTTGCCACCTCCTCCTCGTTTCCGTTCCTTAACAGGTCAAAGAACCAGTGTGGTTTTTATTAGGTGCACAGAGCTTCAGCATCAGGGTTTCATCTTGAGTTCCAGTCTAGTCTGCTAAAGTCCAATGCAAAAAAAAAAAAAAAAAAAAAAAATCTAAAACAAGGTTCTCCTTCTCTTATCTAACTCTCCAGATTTAGCCTCCAATTGCTTCTTGAGCCTTGTCCATAGTAACTTCAGTAACTTACCCATTGTAACTGGTACACTTGAGTTGGTAGAAAAGAGTGTAATTACAGTACTTGGTTAAAAATAACATAGGGAATATATAAGACGACCTGTATTTTATAATAAAAACCCACAGGAAGGTTGCAATCCTTGTGAACATTTGCAGAGATGACTCCACCCTCCTGGTCCACATGCAGCTCAGCCTTCGTAAGGCAGTAGGTGATGTGAATGCACATCTCCCTTCAGCATCCCATTATGATTCTTCTTCCCAGCCTCCTTACCAGAGCCCATTCCACAACTCATGAGCACATGGACCTCTTCATCTGCATTGTTTTCATAGAGAATTTAAAAAAAAATATTTATTTATTACAGTTCATTCACTTTGCATCCCAGCTATAGCCCCCCTCGTCCCCTCCCAATCCCACCCTCCTTCCCTCCCTCTTCTTCTCCTAAGCCCCTCCCCCAGTCCACTGAAGGCGAGGTCCTCTTCCCCTTTCACCTGACCCTAGTCTATCAGGTCTCATCAGGACTGGCTGCATTGTCTTCATCTGTGTCCTGTAAGGCTGCTCCCCCCTCAGGGAAAGGTGATCAAAGAGCAGGCCAATCAGTTCATGTCAGAGACAGTCCCTGTTCCCATTACTAGGGAACCCACTTGGATACTGAGCTGCCATGGGCTACATCTGTGCACGGGTCCTAGGTTATATCCATGAATGGTCCTTGGTTGGAGTATCAGGCTCAGAAAAGACCCCTTTGCCCAGATTTTTTGATCTGTTGCTGTCCTTGTGGAGCTCCTGTCCCCTCTAGATCTTTCTGTCTCACCCTCTTTCATAAGATTCCCTGCACTCTGCCCAAAGTTTGGCTATGAGTCTCAGCATATGCTTTGATACCCTGCTGAGTAGGGTCTTTCAGAGGCCCTCAGTGGTAGGCTCCTGTCCTGTTCCCTGTTTTCTTCCTCTTCTGATATCTATCCCATTTGCCTTTCTGAAGGAAGATTGAGCAGCTTACCCAGGGTCCTCCTTCTTAATTAGCTTCTTTAGGTGTACAAATTTTTGTAGGCTTATCCTATATTATATGGCTAGTATCCACTTATAAATGAGTATATACCATGTGTGTCTTTCTGCCCCTGGGATACCTCACTCAGGATGATCTTCTCTAGTTCCCACCATTTGCCTGCAAATTTCATGATTTCCTTGTTTTTAATTGCTGAGTAATATTCCATTGTGTAAATGTACCACAATTTCTGTATCCATTCCTCAACTGAGGGACATCTGGGTTGTTTCCAGCTTCTGACTGCCCACTCTCTCCATCTCCATTTTTTTTTTACAACCCCTGAACCACTATCCTAGCCAGGCAGAGCTGCACATTTCTTGAAAAGTCCAGTGCAATGAAGGGACTGTATGCTCAGGCCTTTCCCAAATGCACATGTTGAAATCCTGACCTCAGAGGTGATGGGACTAGGGAATGGGACTTTGGGGATGATTAGAGGATGAAGACAGAGTCCATGTGATCAGAATCAGGGTCTTTAAGAGACGTATATAGAAGAAATCCTGAAGGGGAAAAAGTCCCTTCTAGTGTGTAAGGACAGAGATAAATGTTACCTTTTGTGAAACAGGGTGTGGGCCTTTAGCAGGTCCTAGCACCCCTCTTGGGCTTCCGAGCCTCCCCAGCTCTGAAATATAAATGTCTGTTATTTATAAGCCACACAGCTGTGGGACTCTCTTATAACACTCTAGCATAATATAAAAAATAAATAAAGGCACGTTCCAATTTGCCTTGAGATCTCCAAATATGGAATTTCTGAGTTTAGAATATTAACTTCCATCTTCATCAGGCCATTTCTTATCTAAATACACGGTTTTGTTTAAAAGTTGTCTTAAGCTAGGTTTCCTAGACAACAGAGCATAAAGAAGGAGATCAATGCTGATTATTTCTGGAGAGGGCAGACATGTGAAAGCAAGAAACAGTGAAAAAAAAACTGAGTGTGACATGAAAGAATGTTAAATATGTTACAGAACTGACCACACTCCTTCACCATGACCTTTAAAGAGACATGTGTTTTTTTTTGTTTTTTTTTTTTGTTTGTTTGTTTGTTTGTTTTTCAGTGGGTTATATACCTCACACTTCCCAGAGTGACTGGTCAGGGAAAGGATGCTTCAGAGAAGCAAGTGGTATCTATTCATCCCCAGTTCTCTGACTCTTGTTTCCCATTGGTTGATGCCTGTGGGTGTAGGGTCAGGGATAAGCGTGCCTGAGGAATCCACACTGGGGGCCCTGCTGCACAGAGGCCACAGGCAAATTACGGGGACAGAAATCACATGTGACATTTATTCTTTCCTCACCAGCCTTCTGCCTGGGCTTCACAAGCATGCAGTGTCAGAAACGTCCAAAAGTAGCTAGATGAAGTGATGAGAAGAACTGAGAAAGTAAGCTTGGCTTCCTCCTCACTGCAGGCCACAGGGCTTCTTCGGCATGTGGAGAAAAGAAGTTTCTGAATTGGATGAAAGGTTGAAATGCCATGTACCCTGCCCTGGCTCTTGTAATAACTGAGAATAAATCTCAACTTCCCAGATGGGATTTAGCCAGATATTCAAAATGACAAGAAAACAGTGAGTGTCCTGGCAAGACTATATCCATGGTGTGGAAGGGATTGCCAAAGGAGTTTGTCCAAAGGGTGATATAATAAGACTGTTTACACGCTGTGCCTTTTGGAAGATTTGAAAGACAGGGGAACAATAAAACACATCAATGAAATTGCTTTGGAACTTTCCATCCAAGTTGTCAGAAGATAACATTTTATTGCATTAAGAAAACGCATTTGAAAATTATACATGTCTCAAGACAACACCTATTTTCTTTAAGAACTTTTTAGAACAGAATCTTGAAGTAGGGTTTTGTTCTAAGGCAAGACAAGGCATGTGTTTCACAGAATTCAGAGCCCGTTATAGTAAATAAAAAAAAAGTGTGTTGAGCAATGTAATGTTTATTATTAGCCCTAAGATTATCATGGGAGTATTATTTAACCTGCTATCACAAATGTTAGATTTTATAATTGCCTTTTATACCTTGGGCTGGACAGATATTTCACCTACACTGGCTCAATAAACTCACCATCCATCTCCCAGCCCCCATCCAATGTCATCTACCTTTATCCTCCTCATCTGGTCTACCTTCTACCCCTAATCTCATGGTACCTGCTTTCATTCTTTATCCGGGCCTTTTCACACCATTATTGGAGTCTTTCCTCTCAGCCCATGTGGTTTTTTCACATTAACCCACCGCGGTGTACTCATTCCTCCTCTCTCCATCCGGGTATCTCCCATGATTCTCCTGTACCACAAGCTCGGGAACTTTACCCACACCTACCCCACTCTGCCCTGTTCAGTACAGGCCATTTAATCAGCCAATCAGATCTGTCTTAGGCAGGTTTACAAAAGAAGAATAGGTGTAAACAGATCCTGAGGGCCAGCATTAGAACAACCTCCAACAAGATCCCTTTCAAAGATGAATTGAGAGCAGCATTTCTAAATGGTCTAAAGTTTGTGCGGCAGAGACCAAACTCAAATTTGAAACACTCATGTCACAAACTAACAGACAAGCTCAGATTAAAAGCCCTATTTCGGGTCACGGTATCCCACGAGTTATACCATTAGTAACACTGAACAGGACTGAAATCCTATCCACAAAACAAGAGTGTGTGCCACTTGCTCCCTCCTGTGATGTCCAAAGCCAGTGTCTCAGCTAACATGTGCGGTAGACTCGGGGTTCCTGTGGTCCTGCTGCACCTCCATTTATGTGTCTTCACCCCTCACTCGGGCTTTGCCCTGCCCCATCATTTTAAGCGGCCACCTTCCCTTCATTTCCCCCTTAAGGTCTATTTTACAAGAAAGAGAAGTATGCCGGTGGGGAGCGGGGCATGGGGGTTTATGATTCCTTTTGTTACTTGCCTGTTCCCTGTAGAGGCCCTTCCTTCTCCCCATTTCTCCTCTCCAAGGTCTTCCTTGAGACACAGGTTTCCCTTTTACCTGGTCCTGTACAATCCATCCGGATCGCCACCTGCCGGCTCCGGGCTTCCATTCACCTACACGCTCCATGCTGTCAGCACTGGGCCATTTTCTCTGAAACCTCACCCTCCAGCAGCGTTAAAGAAATGCCAGGGGCTCTGTAATTCCAGCCTCTCTCTCCTTTCTCTGATACCAATCTTGAAAATCATTCATCTGAAACAAAAGATTCGGAGATAAGGGGAAATAATCGATAACCTGTCCTCTTCCCGCGTCACCCTCCCCCACCTGGTACCTAAGAGAGATTGGTAAAGGGGCACCTCACCCTCATCATGCTGAGGATAGGTCTCTAGGGAAGGAATAAGTATTTTTCCTTAGATAAACTACCCTGTGGCAAACACACATACACACACACACACACACACACACACTCACACTTTCTCACATGTGTGCATGCACACATGCACACACACACACACACACACACACACACACGCACACACACAAGAACTAGCACAGACATGTACTTTCGTCAGCAGGTGCTGTTAAAGCCCTAAGTCAGTTTGGATTTTAAGAAACACGTTCTCATCCTCTTCGTTTCACATCTGCCATGTGAACTATGCCAGAATGCATTCAATAAAGAGCCCTATTTTAATCATTAATTATGATACCAATATACCAGTTGCATTGTGTTCTAACGTGACTCGCACTTGCGGACTTCAAAGAGCTTGCCCAGATTTAATTAATCTTTTGCTCTGCTAATGAAAGGCATCTCTTTTGCCCGGCATGGGTTTGGGCTTCTAATCTGTTCCTTAAGGTCACCTCATTTTTCTCAAAAATGTACATTTATAATTTAACACTGCAGATCTTTCACATTCCCTATTAAGCAATTATTTTGATTACTTCATTATCTTTCTTTTTTTTTCCTAGGCTATTTAGGTTGGTTTCTGCCTACGACCAGCCAAGTGTAATTTCGACATTCTCCCCCGCTCCCTTTATTAGTGTGATCTGCATTAGCAAGGGATTCATTTTCATTCCGAAGACTGAAAACAATTTCATTATCTGATAAAAATTATCTTCTCATACACGGTAAGAAGCAATTCTCCTCATTTATGGACTCATTAGGCATTTCATCTACCTAATCCATCTTCCCAATATTTCTTTCCGGAAGTAATCATCTTGTGACTCAACTCTGGAGACTTTAAACCAGGGATTTTTTTTTTCTTTTGGTTTTTGAGACAGGGTTTCTCTGTGTAGCCTTGGCTGTCCTGGACTTGCTTTGTAGAGCAGGCTGGCCATGAACTCATAGCGATCTGCCTGCCTCTGCCTCCTTGAGTGCTGGGATTAAAGGCGTGCACCACCATGTCCAGCTTGGACCAGGGATTCTTGTGAGCACTTTCTCTCTTCTTTCTGTTTTCTTTTCCCAAATGGGGTCATGCCATCAACCCTTCCGTGAATCTGTGCTATTTCCTTTTCTTCCTTTACCATTCTGTTCCAGTTCCATTCTATTGTCTATGAGGTTATGTTGTAAATTGTAAATGTATGTATCGGTTTCCTTCATGCATTGTGAACATCCTTTGTGCCAGGCTACATTACATAGATCTCTGACTTTTCAGGATCCAGCACCATGTCTAGTGTAGAGTAATGCACAAAAAATGGGTATGCTTGGGGGAAAGAAAGAAGAAAAGAAATCCTACACACCCATGAAGACTTATTTTTATAAGAACTAAGCTTTAATTTGTTTGAAATTTTATTCTTTTCAAAACACAGGAGAGTATCGGGAAGCCAACCCATTGCAGCAAGTAAATAGAGCCAGGTATGCCGGTATACAGGGCCAAGTTGAAGAGACGTACAGACCAGGAAGCTCCGGGGAAGGAGGAGGTAAGGCTGCCTTTCCAGGAGCTAGCATCCCTGTGGTGTTGCAGGGGTCCAGCCGAGTCACAACAGAAACTCAGAGCACTGTCTAAAGGATTTGGATGACGCAAGATCTAAGTGTCAACTGGAAGAGTCTCTGCTGTAGGACACTGAACCCGTAGCTAGGTCTTCTTACCGCTGCTCCTAGGGCCGATACAAGCCTCGGAAGAATTTCTCAGGCTGATGTCAGAGATTTGATTGATTTCTGTCTTATTAATCTCATAGGAGGATTTTTAAGAAGAAAGAAAGGAAAAAGGCTCTTGCTCACTTCAGCACACATGTCAGAAATACAAGACTGTAGAAGAAGCGTAGCCCTGTGGTCTTGATAGCAGTTCCATGGAACTGTTCCAGTACCTCTGTTGACGCAGTGGACTAGACCGGGTGATTCTCAACCTGGGGGTTGAATAACCCCTTCACAGACTTCACAGAGGTTGCCTTAGACCATCAGCAAACACAGATATTCATTATGATTCACAACAGCTGCAAAGTTTCAGGTAGGAAGCAGCAACGAACATAATTATAATTATGTTCCTGTGGTTGGGGTTACCACAGGAACATGAGGACCTGTATTAAAGGGTTCCAGCGTTAGGACAGATAAGAACCCGTGGACCTTTTGCAAGAAACAGAGTTGCTGACAGATGTTGAGCATGCTCAATTAAAATCTCTATTTGTTCTCTACATAAAGATAGGAAATAGGTAGGTGGCCATGGGGGTATGGAGATCTGGAAGTTGTCTGGATTAAAGATTAAAAGTTTGGAGTATTGTGGCATTAAACACAATAATCTTGGATGAAAAGATGGAGGAAAGTGTGTATATTCCAGGAAGGAAAGAATGCTTTTTGCTTTAAACTAATCAGATAAGCTTTTCACTCAGGGTCTAGGTCAAATCCAGCACACCACCGGTCTTTGTTCCACTTTTAAACCAAGGAAGAGTTGTGTTTTTAATTAACTGTGAGGAAATTTCCAAAAAGTAGTATCTTATAACACACAATATTTATAACATTCAAATTGATAAAGTTCTATTAGATCACGGTCGTAATTTGTGTGGATGGATTCAGTATGGCCCCATTGGCTCCAAAGTGACAAGAGATGACAGGGTGCAATAGGAATGTAAAACCGAAAGTATTTTCTATCTGGTTGTTTCTGGATGTGTGGTGTTCTGTGTCCCTGGGTGTCTTTGAGCCTCTATGCCTATCATTGTTATTATGAGTATTTTGAGGAAAAATAGTGTGAAGAAGAAAGTTCATGAGGAAGGTGGCTGCTGATCCACTTTCTAACTAGTGGGCCATACTCACGTGGGAAGGGGAACCCCTGCACCGAATGAAGCCCAAAGTCCCCTTACCTCTGGACTTCCCAGTACGAATCACCCTTCATTGCATGACTCAGGTAGAGGTCTATGTTGTATCATGCAAATCTCAGAGACTCTTACTGAATACAGTTATAAGATGCAGGTGTCGTTTCAGTCTTCTCACTCTTAGAATATTGTGGCAGTGGCAGTTGTCAACTTGACAGAATCTAGATTCCCCTAAGAGATGGGCTTAGGGGTATATGGGGACAGGATTATCTAGATTATATTAATTGATGTGAAATGATCTTAATCGTAGGGGGAACCATTTCAGAGATGAAGGATATTGGGCTGCATAAAATAAATTAAGCTGAGTGTGCATCCATTGTTCTCTTTTTCTGATTGGGGATACAATGTGACCAGTTGCCTCAAGTACCCTCCATCTTGACTTCCCGATATGTTGGACTGTGCTCCTGAGTGACTGAGATAGAATAAGCACTTTCTTCCTAAGGCTATTTTGCCAAGGTACTTGATTGCAGCAACCAGAAAAACAAACAACAAACAAACAAACAAACCATGAGAACAAACTTAGGGTAGGAATGGGTTTATTTAGCTTACAGTTTACAATCTGTCAACCAAGGAAGCCAAGGCAGGAAGCCAAGGCTGGAGCTTTAAGTGGTAATCATGGAAGGAAATGTTGTTGGGTGGGTTGCTCTCCATGGCTGACTCAGCATGCTCTCTTGAACTCCAGGACTACATTTCCAGAGGAGAGACCACCCACAGTGGGCCAAGCCCTCCCACATCAATCATTAATAAAGAAAATGCTATGTTCCCAGAAAGAAGCCAGTCTGATAGAGACAATTCCTTAGTTGAGGTTCCTTCTTCACAGGTGAGTCCAGTTTGAGCTGACAAAAACTAACCAGCACAGACATGAACTATATCTCCTGTTCCACAGCTCAAGAAAATTCAGAACCTGAATTTTCTAAAGTCACCAAGATAACATTCCAAAATATCATGTGTGATAAATAGTTTTCACTCCCTTTGCATCTCTGTTAAGTTTCCTAAATATGCTTTTGGGATTTAGCAACATTACCTAAGCCCCAAGGGACTACTGGAAGGGCTCATTCTCTTTCCTGTGCAGCCTGTCATCTCACAGCTATCTATTCTTTTCCTCTTCCCTCATTACCCTCTTTCTCTTCTACTTCCAAGACAAAGAGCCTCTTCTGTAGGGTAACAATCCCAGTTTGCCTGGACTCCATTCATTTTAAGACAGTCCTGGCTTTTATACTATACATTGCATGTTGAAAGATTGATTTCTGTGCAAACTGAGATTTGTTGCTCTCAAGGAGTTTTACCTGCTTCTCTGAAGCATCAAAATTAGTCCTTATCTGTGGTTCAGTATCCACATGGTCTAGTTCACGTATCAAAACACTTTCTAAATGAGGCCAAGTTCTCCTTTGAGGGAATCACTGAGCAGATGTGTAGAAATCAAATTTGAAATGCTTGAGAGATGGCTCAGCATTGGAGAGTGGTTGCTCTGAAATCATGACGACCAGATTTTGGATGCCAGCACTGTTGTAAGAAGCCAGGTATTCCACACACACCTATAATTCCATCTCTGAAGACCACTGGGATCTCGTCTTCCAAAACAGCTGAGGAAACATGAGTCCCAGATCCAGGGAGAAATCCTGTCTCAAAGGAAAAGGCAGAGGGTGATAGAGGAGAATTCTCAATGCCCTCTTCTGTTTTCTGTGCACATGCAGAGGTACACACACGTACACAGATATAGACACAAATAAAAAGTTTTTAAAAAACAACCTACTCTGTTATTCATTCACTCATTTATTCATTCATTCACTTTCCATCCCAATCACAGCCCCTCTTTCTTCTCTTATCCCTCCTGTTCCTGCCCCTCCGAAAAAGGGAGCCCCCCACCTACCCATCCCAGCTCATCAAGTTGTATCAGGACGGAGTCTCTATCATCGTGGCCTGGCAAGTCAGACCCTCCAAGGGCAAGTGATTGAAAAACATGCAAACGAGTCTTTGTCAGACACAGTCTTCACTTCTCTTACTAGGGAACCCACATGAAGACCAAGCTGTCCATTATGTACATATGTGTAGGAGGCCAAGGTCCAGTTCATACATAGTCTTTGGTTGGTGTTTCAGTCCCCACAAGCCCCCACGGAACCACGTTAGTTGGCTTTATTGGTCTTCTTGTGGAGATCCTGTTCCCTCCAGGTCCTTCTATCCTTCCTCCCACACTTCCACAAGGCTCCCTGTGCTCCACCCAAAGTTTGGCTGTGAGTCTCAGTATCTTTTTCAATCCGCTGCTAGGTGGAGCCTCTCAAAGGACAGCCAGGCTCCTTGCAAGCTTAGCAGAGTGTTGTTAATAGTGTTATGGGCTGGATCTCTCCCATTTTGTGGCCAGACATTGGTTGGACGTTCCCTCAATCTCTGCTCTATCTTTATCCATGAACATCTCGTAGGCAGGGTCAATTTTGCGTTAATGGTTTTGTAGGTGGGTTGGTGTTCCCCTCTCTCTACTTGGAGTCCTATCTGGTTAGAGGGTGGCCTCTTCATTCTCCATGTCCTCCGCTAGTAGGGGACTCCGCTAGAGCCACCCCATATCTCTCCCAGAAGAGTTCCCTGTCATGGGTCTCCATCCTGTCTCAGAGATGACCCAGACCACAGTTTTTCTTCTTTCTGCATGCCTCTGTCCTCTTTTCCCCCCTCCACTGCTGCTCTCCCCACATCAGATCCCCACCCTCATTTCCCTCAGCACTCCCTCTCCTATCCTATTCCCTCTCTTTAAGCACTTCCTCTGTCTTTTCCATTTCCCCTTCTTGGTGAGACTCATGCACCCTCACTTGGGGCCTCCTTGTTACTTAGCTTCTTTAGGTCTGTGAATGGTAGTATGGTTATCCTAAATTATATGGCTTATATCAGCATATAAGGATATATTCTGGGTCTGGGTTACCTCACTCAAGATCTTTTATAGTTTCGTCCATTTGCCTACAGATTTCATGATTTCCTTTTTTTTAATAGATGAATAGTATTCCATTGTGTAAATGTACCATAGTTTCTTTATCCATTCATCATTCAAGGGACATATGGTTTGTTTCCAGTCTCTGGCTATTATGAATAAAGCTGTTATGAACATAGTTGAGCAAATGTCCTTGATGTATAATAGAACATCTTTTGGGAATATGCCCAGGAGTGTTATAGCTGGGTCTTGAGATAGAGCTATTCCCAATTTTCTGAGAAAGCTCCAGATTGATTTTCAAAGTGGTTGTACAAGTTTGCACTTCCACCAGCAATGGAGGAGTATTTCCTTTTTTTACATCCAAGCCAGCATGTGCTGTCACTTGAGTTTTTGGCTGTAGCCATTCTGATGGGTGTAAGATGGAACCTCAGCTTCATTTTGATTTGCATTTTCCTGATGACTAAAGATATTGAACATTTAAGTGTTTCTCCACCATTCAAGATTGCTTTGGCGACAATTCTTTGTTTAGCTCTGTACCCCATTCTTACTTGGATTATTTGCTTTGTTGGTGTTTGATTTCTTGAGTTCTTTATATATTTTGGATATTAGCCCTTTGTCATATGTAAGGTTGGTGAAGATCTTTTCCCAATCTGTAGGCTGTCATTTTGTTCTGTTCACAGTGTCCTTTGTTTTACAGAAGCTTTTCAGTTTCCTAAGGTCCCATTTATTGATTGTTGATCTTAGAGCCTGTGCTGTTGGTGTTCTGTTCAGGAAGTTGTCTCCTGTGCCAATGAATTCAAGGTTCTTCCCCACTTTCTCTTTGAATACATTTATTGTCAGTGGTTTTATGTGGACGTCCTTGATACATTTGGACCTGAGTTTTGTGCAGGATAATAAAAATGGATCTATTTGCATTTTTATACATGTAGACACCCTGTTAAATTAAAAAAATTTGTTGAAGATGCTATAGGTTTTCCACTCTATGGTTTTGGCTACTCTGTCAAAAGTCAATTGTCCATAGATGTGTGGATTTATTTCTGGGTCTTCAATTCTATTCCTTTGATCCACCAGTCTGTTTCTATTGCCAGTACCATAAAGTTTTTATTACTGTTGCTTGCTCTATATTACAGCTCAAAATCAGGGTTGGCAATACCTCAAGAAGTTTTTATTTTGTTTGTTTGTTTTGTTTTTTTGTACAAGTTTGTTTTAGCTATTCTTGGTTTTTTGTTTTTCCATATGAGGTTAAGAATTTTTTTTAAGGTCTGTAAAGAATTGTGTTGGTTATTTGGTGGGATTTGCATTGAATCTGTAGATTGCTTTTGGTAAGATGGCCATTTTTACTATGTTAATCCTGACAAGCCATGAGCATGCAAGATCTTTCCATCTTCTGATATCTTCTTCTAACTCTTTCTTCAGAGACTGGAAATTTATTCATACAAGTCTTTGACTTGCTTGGTTAGGGTCACACCAAGGTACTTCATGTCCTTTGTGACTATTGTAAAGGGTGTTGTTTCCCTAATTTCTTTCTCAGCCCTTTTGTCTTTTGTATACAGGAGGGCTACTGATTTTTTGAGTTAATTTTGTATCTAGCCACTTTGCTGAAGGTGTTTTTTTATCATAGAAAAATATTTTATTTAAAACTATATTAGACATGGTTGAGCAAATGTCCTTATTGTGTACTTGAGCCTCTTTTGGATATATGCCTAGGAGTGGTATGGCTGGATCTTGGAAAAGCACTGTTCCCTTGTTGTCTGAGAAAGCACCAGATTGATTTCCAGAGTGGTTGTACAAGTTTACATTCCCACCAGCAGTGGAGAAGGGTTCCCCTTTCTCCACAATCTCTCCAGCATGTGTTGTCACTTGAGTTTTTCATCTTTGAATTCTGATGGATGTAAGGTGAAATCTCAGGGTAATTTTGATTTGCATTTCCCTGATGGCTAAAGAGGTTGAGCATTTCTTTAAGTGTTTCTCTATTATTCAATATTCCTCTACTGAGAGTTCTCTGTTTAGCTCTGTTCCCCATTTTTTAATTGGATTACTTGGTTTGCTGCTTTTCAGCTTCTTTAGTTCTTTATATATACTGGCTATTAGCCCTCTGTCAGATAAAGGGTTGGTGAAGATTCTTTCCCAATCTGTAGGCAGTCGTTTTGTTTTGATGACAGTGTCCTTTGCTTTACAGAAGCTTTTCAGTTTCATGAGGTCCCATTTATTGGTTGTTGCTCTTAGAGCCTGTGCTGTTGGTGTTGTGTTTAGGAAGTTGTCTCCTGTGCCAATGAGTTCTAGGGTTTTCCCCACTTTTTCTTCTAACCGATTTAATGTGTCTGGTTTTATGTTGAAGTCTTTGATCCACTTGGACTTTAGTTTTGTGCAAGGTGATAATTATGGATCTATTTGCATTTTCCTACATGTAGACATCCAGTTAGACCAGCACCGATTGTTGAAGATGCTATCTTTTCTCCATTGTATGGTTTTGGCATCTTTGTCAAATATCAGGTGTCCATAAGTGTGTGTGTTTATTTCTGGGTCTTCTGTTCAGTTCCATTGATCCACCATTCTGTTTCTATGCCAGTACCATGCAGTTTTTATTACTGTTGCTCTATACTACTGCTTAAGATCAGAGATGGAGATATCTCCAGAACATCTTTTATTGTAGCGGATTGTTTTAGCAATTCTGGGTTTCTTGTTGTTCCATATGAAGTTGAGAATTTTTCTTTCTAGATCTATAAATAATTGTGTTGGTAATTTGATGAGAATTGCATTGAATCTGTAGATTGCTTTTGGTAAAGTGTCCATTTTTAATATGTTAATTCTGCCAAGCCATGAGCATGGGAGATCTTTCCATCTTCTGATATCTTTTTTCAATTCTTTCTTCAGAGACTTGAAATTTTTTTCATACAAGTCTTTGACTTGCTTGGTTACGGTTACACCAAGGTACTTTATGTCATTCCCTAACCACTGGTAGATAACGAGTCCTATCAAAAGCAGATAAAAACAGTTTATGTGAGCCATTTAAAAGGAATTGTTCACTGTATCTGCCGCTGTATTTTATTTCTAAAATGTTTACTGTAATTTACATTGAAAGAATTAAAAGATAGAAATGTTAGACCAGTGTATACACACACACACACACATGTGCACACACACACATGCTCACACACGTGCATGCTTACACACAGAGTCCTCTCATATTATCCAACTATTAATATTTCAATCTATTTGAATTTTACTTTCTACCTCTCTTTTCACCTTCATTCTCCTTGTCCCTCATCATCTTGCCTTTGACATTTGTGTTCATTGTTCTCCTTAGTGTGTTTGATATGTGTAAATTCTACATATTCTGATAAATCTCCAGAGGTATCACTGTGGCTTCAGAGTTCTAGGAATGAGATTTTTCCAAATATCACTCTGACATATTTTTGGTGGCCACCTTTTGTTTTATGATTCCTTGGGCTTACTGTAGATATGTTAGCATCAGCAGAATCTTGGAAATGATTTATGATGAAGTTTCCTTCTGATGGTAAGAAAGGGGCTTTGTACACATACATAATGTTTTGTATTCATGGAAAGCTGAAGGTGTTTATCAGCTGTAGGAGTTCCCTGGTAGAATTTTTGGGGTCACTCAGGCATACTATCATATCTGCAAATAGTGATACTTTGACTTCTTCCTTTCCAATTTGTATCCCCTTGATCTCTTTTAATTGTCTTATTGCTTTAGCAAGGACTTCCAGAACTATGTTGAAGAGATATGGAGAGAGTGGGCACTCTTGCTTTGTCCCTGATTTCAGTGGGATTGCTTTAAGTTTCTCTCTATTTATTTTGATGTTGGCTATAGGCCAGCTCTATATTGCCTTTACTATATTTAGGTATGTGCCTTGTATCCCTGATCTCTCCAAGATGTTAAACATGAATGGGTGTTGGATTTTGTCAAATGCTTTTTCAGCATCTAAGGAGATGATCATGTTGTTTATTGAGTATTTTTATGTCAATGTTCATAACACAGCCACAGCAGTCCTCTTAGATTCAGTGTCTGTATGGTATCCATGTCTCCATCCTTTGTTTTTAACCTGCCAGTGCATAACTATCTGCTTTTGTGTGTGGGTTTTATAGGAGAGGCTGTATGTCAGGCTAGCCTGGAGTGCACTATATATGTCAGGCTGGCTTTAAATTCACAACAATACTCCTGCTTCAGACCCCCAAGTCCTGCCATAAGTCACCATATTGGTTATATTGTTTCTCACTAGAAGCTTTGGTCTATTCGTGTCTATTATAATTAGTGACATGCTTGACTATAAATCGACTATGAGTCATCTAGACTACTCTACTAATTTATTTATTTATTGCAAAATTTATATACATATTTATTATCATTGTGAGAGGTGTGGGTGAACACTTGGTGTGGAGTATTTGTGAGGTCAGAGGACAACTTTGTAAAGTCCGTTCCCTCCATCCACCTTTACATGAGTCCAATCACACTGAAGTCATAATGCTTGAACAGCAGGTGTTTTTGCTGGCACTTTAAGGAAAACTCACCATCACTATTTAGCTTCAGATGTTTCTGCTGAGAAGTCTGCTTTCATTTCTATCATTCTTGTTCTTGGTGTTTTGTAACATGTTCTTTCTTTGGGGCTTAGATGGCTTTTCTTGGTTTTCAGCAGCTCTTGCATGTGTTTGGTCCTCGTTTTGTCTTCTGTGGAGTTCAGTTACAATTTCTGAACCTGAGTGTGTTTCATGTTTTAACTGCAAGTTAGAAAAGGTTTTATCATTATCATTTATAATTCATGGTTATTGCTGTAATGTTAGGAAATGAGTGTCATTTGTGGCATTTTTATATGTACATAATGTAGCTTGATGATTCTCCCTCTGTTACATTCTTGTCCCTTTGCCCAGTCCCTCTTTCTGCCCAAATAATGCCTTCTTTCTTGTTTAACACCTAGATTCCACATGAAAGAAAACACACAATATTTACTTTTCTGAGGTCTTATCATCTTTTTAAACATGTTTTTTCTTTCGAGAGCTTCAATTTCGTGTATTCTATATCATCTGAAGGGCTGAGCAGAGAGTCTAGCCAGTAAAATACTCACCACACAAGCATGAGGATGATCAGATCCCGTGTAGAAAAGCCATGTGGTGGTGCGGGCTCATAATGCTACCACTGGACACTCAAAGACAGGGAGATCTCTAGGGTTCATACACCAGCCAGTCTAGCCTAATCAGGAGGCAGTGAGAGATGTGTGTAAATGGCTTCTACAGAAAGACACTTGATGCAGACATACCCCCACATCTCCCCACACACACTCACACACACACATAGCTGTGAACATGTACACACATATACACACACAAACTAAACAATACTTGTTATGGTTATATAGGCAGCCATGGCTTGCAATTAAAAAAAAAAACAAACAAACTATTTTTTCTTTTGTTTTGTTTGTTTGTTTGTTTGTTTGTTTTTTGAGACAGGATTTCTCTGTGTAGCCCTGGCTGTCCTGGAACTCACTCTGTAGACCAGGCTGGCCTGGAAGTCAGATATCCCCTGCCTCTGCCTCCTGCGTGCTGGGATTATAGGCGTGCACCACCTCTGCCCTGCATGGCTTGCAATTATTAAGAATAATTTTTTATCTCTCTCTTCAAGTGGAAAAATTAATTTGTTTTAGTCTGTTTCAAGGACTCTTCCCCCTTTCCACTAGTTTACTTTTTAAGTTCGTTCCATTTTTAAAAAACTTTTAGGTAAAATTTTCAGTCCCAGGATTGGCATTATTGAGCTTTTTTCCATTTCCAGATCTCTCCTGATAAAACTCTGCTTTTCACCCTTTGTAGCAAACATTTCCATTAGATCTTGTGCATGCATCATTGTGATTTTAAAGTCTTCATACTCTAACTCTGCTGTTTGGGGCTGCTAAGGAACTGTTTGCCTTTTCCTCCCCTCTGGCTGTGATGACACATTCCTTGTCACTTCTACATACGGGTTTTTTAATTTCATATCATACAACAGGACTCCTAAGCTGCAGGGGACACACTGCTTTCCTGCAAAGAGTATTGTGTTTGGTCTGAGCACAGAGCTAAATGACTGTCAAATCATGTCCCTCTGGGTGAGGTTTGATGGTGCTGGCTTCTTTTCTGCATTGTCCTTAGTTCTCAGTTGCAGTCCTGGCTCCTAGGTTTCAGTGAAAAGCACAAGAAATTCAGCAGGTCTCTTTGAGTCGCTGGACTCGAATTGGAAATTTTGATATGTTGTAGAACTTTCTTTTCAGCGTCTGTTGAAGTCTCTGCCCAGTTCTTACAGCCATCACCTGTCAAGGGGCTCCCTGTAGTCTCAGCAGGTGCTGTGCACTGTGGTAGTCAGCCAATAATTTGAAGACAATTTGTGCACCAATTTGGGTGATGCCAGGCAGGCTCCTCCAGCGGGGAGGGACCCCCTCCTGTTCAGACAGATGTGAACCCTCAGTCCAGCCACTTCTCTCCCCAAGTCTCTCTCCTTTTTGTAGTCAGATTCCTGATGTCTTATCCAATCAGACGCCACAGCAAAGCCATGAGATTATGACGGAGTTGAAAAATTCCTATTGCTTGGTGATACAGCAGCCATTGTAACCTGACGATACTGTACATTACTCCTGTGTTTGTGAGGACAGTAATGTAGACACGCTCACTGTCCTGTTGCTTATATGAGAGTAGAGCACATCCAATTATATGTCCTGTGCAGATGATAGATTGCAACATCCAGGCTCGTGTAAACACACCCTATAATGTTGAGGTCGCGATGAAATTGCCTAATGATGCATTGCTCTGAATGCACTCCCCCCCTCATCATTAAGCAACACACAACTGTACTTCACGAGACAAGGAGGGCCTCGGAGCAAGGATTGCTGAATGTGGATCTCACTTAGTTTGTTCCCAGATTTCAAAGAGCATGTCTGCTCCAGGCTCTGCCTATTTTCAGTCATCCCTCTCAGTGGCTTTAGACAATTATTTCAATTTTGATTTCATAATTGCTTGCACTGTGTTATGGTCTGGAGTTCAGAGGTGTTACTGGCAGAAGGGAGCTCTGCTATTAGCAGAGCTGAACTCTTAACAATAAAAACTAAAACAAAACAAAACCCTTTGCTCTTTCTTGGTATAATAGGTATCCCTGAAATGTGTACATAAGGTGTGCATAGAAGTGCAGTAAGAGTAAGAGGTAATTGTTAGCGAGCGGCCAACCTGCCACACACTGCTGTTCCAGGTGCTTTATCCCACACTGACAAACCTGGAGTGCGGAGAACTTGAAAAACAAATGTGCCCAACAGCCATGGATATGACTCTTCTGATCAAGTGCTTGCTGTGGAATCTGACGCCAGATGCCCAGCACACAGACAAAGAACCAGGTGCCCTGCTATATGTCTGTAACCCAACGGCAAGGCAAGCAGGGAAGGCAGAGCCTCAAAACACACGGCCAAGCTCAGTGAGAGACTGAGTAAGGTGGCAAGTAATGAGGGAGATATCCGTTGTGTATCTGTAACCTCCACATGCCTCCACATACATTTGTGTGGTGTGTACACACCACTCACACACACACAGACACAAACACCACTTATACACATACCACACACGGACACACCACACACATACACCACTGTCACACGCACCACTCACACTCACATACACATACACCACCCCCACACAGCTCATTCATGTGGAAAACAGGAAATCTGCAACTCTAATCCCAACCTCTGATGTCATAACTGAACTGCTTTCATACCCACCATGTTAGCCTGCTGTTCAAGTTTAGGCTGCTTATTTCTTGAAACAAAACCAAATAAAAACAAAAAACAAGATTTTATTTTTATTTACATGAATATCTGTTTGAGTGTGGGAAAATACAGGCACCAGAAGAGGGCAGAAGAAGGTATGGGATCCTCTGGCCCTGGAGTTCAAGGCAGTGGTGAGCCACTTGACATGAGTGCTGGGAATCAAACTGTTTCTCTGGCCGAGCAGCAAGTGCTCTTCACTGCTGTGCTGTCTCTCCAGCCCCATGCCAGTTTCTTGAAGGCAACAGCTCAGAGTGGACACGAACATGTGATTGAGAATGGAACTGAATGGCCCATCTGTGGCTCTTTTAAACATGTGCATTTGATATCAAATTAAAATCAGACCAGCAACAATATTTTCATATCAGAAAAAATTACTTTTCCCCAATCAGAAATCCTAAGTCAGAAGTAAGCTAGAGTAGTATTTCCATTTCCGTTCTGCATCTGTGGAGCCTTTTCTTTCTCTGCTTCAGATGGTGACATAGGGTCTCCTCAAGCAGAACTCTGGGTTTTGGATGTCTGGGGTTGCCACTGTGCTCCCTGTCTACGCACCCATCCCAAATTCAGGGCCAAGACTAATCCCACTTACACAGAGCAGCTCAAAACATCAGCCTTTGGAGTCTTGCAAAAATAGTCATCTTATGTGCTTCTCTGGGTCAAACCAAATACACTTGAAAAGTATTTTAACCAGTGAAACTGCTCTAAATCAAGGGCCACGTTGAAGTATTTTTTCCTTATAGGAAACTAAACTTTTCTTAGGATCAATAAGAACATATTACTTACTTTGAGAGCCCTCTCTTGCTAAATGCCTCCTGTCATAAACTCTTTAATCAGATGTGGATATTATTTTATAAAATTAAAATGCATAAATCCTTTGGAAATACATCTGAGACCCTTGAACTGACCTGGGAAGGGTGCTTCATTTTGCTGTAGGCCATGGCCAGAGATGTATTTATTTACGGTATGATCCTCTGAAGACTCATAAGAAATCTTTTTAGGGGGTTAGTGCTGGGATTCAAAATTCTCATGTGTGCTCTAAGGGTGTCTGTTTTCCCCTCACAATGCCATCCATCTTGCTTCTGTGAACTTTCCTGTTAACACAAGCAATAGGATTCCCTACTACCTGATCTGTGCCAACCCTCAGAGAAGGCGGAGCAAATGATGTCATAAAACAAAACAAACAACAATAAAGTTCCCATTGCTCCCTTCCCTGTATTAGTTTTTATGTCTGATTTTTCTTTTGTGATCTAAATTAATCATATCCTCGTACTGACTTGACACTTATAAGTTCTCTTTATCCCCTTTTAAATGAGTCTGAATATAAATAATAAATTTTCTCTGGAAGCAATTCATTGCCATAATGTTAAAAATATGGAATCATGGAATTATAAACAAAGGTTGAGAACCTCAACCAAATACTTTTTAAATGTTTAATACCCTTGAATTTGAAGAATCTTTGAACTCAAGAAAAAGATGAGCTCATAAATTAATCAAAATGTGGGGAGAGAGAGGTTGGAGAAATGGCTCAGCTGTAGTTTAGTGCTCTCATCAGGTGACTACAGTGTGGATGCCAACACCTATACCAGCTGCCTCAGAAGAACACCCAACCCCAGGACCAAGGGATCTTGCAACCTTTTCTGGCTTCCCCATTGTGTAGCAGTTTCCTCTAAGACTGATACATTCCATCCCGCTCTTTAGGCAGAGAGGTAAGCAACTCAAAGTAGCTTCAGGAAGTCCCGAAACTGACCAGATTCATTAGGTCCCTCCCTGTCAAAGTAAGCAGAGCTAAGCTGGGAAGGAGACTCTCAGAAGAGCAGAAGATGGAAGGAAGACTCAGATCAGTAGAGCTGCCCGAAAAAAGCAGGAACCAGCTGACGTGCCTGGAAGAGGTTTAAACCACAGGCACTTGGAAAGGACATTCTGCAACCTACTGAGCTGCCTGCAGGCTGAGCAGTGGGCTCCGTATTTCCCAGCTTTTGCAATCTGCCACCCATGCTGGGGTGGGTTTTGGTGATGCACCTGTCCACGAGTCATTTCTGCTCCTTTAAGTAACCCCAATAAAAGTCATTGGTTCACCAAGCTGGACTTTGGGTTTTCCACACTTTAGCCTGCTGCGGGTTCCCTGTCTGGGGTGAATAGATGTGTCTGCTGTGTTTTCTTAAAAGAACTTTTCTCATACAACACATGGCCACCTGAACATACGTGTACAGGCACGCACACATAAATAAAATAGATATTTTTAGGGGAGCAAACATCACAAAGAGGTAATAAAGTTACAAAATAATGCAGTATGCCAAAATAAAGCAACAAAAAGCATACAACCTAACAAAGAAAAGAAAACCATACAACCTCAGTAGTCAAAGAAATGAAAATTTAACATTAATGAAGGCCTCTATACAAAGTGGAGACACAACTTGTCCACTTCTCTGAGCTCTATTTATCTTGCTCCCTAAGCACAAGGAAGGAGCAGATGTGATAATCAGCACGCACAAAATTGAATGTGTATGACAAGAGCATGGGTGTGTTTCATGAAGGCATCAGGGAAGTAGTGGTAGAGATACTGTAGTATGAGAGATGCCTGGGCCAAGGAATTGGGGCCATTACATGTGAGCTTTGAAAAAAAATTCAACACATTAAAAACTCTCTCTACATATACATACATACATATATATATAATCTCTCATATACAAATATATCTATATGTTTGTATCATATAGATACAAATACAGGTTTGAAATGACCAAATCTAGTAAATGTATATATTCATGTACATACTCTCATATACATATACAGAATCTCAATCTCTCTCTCTCTCTCTCTCTCTCTCTCTCTCTCTCTCTCATTTTGAGACAGACAGGATTTCTCTGTGTAGCCTTGGCTGTCCTGGACTGACTTTGTAAACCAGGCTGGCCTTGAACTCACAGAGATCCATCTGCCTCTGCCTCCCTGAGTGCTGGGATTAAAGGCATGTGTCACAATTGCCGGCTTATAGAATCTCTCTCATATACAAATATATCTATGTCTGTATTGTACAAGAAATATAGATTTGAAATGACTAAATCAAGCTAACAAATATATAAATTCATGTACATATTTTATGGTGAGATCCCTTAAAATCAACCCAATTATTTTCGATACTACATATATTGTGGTTAACCACAGATATTATTTTGTACATTAGATCCCTTGAACTTACTCTTCCTATTTAAATGAAATTTTATATGCTTTCACAGACATGTTTCCAGCATCCCCTCCCTTGCTCCCTGTGCACGCCAGACGACTACTTTTACAGCGACTTCAAATCATTAAAGGTCTACATCTAAGTGAGGCTCTGCGGCACTCGTCTTCCGGTGACTGGCTCGTCTTCCCGTGATTGGCTCGTCTTCCCGTGACTGGCTCGTCTTCCCGTGACTGTACTCGTCTTCCCGTGATTGGCTCGTCTTCCCGTGACTGGCTCGTCTTCCCGTGGCTGTACTCCTCTTCCCGTGACTGGCTCGTCTCATTGAACACAGTGTCTTCTAGCTTCATCCATGAAGTCACGTGTAACAAGGTTTCTTTTTTAAAGGTTGAGTCTTGTGATTTGGGGATTTTCTTTATTCATTCGTCAGGTGATGGGCGCTTGTTTTTATATCTTTACTGTTGTGAACAACACTGAAATGAAACTATGAGTGAAGATGCCTCCTTAACATCCTGATTCTATTTTCTTTGACTGTATCTACAAAAGTGGATTACTGGATCAGATGTATTACTGAAGGAAGGGATGACCTAGGTGCCGTTCATTGTGTGCATGGTCCCAGGAATACACTGAGTGTTTGGAATTTTTCTTAAATTAAATAAAAAGTGAGAAAAGACATATGCCTCAATATCAAAATTCACAGATAGTGAATTAAATATATCAAATGAAAAAATAACTTTCAAATGAACAAACACATGTTTGAAAAAATGAGCTAAGTTTCTCAGGGAGACACTTTTTTAATTAAATTTTTATTTTTTTGATATTAGTTACAGTTTATTAACTTTGTATCCCTGCTGTATCCCGCTCCCTCATTCCCTCCCAATCCCACCATCCTTCTCTCATCTTCTCCCTACCCCTTTCCAAGTCCACTGATAGGGGAGGACCTCCTCCCCTTTCATCTGACCGTAGTTTATCAGGTATCTTCAGGCCTGGCTGCAAAGTCCACCTCTGTGGCCACTTATGTATCTGTGGAAGGGAGATTAAATAACCAGCCTCTAAAGAACAAATTAAGATCTGATTTCTTTTCTTTTCTTTTTTTTTTTTTTTTTTTTGATTATTACTACTTTATTCCTAGGAAGAACAACTCTAGACAATTCCTTTGGACCTAATTACATCCTCATTGTTTTATGGCATTTCATCCAAACCACCAAATCTAAACACTCCCAACTTGAGCATTTTCCCAATATGCTCCGAAAAGTCCCATCTATATTCTACCTAGGGAATACAGATGGTTTCCTCGAATTTGAGGTGATCATTGTTTGAACACTGTTTATCTTTGGCTTTTAGGAAGATAATTAGAGAGATTTGATGAAATATGTTTCAATGTTAACACTGGTTATTACACAGTGGTGGACTTCTGGGTAACTTTTTCTTTCCACCTTTCAACGTTTTACAAATTCTATTAGTTTTGAATTGCATTTTATGATAATGAGAAATCAGTCTAAGATGTTCTTGTGAATCTTGAGGGAGAGAATTGAATTAGGAAAGTTAGGAGACTAGAAATCCTGAAGTACTCAGAAATCTCTTTAGTTTCCACAGTGTGGATGATTCAAAAGAAGGGTTCAAAGCTGTACATACAGAGCAGGCTCAGATTCCAGAACGATTCATTCTGACAAAATAGATAAAGGTGATCTGAAGGGTCAGAGAGCAGCAAGTGCAGTTCATTTGCCATTGTAATTAATTCTGTCCTGTCTCCAAATTTCCAATTGAAAATGTACTTATAATAAAACTCCTGTGCCTCTTAACCAAGCTTTCTCACTAAAGCCTCTCTCTTTACCATGCATGTGCTTATGACAAAAAAGAACTGGGTTGTCATGGAAATTTTAGTGTCAGCACTGCAACCCATAAGCCATTACTGAAGAGAAAGCAAAAACAGAAAACAAGTCTTTGTTAAAGATAAACTTCTTTTTTTTAAAAGATTTATTTATTATGTATAAAATGTGTGTTTGCATGTTCACCTGCAAAGGAGAAGAGGGCACCAGATTTCATTTTAGATGGTCGTGAGCCACCATGTGGTTGCTGGGAATTGAACTCAGGACCTCTGGAAGAGCAGCCAGTGCTCTTAACCTCTGTCCTCTCTCCAGCCCCAAAGATAAACTTCTTTATAAATACTTGAAACAATGGAAGTAAGAGTTGTAGGTGGGCTTCCCATGTTAACTTATTTTATCCAATAGGCAGTCATGGAAAAGGTTCCACAAAGATCTCATTTTGGAAAATCAAATAATTTAAAGTTAACAGGGGGACTTAACAACTGGCAAGGATCACACAGGGACCCTGCATCCACCGAATTAAAAATTTATTAAGGCTCTGCTGCTTTATATTAAAAATTAATATTTTCATAGATTCTCTAAAAGTGGGCATATGGATATAGTTAAACATGAGTTTTCAAATGATTTTTAGTTGTCATTAAAATCGAAAATTAATGGAACCAGATCTATGAACCACTGAGTTGCAGCCATGTATGAGATCAGAATCGCAGCTTTCATTTAGTGGTTGTTGACAGGAATGAGAGTCAATTACTGTACCAAGCTTGCCAATGAGGAAGATAAGAGAGGGTTTTATTTTTATTTTTATTTTTATGAACCATTTGTATGCAAAACCCTGAGAGACTTGCATAACAAATACTTGGCTTAAAAAAGAAAATTAAAAAACACAAGTGAAACCTCTCAAGAGTGCTCCCTAAAGCTCATTTTCTCTTCTTCATCCAAGAGATGACACCAGCTGGAATTTGCTGCCAACCATCAACTTGTGTTTAAAAACTTATGTATGTATATATCCATAAATACTATGCCATGATACTTGCCTTTAAATGTCATATAATTTGACACAGCTAATGGACAGACATATCGTTTGTAGCACTTCAACTTATTTTGGGGGTGGCTGTGCGTTGACACTCATTTCTGTAATTCAGTCACACATGTTTCACATTCTGGTACCCAGGCATTTGTGATGCCAGCATTTGTGTATGTTCCCCGCATGCAGTCAGTCAGACTGCGGCACTCAAGCATCCGAATGGCTGCCAGGCAGACAAGTTATACATCAAGTCCTTTGAGAAATAAGCAA
Source organism: Meriones unguiculatus (assembly GCF_030254825.1). NCBI lineage: Eukaryota > Metazoa > Chordata > Mammalia > Rodentia > Muridae > Meriones > Meriones unguiculatus. Next base: position 100,718,691 of record NC_083350.1, read on the forward strand.
GGTAGGGGAAGCTCTTGGCTCCTATTGCCTCTACCTTAGCTGCAGGCCATGACTCCCCTGCTCTTGCTTCCTTCCCCTGACTTTTAAATTTTTTCCCTCTCTCTTCCTTTGCTTCCTGACATCTCTGTTATAATTAAAACATCATAGATGTCTGCTGGCAAGTATTTACAGATACCATAGATGGCTTTTAAAAGATAAAAGCAGTTGGAAAAATTGTAATTTGGTCTCAAAAAAAAAAAAAAAAAAACAACTTGCAAGACATTTCTGGAAATAACCACATCCTTCACGCTGGGTGGATTCTGTATCAGTTTGTTTATTTGTTCATGCTTCATCCCAGTTCATTTCCTCAGTGCCTGGCACAGCCAGTTACAAGCTTTAACAAGGGAGTGTCGCTCTTACTTTAGAAGATGCAGGGGATTTCTAGAAAGATGGCTGAAAGTGGGGAAACTGACTCCAGGGTCTGGCAGGCTGTAGACAGTGTGTCTCTCAGGCAAAGGAACACCCAAGAGTGACAGCATCTGTAAACTACAGAGAGGGAAGGGACAGCTTCTCAGATGCACTGAAAGGCTTCATTAGCTGCAGCGGTTAGAAGGAAAAGCCGTCTTCTCAGGAAGCCAACATACCTGCATGGACCATTCTCTCTGATCGTCTTCCTGCTTCTTAGAACATCTACCCAGTCAGGTGTACAGATCACTTAAAACAATATCTACTCCTAAAGTAGATGCTAGGTGGGTCTAGTGTGAGGTTAAGGCTCAGCTAGGCCTCAGTTTTCCTTGACACATTCTTTATAGGGAGTAGTCAAGTCCTTCACAAATACACCGTAGGCATTCTCGTACCTCTCTCTGTTCTCCTCCAGTGTTCCTACTTCTAGCAAAATTCTAGTACCCTCTTTTTTTCTTATCTTTAAATTCCTTGCTAGAGATTCATCCCCACTATATAATATGATAGGAGAATTTCAGTTCAGTTGTCACCAAACACCGGAACCTTGGAGCAGTGTACCAATGAAAAGTGGAGTGTAAACCTAAGGTTGTACATCAATTTTTCTTATTTATGATTTCATTTTATTTTCGCATGTCCATTCATGTGCCAGAGCCTGGGAAGGATTGGTGCACGCCATTGCTAGAGGCTGGGTGAACAGTCAAATGCCCAGTCCTCTTCCAGTGTACCAGTCAAATGGCACTCCACGGTCTCACTTCCTCGGCCTGACTGAGCACCTTAGTATACGACTTCATTACTTTAGCACATGTCAGTAGCCTTAGGAGATAAATGCCCATATCCCCACTCTGCAGATGAAGAAGCAAAAGCTTAAGAATTCAAGCTAACTCTTTAAAGAAGCCGCATGCTTTAAAGCAAGCAGGTGGCAGAGTTGCTATCCAGACCCGAGTTCACAGAATTCCAAAGCTGATACAATAAAGGTCCATGCTGAGGCGCCCCTTCGAGACATGTAACATGTAAGGACCAAAACTTCCTTCCAAGGCCAGATAAACAAACTTCTTCAGTTCAGCATGTTAGTATTTATGAGATTAAAAAATATAGAAGTTTATTTTGAACACACACCAAAGAAATGAGTAACAATTAAATTCCGACCGCCAACAGTAAAGGATGTTCAGGGAATAATTGACACCATCCAGTTGAAAAGGCTTCCTGCTGACACGATACAACCATTTGCAAGATCAAAAAGTCTCTCGAGATGGAGTATATTAGGCAGGGAGACATAAAATGGAATCTGAGGAAAAGCACAAAAGCATATGTGAGATTCGCTGTTTCAAACTACCAACTGAAGAAAAAAATTCATATAATATTGTCATAAAAAGGCATTAAACATTCATGTTTACAATATTGGCTTTCCACATGGTGATATATCACATACACCACTTGTACCCCACTAGACTTAGTAGGCCCACCCATAAAACATCACATACTCTTAAAAACAAGTGCCATTTGGCTTCATCCTTCATATGAAATAGGTTGGCACAAATGAAAAATCTCTCACTCTTCCTTTGATCCTGTCATATGCACCAGAGAACATGAGGACACTGGGGTTGAGATCACTCTATCTTGAGGAGGCTTCAAGTTTCTGTGACCAAGAGCTGGTACAGCCAAAGTCACCTTAAACAAACTAAAACTGAGAAACATCGACTTCCTCTTTGATCACAGCATTGATTATAAAAGAAAGAACAAAACCGATTGTTAGGAGATGAATGTATCCTAGATCCTGCTGTATGCTGATCTTTATTAAATATTGTGGGGAGTGAATATAAATGCCATGAAGAGTGGTCACAGTGAATTCAGTGTTGAGGGTTTTCATCCTGGTAAGGCATTGGAGGACAAGATTTATTAATGTTTTGACTACTTATTAAATGAATCATTCATCCACTTATTCACAAGAAAGCATAATGAACCTAATTCAGTGGGAGATGATTTTTGCTTTGTCTTTACTTCATTAAAATTCTTTTAAAGTATTCTAGTGATTTCTAGAACTTCAAACAATAAAGAGGCATATAAATATATTTATATATATAGTCTTAGTTTGCTCTCTATTATTGTGATACATACCATGATTCAAACAAACTTGGGAAAGAAGGAGTTTCTTTGGCTTACACATCCTTAGCATGGTCCATTGGTGAAGGAAGCCAAGGCAGGAAGTCAAGTGGGGCAGGAACCTGGGGCCAGAAACTAAAGCAGAGCCATGAAGGAGCTCTGCTTACTGGCTTGCTCAGTTTGCTTTCTTATACAACCTAGAATCACTGCCCAAGGATGTCACTGGCCACGGTGGACTCCATAGAGTTGTTTACAGGCCAGTTTGATAGGGGTGTTCTTACATGACTCTAATTTGTGTCAAGTTGACAAGAAACTAACACACACACACACACACTCACGCTCACACACACACATTCAGCTTCCACAATTAATCCACCATGAAATCAATTTTCTAGGTTGGGAAAGTTTTTATTTATGGATAAGGTGGCTTGAATGAGAACGGCCCCATAGGCTCATTCACTTGAGTGCTTGGTCATTAGGGGGTGGAACTACTAGAGAGGAGTTAGGAGGTGTGTCACTGAGGGTTGGGCTTTGGGATTTCAGAAGCCCAAGCCAGGTCCAGTGTCTCTCTCTTCTTGCTGCCTTCAGATTGGAAGACAGAATACTTAGCCATAGCACCATGTCTGCATGTGGGCACCATGTTTCCCTTCATGACGATAATAGACTAAATCTCCAAAACTATGAGAAAACCCAATTAAATTCTTCCTTTTTATAAGGAAGAATATTATAGTATCTCTTCATACCAACAGAACACTGACTAAGAATGGATTTTGCTTTAAAAAGAATAGGATAACTACATTTCCAGTATATGTTTATTCAGTTAAAATGCACATGTGTGTTAATATATGTGCGAGTGTATGTTACTTGTATAGAGACAAGAAGAAGTCAGTCTCTAGTGTCATTTCTGTGGAACCATTTTTTGAGGCATTTATCTCACTGGCCTGGGACTCCTGAATTAGCTAAGCTGGCTGTCAGCAAGGCCAGGGTACTACCCATCTCCATCTCCCCAGGGCTGGGTTTACAGATGTGTGCCACAATGCCCAGTATTTCCCACAGTGGCTTCCAGGGACTCAACCTGTATCATTAGGCTTGCATTTATTGACTATTATCCTACTTATATCCAATATCTAATATTGGATTATATCCTGTATCAAATAGCATTTATTGGCTATTATCCTCAGTCCCTATGTCCAATTTAGTAAACTTACAGGTGATTTTCAAAGTAGAATACAAAGAAATCCTATTAGAATTAAGACGTTTGTATTGTCTTTTGTAACACCTATCTTTTACTATCAAATTGTTTCCAGGTTAAATATAGGAATTCTTTTAAAAGTGAAATGGCACAATAGTTTATTTAGCATTACAGTTACCTTGCTGACATAACATATGCTAAATACATATACTGTCCTATGATTTCTGGCTCTTGTCACTGAGACTTCAAGAACAAAGGGCCATTTGTCAAAGGATGAAGACAAATTGGTGAGTTTATTTATAGAGGCCACAGGTAATACCTTCACATCACAAGAATAGAATAAAGGCAGCTGTCACTCCAGAGACATGTGTCCTCATTTGTCCTCAAGAGGAACACATTACTCTAAAATGACAGGTCTCTCCCTGGTCTTCACTCCCAATGTTCTTGACACCAGAGGACTTCTAAGCCTTTTAATATACAGTCAAATACTTCAAATTCTGTTTCTTGGTATCATGCTAAAACATTATTTTGTATTTTCCTACTACTGACTAACATCGTTAAGGTAAACTTCTGACTGAGCTATTAGCACATAAAGTATGTAAGTTGTGTGTATGTGCCTGTGTGTATGCAACCACTGTCCAGATCAACAAATAAACACACACATAAGCCAAGTATGATAATGCACACTTAGAGTAACAGAAGTTGGAAGGTAAACCAGGAGAGTCAGTAGTTTGACGTCAACCTGAAGCAATTCAAGGCTACCTAGTAAGGCCAAGGCCAGCCTCAGTAAGAAGATACCCTATCTTAAAAATAATAAATAAATATTTAAATATTTAAAAATAGGCATGCCTGTCACAGTGAGCTTTGCTGGCCCATTAGCTGTGCACATACTTCATTAGAAGCTGCTTGTAGTGAGCAGCTTTCTGATGTTTACTTCCTACCAGCCGTGTAGGAGCTTTTCAGGTACTCCATATATTCACACATCTTGAAGATTGCATTTGAGATTTCAGGCATCTTGGTGAGTTTTGAGGGTGCCCAGCTGCCCCTCTCTGTTCTCACTGCAGGGTCCCTGACAACAGGTAACACTCCACCTTAGACCCTGATGGTCCCCTTGTGAAAGTGCAGGGCTTTGTTCAAAGCTGAGTAGCCGATTTTTCCTTGATATGTACAGGAATTTTAATGCATTCTGAAAACTCATACTCATTAGCCATGCATAAATAATAGCTTCCCCTCTTCAACTTGCCATTTCCTCAATGAACCCTAAATGAGTGAAGCCCAGTTTACGTTCTTTGTCTTATGAACAGTACTTTTTAAAGTGGGGTCTATTTATAGAGTTTTGTACTACCCAAAGTCATGTCAATAATACTCCCTACACCCCCACATTTGAGGCAAGGTCTCCTGTATCCCAGGGGTGGCCTTGAGCTTCTGATCCTGCTACCTCTACTACACCAGATCTGGGATTGCAGACATGTATGAACACACTTGGTATAAATGGTGCTGAGGCTGGAGCCCAGGGCCTCATGCATCATAAGCAAGCACTCTACCAACTGAGCTATGTCCCCAGCCCAAGATAGCTTGGCATGCAGGGTACTATAATGCCAGCATTTCAGAGGTTGAGACAACAGGACTGTCCTCAAGTTCGAGGCCAGTATTGGCTAGAGAATGAAACTATGCTTCAAAATACATCAACAAAAATGGGGCATATGATTTTCAGAGTATCTACGATTTTTCTCAATCTGACTTTTACATAGCTGCAGCATCCTCTGGGTATCTCAGGGTACAATGTCAGTCACCTTCTCTTTGGCTCTCTCAGTGACAATGTCAGTCACCTTTTCTTTGGTTCACAATGTTAAACAATGAAGGAAGCTGGTGGGAAATTTTCCCCTCATCAGTTTGGCTTGTTTCTTCTGGTACTATAATTTTGAATGATGTTAAGTTTAGAGATATAGGTAGATATAATGGCTTCCTCTCAAAATCCTTAAAATACAGTGCAACATCCACAGGAAAAAAACTTTAATAGTCCCAAGGAAAGAAAACTTACATCTCACATGTAAGTTTCTCTACCACATTTCCTACCTGTTAATTGAACACCTCTCTTTGAAGTAACTGATTGATTGAATCTTTTTCTCAACTGGGAAAAAATATGCATCTTAGAAGATAGAAGATGGTATTATGCTATGATATTATCTTATTTAAAAATCAACATTGTAGATTTTGACAGACGACCCATTTAGTGAAGGTTCTGAGAGAGAAAGAACCAGATGTGTCTGGTTTTCTTGTACTTGGTTTCAGTGCGCTCCCATGCCAGCAACAATGGTATCATCCCTCCTAGCCTGACACAGACAACACACAGTTTTTCAGAGGTATTCAGGGCCTTTGTATGATTTTTCTCATTTGTGGGAAATCCCACACTTTTCTGAGGATAAAATTATCTTTTTATCACTCTAATTTTTGTGTTAATCAAACTTTAAATATGACAGAAAAGTATTTTAATATGATAGGGGATCAAATGGTCATACTGGTGAGACGGTAGAAATCTTTTAATATTAAATTTTAATGAAGTAATGTTATTGCAAAGGAGATTTGAATAGAACAAGAAAACTGGATATTAAAAATCAGGGTATGGGAAAACATGTACAGTTGATTCAAATGGCATCTTGTGTAAGAATAAAAGAACAGATTCTTCTTCAGCCATCATCATCGCCATCACTGTGACACACCTTCAGCCCAGGAAGAGCTAAACAAGCAAAGTAATATAACGGGACTCCCAGAAAACCCATTTGGGGTTACTGCCAGTGGAAGCATGAGGTAGTCTGATGATGGAACCCCTAGAAAGGGCATAGATACTCACCATCCTTTCTCTGAGACCCATGTGTTTATCTGTCTCTGTTCTTGGGTCACTGGGTCCTTTTTAATATGCAAAGAGTGGTTTCTTAAGTCCATTCTTGGGTGCTATGAGTATTTTATTAATTGTTGAAGCTGGAAGCAGCTTGTATGTCTGTAACTTGAAAGAAGTGTGAATGGAGTACGTATCTCACACTTCAGCAAGCACAGGTGAATGCATGCTGAGGGGATGGAACCCTTAGCTTGTGGATTCCATACTAACTCTGGGTTAAGTTAACTGTCGGATGCTTAGCTGGTGTTGAGAATTATACAAGCATTTGGCGTTGCGGGGAAAAAATGTACAAGCTCAGTACTTGGGTCATTTTCAGATATATAAGGTTTCTGGGAGGTGGCACACTGGATTTCATTAAATTCTGATTAAAAAACAACCCCGCCCCTGAAATCCATATAACAGTCAAACCTAAGCATTATGCAAACAAAGGCTGTGTGGGGGTTAGTTTTTGTCAATGTGAAGCAGGCCATAATTATCTGGGAAGAGAGACTGAATTGAGGGTTACCTCCATCAACCCTGTAAGCAAGCCTGTAGGAGAGTCTTCACCTGATTGTTGTTGGATGGTCAAGCTTACTGTAGTAAGAAATCCATGTGAGCAAGCCACAAGGAGAAAGCAAATGAGCAGCATGCCTCCCTGGTCTGTACTTCAGCTCCTGTCTCCAGGAACTGCCTTGAGTTCCTTGGGTGCCTTTGACTTCCCTCAGTAACAGATTATAATTAGGACATAATAAACCTTTTACTCTCTCAATTTGCTTTTGTTCTTGGTGTTTATCATGACAATGGGAAAAAACACAAACAACTAGAATATCAACTAATGAATATCTATGTGTCACAACCCTTTCCCTCCATGGCAACCATTCTGCACACGCTGCCCTTTAAACACTTTGCACTCAGACAAGAACCTATTTGATGGAAAGTGGGACAGTTGACAGTGTTTTCTTAATTACAAGTATATGTTTTTAATTTTTTATTTTATTATTTGTGTGTGCATGCATATCTGGGTACATGTGAGTGTGTGCACAACAGAGTACACATACAGAGATAAGGGGACAACTTCGGGGAATCAGTTCTCTCCTTCTGCCATGTGAATTCCCTCAGAGGTCATCAGGCTTGCATGGCAAGGGTTTTTACCCACTGAACCATTTCTTTTTATACGGAATTGTTTAGGAAAACACTCAAGACCTTCAAGACCAAAAGAGACCCCAGGGAAACAGGGAAAGTTGGGGCTGATTATCCTAAGGTTTATTCTGAGTGCTCAAGACTCTGAGATCTAGAGAAAAGAATCTTTGAAGTTACTCTCTTTTGTCAGAAAGATATGCTTTTCAACATATGAATAAATAATAGAAAGTCCCAAATAAGGAAATCTCCTTTAAAGTATCAAAAGCTCTAACTCCAGCAGAAGCATGAGTGAAACAACCAACAATCTGGCAAGACAGCATACAGGACATACAAGGCACACAGGACAGCACACAGGGCACACGGGACACAGGACAGCACACGGGGCACACATGCTGGAATGATGCAAGTTCAAGGGCCTCTGGTTCGTACAGTCAAGTGTTGGAAGGGAGAATTAAAGGAAACCATCTCTTGGACATAGCATCTAATAGAAGAAGTCCTTTTTTGTTGTTGTTTCATGTTGTGCCACTTCACCACAGGACAATGGGGCCAGTAGAATATGGACTGGACCTTCAAAAACTTAAAGCCAACATAGCATTTTTTATTTTTAGAAAAGTTACCTGAGATATTCCTTACAGTGCCAGAAAGCTGACCAATGCCCTCAGAAAGCAGACTCTTAGATAGAATTTAACTTCCAGAAGCTGTCTAGCTTTAGGAAGTGACCACGAGATTAATACAGATAAAATGAAGGAAACTGGATTTTGCAGGAGATTAGACTAAAATGTAGTTACAGTCAAGCCCCATGCCAGTCTCATGGGGATCTTTGACCATGGAATGGCCTTTTAGTGTCACCTTGAACTGTGGCAGGGGTCAAGTCTTTGTACAGTATTGACCGGTAACTGGACGCAGGCTTCTTCAGAGGAAGATGTCATGAGCATTGGGTGACTAGGGAGATGGCTTGGTCAGTAAACAGCTTGCTGGGAAAGCATGAAGATCCAAGGTTCAGATAACAACCAAAAACATTAAACAAAACAAAACCGTGTGCTGAAACACACTCTTGATGTCACAATGCAGGGAGCTTGGAACAGGTGAATCCCTGGAGCTCACTAGCTAGCCAGCCTAGCCAATGGATGGGCCTCAGGTCCAGTAAAAGATCTTGTCTCAAAATACTAAGGTGATGATAAACCAAGGAAGCCACCCAGTTGTGACCTCTGGCATCCACACACATGTGCACATACTTGTACCAGCACAAACACACATTCACCACACAATGAGAATATGGCACAATGCATGCTGGCGCATATGTATGTATATGTGTGTGTGCATATATATATATATATATATATATATATATATATATATATATATGCTGAAAGGCAATTTAAATAACTTTGATATGTATGCAAAATTTCTAGAGCTCCTTTTTGGGGTCTTCATAAAGTAAGTCTAATGCATCACTTCTATTAATCATTCTGTTTGATTACCCTAGCAATACTCCCCTCTAGAACATGAGTAGAATTAACAATTAAAGAGTAGGAAGAAGATTTAGAACTAACATCTCCCTTTAAGTAACATCCTCCTGAAAGCTTAAGTAGGAAAAACAAAATGCAATTTCACTTGAATCCCAACTCTGCCAGCTTTTCCTGGGGAAACAGAGACAAACATCTCTTCTCTGAAGATGGGGCACCGATGATAAATCAAAGTAAAAGATTCCACCCAAGCACAGTTTGGTAAACTAATGAGGAATTTACTTGGCCTCTTTACAGACGCATGGGTGAGGAGGGATAACAGAGGAGAATGGGTGACCCTCAGATACCTGCATCTTTACAAAAGCCCACCCCTCGATGGATGGCAACCCCTAGAGAGCCTTCCACTCCCTCCATACCCCAGCATCTCCCGAGACCATTTTCAGCCAGGAGTGGGGTGGGACAGAAGAAATATTGGTTGTCTGGATTTCCAGGTGAGGGTCTGGTGACCTCCACTCCTCTTTGTGCTACGTAATGGTCAGTGGCTCCACCACCGTTATGATGAGAATATCTATTGCTCTGTTGTTTTGTGTATTTGGTTGGTGACTGCGCCAAGGTTATCTCTGCTCCCAGAAGGCAGTGAGGTGATCATGCTTTTCACAGAGGACAAAGCCTACAAGAGCGGTTTAACTGGGAAGTTCCCCTAGAATCTTGTACAAATTTCTGAATCTGTGGGGGAGGAGGTGGAGGAAAATGAAATTGGGCGGGGGTGGTGATGCTGCCCAGGCCAGGGGCAGTTCATAGACATGGCAGAGGGTGGGCACAGGAAAACTGGGTGCTAGGGGAAAACGGTGTTTTGAGCACAGTGATAAGGAACGTCTTCTGAGCAGCTGTCAGCCTGGACATAGAGCCTGACCCGGATACCTGCTAGACAAGGGATGTGGGTGAGACATTGAATATCTTTGCTCCTCAACTTCTCTCATAGAAATAGGGATATTAGTGGTAGTGATAATAATAACAATACCTATCTGAAGTACAAACAAAATCTGAAGTCACATCTGAAGCTTAGAATGGGCTTGTGTATGTGTTCCCTGCCACTAAAGCCACATTCTCATGCAAACTTAGTGATTCACAAGTTTGCTGTTAAGTCCTGGAGGCCAGAAGCCTGAAATCTGTTTAACTGATATCAAGTCACGGTGTTGTCTGGACTGGTTTCTTCTGGAGGTTCTAAGTGGGGAAGTCCTTTATATTCCTTGGCTCCTGGTTGCTTTCTCCATCTTAAAATCAGGTTCATTGCTCTTCAGCTTCCTTCATGGCTTCCCTTTGTCTCCTCTTGGGTGTCAAACCCCCTGTGGCCCCTGCACAGTCTCCTCATCATTTTCCCCCAAACACAATCACATTCACAGAGTTGCTTTGTCATTCTAAGGTTCTGGGGATTCCTCTGGAAGGCCACTGTCTGCCTGTCACAGGTGGGGTTCTGTCATGTGTGTGGTCCATTGAGGTGATTCAGACCCTCTAAGGTATCATGGCTGTTGTGTGGAGATTGGTATTATTGTATTGATTTTATTAAAATATTCACTACATTTCTACAATAACCTATCGAGACAAAAAGTTATCACTGCTCACCAAAATACATATGTGTGTCTTTGCAAATTGGGTTGAGACAATAGGATCTGAGCAGGAAGTATGACAGCCACCCAGTGAGGTTTTTGGAATTTATTCCTTAGACTGGGACACATTTCAGAGGAAAAGAAGAGCCTGTGATCAGTCATCCCAGATGGGTCTGTGCTCTCTGTGACTGCCAGAATGCTGGGATACGTGGTCAACCTTCCAAAACCAGAATGTCTTGTGAGATTCTGAAGGCTTCTCTGGCAGTGCTGTCTATGAAGAACAACCACTGCAAATGCCAGAGATGCAAGTCCAAGTAGCCAGCCTTCACTAGATGTGAGGCAAATGAATCTTATTTGGGATGTGGAGGTGGCTCGGGGCGAAGTGCTTGCCTTCTAAGGGCGAGGACTTGAGTTGAAGTCCCATAAATCCATGGAAAGCTAGGTGCAGCAGCACACACCTGTAAGCCTATGGCTCCTCCAGTGGCACGGTGGGAGGCGGTGGGAGGTAGGGATGTGAGAATGCCCGACAGCTCACAGAGCAGCTAGCCTGTAGGTGATGAGCACCTGTGGTGCCCAAGTGAGTCATGCCACACGTGTAACCTGCCACACACATCCATGTGCACATGCACACACGTCATTACTGCCACTGAGCACTGGGGTTTAACAGTCAGTGCAGCATAACGTATCCAGTCCTGACTGAAATTCCTGCCTTGGCAAGCTTGCCTTCCCTGCACTTTCTGTCACCACTGTGAGAGTTTAACTTCACTCAAAGGTCGGAGCTTTGAATCACGGCAGCCAAGTTAGCTGCTGGGTACCCTCCCGAGGGTCTCCATGGGGACTGCCTGCGTGCTTTTGACGAGGGACACAGAAATGAAAACTCCACAGTTATGAAAATATTTGATGCCTTTTTTTTTTTTTTAACCCCCCGAGGGAGCTCACTGGGCTTAACTTCTGGCAACTAGAAACTAAAAAACCAGAGGCTTTTTTTTTTTTTTTTTTTAAACTGAAGGCTTTGTAAAGAACCAGAGTTCACACTTTGTGTCGGGGACTTTGTTGCCTCAAATCAAAGCCTGCTGGGTTCTGTTGCTTAGCAGCTCGCAGTGCAGTGGCAAAGGGAAGAGCAGACCTTGCTTGCGTGCACAGTGTGGAAGGAGAGCTGCTTAGGCTGGCCCTGCTCTCAGCGGGGAAGAGCTGCCCACCGTTCTTAGCCACTGGCGACGGCCGGCGAGGTCTCACAGAAAAAGTTTAAGCATCTGCAAACCCCTTCCACCCACTGCTTATGTTAGTACATTGAATCTCAACAATCAGCCTTTGTGGAGTCCACAGGGGTATGCGGAGAAGCCGAGGTCAAGGAAAGAGAGTGGGAAGGAGAGAGGGAGCCGAGGAGGGAGGGCCGCTCATGGGAGAGGATAGAGCAGGGTGTGTGTGGGAAAACCACCTCTTCTGTGCGGAGGACTTGGCATGCACCCTGCATCAGACCCTGAGCATTGAATGTGTGGATTTTCACCGTATTTTGTTCATTGGAAGGATGGGTTTAGGGCTAGCTGTGGAACCATGGCGAATGGAGAGGAGGCCAGTCCCAAGAGGTTAGGTGGTGAGCCACTCCTTTTACTGAGCATTGACATAACAGCATTACAGAAATGTAAAGACGGGCAGAGGCCAGTGCCTAGGGGAAGACACTGTGGGAGGGAAGTGGGTCTCCACGAGGGTGACAGTGGCACTATCGGTGGCAGAAGGGCTCTGTTTGGAGTGTGGCAGTGTCCCCATGCTGGCTAGGATGTTGGGCTTTCGTTGTGTAAAGATTCCATGGCTGGAAGGAAAGCGTAAAAGGTGTGCTGAGATTCTCTGTATTCTCATCTCCCCATCTCCCTCTCCTTTCTCTTAGTTTCGGGACCTCACTAGGGCCATGCAAATGTTCTAACATCAAGTCACAGACCTGTCTTCTCTGTGAGATTTTTTTTTATTCAAAAATCTTACTTTATGTGTAGGAGTGTTTTGTCTGAACATATGTCCTCTCTAGGCACCACATATATACAGTGCTGGTGGAGACCAGGAGAGAGCGTCAGATCCCCTGGAACTACAGCAGATGCTGGGAATCCAACCTGGGTCCTCTGGAAAAGCAGCTAGTGCTCTTAATCACTGAGCCATCTGATCTCCCCTCCCCCATGTTATTTCTTATAATGATAGGACTCCATATGAACCCACAGTTAATTTAAAAATCAAGGTTGAAAAAGTAACTCATAATGACTAAAGTAATTAAGAAAGCCCTTATTAAAGGACCATTTACTCTTTGAAAGTCAACAAACCTTCAGATGGGCTGAAAGCTGCTCAGGAAGGGAGATGTTAATGGTCAAATATGCCAGTTCACATCAGCTCAAGGCTGGGAAAAATAAAGATGACCATAGCATATTGACGGACCCCACCTTCTTCGGGCACAGAGCTGGCCTAGCATCCTGTTAAATAGGCTCCTAATGTGACTTCAGGTGACAGTAGCTGTTTGCCACTAATACTCACACGAGGGCACAAGCCCTAGAAAAAAACGAAGTAGCTTTTTTATGCTCACATACATAGCAATCTAACCAGGAATCACATTTCCTGTTTTTTTCTTTCTCATTAGGAGACATTGCTTCTGAGACCTAATCAGAATCTAATCAACCAAGGCTCTTTAAAGAGTAACTTGTCTGCAGGGGCAGAACCTCAACACAGGGTGAGGGGTCTATCCTGCCATGCTGCACCACCCTGAGTGGCTGAGAAGAGAGCGTGCAGGTACCAGCTGCCTAGATTGTGAGCAGATACGTTCTAAAACCCAGACTGGCTACTGGCCAAAGTAAACAAGAAAAATGAAGAAGCTGACACCTGCTCGTTCTTTGCATGTTTACTTAAATTTACAAAGTGTATATGAAAAGAAGTTTTAGAGCTTTAGCAACGTAGTCAGCTGTATGGGGGGAGACATTCTCCTAAAGTGAAAATATAGTTACACTGTTGGATCTATAATGAAGAAAAGGCCTTACTATATAGCTGGTCTTAAACTCACTGAGTAGCACAGGCTAGCTTCAAACTCAGCAATCCTTGTATTCCCCTAAAGTGCAAGCATTGCAAGCATGCACCCCTGCACTTAGTTCAAGGGCTAATTTTGAAAAATAATTATTTACTTAGTTAAGTGTGTGTATGTATCTGTGTTTGCGTGTGTGTGTGTGTGCCATGTGTGTACAGGTACCTGTAGAGGCCAGAAGAGGGTATCAGATCCCCTGGAGATGAAGTTAGATGTAGCTACAGGAGGGCTGACAAGGGTTCTGGGAACCGAATTTCAGTCCTCTGAAAGAGCAAACAACAGGCACCTAACTGCTGAGCCACCTCCCCGGCTCTGAGGTCCAGGCAGAATAATTTAGCAAACTTGAAGGAAGGAAATGAAACTCATCATTTAGTTCAGTATTTTCCAAAATAGAAATGAGATTGGCTGATGATTTCCCCCGTCTCGTACTTCCCTTCAAGTTGTACAGAGTGACTAACTGTCCCCTTGAGAGGGATCTGCAGTTGTTCAGGAAATGAAGCCACACTTGATTTATGGAGGAAAGCACACACTTCTGTTACTTTGATAGTAAACACTCATTATCCCACTCATGATGATACCATGGTTCAAATCACACCCCACTATCATCATACCCTCAAACTGCACGTCCACAAAGTAGTCTGGTACGCTGAGCACAGGAGGCACAGGTCTCTCAGTTCTTCCATGGAGGGGGGCATGGGTGAAGAGTGTAAAGAAAAAAAAGAGTGTATTTCACCTTGATACTATTGCTGGCAAATCTCGGAGAAATGAGCATTTTGAAATGCTCTAAACAGCCTAGGCTTTTCTTAGCATTTGAAGAGCACATTAATAGCCTGGTCTTTTTTTTTTTTTTTTTTTTTTTTTTTTTTTTTAAAGGCTTTCTTTTTCCCTTACCCAAATTTGACAGTCTTATGCAAACGGTGAGATGATACAATCAAAGTCACTGTGGTGTTTTTAAAAGCAGTGTGGAACTGATGCCGTCTGGCATTGTCTTCAAAGGAATACCCGAATATTAAGTGGATGCCTCATGATCTTACACACAAAGGGTGCTCTTCACTTGAGGATGGAATGATAATGTCTCATAGAAGGAAGATGTAATTCTAGATGCCCATAATAGCCCATAAAATCTATTCAGACACTTTGTGGCTGCTCCAACTGAAATCCAGTAAAAGAAAGAAGAAGAAAAAGAAAGAGAAGGAAAACCCGCAATTGTCAGCCCCTCAAAAATGTGTTAATAGAATTAACTGATAATGCTCGGTAATTACCTGCCGTGGACGCTGCAGAGCTTTGTGCTAGAAGCGGGGTGTACAGCTTACAGTGCGACCGCTGCTGCACCTCTGAGGTGTTGTTAAAGAGCCGCTGGTGGGCGGCAAGGAGCAGCCTCCAAGTAGAGGAAGATGAAACACAGAAACTGGGCGCTGATGGCTACAGATGCCAGCCCTCGTGCTCTCCTCACAAACTGACTGGGTAGTCTTCCAGACAAGGGGTGAGGGCCACATCCAAACTTGAATGCTGGGGATCTCATTGTGGTTGATCAAAACTAGAGCTTTAATGGCAATGGAGCTTTGGCTTGGATGTCTTTGGAGGCCTAGTCTTGAATCCCAGGCCACCAGGCTGTGAGAAGGGCCTATCATCCACAGAGGGTCTGGTGCTATGGTCCCTGAAAAATCTAGGCAGGGCTGGCTCCAGGATAACTTAATGGAAATAGGACCCTCTGCAGCCAGCCCCTTTGGGGTATGACAGTCATCAGCTATGTGGCTTTGGGCAGGTCTTTCTGTTTTGCCTTGAAACAGGGACTCAGCCTGTAACGTAGGCCAGCTTAGAATTCACTGTACATAGTGAATTTTTTCCCCCAGCCAAATTGCTTTCAGATTCATGGCAATCCTTCTATGTCAGCCTCCCAAATGCTGGGCAGTACTTTGAAATAGTATCTTACTTCATTCTTCTGCCTTTTCATGCAAAACAGTGACTCATTAAGAACCTCAGCCACCATCATTTCCTTTTGGAAGCACTAACTCCAGCCATCCTTTCTAGATGCCCCTGTCCTGGCAAGGGCTCTCTGTTGTCTCCGTCTTCCCTAGTGGATCCAGCCCAGTGTCTTACCCACAGCTGCATGAAACTTTTAAATGGTGTTGCCTCCCCACTTCAAGGGGGATAAGGGGGGGGGGAGACTCTTAATTTCTTTTCATTTTCAGGAATTTGAAGATTTGGCTCATTCTTCCATCTTCATAGCAAAACTGCAAATCATGACCTGACCATTGAGCCTACTGCAGAGCTGACACTTGTGTTCTACCTGCTCTTTCCCATCAAAAGAAAGCCTTCTGTGAATGACCCTTGGCCATGTTTGTGTTTTGCTGAGCCTACTCTATTACTTATTGTGCTGTTGTTCTTTGGCGCAATGAAAACTGTTAACAATGGACTACGAAATTTCATGGAAGGAACCAGTAAATGCTCAATTGAAAAAAATAAAATAAAAGTGCCCAGAGAAGTTTGTCACCTCCAGAGCTATGGCCAGAGCCCTTATGAGAAGTGAGGGTGATGGTGCCTGAGGCTGGTTACCTCTCCCACTAATCTGCAGACTCCCCTCAGGGTGGGAACTCAGGCTTTTACATCCTCATTCTAGTGCCCTGACCTGTGGCTGCCACAGAAGAAGTACTCCATGGGGACCTGCTGAACAAGTGACTCATGTTGATGAACCCAGAGTCCATGTTCATGGCAATCTCAGGGCCATCTTTGGAAGATGAACTGCATACTGTTCCTTCCTTTGTATTTACTAACACCTGCAGGGGCAAGACACTGGACAAAGCACTGAGAATAAAAACGCAGTAGGAAGGGATCATTGTATTATTGTATCCTATTGTGCTAGACCTAGTCAGCATTACAATTGGAGAGTAATAGAGATGCGTGTCGTTCAGACATATTCTGCTTTAAAACTATTGCATGCCAAGATATGTAAGCCAAAGGCTGCAGAAGGAAGTGAAGAGAGAGCATTAGTCAGGTCTCCAAGCTGGTACAATGGTAAAGGTATTTGCCACCAAACCTGATGACCAGAGTTCGATGCCCCAGGGCCCACATGGTAGAAAGAACACTGTCTCAAAAGTTGTCCTCTGTCATTCATACACGAGATTCCTCTCTCACCTCTCTCTGTCTCTCTCTTTCTCTTTCTCTCTGTCACACACATATACAAACACACACACACATGCACAAGTATGTAAATAAAAAAACATCAACGTTTTAAGAAAGAAAGGCCAACGCTAACACAGCTATAACGTGTTATTTACCCATTTTACACAATAATCCAGAAAGATACTAGCATAGTACAGCAATCATTTCAGCTGACATAGGAAGGCTCGTAAGAGGCTATGAAGGATGATAAGGTACCCATCATCTCGTGATGGAATCAATGTATTAGAAAAAAGAGCAAACGAGTCGATGAACTGAAGGATGCTAGCATAGTGGAGCAGTAACCATTATTCATCAGCACGAGGTTGATGCCAGTGTTCTGGCAGAAATGGAGCACAAACAGTAATGTTTTGCAGTACTTTAGATTGAGTCTGGGACCTAGGCCTGCTAGGCAAGCTTTCTGCCACTGAGCCCCTAAACAATTATTTTTAACAATAAGAAATAATTGGATATATGCACAGGGAATTCAGCTATGTAAGAAATACCCATCAATCAAGCACATAGTCACATTGGTTAAGTCAGTAGAATTTTAGTGTCATTAAGGATGTGTAGGTCAGGTAATACATATATATATATATATATATATATATATTTAAGAACGCAAGTTTTTGTTTGTTTTTGGTTTGTGGTTTTTGTGGTTTTTTTTTGTTTTCTTTGGTTTTGTTTTGTTTTGGTTCTGGAATTATTTTGCTAATTTAGGAGCTTAAGAAACAGAAATAGCAAACAGCAACAGTGCTTTCTTGGGGTACAGAGGAGGCACTTTTCCTGGCCATGGGATAGCTTCAGACCTGCTGTCACTGTCCCCACTGCTCACTCCTCTTGAGTGCCAGCCCCCATCTCACATTTACCCAGTAAATAACATGCTTGTAGTTGTCTCTCTTCTTCCACCAAGCCAAAATACTTAGCTCTCTAGGACTCCTGAATCCTAAACGTGGGTCCCTTCTTTTGTGCAGAGCCAAATTCCTCAGCCATTTCACTTAATGAATCTGATGAGTATCCCGTCTGCCCAACTCACTCTGACAGCTGAACTACTTCACTGAGAAGTTAAATCACTGGGTGGATTTAACTTCACTGAGAAGTTAAATCACTGGGTGGCCCCAATTGCACCCACTTCCTCCCACAGCACTTCTTCACGCCCCTCCCCATCTTATCTGCAGAGTCCTTGAGCTTTCTGCTCTCTGCCCTGACCTGTCCCCTGTCCTTATAGATAACATCTCTTCCTCCCGCCACCTCCTTTCTCTTATTCTCTTATTCCACCTTCCTTCTCAACCTTTCTTAGTCTATGCTAACAACTTTTTTTCCCCCAATTCAGAGTTTCTCTGTGCAACTTTAGCTGTCCTGGACTCACTTTGTAGATCAGGCTGACTTCCACCTCAGAGAGATCTGCCTGCCTCTGCCTCCCTGAGTGTTGGGATTACAGGAATGTGCCTCCACGCCCTACTTATACCAGCAACTTTTAAGTTGTCACCTCATTCCTCAACTGCCCATAGCATCTTTTTCCACTGTTCAAAAGCAACATCCTGAGGATACAGGCAAGTTTATGGTCTTATTAAAGCAAATCTGTACCTGACTCCTATCCCTACCTTGAGCCTGCTGCTTAATTTTCCTGTATCTGAATTTCCTCACCAATGAAACAGGAGGCTCTGTGAGATAGTGAGATTACTTGCTGCTCTTACAGAAGACTGAGGTTTGGTTCCAGGAGCTGCATCCAGTGGCTCACAAGTGTCTGGAACTCCAACTCTGTGGTATCTGATGTCCTTTTCTGGCCTCCAAGGAGCAACAACATGCATGTGCACACACAGGCATGCATGCATACACATACCCACATGCACACACCCACACAAAATAAAATAATTTTAAAAGTAAATAAAATGTCAATCAACTCTATAAGATTCTTCTAATATTAAATGAATTAATCGTCTTAGTCATTGTTTTATTACTGTGCAGAGATACTACGACAAAGCAACTCTTATAATGGAAAGCATTTGGTTGGGGCTTGTTTGCAATTTCAAAGGTCTAGTCCATTATGGGTCAAGGCAGGAAACAGGCTACAGGCAGGCAAACATGGTGCTGGCGAAGGATTTGAGAGTTCTACATCTGGGTCCTGGGTCAGTTGGCAGCAGGAAGAGAGGGAGAGGAGACATTGAGCCTGGCATGAGCATTTGAGACCCCAAAGCCCACCTCCAGTGGTACACTTCCTCCAACAGGGCCACACCCACTCCAACAAGACCACACTTCCTAATCCCTGTCAAGTATCACCACTCCCTAATGACCAACCATACAAATATATAAGCCAATGGAGGCTATCTTTACTATTATTGTTATTATTATGATTATTATTATTTTGGTTTTGCTTGACAGGGTTTCTCTGTGTAGCCTTGACTGTCCTGAACTCCCTCTGTAGACAAGGCTGGCCTCCTGCCTGCCTGTGCCTCCCCAAGGGCTGGGATCAAAGTTGTGCGTCACCATGCACAGCTTAAAGGCTATCTTTATTCAGATCGCCACACTAATATATTCAAAACACTTAGTTATGTTGGCACACACTATGTTCTCAACAAATATGAACTAGTGTTAGTAGTATGATTACTAGTGGTTTATTGGCATTCAGTGAATACCATTATGATTGCCAGTTACTGGTGCTAGGTCTAGCTGAAAATGCTGAAGTGAAAGAAAATTTCTTTACTTGTACAGACAATGAAACTTGTCCTGCGACCCCTGCGTGTATTATGTTTCATCTCTTCCAACCAGACTCTGTGCCTAGGAATCTCTTCCAAGTACAGGTCTGTATGGTTCTTGTCTGCACAAATGAGCTGTATGCTCGCACGCTGATCTGTTCAATTCATACACACTCACGTACATATGTGTGTATAATTGAGACTAGTTTCTTTGTGTCATGTGAACAATACAAAAACATTAATTTAGCTGGCTGGAGGTGCTCTTATCTGTATTGCCTTGCAGCTATCGAAGTCATCTATGCCAATGCCCTGCACACAGCTAACAGTCAATAATTAACGATGCTCAGGGAGCTGTACAGAAGCGCTTCATCTTCCCAGGGGTGGTTAGTCATAGCAAGACAGAGGAAATAACTTCAGCATCCTATTTGAATCCTGCATGACAGCCTGGAAACTAATAATTTAAACCTATGCAGGCAATTAAGGGATACTTTTGTTGTTTTGTGACATGAAATCATACCTAGCTGTCATTGATACTCTGTGATTGTCACTAAGAAGGTCTGCATGGACACTCCTTTATATCCTTGCTCTTCTAAGTCTTCTTTTTTAATTTTTTTACAAAAACAACTTTTACACAGTAGTATTTATCTTAATTACATAGAGGTGATACAAGCCAAGGTAATTTGTAGTAGGTATATTCAGTAAAAAATTAAAAGCTTGCATAACACGATCTCCTGTCAGTGGTGAAAAATGTCTCAAAGGGCCAGGCATGGTGGGGTATACTTTTAATCCCAGCACCAAGGATGCAGAGGTAGATGGTTCTCTGTGAGTTCTAGACCACTCTAGTCTACAAAGGCTGGTCAAGGCCACACAGTGAGACACTGTCTCAAAACAAACAAACAAACAAACAAAAACCTAATTCTATTAACACCTATAACTTTGCTTGTTCAAGAATTTTTTATTGGGATAAGCTCACAAATTTCCATGTTTTATCCCAGCACTATTAGAGAATCTGCCTCTCAGCAGAGGTCAAATGTGAGATTCAAGTGGAAGATAGATGGGTAGATCCTATGCCTCCTATTCTACTATGATACTGCACACTGGCCTAATTTCTACAGGTTCAATAGCAATTTACATTAATGGATAGAGAAAATGGTTTCTGTTTCCTCTTATGGCTTTTAGACCATAAAAAAACAAATTTAGGTATTAAAACTGTAAAACTAGGGAAGCAGGAACTGAAGCATTCACACATGAGGATGACAATGATAAAGTTATGCTTAGATACCCCAGTTGTAAGCATTTGCTTGCATCAGGCCCTTTTATACAGACTTAACCCATTACTGCTTTAATAGTCACAATAACTGTGAGAAGTTGGCATCATTATTTCATTTAATGTACACAGCTTTAGGCCACACCATTGTTAATGCTCAAGACTAGGATTTCAAACCTGACCTGCCAGAATCCAGAACCCATGAAACACTGTTCATTATTTATCTCAAGAAACACTTTTTTTGTGATCCATTACTGAATACTCGAGGTGGGTAATTTTATTGTTAATTTTTTTATCATGAGCTTCATTAGGTCAAGAGATGCCTATGAGATTAGTTAATACACTTCTTGTATCTGTGAGATATCTTGGTTTCTGGAGATGACTGGCGGGTAAGACAGCAAGATGGAGGGAGTGACCCAGCCTTGACAGAGACAGTGCCACTCCATTGGCTGAGTGTCTGCATGAAGAGAGGTGGGAAGAGGAAGCCAGCCAGAACCTGCAGGAGCCATGGCTGTTCAGGGAGCTCTGAGACCAGCCACCTCTGGCTGGCTGCCTTGTTCTGAAGCTTCCAGCATCATATGCTGAGGAGCTACTGCGCTTTCTGACTCTCTTAGCATGCAGACAGCCCGTGGATCTATCTATACTCCAGTCATGTAAATCAACATAGTAAATCCCTCTTCAATCACGTACGCATGCACATACAGACACACACACACACCCCACACATATACACATATATACACACATGTGTACATGAACACACACAGACATCATACACATGCACACAGACACACAGTGTGCACACAGACACATAGGCGTGCACATACGCATAACTTATGTTCATTCTTTTCTTCCAGAGAGCCCAACACACGAAAATAAGTCACTCAAATTTAGATGTCAGGTTGGCTTTACTCTTTCTACCTCGGTAGACCTATACATTTCTTGAATTACAAAATAAGTTCTTCATTTTAAAATGGACAAGGGACACATTGTTAAGTGGATTTTTTTAAAGGCAAAAACTATATTCAGGAGTTCAAACCTAAAGGGGATTAAATTTAATTTTTTTTTTTTTTGAACGAGAAGTTAGGTTTTATTTAAAGGAATATATGTCACCAGAAAGAACAAAGTATGGGCTCTTCTTAATTTTATAAAGCACCGGGAGAATATGAATGTAGGTGCTGCCGCATTGCGGTCCCAAAAGCTGGGGAGCTGATGAAAGGCACAGTACAGTGCATCATGGCTCTCCAGATGTCATCTCTCCAGACATTTTCCTTGAGCAACCCTAATAAACTGTGACCTTATGATCCTACAGAAAAAGCAGCAAATATCTTCTGGAAAGGTCTAGAAAAAAAATTAGGCCTTGGAAGACATTCGGCTTTTACTAGCCAGCTCTGGTGGTATAGCAGCACAATACACACAAACCACAGGTAAATGAATGCATGACTTTCCAATAAGTCATTGTTTTAAACTGTCAATGTAGATTTATTTACAGGCTACAGTCTGACACTCCCTATCCTGGTATATTGCCTCATTTATTTTTTTATTATTATTATGTTTTTAGTTTTTAGCAATTAAAAAATCCAAACTTATCTTTCTGCTGGTACTGATGGTGATGATGGTGATGAATTCTGCCCACTCCCTCTGCTAAAAGGCAGCTATGTAAAGTTTTATAATTTGAAATATGTTTATAAGATGAACTATCTTTGCATCACACATGTTAGAAGATAAAACAAAACAGAGAAGAAATTCATTCCAGAGAATGAATTGTAGAGAATGAAAGAGCAGAGAGGCACACTGCTGGCATAGCTCACACTCCAGGGCTAACACAGAATTTCCTGACAGTTCACTTTAAATATCTGATGACTAAGTATACCAGTGGCCACCACTTCACAAATGAAAAGCAGAAGCTGCAAAAAAAACCATATGAAATATCTTTGCCCTTATTAAATAATAGATATAAAATATAAAACAGCCATCTGGATCATGGCAAGGTAAAGAAGTGCATATTAATGTAGATGGGGGTTTTACCCTGAGTATTGTTTGCAGCTGTCTAAGGTTGTACAGCTGCTGGGGGAAAAGCAGTTTGAGAGGTCCTTAGATAATTAAACACAGAATTAACATGTGATTTAGTATTTCCACTTCTTAAGCACATATCTCCACCCTTTGAAGCCAGGCAGGACTCAAACACATACACCCATATGATGCAATAATCAAAAGGTGAACAAAACAAAAAGCCTAATGTAAGATGAATGGATAAACATATATGGTGTCCAGACACAAAGAAAATAAAAAATAAAGTAAAAAGAATTAAATACGTTAGAACATTAGCTAGGTTAAGCAAGCCACACACCAAGGGACAAGAATGACACAATTCCCTCTATAGGATGTACCTGTAGTAGGCAAACTGGGACACCGAAGGTAGGGTAGAGATTATCAGGAGTTGGGGAGGGTGCTGGGAGGAATGGCGAGTTAATTTTTCAATAATAGAGTTCCTGCTTGGAGTGATGAAGCAGTTAGGAGGTGGGTGGAGGTAATAGGTGCTTGGCATTTGAACTTCACAGCTATCCACCACACCAAATGGCTAAAATTACAAACTTTATAATATGTTTGCTTTATATGTGCACATAGGTAAACCCACACTTCAGGATCTGTCGTAAGTAAATAAGTACTTAGCTAGAGTGCTTGGTGGGCAAAAGAATGAGACTATTTTAAGACATTACATATGGCCAAGTAGACTTTTCACATACAAAAACTTCCCCATGACAAGACTGGTTAACAAAACAGCAAAGTTTCACATGCGTGCAAATTTTATTCCATCAATGTGAAAACTCTAAATTTGTATGTACATGGAGAAAATTCTAGATATTCTCCAAATGCTAACAGAGGACTTTCATATAATGGAGGCTATGAAGTGATTTTTTTAACTTTATAATTTGCTTGCTACACCAGTTGAAGAGTTTTAGGGAAAAAATACTCTTAACTGAAGTAATATGCTCTTATAAATTCACATGTACTGCTTTTGCGCATGAAGTAAGGGAACAGGGTCTGCTGTACTTCAGTTAGATACATGTTGTGTCTCTGTGATCACAGTCTCAGAGGAGAGCTACGTACCTCAGTCAGTGGTGAGAGCTCTTTGTCATTGGAAAATAGAACTTCTATTTCAGAGCAACAGTCAAGGATCATATTCTAGAAACAAGAAGAAAGCAACAGGGTGATTCTGATGTTATTGGGAAAGTATCCCATATTAATTATTAACTATTTTTGTCTTACTTTATGTTACTCGGCCCTTTTCCCAGGCTGTGAAAGAGGGAACTGGAAATCATTTTCTCAAGTCATCCAGGTTATTTGAAAGGATACAAGGTAGCAATAAGATATGAGACCTGTGCTTACTCATGAACACCTGTTGACTGTTAAGATGCATATTCTGCAGAGTAATGACAAGCATGATAATTTATGCCAAAATAATGTTTGGGGAAATGACATTTCCATTGAGAAGAAATCTTTGGGATGAAGTGATTCAGTTCACAGGGGCTGGGAGTGAGAAGCTTAATTAGAAAAGAATGGATGGCTGCAATTCCAGAGGACTGGGGTTCAATTTCTATCACTCACATGGCAGTTCACAGCTGTCTGTAAGTACAATGCCCAATGCCCGGGGATCCAACACCCTCATGCAGACATATATGCAAGCAAAACATCAGTGCACTAAAAATGCATTTTAGAAAAAGTTGAAGAAAAGAAAGGGAAAAGAGAGGGAAGGGGTGCTTGGGAGGTGTCTCAGTGGTTGGTGAAGCACTTGGCTCTTTCAGAGAACCTGTGTTCAGTTCCCAACACCCATATGGTGGCTCAGAACCATCTGAGACCTCAGTGCCATGGCACCTGATACTCTTTTCTGACCTCCACAGGCATAGGCTCCCATGTGGTATTCAAACATACATAAAGGCAAAACACACACAGAATAAACAAATCTTTAAAAAAAAAGGGGGGGGGAGCTAAGCTATGCCTACCTCAAAATGTTGCCAGTATCTAGCCCTGAAGTACTGGTGCTCAAAATATTAAAATAATAAAAAGGCATTAATTTTTAAATAATAACTGAACCATGATGGTTAAAACCTTAAAATGAAAAGCAAATGATAATAGACCTTGATAGTCCAAGCCCCATTATAACTAAGTTTTAATAGATGCATATTCACAGAAATGATCCAATTAGAGCTTAAAAATTTTTTAAAAGCCCTCCAGCTAATTCTTAAAATTTAACAAATATATTCAAGACATTCTGCAGAGTATGGGATTCAAAGGCGAAGAAACAGGCTCTAGCTTCGCAAAATAGATTTTACTGAGAAAAATGGATGCACAAAAGATGACATGGCAAATATGGTTTGTTCAGAGCACACGCAGTTACTGTGGAAGGATCTGACATGTGGGACAGTAATTCTTAGCGTGAAGATAAGGAGGATTTCCTAGAGGAGAGCTCGTGTGACCTGTGCCCTGAAAGAGCAGAAGGCCAGTTTACCAGTGGTGGCACCACTGAGGTGTCCCCTCTCCCAGTAACCATTAATTAATTGCTTATATCTCTCAGGGAGTGGTAGGGACTCTATTCCCTGATGCAATGTGGATGGACCTGTCTTGTGTAGATCTTGTGCCGTTAGACACTACTGTTTTGAGTTGGTGAGTATTGCATGGTTAGAAGACAGCTCTTCACAGCACTCCCTCTTATCCTCCAGCTCTTACTTTCTTCCTATCCCTCCACCTTCCCTGATGTTCTTGGAGCCTCGGAAGGGGTGATACAGATGTCCCACTTAACCGCAAGCCCTCATAGTCACTCTCTCTCTCTCAGGACTCTCACCAGTTAACCCCCTCTCATGCTCATATAGACAACCCTAATTAAATATAATAAGCCCTGATTAAATATAGCGAGCCACAAACAGACAAAAAGCTCTGTGAAAGGGAGGAAAGAACATCATGAGAAAAAAAAGAGAGTTCAATGGGAGAGAAAAGTGATGAGAGAATAATGGGGAGAGAGATGATGAAAGGATATTATACATATTATATAGCATATAATTGTATACAATTATATTAAGGTACAATGAAATAGTGAAAGGATAAATTAAAAAAGCAAAAAGGAGAAGATTTTTTTTAATTGGTCAAGAATGGATACAAAGGCAGGAGTGAGCTGGGGTGCATGAGCCACAAGCCTTGGACAATCAAGGAACACGGGGTTCTGATGTGTTTTTTTCTCTGTGGCAAGTGTGGAAGTATGAGACTTGACAAATAGGCAGTTTATTACAAAGAGCACGCAAAAGTGAGGGATCTGAGTTTAAACCGTGGGAAATTAGTTAGGAGGAGGCCGAGGGAGTAATGATACAGATTGCCTTGAAAATGAAATTCTGACCACTGTTGGAAGGTAAGCTGGCCTGGGAAGCAACAGGAAAAGAATAATCAGCTGGGAGGCTATGCACACCATTAGAGCTTTAGTTCAGCTTCACAGGGTAAAGGAGATAGGGGAGGAGGGCAGGAGGTCCAGCACTATCTGATCGCTGTCTCTTACAACCCTCCACAGCAAGGGGAACACATCTCTGCACCTGCGCCACTCCAGTTTATTTACATGCCTGCACTTCTCACTGGATTCTTGACTTGTTAAAGTATGGTTTCTCTACATACAGGGTTTCAGTAACAGCCATGATGGGTTACTGCCGTGATTTCATCAAGAGTCATCAAGCAAAATGGCTTTGTATGTACCATTCATCATCTCAGCAACAGATGAAGGGAGCACTGTTATATGATAGATGCCTTCTACTGCCTGTCTCAGCGAGAGGAGTTTTGCCTCAGCGATGCTGTGTAGCCTGGGGCTGTGAGGTAAGCCACATACCTTGGAATTGGTTGATTTGAACACCTCACATGGCCTTGCTGCCACAGGCTCTGGTGAGGTGCTAAGCTCAGCATTTCTAGACAAAATGTGGTGGAAAGCTTGCTGACTTTGATAATGGTCAGAGAGGTGAAGTGACCCTCAACCAGGCTTTGCCCTTTTCCCTTCACAGGAACACCCATGACTTCTACGAGAGATGACCTCCAACACACTAAAGCCAATTCTCATACTTGGAGTCCTCATCCTCTTTGACCTACATCAAGAGAGATGCTTCCTAAGTTGCTTTCCAGTCTTCCAATTCCTGCTTCCTCTGTTCTCACTGCCATGATTATCAAATCGTTGGCTGAGGCACACAATCTCTTCCAATCTCCCCAGACCCAGGCTGACTGCCCCACAGCTTTTCCCTACAAAGTCTGTCTGCCATTTACTCAAGTCGTCATCTGTAGACTGGCCCTGACAGGCCATGGGGTGGAGGAGGAAGCAGAGAGGAACAACACAGAACTTGAGGAGTTCTCAGTCTGGACACACACACACACACACACACACACACACACACACACACACGAGCACGCACATTCAGGGACAGACTCCTCCCAGGCTGCCTAGGGAGGTCAGAGTGAGCTGCTCTCATGTCCACCCCACCTGCCAGCTACCCTGCTCTCCAGTACTCTGCCACATTTGTCTTGCTGTTCCCTAAATGTGTGCAAATAATGGTTTCTCAGAGAGAATAGAGAATGCTAAACCCAGAGTGTATTTTTTTCTCCAGACTTCCACAGCCACAGTGCTTCTATATTTGGGACTTTAATATTATACTAATTTTAACCCATTTATACTGTTCAGGCGTCCCGTAAGTATTTGCTGAAGTAACCTGATGTATTTTGGCAAAAATATAGTGAGCTTCTTAGGGCAACATATTTTCATTCCAAATAATGTGTTTACATCTTAAAATCAGCACAGATTACAGAAGACATTTTTCCTATTTTTTGGTTCTTTGTTGGTTTGGTTGGTTGAGACAGAGGCTCATGTAGCCCAGGCTGTCCTTAACTCACTATGTAGTTGAGGAGGATGGCCTTGAACTTTTGCTTCTCTTACCTTTACTCCCCAAGTGCTAGGATGATTTGCCTGGTCCACCGCCCCCAGTTTTATGTTGTGCTGAAGAAGGGACCCAGGCCTTTCTTCTGCTAACTGAGTTATAAGCCTAGTCCTTTCCTGTGTTGTAAAACACCAGTTCTGCTTGCTGAAACTGGGGGAGCAACAGAATTCAGTCATTCCAGGCCATTGCTCCTGTTAGAAGGTTTCATAAGTGATCTGAGCACGTGCCTTGTAGCCTCCCTAATCTGCCTTAAATTAACATCTGTGTTCCAAAGTCCCTGGCTCATTTTGGATGTTAGGGACTTTGAAAGGGGCAATAATAAAAGAAAATAGGGAAAACAAAGGAAGGGAGGAGGAATGAACAAAATCCATACCACACATAGCAATGAAAGGCACATGATTTATATCCTTATATTCAACAACCTATCAACAATACATAATATGTAGTAGAAAATATCACATTATAGAAGCCGCTAGCTCCTGGTCAATTCCAGAATCAGTCGCATCAAGGGTCCTAGTTAGCTTCTAATTAGCTCAAAGTGAGAACTGCTATGACAACATATTTAGTCAATGAGAGTTGATATAAACTGGAATCTAGGTTTTAAAAAAGGGCTGTTTTTGTAAGAAAGAAAAATACATGTTACTTCCATTTTTTATAAATACTGTGAACTAATTCATTTTCTAAGTCAACTCCAAGTAAACGTAATTCCTTCTAACTGGTGATGTGCTTTCATATACAGAGACAACAGGAATTGGAACACGCCCAAAACATACTTTAAAGCTAAGGATACACTAAGTGAGGAAAACAAATTTAAAAGCACAGAGGAGGATATCAAGACTGAAGAGGGTTTGTTCAGGTGTGGTTTGTCCAGAGCACCAAATCAGAACATGGGCGCAAGTTGCACGCAAGGCTTCACTAAGGAAACTCACGCTGCTGGATTCCTCCCTCCATCCCACATCCCTATTTATTTTTTACTTGTTTATGTTCACAGTCAGCCCCCTGACTCAGACATTTGTCTTCTTATGATGAATTTTACACCTTTGCTGACTAGGGTCACTCTGGTAGTGCCGGTTCTATCCAAACAGCCTGTCTGTGTGTGAAAGGATTATTTATTTTAGAGATGAAGAGAAAATTAGTCCTAGAAAAGGATTAACCCACTGACCTAGGCAGTAAAGCAGAATGACAGACCACAGTCTAGAGTCCTTACTCTTAACATAGACATTCTCCTGCTGCAGACGGTCAAAGCTAAAAAAACAGGCAGATTTGTAAGAAGATGATTTTTTTATATATATTAACTATGGAGAAATGTACAAGGAGTAATTTAAGCAACAAATATTCTAGACTATGTCTCAAAGATAGCACTCAGATAAGTTTGTGACTGAAGAACCGTCATTGTAAGCACACTACAAAAGATGAGCTCAACTCAAGAGAGCTGAGTCCTTCTTGAAAGCAGACGTGAGAGGGCGGCATGCTCTTCGTGAAAGGAATGTATAAACTATCTATCTCTACAGAATCTCCTGAGCTTGAGATACTGGGAGCTCTCTGACCTGTGGAGAGATTTATTGTCACACTCGTTTTATCAGGGAGCATAGCAATTCACAGGGTAACATATGAGGCCACTGAAAAGGGTGCAGGGCTTGAGGTCTGAGATGTCCGCTCCTTACAGATCCTGGTGGAGCGCGCAGGAGAGTGGCATTTCACAAAGGCCATCTGAGCTAGCCTGATAGTCTCTTGCACATGGGCTGCTACCATGCATTATAATAGAAAACACAGTTAGTCATTTTTCTAGTAAATTGAGACTGAAGATGCCAACAAACAAACTGAAAACCAGAAAAGCTGCTAGTTTTTATGCATTTGTGTATTAAAAGCACATAGAAGTGTTAAATAAGAAAATGAAGAGCCATGTAAATATTATTCTTTAAAAATTAAAATGTTTTATTATTGGTAACTGGTTATATATTCACCAGGCCAAATGACTTAAGAAAACAAAAGATCTCCTAGACTAAAACTAAAGAAAAGACCCTGTGAAAGTTTGCAGAGAAGAAAAGCAAGGCAGTAGCTTTGAAGGATACAGGCTCAGCAAGGAAAGAAGCAAGGGCAGGGCTAGAACCAGACACAGTAGTGGCTCTGAGAACAGTCTAGTTTAAATGACATTAGGTACCTAGGAAGAGAATGACACTGAGACAGGATGCTGTCAGTTTGAGCTCTTGAGTCAAAATCTATGAATGAACACCTGAAAAATAGATATAATAAGTGGGAAGTAGTGAAGGATTAAAAAAAATAGTCAAGAAAGCCAAGTCTAGAAGAAAAGAATACAGCCAAAGGTCTTCCTGCCCAGCTCTTAGCACTTTTTACAGGGCCATGAAAGTAGACGCACTAGATACGGTTTCCAATGCATGGGGTGATGTGAAAGTATTCGGAAGAGACTGGGAAGGAAGTTGAGAGGAAGGGGGTCATAAGTTTGACAAACCATAAAATATCCAAACAGAAAATCAAAAGCATCTAAAATTGACACAAGAAAACAGTAATTATTCCTGACTGCCATTAGCACCATTACAGTAATATTTCGGGATTTCCTGCTTCCAAGCTGGTAGTGAGAGCATGCTCACAGACAGTGTGAGTCTTATTTGACCAACAAAATGTTAGTTCAAGTAACATGATGAAAATCCAAAGGGCAGGTGTGTGGTCTGTCCCCTTTCTTCCCTCACAGGATGCATGTTGGGCCAGAGCTGGAGAGATACCAGGGTTCGTAAAGCATTTGCCTTACAAACATGGAGTCTTGAGTTTAAACTCCAGAGCTCATGAAAAAAAAAAATTAGAGCCAACTGTGGTGGAACATGCTGGTAATCCCAGTGTTTGGGAGCTGGAGACAGGACAATTCCTGGAGCTCATTGGTCAGCCAGTCTAGCCTAATCAGTGGGCCCCAGGTTCAGTGAGACGTCTTGCCATGAAAAACAAAGTGGACGGCATCTTGAAGAGTGATATTTGAGGGTGATCTCCATGTGAATGTGCACACATATGCAATACTCCTTCATATTCAGGTGCATGTGAATACACATGCACACGCAGGAGTCAGCCCAGATCGGATAGCACAAAGAAAGAACATTAAAAGTTGGAGAATCACAAAGTTCAAGATTAGCTGCCTATTCCTGTTCCAACAAAGGAAACAGTAACACAAATAACTATGTGTGATGGGACCCATCCCAAAATTGCAAGTTCATTTTCCCATCATTCAGCAATGTACTCACCTCCAAGTCTGTATCAATTGGTTCATCTTTAGATGCTATTGATTCGTATACGCTTTCGCCAGAAGAAACTTCAGGAACTGATGGCAATGAAATCTCAGCTATTTGTGCAAGGTTAGATAGTTTCTCGTGAATTAAGATGACTCTAAAAATAACAAACACATAATTTGTATTTTATTTGAAAAATCAAGAGGGTATTGTTTTAGATTCAATAAGGTTTCTGAGTGAAGCCTTTTTTTTATTTAACAGTTAAGTGTCCAAACTCCCCAAATATCATCTATTTAATTATTCCTTCATTCAAGAGACATGAGCAAAGATACAGCAAAGAAACACACTCATAATGTTTATGTCTATTTATCCTCTCAAGTTGATATACATTAAAACAGGATAAGGGCACAGTGACAGGAAGATACATGCTAAAATTATTCTGAATTATGAAAATAAATATTTATAAAACTGCAGTCCATTTACAGAAGATTCACTCTTAATGCAGATCTTGATGGCAAGTTATGGCTGTTCTGTTGACACAGGTAAAAACTATGACAAGTTAGCAAGAACTTGAAAAGGCCAGTCAATGAGTTCATACTTCAGAGATGTGTATGTGCCTATGTGTATGTGTGTCTGTATGTGTGTGTTGTCTGTATGTATGTATGTCTATGTGTGTGTTTGTGTGTCTATGTCATGTGTGTGCCTGTGTATTTGTGTGTATGTTTTGTAGGGGGCTGGTAGAAGCAGAGAGGAAAAAAATTATGAAAGATGAAAAAAAAAAGAGCCAAAGAGAAGGCATAGAAGGCAGTGGTGATGCTGATGGGCAACTTCAAGGGGCTTGAATGGAGGTCAAAGGTTGTGTGAAGAGGCTAAGCAGTCCACCTGCAAGGCCCTATGTGACTCACCCTACAGGAACAGAGGAATATGCATGTCTCTTCTCAGAGAAGGACATTATTATGCAAAAGGAGAAGATGATCCAAAGAGCAGAATGGTGCAGTATACATAGAAACACATCTTCCACAGTTTCTCTACCTGTGACATGTAGTACTATTTGATTTCCTCATTGACAATACATACATACATACACAGTATATATACATATATGCATGCATATATGTATTGTGTGTACATATGTATACATATATATACTGTCTATAAGGAAATAGAATAGTACTCCCTCCCCCCACATAGATATGTGAGAATTTTCATATATTTACTATATGCTATATTTACTGCATTTCATTTTTCTGTTAAAAGGTAACAACTAAAACACAGATTTGTCATTAAGTTTCTTGGAAAACTTGCCCATTAAGAAGCAGGTCCTGTCCAATCATGCAGGAAAAACTGGTGTATTGGAGAGAGAGAGAGAGAGAGAGAGAGAGAGAGAGAGAGAGAGAGAGAGTCAGGACTCGGTGAGTCACTCTCAGCTCCTTTGCAGGGAACCTGACAATGTCCCAGCCCTTCCTTTATCCCTAGGCCCTCCAGCAAGTCAGGTAGCTTCTTACCCTTAGATTCCTTTATGGCAACGCTAGACTATTACGATCCACTTTGCATAATCCACCAAACATTTGTAAGGAAGAAACAATGTACTTGTACATGTTTAGCTGTAAAATAGCACACAAAGGGAAGAGTGTGTGCTGAACCCCATTCTTCATTCTAATGCCTAGAGAGAGAATTCTCATGACTTTTCAAACACCACATAGGACTGGAGTATAGAGAGATGCCTTGGCATGTCCAAAGCCTTGGACTCAACACTCAGAACCTCAAAAGAATGCACAGTTTTCTACTACTTCAGGTTCTAATAAGAATAAACTAGCTGTAAACAATGAGTTTCAGGCTGTTCCTGGTTATCTGGAACTTAGAGACGGTAATGTCTTCTTCAGAGTCAAGCAAATGCTCAGGATAAATCACTCTCTTAATAGTGATCCACTAGCCAGCAAAATATGCTGGCTTCATACTTTCCATTCTGTTGCTCGGCCACGAGGCCCTGACATCTCCCTAGGGTTTCTGCTACCTTGCTTACAGAGAGCGACATCAAGGTGAGGGCGGATGTGTCCACTAGGCTCAGTCCCCCCGGCTGCACCAGCCTAACTCCCTGCCCCTCCTCTTTCTCCAGACAGCCTTGGCTTCACTCCTGCTAACTCTCTTCAACCTCTCTGCCACCAAGACCAATGTCTAGTCCAGACCTCCTACCTTGACCCCATAGGCAAGTATCTACATCCTGTCTAGGCCATGAGAATGCTCCCTGATGACTGAGCATTCTCTCTCCTAGGCTGCCAGGGCCTGGAGGACAGGACCCACTTGGAGGCAGAAACACCATAAAGAGAGATGATGACTTGAGGTTTAAAGGCAGGGAGAGTGGACAGAGACCTTGATTTTGGTCCCAAAGATGTAATGGCCCCTTAGAATAATCAGACCTTTTATTTGCAGATTACCAAAAACATGGATGTTTTCTCTGTGGTTGTTAGAAAACCAGCTAAAACATGCGGCTCCGCAGAAGAACTTAGCAGAAGAGGAGGTGAACACGGAGAGGGGTCTTCTCTGCCTGTTTTCTCGACTGTAGAAACACTAGCTTTGTCTTCAGTGCGTGAACAGTAGTGGCACTTATCAGAACACTGTCCTGGGTCAGGGAAAACCATACCCACTGAGATGAGCTCAGTGACAAGGGCTTGTCCCTATCTGAGTAGCTTACTGTTGATCATCAACGTGACAATTTTAAAAGTTTTAATTTTAAGTTAAATTTACTTGAGATTTTAAAGGTAGCCTCTCATTGGTGCCTTTCTACTCTGTGGGTTTTATCCTTTGTTCATCTTGTGGTTCTGAAAAATAAAAAACTTAAACACCTACAGCATGTCAAGGTTTAGAAGGTAAATGGAAATGTCCTGATATTGTTGTTTCATGTGTTGGTATATGACATGTGCTTAGTTGTCCCATCATTTTCCTTTAACGCGAAGAGGGGGAAAGGAAGAATATTGATTGAATAATTGGAGGTCTGCTGGCCCTCCAGACAGCTCTTGTTTTATTCTCTTTCTCGAGAAGGCCAAAAAGCCCTGAGATCTGAAAAGCACGGGGCAAGAACGAGACTCTTGGGGGAAATGAGGCTCTGGGTCTGTATCCACACAGCTTTTTCCAGGTGCCTCGTGGAGCAGAGAGCGAGCACCAGCAGACACCTGTGCTGTCAGCCAGCTTCTTGGCCTGTTCATCTGTCATTACGCTTGAGGCTAAAGCGGACCAGAAAGCTAGGCAAGAGGATGTCATCACTCTCCTCTTACAAAGGGACAAATGGAGGCTGAAGGTGCCAAGGCTGTGAGCGATTGAGTTGAAGATGAGTTAGCTAAGTTCAAACATTCCTTTTCATCCAAAACCAAAAAACAAACAAACAAACAAGCAAAAAAAAAAAAAAAACAAAACTTGGTAAAAAAGGATAGGAAAACAGAGAAAAGCAAAAGATTTAACAAAACAAATATTAAAGAACTTTCCTGTTTGATGGAAAGAGAGGAATAGGCCTGGCTAAAACAGAGGGTTTAATTTGGGGAACAATATAAAATATGGTTGGGTACAGAGGAAACAGAGATAGTGGAGTTTGGATTTCATTTACAAACATCTCTCTCTCTCTCTCTCTCTCTCTCTCTCTCTCTCTCTCTCACACACACACACACACACACACTTTTTACCCTAAACTGATTGATTGTTTGGGGAACGTTTAGTTTCTTATTTCTAGATTCTAATTTTCTGCCCAGTACATAGCAGTGAAAAAGTTTCCCTCAATCCGAAGGCTGTCTCTTCACTCTGTGACTGTTCCCATTGCTATGCAGAAGACTTTTAATTTCATACTCTCTCACTTGCCAGTTTTTTATGTTATTTCCTGAGTGACTGGAGTCCTTTTCAAAAAACCCTTGCCTCTATCTACACATGGAAATGCTTCCACTGATTTCTTCTAACAGTTTTGGAGTTATCAAGGTTGAATTTCTTAGACAGGATGAGAGGTGTGGACCTGCTTTCAGAAATTTCTCCTTCACGCACAGTTTTCCCAGTACTATGTGTTGAATACTCTGTCTTTTCTCTAATATGTTTTTTGGACATCTCTATCAAAATTCAGGTGACTGCAGCTGCCTTGGATTAACTCTGGGTGTTCTTGTCTGTTCCGTTGATCCACATGACTGTGCCAGTACCGTGTTCTTGTTACCATGGCCTCTACAGTATGACTTGAAATCGGGTATGGTGGTAACTCCTAGCAGTGATCTTCTGCTAAAAGTGCTTTACCAGTTCCAAGGTTGTTCTCCTGGAGTCTTTAGGGTCTCCTGTGCACAAGAGCATGTTGTTTGCAGATAGGGTAATTTGACCTATTTTCCCATTTACATGCTTTTATTTTCTTGTTCTTGTCTTATTGCTATAGTTCACAGACTAACAGACTTTGAATAAGGGTGTTATGCACATCCTTGTCTTGTGGATTTTAGGGGAAATGCTTTGAGTGTTTTTTTTCCCCATTCAGTATAGCATTGGCTATCAGTTTGTAGAATAAGCCTTTATTGTGTTGACAAGGTGTCATTTCAGTAGATGTAGAAAAGCCAAGTGTGTCCTATGGACTACTCATTGACCACATGATGGCACCTCTCCTGTGTCTCTGAATATAAGAAGGGACCCCACTTAGTCTCATGGGCCTGAATAGCCCTCAGAGCCCCTGCCGTGCTATCTTTACTTAGAGTTTTAATGACTCCCTAAAGAATCTCTTATTTCAAAGGCTAACTTGTCTCAGTCCCCCTCTTGAACCCTTACATCTGAGACCTTACGAAAAGTACCATGCAAATGTTCTGACACCACTCGCGAAACCCCTGTGGCTGTACTCACCTGTACTGGAGGCAAAGCACTGCCCAGCTCAGGCTGAGCCCTCTGTTCTGGACTCTGAGCTCTCCTGCTCTGCCTTCTGAGAGTTCTTTTTTTTCTCTACTACCCAGACTAATGTTTATCCATCATCATCCCCAGCTGGCTTCCAGAGAATGGAGTTTACTTGCCTGTTCAGTGGAAGCCAGAAATTGCCAACACACAAACTGTTACCAGTAGGTACTTTAATATCCGTAATCTTCAGGGGCTTCAGGTTATATGCATACAGTAATAAAACCTAAAGGAAAATAAAAGCATACAAAAACAGACATCAAAATTATACCTAAGGATTCATCATTATTCCTTATAGAATAGATTATCATATGTTTTTCTGTAGAAAATAAATAATTGAGTTTTTTTTCCTCCCTCTCAATTCATTTTGAAGAGAAACACAAGATGTTCAAAGTTAATTTGCTTGTGGCAACACAGTCTTGGAATCCTGGAATGCAAGGTGCAAAGGCATAAGAACTGAGAGTTCAGAGTCAGCCTAGACTATACAGTGAGTTCAAGAAACAGCAGTCTAGGAAACAATGCACAAGTATAATTCCATGAAAATAGGTGCTATTTGGAGTAATGTTCTTCACTGCGGTTAAATTTCAGCTTCAGCATTTTCAGGCCCTCTGCAACAAGCAAAGATACCTGGTAAACATACAGCTGTACTTCCTGTTACTTCTCAAAAGGTCCACTTTCCCAGTTGCTTTGGTTACCCACTGCCAAATACTCACAGTGTTCTCCTCTTCTCTTCACCATTTATTTTAACTCCACACCATGTCTAAGTGTGTCTAAGAGGAGGGATTCACTTGGTGACTCATGCCCCAGTCATTTCCCTGGAGCTTGGATTTGGATAATTCTTGGAGTGCATTCTATGCCACGTAACCTCTATTAAATGCTATGGATTCAGAGAATGTGAAATTCACAGACAACCCCCACCCTTCACTTTAGAGGCTGGAAAGCTGGAGCTTAGAGCTGACCATCAACACTGATTGGTCGGGTATATGGATTTATCTCTGCTTCCATACAAGTCAAACGTAAAGACTAAAGGGATATCTTTAAGACAGAAACTCGCAAAGACAAAAAGGAGAGGGAGTGAAAGAGATGAGATATAGCAGCACTTTGAAGAACAGAGAGCGTTTGGGAGATACGGAAGAGAGGGAAGGTTGTATCCTAGGTGTCTTCAAAGGGATTGCCAGCATCAAGCATGTCCCAGGAAGGTGAACAGGCTTTAAGATTAGTGGTTCAGGCACCTGAGAAGGTGAGAGCTGATGGGGACTACAAACAGAAGTGTGAGAATAGCTCAGGTTAGGTCTCTTCCTGTGCCCAAGTGGGGTGACTCACCATTTCCCTTGACACTGTTCCTGTGTGAACCCTACCCACTGTGTGCTCCACAAATGTTAAATCAGACCAGCTGCATTCATGGCTTTAGCTGTAGAGGTTAGGTTTGCCTACATGCACAACAGGATGAGAAATTCTCTCTGGGAACAATGGCCAGTTAAAGGGAAAAAGATTCACAGACAGTGGCTTTTTGGCACCCTCGAATGAACGAACTGCTGGCTCTTCCCCCAGGTATCCTCCAACCAAATCAGTAAGCCTGGCACCACATGCGTTCAGTGGCTCTCCAAACATAGTCAGAGAGCTAAACTGAAAGGAAATGAAAGGCAGAAAGGAAAACTGACAGAATAAAGGAAGTAAGAAGATCAGACCTAAGATAAAACAAAAGAAATTATCAGTGACTATGACAAACCTTCAGAGATAGGGCATACAGTCCATTAAAAAAAAAATTGAGAGATGACCTGGCATGTCTGTGAAGAGAGAACATGGGGCTGCTGACACAGAAAAAAAGAATGAGGACATAAATACACCGTCACAGCTAAGTACACAATGAAGTATTTGAAGCACAAAACTGAATCTGCCCCCCCACACAAAGAAAATCCTAAATTCAAATCATAAGCAACAGAAAAAAAAGGGTAAGAAAAGTAAACTTGAACCCAGTAGGTTCACTATCTGAACAACAGAGATTGAGGAATATACAGAGATAGCCAGAGGCAGGACCTGATAAAGATGAAATCTCTAGGGACTGAAATTGTGATGTTGCAGATTGCAAAGGGTATCATCAGAATCCAGCAGAATGGATGGAAAGTGATACCAAGGCACGCCATAGAATTTCATTACACACAGGACAGAAGGAAGAACCAGGGCTTCTGGTGTCACAGAAAAAGACCTAGCTTCCCATTGAAAGGCAAGCTTATCAGTCCATCGAAGCCAGAGCTGCCCTCTGGTGTGTAGCAAAGCACCATTCTCAACAGCTAAGATGTGGAATCGACCATCAGTGTAAGCATGGGTAGATAAAACACATTAAAAAAAAAAACACTGTACAGGCAGGAAAATGAAATCCTCACATTTGGGATGTGAGTAAACCTAGATGAAAGAATGTGAAGTAAAATAAGCCAGATGCTGAGACACAAACCATGTATGGACCTCATGCATATGTGTAATAAAGAGGGATCCCACAGAACACCCGAGTGAGTGGTGTTTATCCAGAGGACGGGTGGCTTGGAGAGTGTCCACAGCTGTTAGATAATGAGCACATAATCTGTTGCTTTTAACAAAATCTCAATCGTTCGATTTTACCAATAAAGACTTGGGAGCCAGATGCTGGAGTGAAAGCCTGCTAGCTCAGAGAGGCAGAAAAAGCACCCAGTTGACCTTCGCCTCAGCTGACCTCCCAAAAAAGAAGCTCTCTTCTACAGCACCCAAAAAAGAAGCTCTCTTCTACAGCACCATCTCAAAAATCCCTCAAAATGGTTTTCCTTCCCTTCTACTTCCTGTGCATTTCTCTATCTGTCCTCCTGACCTCATCTCTCTTTCGTGTTTTTTTTTCCTACATTCATTCTCTCTTAACTGGTTGCTTGCTCTGCCTCTTGACCTGTGATTGACTTTATTTAATCCTACTTACAATATTCAATCAGAAAGCTAATCAGAAAGCTCCTGTAGTAAAGGTGTGTGCTAGTGCTGAGCCACAACACAACTAGAAACAGGTTTTTCCAGTAAAAAACACAATCTAGTGGTTCACAGTGTGATCAAATATCCTGCAACAATAATCAGTTAGCCAGAAAGAGACTATGTATGGCTGTTTAGCATAAGCAAACATAGAGACAGAAAGTAGAAAACTACCGGGGGTATTGGGAGGAAGAAAAGTAGTAGGGGATGGTATAGAGAGAGGGAAATGGACACTGATGGTTCCTGAATTTCTTATATGGGGAAAACACATAAAACTGCATAAGAACACTAGGTTATATACTTTAAATGGGTGAACTGATGATCTGTGAGCTGTATACATTAAAACTCTGTGTGTGTGTGTGTGTGTGTGTGTTGGTTGCAGGGCAGTCTGTCTCTCTGTGGAGCAGAGATATATATGTGTGTATAGTCGTGTGAATGTTCATATGATCAATGGTATGCAGGTGTCTTTCACACATGAGTACATGCAGGTGGAAGCCAGGGGTTGACACTGACACTGGATGTCTTCTTCCATCATTACCCACCTCTTTTTTTTTTTTTTTTTTTTTTTTTTTGAGACATGGTCTCTTATTGAACTTACAACTTGCCAGTTTGACTAGACTGGCTAGCCAGAGCCCAGGCATCTTCCTGTACAGCTATCTGTCATCCCACTGGGCTTCTGTTTCATACGTGGGTGCTTGGAATCCCAACTCAGGGCTTTCTGTTTGTACATCAAATACTTTGCCAACTGAGCCATCTCTCTAGCCTCACTATTATTAAAATTAAAAATACCAGTGTAAATAGAAACAAAATTCAATCACTTGTAAATACATGTATGACATCCATTTGCAATCCTGATTAATTAAAAAAATACCTTTTTGATTCAAAGAGATTAATGATATATATACACACATCAGAAACATATCAATAAAGCATTCAAATTAAAATAAAAGAAAGTCTAAGTGCAAGTTGACAGATGCTTCTCTAACCCACCAAAGCACAGTGTGATAATAAAATCTTATAATAACCATTCTATAAAAAGAAAAGAATGGGGGAGGGAAGAGAGAAGAAGAGGATGGGGTCAGGTTTCTCAATAGCAATGTGCACTTGTCAGATATAGGGAAGGAATGCTTCCCATGTGTTAAATTATGTATGTTATGTGCGATGTGAAAAAATATTTTTATAAGACGATTAAATCTCCCCAAGACATTTGGCCAAGGCCATATACTGTCTTATGCTATCTGCTCTTGCTTTGTGAGCATTGCCCTTGACTTTAGTAGTGGAATTTAAGATTCTTGAGAATGGGAATATTATCTTGTACTTTGGGGCAATTTTTTTTCTCAGCATTTGTGCAATTACTATCATCATATCTCTGAACTTCTCATCATGTCTGGTAAGGGCCAATGACATTCCCTAAAGTGTGTGAATGAAAGTTTGTATCTAGATGCACACTTCAGATTCGTGCCAGTGGCTTCTTTCCTCTTCAGGACAACACCTGTCTGAGCTTGCATACAGTTTCAAAGCCTATTCTACCTGAGCTCAGCACGAACTGCTGAAGTCAGGGCATAAGTGATAGGGTAAGACCAGAACATCACACTATAGTTTCTTAAACATGATTGTCCTTGCAATGAGCATGGGCCAGGGAGTGTGTCTGGCTATGCCTTCCCCTCTTAGTACCTTTGTGAATTTGGGCAAGTTGATGAAACAGCCGTGTCTCTGCCTTCTTATTTGTGAACTGTAGACTTGCCTCCCATTCCTTGGGATCCGTGTATACTATACACCTAGTAGCTGTAGGATCTATCTGCAGGAGGGCTAGGATCTAGTTAATTATTTGATTAAGATTTCAAATCCAGAAACAACTGAGGGGAAAGTTCTAGGCAGTCTTATGATGCCTGTAATAGTCGAGGTACTGACTATAGGAACCCTTGCTCTTACCTTGCTATCCTGCTAGACTGAGCTTGTCTTGAATACACAGCCTAGGAGTCCTCTAGCTCTCATTAAAGACATAAAGACCTCCAGGAAGGAAGTCAGCCCCACATCTCTTGCCCCAAAAATGGTTCCTATGCTGCACTAATTAAACATCTTGAGGGTCCGTTTCTATCCAAGGTTGTGTTTTCATTTGCCAAATGAAGACTTCCTGTTCAGTGTTCAGTTTTTGCCTCATCAGACTTCTTAAATGTGTCATGCTAGTCTGCTTGCATTTTTATGTGCCCTCAAGATACCAGGCCTTAGACTGTCCAACCATGTGTAACACAGCAACCTTTGATGAAATGTAGGAGACCAAATTAGGTCTTAATGCCCATAGGAAGGTTAGCCATCAACACCCTCATCCTACTTGGCTTTATTGCTAGGATAAATACCATGACCAAAAGAAACTTGGGGAAAAGGGGGGCTTATTTGGCCTATACTTCAACCTCATAGTCTGTCATTGAGTGAAACCAGGGCAGGAACTTAAAGACAGGAACTGAAACAGAGGCCATGAGGAGTACTGCTTATTGGCTTGCTCCCTCCAGCTCGCTCATCTTGCTTTCTTAGAACACCCACGAGGGTGTCACCAACCACACTGAGCTGGGTTTACCCACATTAATCAAGAAAATATCCTCCTCTCCCTTCCCCTCAAGGACTTGCCTACTGGTCAGCCTGATGTAGGCAGTTCCTTAGTTGACATTCCCTCTTCCCAAATGACTTGTATCAAGTAGACAATAAACTAACCAACACATCTTTCCCCTTGTCATTCCACTGAATTCATACCTTGAACTTAATCACTTTGTAAACACAATTCAGAGCTCATCTGAAGCCACAAAGTAGACCCCTGCTTGCTAAAAAGGGCAGAATGATGAGGTGGGTTAAAGATGAAGGCTCTCTGATACATGTTTTTATAGCTACACTGTGCTGCATGTCTGGCTGAAAGCAGCAATTCTTCACTGTGGTCTAGAAAACCACACTTCCTTAGACTTTTATGTCTCTAGTGGCCACTCGCTCCTTGTCTCTATAAGGCACTGAAGTTATTTTAGAGTTACTTATTTTGTAACAAAGATCTAATAGGTTACTTTAGTCTAGGTCTGTTATATTCCACTAAAGATTTTTTTCTTTTTTAGATTAAGATAGTATAATTTCTGCTTTCTGTATTTAGGAAGTTAAAATTTTCTAAGTAACAAACTTGAACCTAGCTCTGAAGTTCATTACCTAGAGAAATTTATCTCTCTGAATTCTTAAAAACAAAACAACTTCTTATCCAAATCTCCTAATGCTGGAGATTTCTATTCTACCAGTGCCAGAATCCTTGGCACCTACTGGTATTTCTGCTCTTCTAAGTAGTCAGTAGATAGAAATGGATGGAGTAACAATAATTTATCATGGCATGCAAAATGGCCTTTATAGTTCCTGGAACATCTGAAAGGCTAAATCATATATGAGATTTAATTCATCCTGCTGAGACTCGCAGTGCCTGCACACATCATCCAAGGACTAAGCGTGGTATCTTGCTTACTTAGGCAGATATACTCTGGAGTCAGATGACTTCAGTCTGTATCCTTGCCATCCGACAGTCCTCAATTCTTGGTCTTAATCTCCTCTCCTGTGAAATGGGGTTAGTGATCTCATCTACCTCATATAGTCACTGTCAAGCTAATGGAAACAAAATGGCTACCAGCACCAACTCTGCACAATGTTCATTGTGACTACCATCCAGGACAGTGATTCTCAACCTTTCTAACACTGAGGCATTTTAATACAGTTCCTCATTTTGTGGTGACCCCCAACCATTAAATAATTTTTGTTGCTACTTCATAACTGGAATTTTGCACTGTTATGAATTGCAGTATAAATATTTGTGTTGTCCAATGGTCTCTTTGGTGTTGGGATCCACAGGGGGAGAACACCTGATCTAGACTTTCTGAGTTTTGGGACCCAACACCTATCTCTAGATCAACATGCAAAAATAATCAGTAGGTGAATGCATAGTGACACCAATAGCTAAAGTAATCAGCAACGCTCAGAAATATCTTCCAAAAAGGTAGAATGTGGGATCTAAGAAGATCATGTGTGAAAATTTTTTTGTGTGTGATTTTTTTGGCAGCCACTATACCTTTCATCATCAAACAGACACATACATGCACACATTCATTGTTAAAGAAGGAAAAATGGACCCAAGTTAAGTGAAACAAGAAACAATGCTCTGCCTGTTTTCTTGTGCCTTGAGAAAAATTATCCACCTTAAATCAGAATTTGCTGGGGGGAAAGATGCTATGGACAGCCCTTGGTAGTCGCAGGCTCTACATTCACAGATTCAGCCAATTACAGACAGATATTTTTGTGGTTGTTGCTGTCATGTCTGCTGAACACTCACAGATTCTGCCAAGTAATTACTCTCTACAGAACAGCATAGAAACCATCCACACATCTCCATTGTGTTCAATGCTATATGTAACGCAGAAAAGATTGAAAGTGCACAGTAGGGTGTAGTTAGGCCGTATGCAAATATGTCATTTTAAAAAAGAGACTTGAGCACCCATGGATTTGGGTATCTTTGGAAAATCCTGGCACCAATCACCTGTAGATAACAAGGAATGGCTTGCCTTTAGGTAAGACACATCTTTAAATAGATCTGGGAAGTTATATGCCAAGGCTCCTTTTGTCTGAATAGGGTAAGCTATATAATTGGCCCAATGTCAGCAGGTTTCTAGCCTAAAGGAGGAGGAGGATGGGGAACATAAAAGGATTGGCCTATGAGGTTTCGGGTGTGACAGGGGTCATGTGAGTGACGTGAGTCAAGAAAGTACAGAAGCTATGGGGGTGGGGACAAAGCTTATGTGCTGGAGAATTCAAAAGGATACCTATGCAGGAGACATTTTAAAAGCAAATGAAAGTGTCAGACAAGGAAATTCCCTAAGGCTATTGGTCTTCAGGAAAACAC
The DNA here is from genome assembly GCF_030254825.1 of Meriones unguiculatus. Classification (NCBI taxonomy): domain Eukaryota; kingdom Metazoa; phylum Chordata; class Mammalia; order Rodentia; family Muridae; genus Meriones; species Meriones unguiculatus. The sequence goes on from NC_083350.1 coordinate 100,762,665, forward strand.
CTGAGGTGCTTCTTAGAGTGAGCGATCCTCAGAGATTTCTACACTGGAAGGCTTCTCCATAAAAGGTTATATTGAGCAACTGTTTCACTTTTCAAAGCCTGACCCATGTCCAAGACTCCCCTAAAATCTGAATTCCTGCTCCATCTTTGTCATTAAGGGACTGCTGCAGTTAGACTATTAGAACAGTTAGACTGTTCTAAGGCTTATCTCAAGTGGAATATTAAATTCTTGATGTGTTGTGTACCATAGGTTCCTTGTTCTTTGGAGTCTTGTCCAGGGGAGGAATATACCACTGAAAGCAAAGTTCTTTGTTTGAAGCATGCACTGCCATTTCTGATGAGATTTCTGTAGACGATGGACTGCTAGTGAGCTTTCCAGACGAGGTAGAATGCAGGGAATTGTCCTGATGAAGCTAAGGGAACAGAAACAATGAGAAACCATGTCAGTATAGTTGCTGATAATGAGCTCATTCAATACTGAAAGAAAATTACCTGGCCACATTAAAAAAATTTTCTGGGATACAAAGGGAATAAACTGTAATTAATAAAAATAAAATAAAAAGTTTAAAAAATCAAAAAAGAAAAAATTCTGGGAGTTGTCTTTGCTTATTTTATTAAGGCAGACCTTAAAACTGCCCCTAAAGCACCACAGAATAAATTTTCATATAATAAATGATGCTTTAAAACCCTATGGACCAAGGACCATTCATGGAGATAACCTAGAACCCCTGCACAGATGTAGCCCATGGCAGCTCAGTATCTAAGTGGGTTCCCTAGTAATGGGAACAGGGACTGTCTCTGATATGAACTCAGTGGCTGGCTCTTTGATCACCTCCTCCTCAGGTGGGGTGCACCTTACCAGGCCACAGAGGAAGACAATGCAGCCACTCCTGATGAGACCTGATAGGCTAGGGTTAGATGGAAGGGAAGGAGGACCTCCCCTATCAATGGACTGGGGGAGGGTCATGGGTGGAGAACAGGGAGAGAGGGTAGGCTTCAGAGGGGAGGAGGGAAGAAGCTACAGGTGGGATACAAAGTAAATAAACTGTAATTAATAAAAATAAAATAAAATAAAATAAATGTGTGGAATCAACAGACGTCTTTTACATTAGTAAAACTTCCAGGAGAAGAAATACCCTGAAACATGTTGCTAAGAAATAGCCTGCTACATTGCTTCCCTTTACACACTGGTGAGAAAATACATGCTTCAAACTCTTGTGACACAACATGTGACCTGCAGTGTCTGCTCATAATTCTTATGGCCTATTTAGTGGTGGCACCATTACAAAATACGACACTTATTTTTCCCTGAAAGGCTTAAGTCCAATTCTCTCATTCCTTCTTTAAATGCACATGGCTGATTCGCAAGTTCAAGCCCTCAGTAGGATCTAGGCCTAGGAAATTTGGTCACCAAGCCAAGGATGTAAGTGCAAAGAATGGAACTGGAAATTTTACTGTTTAGAGAGTTGCTGAGGTGCAGAAGATGCTGATGTTTGTCAACAAAAAAACAGGCCAGCCAAGGACAAAGCAATACATATAGCAGGACTTCGAGTCTGAAAAGAACCATTAATGGAATGTAAATTATTTTCAAAGTTAACCTCTTCTTTCAGCCAAGATCACAGTATGGTAACCAGGAAGCAGTTTCCCTGCTACAGGCTCCTGATGGCCAAAACATCCCAGAGGGCTGATGACCAAGGAAGACACATCCCACCAGAAAGAGAAGCCAGATGCTTGCACCCCTTCCTTATGCCTGAGATATTCAGGCATTGACGATGAATGCAAGGCTTCAATACAAAAGAAAAAATGGCAAAGGTGCTTGATCTTTCAAGCTGTCCCCCTAAGACAAGGAGAAAGACATTTTGACTGAAATGTAAAACTAAATAGGAAACTTTCCAAAATGATTTAGAAACTATAAAATTAAAAAAAAAACCATAGGATTGGTGTTAAAAACAAACAAACAAACAAACAAAAACTCTGCCATACTAAACCTGTTAGAAGAAAAAGTAGGGAAGAGCCTTGAATTCATTGGCACAGGAGACAACTTCCTGAACAGAACACCAACAGCACAGGCTCTAAGAGCAACAATCAATAAATGGGACCTCATGAAACTGAAAAGCTTCTGTAAAGCAAAAGACACTGTCATCAAAACAAAATGACAGCCTACGGATAGGGAAAGAATCTTCACCAACCCTATATCTGACAGAGGACTAATATCCAGAATATATAAATAACTCAAGAAGTTAAACAGCAACAAATCAAGTAATCCAATTAAAATATGGGGTACAGAGCTAAACAGAGACTTCTCTGTAGAGAAATATACAATGGCAGAGAAACACTTAAAGAAATGCTCAACATCCTTAGTCATCAGGGAAATGTAAATCAAAACAACCCTGACATTTCACCTTATACCCATAAGAATGCCTAAGATCAAGAACTCAAGTGACAACACATGCTGGAGAGGATGTAAAGAAAGGGGAACCCTCCTCCATTGCTGGTGGGAATGTAAACTTGTACAACCACTTTGGAAATCAATCTGGCACTTTCTCAGACAATTAGGAATAGCGCTTCCTCAAGATGCAGCTATACCACTCCTAGGCATATATCCAAAGTATGCTCAAGTATACAACAAGGACACCTGCTCAACCATGTTCATGGCAGCTTTATTTGTAATAACCAGAATCTGGAAACAACCCAGATGTCCCTCAATAGAGGAATGGATACAGAAATTGTGGTACATTTAAACAGTGGAATGCTACTCAGCAATTAAAAATAAGGAAATCATTAAATTTTCTGTCAAATGATAGGAACTAGAAAAGATCATCTGCCATCTCAGAAGCAGAAAGACACATGGTACACCCTCACTTATAAGTGGATATTAGACATATAACATAGGATAAACATACTAAACTCTGTACACCTAAAGAAGCTAATCAAGAAGGAAGACCCTGGGTAAGATTTTCAATCTTCATTCAGAAAGGCAAACAGGATAGACATCAGAAGAAGGTAAAAATAAGGAACAGGACAGGAGCCTACCACAGAGGGCCTCTGAAACACTCTACCCAGCAGGGTATTAAAGCTGATACTGAGATTCATAGCCAAACTTTGGGCAGAGTACAGGGAATCTTATGAAAGAAGGGGGAGATAAAAGACCTGGAAGGGTCTGGAGCTCCACAGGAAAGGAACAGAACCAAAAAATCTGGGCCTGGGGGTCTTTTCTGAGACTGATACTCCAAGCAAGGACTATTTAGGGAGATAACCTAGACCCCCTGCATACAGGTAGCCTGTGGTAGCTCAGTCTCCAAATGGGCTTCCTAGTAAGGGGAACAGGGGCTGTCTCTGACATGAACTCAGTGGCTGGCTCTTTGATCACCTCCCCTTGAGTGGGGAGCAGCTTTACCAGGTCACAGAGGAAGACTATGAAAGACAGTCCTGATGAGACCTGATAGGCTAGGATCAGATGGAAGGGGAGGAGGTCCTCCCCTATTAGTGGACTGGGGAAGGGACATGGGAGGAGACAAAGGAGAGAGGAAGTGTGGGTGGGATTGGGAGGGGACGAGGATGGGGCGACAGCTGGGATACAAAGTGAATAAATTATAATAAATAAAAAATTATATTTAAAAAACTCTACATAATGAAGAGTGATTCACATAAGTTGGATTCACATCCAGCAGTTCATAAAAGAGGCTGGGTAAAGAATTGCTTCAAAAGTGAATTTCTCTTTCTTTCTTTTTGGCAATTATTATTATTTGTTTTTTATTTTTGAGGCACAGTTTCTCTGTGTAGCCCCAGCTGTCTCAGAACTCACTCTGTCGAACTCAGAGCTCTGCCTGCCTTTGTCTCCTGAGTGTTGGGATTAAAGGCATGTGCTGCCATCACTACCCTGCCCAAACTGAATTTCTAATATGAGGAGCTTTCCTAGGTTCTGACAATTATTAATTATTCTTATAATAAATAATTATTCTAATTCTTAGTACTCTGACATTTATCATTATTATTTCCTAGGTTCTGACAAATAATTCATATTCATAACTGGGTCAGTGTAGGAAAATAAAAATCAGTTACTTTTTAGTTAAACACGTGGTGATCATTAGGACAACACTTAGTATGTATAACAGACATCAATATCAAACCTGGGGTGGTGAGAGTCTTCAGGGCTTGCCTCTCAAGCATGAGGACCTGAGTTCAATTCTCAGAGGCTTTGTGAAAAAGCTCAGCATGATGGACTGTGCATGTATGATCAGTGCTAGGAGGTAGAAACAGTTGAATCCCTAGGGGTCACCGACCTATAAGTGCCAGGCCAGTGAGAGATCTTGTCTCTAAAACTAAGGTCGGTAGCTCCTAGAGAATGACATCTGGGGGTGTCCTCTGTCCTCTACATGCAGTACACACAAATACACATACCTGAACATATACACTTCATTCATATGAAAGCATGCATTTCCCATAAGATCAATTATATACATACATATTTAATATATATTAATGTGTGCATATGTTAAAAATATATTTATATAATAAAATAGATGCATATATAATCCACACATATATAAAATGGTGACTTATACACCAAGTACTTTTTATGTTTTCTTAATCCTTTAAAAGGAATGTGTAACAGACCTACCATCCTATCAAATCCAAATCATTCCAGCTAACTGAATATTTGGATTTGCACAGGCTGCATAGGCACTCAGTCCATAAGCATGCATAACTCAACACTGTTCGTGATTTTAATCATCTTCTATTTGGGACCTCTAATTCAGTTTGTTTGATGCCTTTGTTTCCCATTGCAGAGCTCCAATAGATTCAATGCAACACAACACCCAGCAATGACTGTTATGGAAAGGTACCCACTTCTCGGTGAGGGGAAACACAGGCTCAAGTTTCAAAGTAAGGAAACAGTTTGATTGAAGTACCCTCCCGAGTGATTAAATGCTCAAAAATGTTATTATAAAAATCAGCCAAGCTTTGAGATTATATCAAAAAAATCCCCAAAGGCTTCATGCTCGTTAGTTACCTACCCCAGTGAAATGAACACATGATTAGGTACCTTGCACCTGTCAAGCAAGCAACAGTGATCGCAGAGCTGATTATCCTGGGATAGTGTTAGACTAATTATATAAAAACAAGAGTATACAGGTGAAACAAAATCTACCCTAGCAACACTGCCATGAACAATGACAGAGGGCTGCACATTGTATTTCAAGTTCTACCAGTGGAACTCCAGCCTCAGAATCAGGTCATGAGAGGCCAGGTAGCCCTTCATAGTAGAACAATTGGGCCAGTTATACTTTCCAAACAGACTTCAGGCATGCACATTTGTTTCCAAGGTCTTATTCAATATCCATAAGAGTGGAACTATGAAGACACTGTTCTCAGCCCTCAAGGCAAGCCCTCTGTCACCTACTTCCAGAGCCAAGGTATAACCACGTAGGATGGCTAAAGCTTATAATGCTATCACTTAGTAGACTGAGGGAGGAAGAAAGACTCTTGTGAGCTTAAGGGTAGCCTGAGCTACAAAGTTAAGTTTCAGGTCAGACTAGCCTAAAGTGAGACAGTGATCAAAATAAACAAATAATCAACAAACAATCATGAGGGACAACACATAAAAGAACTAAAAACGAAACAACCCAAGGTGTCTGGGATATATGCAGTAATTCACAAGGGAGTCTCAGTTCCAAAGAGGTAAATCAGAATCCATAGAGTTTTCTAAAATGCTATGTGTGGTTGTGGGAGAGCTTACTGGTCAGCCCATCCCTCTCGTTCCTTTGTTGGGAGAAACTGACTTTATTGCTGAATTTGGGGGAAATAGTCAGGATATGCACATATCTGCCTCTCTTGGGAGTGAACTCTTTGTTGGACATTCTTTGTTGGAGATTCTTTGTTCCTTTGTGTGAGATTTTTTAAGGAGCCCCATGAAGAAGCTTGATTTGTTCCAATACCATGTGAAGAGCAAGGAAATTCACCAAAAGTGAAGCCAGCCCCTCACCAACACTTAGGAAGACACACTCTACAGTATTAATGTCATGATTCATAGACGTGGCTAATTTTCCTCCTACTCTTACACTTCTCAATGAGCTAGACCTCACTCCAGGAAGGGGTGGTATCAGAAATGTCACAGTTTTCCAGTTTCCAGGAAGATGAGAAAGTCCTACGAAACACCTTCCTCCAGGATTCCTACATGTTACCTTAGAGACAGTTCCTTGACCGTTCCTTTATCTGAGTCCAGCTTCTGTGGTCTGTTGTGCTGAGGTGAGGTTTCATTGTGCAGCCTACTAGGTTTCAACAAATAGCCCAGGGGCAGGAAATTCATTATCTCCCTGGCTCATTCATTATCTCCTGGGGTTTGGGATTATGGACATAAGCCAACATACTTGGCTCTTCAAAAGAGTTCTTAAAAGCTCTTTAAATGAGTTTTTTCTTGTTTTCTTATTTAAATGTTTTATGTTTATATATAATTTCTACTATAATTGAACAGTGTCCTGCTGTGTAGTCCAGGATGGCCTACAGTTTACAATCCTTATGTCTCAGCCTCTTGATGTTGGGGTTGCAGGAATGCACCACCACACATGGTATATTTCATCTAAGGTCACAATTTATTAAAAACAATAACAAACAAAACAACAGAAAAACAAAACAACAACAAAAACCCAAGAAACTAACTCTTTGGAATAAAAAGGCAGGGCTGTTCAAAGTATTCTTTTAAGTTTGAAACACTATCTCCCAACACAGAGGTGTTCCATCCTAGTAGGATAAGATGTGTGAACGTTCCTGTTTTGGAACAAGCACTTCCTAGGCAAAGCTAGCAACAGAAGTATGGACATGACTGGTACATGGAAATCTATCACTGTAAACACTAAAGAGTTAAATGGTGAGGTTCAGAGATAGAGTTAATTCAGAACAAGTAAGGATATTTTTTCTAACATTAAAAGAATCTGTGCAATTGAGTTGATTTATTCACTTCATAAACATGTACTGGAAGTTCATGGATCCCATGCCTCCTTGAGTTTGCTGTTAGAGTCTCAGACCTTCATCTAGAGAGCAAAGCATGTCAGTATCCTCCATGTGATGCTCCTTCTTCAGCTCTCCCCCATTGGCTGATTGTGTCACTGAGCTCTAAGGATCACAGGTTTCCCACTGCCCCTTTGCCTTCCATCTCCAAAGAGTCATGATGCAGTTTTAGTATACCATTTTTATTCTTAATTAGCATCTTTAACATCTGTAGCTTCCTTCCCATTCTTGTGGTCATATGGTCCATTACCTCAATATTTCTTTTCTATTTCTTTTCCTCAATCCTTTGCCGGTCAACACTACACAATACCAACAGCAAACCTAATAAATACATGTTGTTTTACATTTGTGTTACTCTTTCTTTTTAGAATGTGATTTTCTTTTAATAATTAAAAGATTGTCTATAAAGTAATAAGTTTCTTGCTGGTATTTTTGTATACATTTCATTTTGGTTGTCTTTGCCCAACTCCACTCCCTCCCCCATTTTCCTGCTCCACTTCTTCTTGCCAAACACTTTTACCCCCAGGAGTCTCCATTCCACCATTCCAATATCTCGTGAATTCTATTGTCTTTCCCACCCCTTCTCCTTAACCCTGTGTCTCAGGCTCCTCTCTAGTCCCCTGGACTTTACTCATATCTTCACCTGCGTGGATACACGTATTTACCATTGGCGGCCAGGGTCCACATGGAAGAGAGGAAATGTGGCATTTGTCTTTCTGAGCCTCTAGTACCTCCCCTGATATAGTATGTTTCCCAGCCCCATCTATTTTCCTGTAAATTCATAATTGCATTCTTTTATACAGCTAAATAAAACTCCTTTGTGTATATACCTTATGTGTTCATTGGCTGATAGAAATCTGGACTGATTCCACTTTCTCGCTACCATGAAAAAAGAAGCAGTGAATGTGGATTGCAGATGTTGCTGTAATAGGGTGAAAAATCCTTTGGCTACATACCTAGGAGTGGTATGGATGGGTCACATGGAAGTTCAATTTTAGTGTTTTTTAGAAGCCTCTATACTGATTTCCACAGTGGCTTTGTTCTATTTTACACTCCCACCAATAGTAGACAAGGGGTTACTCTTTTCCCACACTCCAACTAGCATTTGTGGGTCATTTGTTTCCTTACAAGAAGCTGTTCAGATGAGGGTGAGAAGGAATCCCAAAGTAATTTAATTGCACTTCTCTGATGGCTAAGGATATTGAACGCTTTAAAAATGTATTTATTGGTAACTCACATTTCTTCTTTTGAAACCTGTCTTTTCAGTCTGTTGGCCCATTTATTAGTTGGCAGTTTGAGTTGTAGTGCTTAGTTTTTGTTATTCTCTATATATTCTAAATATTTCCCCCTTCTCTGAAATATAGCTGAAAATTATTTTCTCCCATTCAGCAGGCTGTCTACTCACTCTTTTGACAATTTCTTTTTGTCGTTGTGTGTGTATGTGTGAGCATGTATGTGTGTGAGTGCACTTGTTTGTAGGTGTGCTAGTAGTGTGTTCTTATGTCATGCTCAACACCATTTTGGCTAGACTGGCTGGCCAGCAAGCTTTTGGCATCTGCTTATCTTAATCCACTTACCCAAGGGAGGAGCCATAACACGTAGCCTTTTACCTAAGTGCCCAGGGTGTGAACTCAGGTTCTCATGCTTACACAGCCCCTGAGCCATCTCCTCAGCCCCTAGAAACTGGTTAATTTCATATGATCTCATATTTCAGTTCTTGGCACCCTTTCCTGAGCTATTAGAGTCAAATTGAGAAGTGTCTTGCTTATATTTAAACCATCAAGTATTTTCCTCACATTTCCTTTAGCAATTTCAAAGTAATACTATCAACAACCTATCTTAACTTTCATACTCTCCTCTCCATATCTCTTAGTAAGAATTTCTAAAGTAATCTAACTTCTTTTTGGCCAAACCTAAGATCTGTTGTTTCTCTAAGACCAGATCAAGGCTGTATCCAGGGGTCCCGCTTTTCTACATTGTCTCTATCAACTCAGTGTTGCTTTGGCATAGTGTAGGAATTTGGCAAATGTTCATTGACTATTGAATTTCAAGCCCATGTTCCTATTTTGAAATTACTTTCTCAATCTAATCAAACTCCTGCATCTCAGTAGCTTGTTTAGCATTCACTTTACTCACTACCATGATGGTTCTAAATGTAACTCTTAAAACTTCATTTATATTCATCTTTTTGTGTCTTGTAGATAAGAATCTCTAATGTTTTCATATTACATGTTTTATAAAAATACTTTTAATTTGATGGAACCTTCCCAAATAAAACATTTTCCAACTCTTAAGAGCTTTTACTTCTATTAATATTAACTACTGTGAAGAGTGCAATGGATCTTTTACATGCACAAAACAAATACAAAGAACTTGGGTGTGGATTTAGAAAGACTCAGAATGAGTTATGGCAATGATGCTGGAATTTGCATCAGAAGTTAGCAAAATGGTTTCCTGAAAGATATTGACTTCATGGGAACATAGAAGATTCTGCAGCATTTCCAAGGTCAATGAGAATGACAATAAAGAAGACTTAAAGTGGGAATTATCCTGAAACTCCCAGTGTTTTGGTTTACCTCCCTATGTGGTTCTGCAGAATTACACCTTCTAGGAACTCTGGGTAAATTAGAAAGCTCTGTGCCACTTGGAGACTGCTATGCTCCTTTTGAAACAGGAGTGTTATCTATGACAGTTCACATAGATAAATGTTTTAGAGGCTTACCTTGCCTTTCTCTAATGGAATAGGGTTTTCCAGACCTTGAAGGAGTTCCTTTGGGAACTCATCAATGCATGAAGCAGAGTAGAGTTGTAAGAACCGTTTCAGGAAAAGATGCATTTCTTTTTGGCGCAGAATCAGTTCAGAATTGAACAGGGATGTGAGGAGCATGTCATCAGGCAAAGAAATCCCAGAGACCGGAGTTGCAGATGCTTACAAAACAAAGAGATCATTATTTAAGCTTGTATGTGGAAGAATGGAAGAATGTTCTCAGTTTTGGTATTCATTCACTGCCTGCTATGGGACAGCAACCAGCCAGTGTCCATCACCTTGCTCTGTTGGATGTATAGGCTAGTGGGTTACTACTGCTTGCCACAGGCTTCAAGGGAAATCTCAGAGGCACATAAGGGTATTGTTTCTGGTTGTAAGTGTTAACAACTTCACCATCTGTTCTGTCTACTTGTCTTATTTTGGGTTCCCATAAAACAGACCTTGTAGTGGACATTCTTCTGATATGGGAAGAATGCCCTTACTGGCTAAGGGCACTGCTGAATGTGGGGAACCTCGCACCAGTTATTTTTATGGAATAGACAAAACCCTAAGAAAGACCAGGACCTAAATGCAGAGAGATGAATGTTTTTTGGAAAGTGCCAGCTACTGCAGTTGGAGGCAAACTGGTCACTGTGATGGCAGGACATCCTCAGGGCTGGGTGCTCAGGCTCAAGTCCACATTCTTCTCCTTTGAATGAGTTTCCATCCCTGAAGACCATGGCACAATCACCTGCCAATGCCAAAACCTTCTCTAGTGATTGCTTATCCCCTTGCTAACACCTGGTAGCTGTACTTAGCTTGACTCAGCTTGGTTGCTCTGTTGGTCGCTTCATCACTGGACAGTGGTGTGGATCAGCCAGTCTTTTTTGACTGCATTCATGAGCAACACTAGGCCAGTAACTTTAAGGGCACTGATAAGGCATAATAAAATACTAATATTGTCAGAATAATCATGGAAAATAGTTGATTTCAGCAGACTTTACTAGTTTTTCTAGAAATTCTTTAACGTGGAGTACTGGCTACTTTTGTATCAGCTTGACATGAGCTAGAGTCATTTAAGAAGAGGAAATCTCAACTGAGAAAATGCCCCCACCAAATGGCTACAGCCTGTATGGCATTTTAGCTGCTGGCAGGTATGGCAGGACCAAGCTCCTGGTGGGTGGTGCTACTCCTGAGCAGGTAGTCTTCCTGGGTGCTATGAAAAAGCAGGCCGAACAAGACCCTGAGGAGTAAGGTAGGAAGCAGCACTCTTCCGTGACCATTTCTGCCTTGACTTCTCTCAGCAATGGAGTGTGAGCTGAGAGCTGTGATCTGGAATAAAAGCTTCCCACCTTGAGTTGCTTTTAGTCTCAGTGTTTTATCACAGCAATAGAAACTCCAACTAAGATGTAGTGATTTTTAAAATTAAAATTAAATATCCTATTCAAAGTCATGCATTCTCTCTCCTTTACATGCTAGACAGTGGAACATGCCCTAAAGCCAAATTCTGTCTTATTAATTTTGTAAAGCGGTCACTCTGTAGTCCCTGGTTTTTACCTGTTTTGCTCTACAGATCACTTTGTCAATCTTGGGAATCCACCAGGTACCTTTCTGTCATGAGGCTTTTAAACATGTGAAACAAGATGTGTGGAATGTCTGCAGACACTCATTACATTAAAATATTATTCCATCGAAGGTTCCTGTCCTCTAGGCTCAAGTCCCTGAAACTCCCATCTTTCAATGACCCTTCACTCAGATGTCAAACTACTCTATACTCTAAGTTAGAAATGTGACCTAAGTAGGAAAGGGGAAGTAATAGATTCTTTCTTATCACGTCGATACCTACCCAGCAGCTTGTTCATGTTGTTAGTTCTCTGTAGGTGAATATAGTAGCGGATGAGAAGGATCCATGTGATATCCATTTTGGTGTGACTCTTTTTTTTAACATCCATATTCTCATAAATATCTTCATTTTGGTACAAAGATGAATTTTCCAACTGGAAAGAGACTTGGTAGTTTTCTGAAAGTAAAACAAACAATGATAATGCAGTGCTATACTTTTCTTAAAATAACTCTATGCATGGGGTCTGAGGGGGAGGAACACAAATGGCAGCTTACAATGGCCTGTGACTCCAGGTCCAGGGGAAGCAACGTGCAGGCAAAACACCAATGCACTTAAAATAAAAATAAGTGATCATCATCAACAACAACAACAAAAAGTAGCAAAGATACCAAACACAATGTTAAAGAGAGAAAGACTGGAGGAGGTTATTCAGCATATGTAATGCTGCTGCTTTCTTTCTAAATAAAGATTTATTTTCATTTCATGTGTGTAAGTGCTTTGCCTGCATGTACATAAGTGTGCCATGCACATACCTGGTACACACAAAGGCCAAGAGAAAAAGTCAGATCCAACGGACTGGAGTTTTGAATAGTTGTGAGCCGCTGTGTGGGTGCTGGAAACTAAACCGGGTTCTCTGCAATAGCGCCAAGCGCTCCTCACTGCTAAGGCACCTATCCAGCCCCCCAAATTGTTTGTTTATTTACTTATTTGTCTAGTTATTTGTTTATTTATTTACTTATTTATGGCTCTGGGAATTGAACCCAGACCCTTATACCTGCTATGGAAGTATCCTGCCAGTGACCTATACCCACAGCACAGCTTCTTTTTATGTAACACATCTAAAACCTTTATACAAATCAGTTTTTATTACAGATGTTTAAAATTCCATTGTGTGAATATACATTTTCACTAGCTGGCTATTGTGATGGCTATCTAGGCTCATTCTATTTTTTAGATATTGTAAATGAAAGGCCAATAAAACTGTCCAAGCAAGATTCCTGCAGTTAAGATGTCCAATGGTACATCTGGCTCATTTGTAAGGTATACTTTTAGCTTTTAAAAATTTTTCTAAAGAAACAGAACAGGAGCCTACCATAGAGGGCCTCTGAAAGACTCCCACCAGCAGTATATCAAAGCAGATGCTGAGACTCATAACCAAACTTTGGGCAGGGTGCAGGGAATCATATGAAAGAAGGGGGAGTTAATAAGACCTGGAGAGGACAGGAGCTCCAGAAGGACCAAATATATTTGGGCACAGGGGTCTTTTCTGAGACTGATTCTCCAACCAAGGACCATGCATAGATATAACCTAGAACCCCTGCTTGGACGTAGCCCATGGAAGCTCAGTGTCTAAGTTGGTTCCTAGTAATGGCAACAGGGACTATCTCTGACATGAACTCAGTGGCTGGCTCTTTGACCTTCCCACACTCTGTGGGAGGAGCAGCCTAGCTAGGATACAGAGGAGGATATTGCAGCCAGTCCTGTTGAGACCTGATAAGCTAGGGTCAGATGGAAGGGGAGGAGGACCTCCCCTATCAGTGGACTCAGAGAGGGCCAGGGAAGAGATGAGGGAGGGAGGGTAAAAGGGAGGGGGCTACAGCTGGGATACAAAGTAAATAAAGTATAATTAATATAAAAAATAAAAATGTAATTAAAAAAAGAAGAAAAAAGAAAAAGAAAAAAATCTCTACACTGAACTCCCATAGCTGCATCACTTTGTAATCCTGCAAACAGAAGGTTAGGATTACCCTTCCCCTACATCCTGGCCAGCATTTGTTGCCAGTTGTTTTCTTGACTTTACCCATTCTGACTGGGGTTAGATGAAATCTCAAAGCAGTTTTAATTTATGCTTCCCAACACATGGAGCTCATTTTTAGGTAAGAAATAACATCTTGCATGCAGAAACTCTAGATGCACCTTCTTGTCTATAACCTGGGGTCCTCCTATTTGTGGGAATTACCCATGCCTGATGGAAGTTCATTGTTATTATTTCTTTTCTGCATATGACTATGCCAGGCAGAGTATCCAGGACAATTTTAAATTGAACTCATGATAAGCATTTCACTTCTGCTTCTAAAGGGAAGAGTTTAGCATTCAAACACAGAGGGTAAGGACTAAGAGGGTTTTTTTTTCCCCACTCAGAACTCAATTTTATATCCAATTATTATTATAACGTGTTTGTGTGTGTTCACGTGTGTGTGTGTGTGTGTTTGTTTGTTTGTGTGGTTATATGTGCATGAGGACAGGTACTTGTGGAAGCCAGAAGAAGGTGTCGGATGCCCTGGAGCAGTTGGCTGTGAACTGCCCAATGTGGTCACTTAAAATGGACCCCAAGTCCCCTACAAGAGCAGTGCACCCATGCTCAATTGCTGAGCCATCTCTCCAACCTTTTAAAACTCTTTTAAATGAAAGAAAATTCCTTTAACTCAGTTTTAGAGTCATGGATGATTGTTCAATTTTATTGAATTTTTGTGCCTGTTTGAGATGATGAATATTTTCATCTACTAGTGTAGTGATTGGCTTTAATAGATTTTCTAATTTTGAATTACATTTGCATTCCTGGAAGTCATCCAATTTGACATCATGTGTCTTTCAACACACTGCTTATTGTCACCAGTCATGCATGTATACGATCAAAAATGAAACTCTCTCTCCCCAGAGGCAAGTGTGCTTAACTGCTTGTACTTTAGTACTTCTAGCAAAGAATTTTCTTAGAGCATTCTCCCTAAATTGTCAATTTTCAAGAATGTATTGATTAGCTTTCTGTGACATTAACTCAGAGGCCACTCTTCTATCCTTCAAAACAGGTACATCACTTCTGGTTCTCCTATCATTTACCCACGATGTTCTAAAACCATCCACTATGCATCCACTATGGAAATATCTCTGGATATCTTACTTCATAACCCAACAGCACCCGTGCCTTTGCCCCCTTCCAAGTTTTCTGTTGTCAGAATTAACAACTTTTACACCCTTGTCTGTATTCATAACCTCTGCTTTATCTCTAAGATGAAAATCAATAAAGAAGATTTGCTGAGTGTGTGACACACCTATGACTCCTGCATTTGGCGGGTTGAGGCAGGAGTACCAAGAACTCAAAGTCATCCTTGCATATATGATACCACATCTCAAGAGGAGGAGGAGAAAGAGGAGGAAGAGGAGAAGGACTTAACATTAATTAGGATTGTTCAATTCACTATGACCAGATTTCTTTCATGAAGGCTTAATATCACAATCCCACAGCCGAAAAAAATAAAGTTTTAGTATGAAGATCAAGTGGGTTATTTTAGTTCATAACAGCCACCAAATCACTCGATCACTTGATTATACACTTCATGTACATCACGTCACTGGACCATTAAACTGGACCATGAATCTTTTATCTCTGAATATTTTTTCTTCACTAAGAAAAATAACATTTTCATTTCACCGTATTCTTTGTGGGAGGGGTTGAGACAGGGATTTTCTATGTAGCCTTAGCCATCCTAGAACTTACTCTGTAAACCAGACTCAAACTCAGGAATCCACCTGCCACTGCCTTCCTAGTGCTGAGATTAAAGCCATGGGCCACCACATTTTTCATGTCTTCTGACTTCCTAAAGAAGTCAGCTATAATGATGCAATCATTTCATTCATACAAAATCCAAAAGTTGGCCAAACTTATGTCAGAAATTACAAAGCAAGAAGATTAACAGGGGCTAGGAGGGGTCACCAGATGGACTTCCCGGGTGCTGACATTGGTCTATGCCTTGATTAGTGACAGTTACATGGGTATTCCTTCCGTGAGAAACCCACTTGTACTCTCACAATTTGTACTCTCTCTCTCTCTCTCTCTCTCTCTCTCTCTATATATATATATATATATATATATATATATATATCTTCTTACACAGTAAGATATTTTTGGTCCAACAAGCATTTGGTGACTTTCACATTGGAAATGCCTATGTGACAATAGCAGAGCCTCCCCTTCCAGACACCATTGCTAAACAAAGAAAAGAAGCAGCAACAACACCCGTTATATCTGGAATAAATCAGCGAGGAGAGGACATTTCAAACCACAAAATGTGTAGAGCAGTTCAAGTAGACAGGAGGCAGAGAGAAACACTGAGCTATAAATCCCAGAAAGAAATTGATGATGAAGAGCTGGCCTGTGGGGCCAGTCAAACAGGCTTGCCATTTACATTTAATAGAAAAATGGATTAAAAATGTAAACGTAATATGATAATCCAAAACGATGCTACCGCTTTCCCACGTTAAAAATAGAAAGCCAGTGTAACATAACATAGAGCAGTGCTTCTCAACCTCTCTAATGCTGAGACCTTTTAATACAGTTCCTCACGTAGTGGTGACTCCCAGCCATAATTCTTTTTGTTGAATTTGCCATGTTGACTTTACCCAATGCTTGTCCTGAGGTCTATGTGTGAGGTCTAAGGTCTAAAGATGTGCAAGTCTTATTTGCAGTTATTTTCCTTGGATGCAAGCTCAGTCAACCCAACCATGACACTATAACGTGGTCAAATAAATGGGCTTAAAGACAGAGAATCCCCTCCAACCTCTTCAGCAGAATTACACATTTAAATGACAAACGGCTCCCATTTTTCACTGTGGCTCATCTGAGGTTTTACTTGTGTTGGTCTGATAACATCAGCCCCCAAACCTCCTCCTTTTATGCTGGTCTCAGCAGGAAAGCAAGCAAACTGTTGAGGTGACTGAGGAACTCTGTTTTCAAGCTAACAGTTCATGATGCTGCCACTTGCAGGGAAGGCACCAGGAAGTGGTGAGCTGTAACTTAACAGAAAGCTAGGAAGGGGGCAACACACTGCCTAGCTCTCCCTGAGTTCTTCATGGGAAACACCTTAATTAAAATGCCAGTTCTTCTTAAGTCTTTCTGTCTTGATGAAGCCGTAAAAGTCACTGAAGTTATTAACTGCTCATTCCTTTTTCCATGTTCTGTGTAATAAAACATGGGGAGCATAGGAGGCCACTGTACTATGTGTGCAGGCAGAGGGCAGGACCAGAACTGCAGCCGAATATATCTTTCTTCCTTCATGAGACACCACTTAACTTGAAACAACAATGGACAGGCTGTATGGTGATTTCATGTGTAGGTAGTGGTCAAACATCTGAAAAAGGAAAGAAGCCCTCTGGATGTCAAGGAAAACATCTGACAGAATTGGGGCCTGTGAAAATTAGTCAAGTCTTCGAGTAGAAATCCTGAAATTTTGGAAAGTTTATACCTACCACTAAGAATTTTCTGGTACTTAGATTTTTTTTTTTGAAAGGAATGGTGGGGATATTTTAAGTTTACAGTGTTTGACACTGGCCAAGGAAATAGGCCACTGTTTAGATGTGCTCATCCCCCACAGGAAACAATGTCCTCCTAATGCTTATGCCTTCACGGGGACCTCACTGCAGCCCTTTTGTCTTTTGAAAGGAGTCAGAGACACACAGGGTGCTGTGTGGAAGACAGAGTTATTTTTCAAGGTAAAGTTGAGCGCCCTCAAAAGGGTGGGCAGGCCATAGCCACTGAGCACTGCAGAGGGGAGCACGTGAGAGCGGATGGTCGCTGTGGTAACCTATGCTTTCAGGTGCTTCAAGTGATTCTTAAAGTCCCTAACCTACAAGGCTTTCCTGGGGGTAGTTTTCCAGGTCAAGTGATTGGCTGGACCAGAATGAAATAACAGAGCCAATTAAAAAGACCCTTGCCCAGGTTGTGGGCATCTATGAGACCCCAGTGTTTCACTCCAGCTTCCTGCTGTCTGTGGAGTGCCGTATTACTAATGCTTTCTTAGTGGTGTCTGGCTGTGCTCGACCTTTTCTGGGCAGAGGCCTTTTAACAAAGACCCAAACTGATGCCAAGTCCCTATAAAGTTCCACAGTAATGGTGCATCTTTATGTCCCAGATCATGTACTTAGTGTTAGTATTAAGTACTAATACTTGGCACACAACCTGCTCCTGGGTTACCCAGCAACTTATGATGTCATCATGTGTCGCCAGCCAAGTGACCACACCTGGAAGGCGTGGTTACCTTGCCCCTTAAAGGGCTAACCCTGACACATGGTTTCTCTCTTACACTCTTTCTCTCTCTTACACTCTTTCTCTCTCTTTCTCTCTCTCTCTCTCTCTCTCTCTCTCTCTCGGCAACCCCCTTTCCCTTTCTCTTTCTCTCTCCCCACCATGTCCTGCTCCCTCCTTCCTCCATACCCTCCTAATAAACTTCTTGCAGAGAATATTGGTTAACCAGCCTCATGAGTTTTAACACTTAGTAGCTGGGTCTCTAGGACTTGGATTCCATCTTCCTTCCTCTTGGAGACCTTAATTCTCTGAAAGATGGACCATGCTAATCATATCCTAAGTTTACCTGTCAAGAAGCTTGGTCAGGAGACTTGTGCTGCGTAGAAGGCAGGTCCCAGCAGCTCTCCTGAGGGTCTCACCAGCTCTGGCCTGAGCACTTTAGTATCCTGTATGGTACCATTTTCCGAATTTGGATCTGTTCCCAGATGGCAAAGCCCAGCCTTTAAGCCACTTTGCTTATAAACTCAATGAATTCCAACAGGCCATCAAAGGGCTGCAGAGATGGCTCAGTGGTCAAAAGCACTGGCTTCTCTTCCAGAAGACCTGAGTTCAATCCCAGCACCCACATGCTCACAGCTATCTTGTAGCTTCAGTTCCCAAGGGACCTGGTGTACACCAATTTACATAAAAATAAATAAATTATTAAGGACATGGTTCCAAAAACAGCCAAATCTACTAGAAAAATAGTAGAAAAGTCTCTTTTCCCAATGGAAAAACAGTGAAACCTACAGTGAGGGCCATCAGGACCAACAGTTAACTCCTCTTTGAGAGGCTCTTTGCCCCTGCTTTTATCATCAAAATCCTAAAACTTGACAACTGTATTCATCACTCTCCTGTTAAACATTGGTAAGAAAACCTTCTAAGAACACACCTCCTGCCAAATAATGAAGACCAGATCCATCCAAACGGACCTGTCACCTAAAAAAAAAAAATCCCCTCATGAAAGCTAGCAGCCCAGAAGCTTTAGAAATAGATAAATCCTGCCTGAAGCTGTAAGCTGACACTATTTGGCCATTGTCCCATCTACCCCTGCCTGTGGTCCTCTACCTACCTTCCTCACTTTGTTCTACCGATTCTCTAAATTATTTCAACGGAGATCACAAGGACTAGGGAGCCCATGGACGTCCACGGAGAGGTGTCTGTGAGATAATACACCGTGTTACAAATGACTCAGGAGGCAGAGGTTCAAAAAGATGGCAAGGTAAGCCAACATACTTTAATGCGCTATAGCAGAGAATGAAAATATCACTGATGTGGGTTTCAGAGACTACCCCAGAGTTAACCAGCACCCTCCCAAAAAGAACCCACTTCATCAGCACTGCTTTGGATGCAAAGAGGAATATAATTATTTGAAGAGGTCCTTTAAATACTTGACATTTTCTAAGTACATATCTCCTGAGGTTATATTTCATTTACTTCAATGAAAACATTACACTGCTGCAGATTGACTTTAGAAGGTGGTTGGAGATTTCATCTAACTTTTTAGAGAACCAGTAAATTTACAATCTGTTATTTCTGCTGACTTGTGGTAGATTCAATAATAATCTTTTTAAATTAATAAACTTTAACTTCCTGTTTTAATATCTAATATACCTTTATTACTTTCCTGGTAATAGATCTAACCTTTTTACCATTGTAAAAATAATTTTGAGTAAATTATATTTTTCCAGATAATTATAAATTTTATACAGCTTTTCAAATTTATTTTCTTTGAGGAGAATAAAAACAAACCTGTAACAATTTAATTCTTCACAGCCAATGGTTACTTTTCTGTTAATATTTATCACTTATGAGGAGTATTTTTGTAATTGCTTTCCTAAAATATTAATTTGACTAATAGTAAGGTCTCTCTCTCCCCCATAAATTTATTTATTATTTATTTATATGTCCCAACTGCAGTTTTCCCTCCTTCCATTCCTTCCAGCCTTCCCCTCTCCTCCCCCCTGCACTACCCTCCATCCTCTCCTCCTCAGTTTCTCTTTAGAAAAGAGGAGGCTTCCCATGGATATCAGCCAACATGGCATACAAAGTTGCAGGAGGACTAGGCATTTCCTCTCTTTTTAAGGCTGAACAAGGCAACCCAGTAGGAGCAAAGGGTCCTAAAACTAGGCAACAGAGTCAGAGACAGCCCTTGTTCCCACTTTAGGGGACATACAAGAAGACTAAGCTACACAACTGTAAAATATATGCAGGGCACCTAGGTTACTTCCATGCATGATCCTGGTTGTTCAGTCAATCTCAGTGAGTCCTTATGAGCCCAGGTTAACTGATTCTGTGGGTTTTCTTGTGGTGTCCTTGACCCCTCTTGCTCCTACAATCCTTCCTTCCCTTTCATCCACAGAATTCCCAGAGCCCTGCCTAATGTTTGGTTGCAGAGTCTCTGGAGCTGTTTTTATTTTTATTAATTACAGTTTATTCACTTTGTATCCCAGCTGTAGCCCCCTTCCCCACCCCCTCCCAATCCCTACCTCTTCTCCCATGCCCCTCCCCAACTCCACTGATAGGGGAGGTCCTCCTCTCCTTCCATCTGACCCTAGATTATCAAGTCTCATCAGGACTGGCTGCATTGTCTTCCTCTGTTGCCTGGTAAGGCTGCTCCTCCCTCAGGGGGAGGTGATCAAAGAGCCAGCCACTGAGTTCATGTCAGAGACAGTCCCTGTTCCCACTACTAGGGAACCCACTTAGATACTGAGCTGCCATGGGCCACATCTGTGCAGGGGTTTCTAGGTTATATCAAAAAATGGTCCGTGGTTGGAGAATCAGTCTCATAAAAGACCCCTGAGCCCAGATTTTTTGGTTCTGTTGCTCTCTTTGTGCAGCTCCTGTCCCCTCCAGGTCTTTCTATCTCCCCCTTCTTTCATAAGATTCCCTGCACTCTGCCTCTGGAGCTGTTTCCATCAGTTGCTGGGTGAAGCCTCTCTGATGACAGTTGAGCTAGGCTCCAGTCTACAAGTTTAGCAGAATATCATCAGGAATAATTTCATTTGCTTTTTTTTTTTTTTCCAGTTGGGTTTGATTCTCTCCGAGGTCTCTGGCAGTGCCAGCGGTGGGCTTCCTCTCTGTTTGTTATATATGCATTGTAAAATCTATTATATGCACACTGTAAAATGGTTTTAGAAAATTCAAAATAATTTGTGAACAGTTTATATAAAAAGGAAGTCTCAGTTTCATGTCCCACATGGCATGTATATTCACATGAAAGTTGTTTAGAAGGTTTATGTGCTGCTTAGTTTGTTGTCAGCTTGGTAACAGCCCAGGACGTCTGGAAGGAGGGAAACTCAGTTGAAGACAAATGCTTCCACCAGACTGGCCTGAAGGCAAGTCTGTGGGGCATTTTCTTCAGTAATAATTGATGTGGGAGGGCCCAGCCCAGTGTGAGTGGTGGTACCCCTGGGAAAGCAGTCCTGTGTTCTATAGAAGCGTGGCCTGAGCAAGCCATGGGGAACATGCCAGTAAGCACATGTATCCATGGTCTGCTTTGGTGCCTGCCTTCAGACCCCAGCCTTGAGTTCTAGGTTGGTGTCCCTCAGTGATGGGGTGATAGACTCTGACAAGCATATGTAAGCCAAATACACCTTTTGGTCATGGTGGTTATCACAGCAATAGAAACCAAATTAAAATGGGTTAAGAATAAAGATAGTTAAATTCATCATAGGAAAATGCAGAACAAAAGGTAGCAATATTTATGATCTTAGCTTCTAGAGAAAGTGAGATCTGGTTCTAAAGTAAAATAGAAGCAGGACCTTCACAATATTACTAGGTATAATGTATTTGCAAATGGCATAAAGATAAAAGTGCAGACTTCTGTACTTGGCTTCTACACATAACTAAAGCAAAGGAAAACATCCCAATTATAAAAACACAAGGGCTACATTTGTGCCTAGCAACCCGGTATCAACAATATGAAAACAAAACCTAAAACTGCAGGAGGTGAAACAGAAGAACCTTAGCTATAGGAGGCCTTTACCTTGTCAGGAGGGTATTAATTTATGGCTGGGGGCCAAATATGCTCCATGCTTTTGTATGACTGAGGAATGAAAAATAGTTTTTATATGTTCAAAGAGTTGAAAGAAATAAAAAGGATACATGAAAACTATATGAAATGCAAGCGCCCGTGTTCATAAGTAAAGCAGGCCATCACGCTCAATGTAGCTCACTTGATGGAAGGCTCAACTGGCATTGAAGTGGCCCTGGGTTCTATCCCCCCACCCTGCAGAAAACCCGGGCATGGTAGCTTACAGTTGTAATCCCTGCACTTGGGAAGGGGAGGAAGATCAGAACCTCAAGATCACCTTTGGCTATGTAGTGAATGCACAGCCTAGGCCGCAAGAAACCCTGCCAGAAGGAAGGAAGGAGAAAACAAATGAAAACAAAATCACAACAACAATAGCTAAAATATTTGAACACAGTGTTAAAATGTTCACATCAAAAAGGTTTGGAGTAAGGAAACATAAAGGATATATAATGTTCCTTGTTAAAATAACTTGACAGGCTACAAAAATGTAATTTATTTTGAAGCTAATGTCTAAATGTAATACCACTTCAATAAAAATATGATTCTTTTCAAATTATACAAGCTGCTTCCAGAGATATTTTAAGCCATAAAAGACAATTTTGCAGAGAAAGAATAAGGAGGGAAGGCTCATTCTAACACCTTTTAACTATTATGACCACAATATCGTGAGGAGTATATACACTGCATTAAACCCTGAATACGCAGAGTAACAAGATAGCAGAATGTGAAGTCCAGGGGCAGGGCTGCAACCCGATAAAACCAAGTGTGTGATCATGTGCCTCACTGTGCACAGGCCAAAAAGGATTTCAGGAGTCACTGAAAGAAGCTAAAGTAGTTGAGACTCTTTTATAAATCTAGATATTAACAAAGGAAATAATGATCATTTTCTGCTTTATAGAAATCATTGTTTTCATGTGACAGAAAACCTACTGGAAAAAAAGCTAAATAACTGATAAATGATTGTCTTTATTTTATAAAATTCTTTGTTTTTGTATTTTTTCAGTCTCTGAGGTTTGAGGCAGTTTGTTACACAGCAGCCCCTTCACCAGAACAGCAAACAGCAGCTGTTCTCCCATCGACACTGATCTTCTTTCTTTCTTTTTAAACTTAAACTAAAAATGGTTTTGAGAATTTCATACATGAGTGGTGATGAATTATTTTTACAAGCACTATATGTACTCTTGGAGAAAAAACACATCAATGAATTTGTGACTATGCCAGGCTGGCTCACGTAACGTCTCATCTCCAAGTGTGCTGTGACCATCTCTGAACCTGCTTCCTTATGCTGAGGAAATCATGAAGATGAATATCATGTTTTCAGATTTCACGAATTTAAGGAATTTTGGTAAGAACTGAATTCAGAGCTGGGGGAAGTGATAGCAGAGAAGAGATTAAAGGCATCTCTGTCAGGTGTGAACTCCAGGACAGCTGGTGTGTGCCCTACACTTAAGCCACAGCAGGCAAACTCCCAACTCTACAGCCTTCTCTATGAAACAAACAAAAAGGCTCCCTTGGCAGCTTATTCACTTTTAGATGTTTAGCTTCTCGTTTGTTTCTTTGGCTTTCTGCTCCCATTAGTATCATTAAAAACCCCAGAGACGGAGGGGGCGGAGCCAAGATGGTGACTAGCACAAACAGTTTCTGAGCTGTGGAAGAGCTAAACGTCTGAGCTGGTGAGTGGAAGGACCTTTAACCCAGGAAAACAACGGTGAGGCTTTCTAAACAACAGGGCACATCCCAGGAGGTGAAAACTTTGGTCTTGGGTCACCAGGGGACTTGTTTGGGGAAGGTGAGAAATGATCCTTTGATCTCCTGGCACTCTCCTTCCCCAGACTTCCCTCCTCCTCGGCACAGAGGACTCATCTTTCTCAGCGCAGACCTAACTGCCTCGGGCCTGCAGCCTCTGTGGCAGAGCTCCAAGCCCTTTAGCCGTAAATGCCAGCAGTACCCGTCTCAGAGTCCCAGATTCACACGGCGGCTACACCATCCTCCCAGGGCCCGAGTCTGCTAGACACCATACTAGCTCCACAGGATTGAGATCACTGATGGTACGGCCTGCCCAATCCCACAGTGACAGAGAACACGCTATATACTCACTAAAACCAGGCAGAATCACCATACAAGCTAGGCACACCAGGCACTGGGCCTCCCAAGCTTGGAGAGCACAGTGGAGAGACCCCAGGACTTCCCAGAAAGCATCGGGACTAGCAACCCAGTCTCCAGTTACAGTGGGACTTCTTAACCTGGCAGCGGAGCAGCACTGAGCTGGCGGGGCACATCAGCCCTCCAATTTATGACTAACCAGGGCCAAACCAGAGAACAGAGAGCCTGATTACCCCGATCCCTACTGACATGACCACCTTGAGATCTCCAGCTGCAGCAGGACCTCATAACCTGGCAGTGACAGCAGCACGGAGCTGGTGGAGCACATCAAAGAAGCAGGGCCAAACCAGAGAGCAGAGAGCCCGGATACCCTGATCTCTGCCGAGTGACCTGCCTGTAAGTGAGTGCACCCTTGAGAATCTGCAGATCCCCAGATCCTGGGTCCTTCTAAAAGCCAGGCATCGAACCCCCTCCCACCCACATACCCACTTTGGGAAACAGAGGGGCACTTGGGACATTGAAGTTCCTGCTCTGTGGATCTAATTGAGGAGTTAAGGCAGTTAATGCCAGAAATTGCGCTGCAATCATCACTAGCGCCTGCGACATATACAGTGCAGAGCCGCTCCCACACACTCAAGGGTTCAATATTATCCATCACTCTCTCCTTCAAGACATACGTACACACACACACACACACACACACACACACACACACGTGTGCGTGTGCGCGTGCACATGCGCATGCGCACATTTGCCCCGTTTGTGCCTGCGTACTTTTCTCCGACAGGTACAGCTAGTCCTCAGCACACGCTAAGGACACAGGACCCCTCTCAGCTTCCTGAAGAACTCTCCAGATGCCAGAGAGAGACAGCACCAGTCTGATCTGCAGAATCCAAAAACAAACATGGAAGGTTTCAGATAAGCAAATGGCCAGGGGTAGGTGAAAGAACACTTCCAACATAAATCAGGACATCATGATTTCACCAGCAAACCCCAAAATTGATGGATACACCAATTCATCAGAAGCACAGGAAAACGACTGTAAAGCCATGCTTACCCAAATATTTGAGGCTCATAAGGAAGAAATGAACAAATCTTTCAAAGACTTGGCCAGTCAATTGGAGGTAAAGAAAGAAGAAATAGACAAAATCCTTAAAGAAACACAGGCAAACATAGCCAAACAAATACAGGCACAAGTAGAGATAAAATTAGTGGCATATAAAAAGGAAATGAACAAAGAAATAGAGATCATCTTAGAGAGACAGGAATCCAAATTCAAACACATGAAAGAAATGGTGCTGGCATGAAAACAGAATTAGAATCAATAAAGAAAACACAAAATGAGAAAACCCTTGAGTTGGAGAACTTGGAGAAAAGATCAGGAACCACAAAAGTAAGCATCACCAACAGAATACAAGAGATGGAAGAGAGAATCTCTGGAGCTGAAGACACACTTGCAGAAATTGATACTTCTCTCAAAGAAAAAGTAAAATCAGAAAAGTTCCAATCACAAAATATCCAAGAAATCAAGGACGCTATGAAAAGACAAAATCTAAGAATAATAGGAATTGATGAAAAGGAAGACTCCAGGCTCCAAGGTCCAGAAAATATTTTCAAGAAAATCATAGAAGAAAATTTTCCCAACTTAAAGAAAGAGATGTCCATAAATATACAACAGGCCTACAGAACACCAAATAGACTAGACCAGAAAAGAAACACATCATGTCACATCATAGTCAAAACACTAAATCTACAGAACAAAGAAAAGATATTAAAAGCAGTAAGGGAAAAAGGCCAACTAACATATGAAGGTAGACCTAACAGAATCATACCAGACTTCTCATCAGAAATTATGAAAGCCAGAAGGGCCTGGGCAAGTATCATGGAGACTCTAAGAGATCACAAATGTCAACCCAGACTACTATACCCTGCAAAGCTTTCAATCAACATAGATGGAGAAAACAAAATATTCCATGACAAAACTAAATTTACGCAATATCTACACAGCAAACCAACCCTACAGAAGATACTAGAAGGAAAACTCCAATCCAACGAAAACAACTTCACCCAAGAAAACAGGGCATACAGATAATATCACAACAAAAATGAAAAGAAAACAAATAATGAAACAGGGTAAGATCACCGACTCCATTACAAAAGGAACTAACATGCATTGGTCACTGTTATCTATCAATATCAATGGACTCAACTTACCAATAAAAAGACATGGGCTAACAGAATGGTTGCGGAAACAGGATCCAACATTCTGTTGCATCCAAGAAACACACCTCTGCAACAAAGATAAACACTACCTCAGAGTAAAGGGCTGGAAAAACATTTTTCAAGCAAATGATTCCAGAAAACAAGCTGGAGTAGCCATCCTAATATCTAATAAAATAGACTTTCATCCAAAACTAATCAAAAAAGATAAGGAGGGCCACTATATTCTCATCAAAGGAAAAATCCACCAAGAGGACATCACAATCTTGAATATCTATGCCCCAAATACAAGAGCACCGACATTCGTAAATGAAACATTATTAAAGTTTAAATCACACATTGATCCTAATACCTTAATAGTGGGAGACTTCAACAGCCCACTCTCATCAAGGGACAGATCAACTAGACAGACACCAAGTAGCGAAATAAAAGCACTCACAGAATCCCTAAATCAAATGGACCTAATAGACATCTACAGATCTTTTCACCCAAACTCAAAAGAGTACACCTTCTTTTTAGCACCGCATGGAACCTTCTCCAAAATAGACCATATAGTGGGTCACAAAGCAAGCCTCAATAGATACAAAAGGATTGAAATAATCCCTTGTATACTATCTGACCACCATGGACTAAAGCTGGACATCAACAACAACAGAAACAACAAAAAGCCGACACACACATGGAAACTGAACAACTTACTACTCAATGACAGCTGGGTTAAGGAAGAAATAAAGAAAGAAATTAAAGACTTCCTAGAATTCAATGAAAATGAAAGCACAACATACCCAAATTTATGGGACACATTGAAAGCACTGCTCAGAGGAAAATTTATAGCACTAAGTGGCTGCAAGAAGAAATTTGTAACATCACATACAAACAACTTAATGGCCCAATTGAAAACCCTAGAAAAAAAAAAGAAGCAGATACACCCAAGAGGAGCAGATGGCTGGAAATAATCAACCTCAGGGCTGAAATCAATCAATTAGAAACAAATAAAACTATTCAAAGAATCAATGAAACAAAAAGCTGGTTCTTTGAGAAAATCAACAAGATAGACAAACCCTTAGCCAAACTAACTGAAAAGCAGAGAGAAACTATCCAAATCAGCAAAATCAGAAATGAAAATGGGGACATAACTACAGACACTGAGGAAATCCAAACAACTATTAGGTCATACTATAAAAGCCTATATGCCACAACATTTGAAAATCTAAATGAAATGGATAATTTTTTTGACAGATTCCAATTACCAAAATTAAGTCAAGATCAGGTAGAAAGACTGAATAGCACTATATCTCCCAAGGAAATTGAAGCAGTCATTAACAGTCTCCCCTCCAAAAAAAGCCCTGTGCCAGATGGCTTCAGCGCAGAAGTCTACAAGACCTTCAAAGAAGTGCTAACACCAATTCTCCTCAAACTATTCCACAAAATAGAAACAGAAGGAACACTACCGTACTCATCCTACGATGCCACAGTCACCTTGATACCTAAACCACACAAAGACCCAACAAAAAAAGAAAACTTCAGACCTATCTCTCTTATGAACATTGATGCAAAAATACTCAATAAAATACTTGCAAACCGAATCCAAGAACACATCAAAGATATCATCCACCATGACCAAGTAGGCTTCATTCCAGGCATGCAAGGGTGGTTCAACATATGGAAATCCATCAATGTAATCCACCACATAAACAAACTGAAGGAGAAAAACCACATGATCATATCCTTGGACCCCGAAAAAGCATTTGACAAAGTCCAACACCCATTCATGTTTAATGTCTTGGAGAAATCAGGGATACAAGTCACATACCTAAACATAGTAAAGGCAATATACAGCAAGCCTATAACCAACATCAAACTCAATGGAGAAAAACTTAAATCAATCCCACTGAAATCAGGCACAAGACAAGGCTGCCCATTGTCTCCATATCTCTTCAACATAGTACTTGAAGTCCTAGCCAGAGCAATAAGACAACTAAAGGAGATCAAGGGGATACAAATCGGAAAGGAAGAGGTCAAAGTGTCACTATTTGCAGATGATATGATAGTATACATGAGCGACCCCAAAAATTCAACCAGAGAACTCCTTCAGCTGATAAACACCTTCAGCAAAGTGGCAGGATACAAAATAAACTCAAAAAATCAGAAGCCCTCCTGTATACCAAAGACAAAAAGGCTGAGAAAGAAATTAGGGAAACAACACCCTTCACAATAGCCACTAATAACATAAAGTACCTTGGTGTGACTCTAACCAAGCAAGTGAAAGACCTGTTTGAGAAAAACTTCAAGTCTCTGAAGAAAGAAATCGAAGAAGATATCAGAAGATGGAAAGATCTCCCATGCTCATGGATTGGTAGGATTAACATTGTGAAAATGGCCATCCTGCCAAAAGCAATCTACAGATTCAATGCAATTCCCATCAAAATACCAACTCAATTCTTTACAGACCTTGAAAAAAAAGATTCTCAGCTTCATATGGAGAAACAAAAAACCCAGAATCTCCAAAACGATCCTGTACAACAACAGATCATCTGGAGGTATCTCCATCCCCGATCTCAAGCTGTACTACAGGGCAACAGTAATAAAAACTGCATGGTATTGGCAAAGAAACAGAAAGGAGGATCAATGGAACTACATAGAAGACACAAAAATAAACCCACACACCTATGAATACTCGATATTTGACAAAGAAGCCAAATCCATTCAATGGAAAAAAGACAGCATCTTCAACAAATGGTGCTGGACCAACTGGATGTCTACATGCAGAAAAATGAAAATAGATCCATATTTATCACTCTGCACAAAACTAAAGTCGAAGTGGATCAAGGACCTCAACATAAAACCAGATACTCTAAATCAGTTGGAAAAAAAAGTGGGGAACAGCCTAGAACTCATTGGCACAGGAGACAACTTCCTGAACACAATACCAATAGCACAGGCTCTAAGAGCAACAATCAATAAATGGGACCTCATGAAACTGAAAAGCTTCTGTAAAGCAAAAGACACTGGGAACGGAGCTAAACAGAGAATTCTCGATAGAGGAACATCAAATGGCAGAGAAACACTTAAAGAAATGCTCAACCTCATTAGCCATTAGGGAAATGCAAATCAAAACAACCCTGAGATTTCACCTTACACCCATCAGAATGGCCAAGATCAAAAACTCAAGTGACAACACATGCTGGAGAGGTTGTGGTGAAAGGGGTACCCTCCTCCATTGCTGGTGGGAATGTAAACTGCTACAACCACTTTGGAAGACAATCTGGTACTTTCTCAGACAATTAGGAGTAGTGCTACCTCAAGACCCAGCTATACCACTCCTAGGTATATACCCAAAATTTGCTCAAGTACACAACAAGGACATTTGTTCAACCATGTTTGTAGCAGCTTTATTTGTAATAGCCAGAACTTGGAAACAACCCAGATGTCCATCAACAGAGGAATGGATACAGAAATTGTGGTATTTTTACACAATGGAATACTACTCAGCAATCAAAAAGGAGGAAATCATGAAATTTGCAGGCAAATGGTGCAATCTAGAAAAGATCATTCTGAGTGAAGTATCCCAGAAGGAGAAAGACAAACATGGTATATACTCGCTTATATAGACCTACAAGATATGATAAACATAATGAAATCTACACACCTAAAGAAGATAATCAAGAAAGCAGACATGGGCGAAGATGATCAATCCTCATTTAGAAATACAAATGGGATGTGCATTGAACATATGACAGGAGTCTACTGCAGAAGGCATGTGAAAGACTCTACCTAGCAGTGTTTCAAAGCAGACACTAAGACTCATAACCAAACCCTCAGCAGAGTATAGGGAATCATATGAAAGAAGGGGAGTTAGTATGAGATGGAAAGGATAGGAGCTCTACAAGGACCAAATATATCCGGGTACAGGGTCTTTTCTGAGACTGACACTCAACCAAGGACCATCTATGGATATAACCTAGAACTTCTGCTCGGATGTGGCCCGTGGTAGCTCAGTAACCAAGTAGTTTTCCAAAGTAAGGGGAACAAGGACTATTTCTAACAGGATCTCAAGGGCAGGCTCTTTGACCTCCCCACCCCCCAGGGGAGGAGCAGTCCTGTTAGGCCAGAGAGGAGGACTTTGCAGCCAGCCCCAAAGATACCTGATAAAACACGGTTAAATGAAAGGAGAGGAGGTCCTCCCCTATCAGTGGACTTGGAAAGGGGCAGGGAGGAGACCAGGGAGGGAGTGTGGGGTTGGGGAGGGAATGAGGGAGTGGGATACAGCTGGGACACAGAGTTAGCAAAATATAAGTAATAAGAAAAAAATAATAAAAACAAAAACCCAGAGATGTCCCTTTTGTCTCAAGGAGCCAGGGATTCTGACCTCTGCTCTAGAACCAATGGTCTAGGTGTGCAGTGGCTCTGCTCTAGAACCAACAGTCTAGGTGCGCAGTGGCTCTGGGGAGAACCAACGATCTAGGTGTCCAGTGGCTCTGGGGGGAATGTATGAAGCTGAATGCACAGGACGGAAGATGACCATAAAGATGCCCACATCTCAATATCCAGGACCTGTCAATGCAAGAAGCATATGGCAATGGAGAACGAAGTTTGTCAGATCAAATGAAGGTTCTCTTTAACAGTCCTAAAGATGGGAAGACTACCCTGGGTTATCCAGATGGCCCAGCATCATCATGGGATCCTGACAGGCAGAGCACAAAATGTCAGGGTGATTTGAAGATGTTGGTTTGGAAGATGGAGGAAGGACACAAACATCAAGAAACTTGGGTGGCCTATAGCAGAGATGCTCCCTTGGTCTTCTTAGGGAGCTGTCCCCCTGACACTAACCCGGAGACACTCATTTTGGATATCTGACTTCCAACATGCATGATAAAGTCATGTTCTGCCAAGCCTGTGTTAGAGCAGAACCAGGGGCTGGTGCAGCGACTGCTCGCCAGGAAAACTAGGACCTGAGTCAAAGTGAACACAGATGCAGACCTTCTCCCCACACCCTTGAGTCTCTATTGAGAAGGAAATTATTATCACCACATTTAATTAAAAGAAAAGATTCTCCACCTATTTGACTACAGTTGTGATCTTCAACATCACAAAGGGAAATTAAAACCAGATACATTTTCTTCACTGAATAAAATTTTTTCTGACTAAAAGGCGACAGTTTTTTTTTTCCTTTTTGTGATCCACAGTTGTTCTAAAATTGCCTTCAAGAGGACTAGGGAAGAGAGGGGAAGGGTCTTCAAGCCCCACACGGGGAGCACCCCTTTGCAGCTGTTGCCATGGGCCCCAGCCAGAGCCCTTTGTCTTCCTCTGCTCCTGAGACAGTGCATGCTACATTTCCCAAGCTGTTTACTTGGAGTGAGTGCCCCCCTTATTTTTTTAGTTTTTATTTTTTATATTATTTACAGTTTATTTGTTTTGTATCCCAGCTGTAGCCCCCTCCCTCATTCCTTTCCAATCCTACCTTGCCTCCCTCCTTCATCTCCTCCCTGCCCCTCTCCAAGTCCACTGATAGGGGAGGTCCTTCTCCCCTTCCATCTGACCCTAGCTTATCAGGTCTTATCAGGACAGGCTGCATTGTCATCCTCTGTGGCCTGGCAAGGCTGTTCCTCTCTCAGGCAGAGGTAATCAAAGATCCAGCCACTGCATTCATGTCAGAGACAATCCTTGTTTCCCTTACTAGGAACCCACTTAGATACTGAGCTGTCATGGGCTACATCTGAACAGGGTTCTAGGTTATCTCCATGCATGGTCCTTGGTTGGAGTATCTGTGTTAGAAAATACCCCCCGTGCCCAGATTTTTAGTTCTGTTGGTCTCCTTGTGGAGCTCCTGTGCCCTCCAGGTCTTACTATCTCCCCCCTCTTTCATAAGATTCCCTGCATTCTGCCCAAAGCTTGGTTATGAGTCTCAGCATCTGCTTTGATAGGCTGCTGGGTAGAGTCTTTCAGAGTGCCTCTGGGTTAGGCTCCAGTCCTGTTTCCTGTTATCTCTTTCTTCCATTGTCCATCCAGTTTGTCTTTCTGAGTGAGGATTGATCATCTTACCCAGGGACCTCCTTCTTGCTTAGCTTCTTTAGGTGTACAGGTTTTATCGTGTTTATCCTATATTATATGTTTAATATCCACTTATAAGTGAATATATACCGTTACACTAAGTATCTTATGTGCATTTTATATTTGATGCAGAACCGCCCTTCCTTTCCATTTGCAAATAAGAGCCCAGAATCAAGTATGCTAGATAACTTTCTCAATGTACACCCAGTAAAGGGTGGAATCTGGACAGTGGCACACAAAAGGCCATGCTTTAACAGGACTGTGGAGTTCCCTCCCTTATAACCAGAATGGGTTTCTGACTCCTCCCAGCTGGATCTAGACTCCCAACTCAAGGCCTAACCTATTATGAACTCCAACACCCTGCTGGTGGGTGTTTTCCCTCCTCCATGAGGCCCTTCCACCCACATCCATGAGCAGGCAGCAAAGCCCTAACCCCACCCCTCCTGGGAGGGCCTCTGGCTATTCCTGCTCCACCCCCAAATAAAAAAATACTCCATTTTTAAAATCAAGGTTATGTTTTTCTGCTGTTGAGCTCAGCCAGGAATTAAAACAAACTCTGTTCCCTTCACAGAACTGCTCTCTGCTTGACTTTAGAGGGGGCAGGAGGAGGTTTCAAATCAGTTAAATCCCTTCAACTCTAAAACTACCCTCCAGCATCAAAGTCCTATGGCATGTCTTCTCACATCTAACATGATGCTTAACAATGCTGCCTTCAGAGCTGGGTAGATGAGGAACTGAAGCAACAGTGAACAACAGCTAAGCTTCATTACTTCAGTGTCTTGCTTCTTTTATAAAAATGTGCATCACTAATGCTCTCACTAGATTTTTTTTTCCTAGAGGATAAACCACCTGTTGTTATCAGCTGGTGGTCCAGCCTTCAGCCTTTCTGCTATTGTCAGTCCTTAGTTGGTTGTGGAGCCCTGCTAAGGATTTTGGTTATGTGTATGTGTGTGTGTGTGTGTGTGTGTTGAATTTGACAGGCACATCTTCCTGTCCATCTTCAGGAAGATGGCATCCCATTGCATCATCTTGTTTTTTGTTTTCCATTATGACTATCTGGTCTAGTAATTATTGCCTTAAAAACTGATAATGTTGACAGTTGACTAGTACCCATGGCACCGTCTCTTCCCAGTTTTTTTTACATGTATACATATGTATGGTGAACATGGACATATGGATTTCTGTAAGGGTGAGATCTGTGTACCTATGTGTGAAAGACAAATGTTGATGTTGGGTAGTTTCCTCAGTTGCTGGCCATTTTCTTTTCACTAAGACAAAGGGGCTTTTTGTTGTTGAGCTCAGAGCTTGTTTGGCTAGTTTAGCTAACTTGTCTGACTTGACCTGAAGATCTCATATTTGCTGGGATTACAAATGGGCCACCAAACACACACAATGTTTATGTGGGTATTGGGGACCCACTTACTGGGTCTCACACATGTAAAGCAATCTCTTCAACCCCTATGATATCTCTCCTGCTCCCTTCTCAGATTTAAGTGATCAGTGACATATCTCTTCAGTGGAGTTGATAGACTTTTGTAGACACAGGACCAGGACAGCTCTGCTTCACTGCAGTTGGTTCTTATCATGCCTCAGTAATTGCTTCTATAATACTCTCAAGTGATATAGCACATAAATGGGCAGACACACACACACACACACACACACACACACACACCACCCTTCCATTATTCAAGCACAGGTGGATTTTTGTCTCTCCCATAGATAAATGATGTAACTATTTGGGATTTGAGTATAAAATGTGTCAGTCCACTTCCCTGGTACTACTGGCATCTGGAAGGAAAAAGAGAATGAGATAGTTGCACAGAAATGGAGTCCATCTCTGACCAAAGACTGAGTGGGGCAGAGGAGAGCCCCAGCTATGTTTCAGGAGGTAAAGCACACACTAAGCACCAACTGTGTCCTCAGCTCTGTTCCACAAGTCGTTACAGTCTTGACTGAGAGTTCATCCAAGTGGCCTGCATTCGTAGCTTTCTGTATCTTATGTGTATTTAGCTGTGAAAGGCTGTATCAGAAACCACTAATCCAAAATGGTACTTTTAATTTCAAGTGTCTTACAGAATTTAATATTTTTTTATCCCTGCTGAATTAATATTAAGGCCACAAGAAAATCAAGACTAGAGGATTGTGTATATTTGAACATAACTGCAATGTTAGCAGCTAACGAATGTTCTCTTGCTGAATCTTAAACATGGGCCCATGTGGAAAGTGCTGTCATTTTGGAACTGGCAAGACAAGGGGCAGGATAGTCAACAAATGGAACCAAGAATCCTGCTGAAAATTTTCAGTGTCCCATCAATGCCTATTATCACTCTTAGGCTCTGGCAAGGAACTTCACCTTCCACAGGTGGCTGTTCTGTCATTACAATTCAGGTCTTAAAGTTCATTGTCAAGTACATCTGATTCCCCTTCCATCTGGGACTGATTTGCATCTGTCCTATAGTTGACTATTCCCAGGTAAACAGCATGCTCCCAGGGAACTCTGATGCCATTCTGAGTGTTCCAAACTTTCCACAAAAGACATCCACTTAGATTCTGGTACAGTAATCCTGTTTTCATTGCTAGGGTTTTCTAAAATATGGCTTTGTATTTTTTCAGTGTGTATGCCTGTTTATAACTGCCCACACCTAGACAGTCATGGAAGATAAAACCTGCTTCTCCACTTTGTTTGTTCCATGACTCCTCTCTGATGGACCTCACCGGGGGCAGGACTTGTGGTTTAGCTCAGTATTGGAATAGCAAGCTTAAGACTGGATTATCTCTGTACCACAGCAAAGGAGTGGGAAAGAAGGGAGAGAGGCAAAGATTATCTGGTACTGTGCTTTGTACACAAAACTAGTGAGTTCTCAACAGACTAGTATATCTGAACATTAACTTCAATGTTCGCAGCTAATGAATGCTCTCCTGCTGAATCTAAACATGGGCCCACATGGCAAGTGCTGTCACTTTGGGGCTGGTAAGACAAGGTGCAGGCTAGTCAACAAATGGAACCAAGAATCCTCGAGCTTGCTATTTCAATACTGACTAGTGGTTCTCAACCTTATTGTTCATCACCTCCTGTGTAGGTGAATACTAATATTGTTTAAAGCTAGATTAGTGAGGTTTTCTTCTGGATGCTAATTTATGCTAATGAGCAGGAAATCAAACAAGTTTTATTTGTTGTTGTTGAGTGCTTTTTCCCTTTAGCAAGTCATTTTAATATGAACTTCATGGCCATCTGTGTATTTGTGTAAATCAGGTGGGAATTCAGAACTTCCTTCCAACCCAAATAGTGAAATGAGCGAAGTCATCAACATGCATTAATTATCAGCCTGCCAGAAAAAGACTGGAGGGCAAGATTAATATTCTTTATGCAAGGTAAAATGAAAAACAGATTAGACTTTACAACCGAGCAATTTCATAGTTAAAATACTAAAGGAGTGTTAATGGTCTAAAACAGAAACTCAAGAAACAGGAATGTGTGCTAGGAAAGCTGTCCACAGAGAACAAAAACATCCAACTTCTAGCATTAAGCTAAGATGAAAATGACTCAGCCAGACTGACTGATATCAGTTGGTTTACAAAATGCCTTCCTGCATTGTATACCCATGGCTGACATCAGTAGTTGATCATGGCAACAACTTTTCATGTCTTTCCACGCAGATGCTCATAGTTCTTCTGAGGTAGCCTCTAGACTAGTGGTTCTCAACCTTCCTAATGCTGTGACCCTTTAATACAGTTCCTCATGCCGTGGTGACCCCAACCACAGTTATGAGTCTTAATGTCATACGTAATATCCAGCATCCTGTGGGTTCCCCCATGGGGGTTGTGACCCACAGTTTGAGAACCATGGCTCTAGACACTGTATTTCATGAGTGATAGTGTAGATTATCATCCAACAAACATTCAAAGAAATTTCACTCCTCCTGCAGGTAAAGCACATGTCCCTGCCTCACTCACACTGAACACTGCTATAAGCAGTGGGATATGTTGATGAGATGGGCCTTCAGCAAGCCTGGGTGATCTGACCTCTGGCTCTTGCCCCAGTATCTGCTGTGGGTAACCATGAGCTCTGCAAATTGGGGCCCATAGTGGATGGTCATGGAGCATGGGTGAGTGCCATCAGCCTGAGGCAGATCACAGGTAAAGGGAGAAGATGTTTTTAGCTGTAAGTCACTGAGTGAGGCTCAGTCCATCTCAGATGAACCTTGTTATCCTTAAAGAAGGTCAAGGACTAGAATGAAGGAAACGAGTAAAATAAAGTGGACACATCATTCAGAATTAATGAGGATCTGGTAGAAGAGGAAACCATGCTGGAAGCATGAGGCATGTGACCAGACCCAGTTTTCTAGACTCCTTGGTACAGGGTCAGAGGCATTGTCTCTAGGAAACTATAAGATACCAAGGAAAGGGAGCACCAAGATGGAGGTGTGTAATGACCTAGAAGCACAAGGTAGCGAAAGTCTACCAGGCATGATAGAACACATGAAAGTCTAAGGATAAAGTCTCAGTATAAGAAGGCTATCCAATTATTTGACCTCCAACAAAGCACTCTTGCACGGGAGGTTGTTTTGGCCACAGAATCATCTGGAAGAAGCTTGAAGAAGCTTGGAAAGTGATGTGAGTGAGATGTGAGAGCATCACTGAAGGGCAAGCCTTCAGCAAAGGAAGCTGATCCCTGGGGTTGGGAGGGGGATGCTGCCACCTGGTTGGATTAAAGAGATGATGTGCATCTTCTTTGGCTTAATATTTAGCAAGCACGCACACACACACACACACACACACATGAAAAAGAACAGAGAAAACAGTCTTACAGAGCAGCACCCTCTTGCTCCTTCTCACCTGTTTCAGTACATGGGAAGCATTCAATAAATATTTTTGACAAGTGAATGAAAAAAAACACATAAATGAATCTTAAACACATCACATTAATGCTGATAATATTATAGTTTACTAACAAAGGAATTAACCATAGGTAAGTAAAAGTCATTTAAAAAAATCAGAAGTAAGGTTGATCTTAAACTCTTGCCACCTGGCATTCATCAGTTCATTTAACAGATTGGATGTTTGGCATGTGCAAGTGATGGTGTGCTCAGTGTAGATGAAATGATATAGTTCAGGCCTTGCTCTTGGGAAAGCTGGTGAATGAATGACACACTTAAATACACATGCTCAAACATACGTGCAAATGTAAGAATTCTAATAAGACTAAGGAGCACTAGGAAAGCAAGTCAGTGAATGTTTTAGAGAGGAGGATCAGAGAAACTCCCTTAAACAAAAACATTCCCTGGAGGTACCATATGACATGCGTATATATGACAATAAACAAATGAGGTTGCATTATTCCCAGAGCCCTGCTGTGTAGCAGCCAGCTTAGTGACACATATGTACAGTCAGGTACTGAACTGAGCAAACTCTATTTTGGCAACTGGTCCTAGGACCCAGGAAACTCCCCAAACCATTATATCCTCTAAGCAAAAGGCTAGCAAATCACAATGAT
Source organism: Meriones unguiculatus (assembly GCF_030254825.1). Classification (NCBI taxonomy): domain Eukaryota; kingdom Metazoa; phylum Chordata; class Mammalia; order Rodentia; family Muridae; genus Meriones; species Meriones unguiculatus. The sequence goes on from NC_083350.1 coordinate 100,800,226, forward strand.
AAAGTCTTCCAAACTTGGCCGCTTGTTACACAGAGAAGGTTCTGGTTAGGTTCTGTAGAGACATTCAAACATACCAAGTAAATAATCCGTATATGATAACAGAAGATCCACAGTGGCAAACTCTGGGATGTTTGGTATTACCACCTGATTAATTTTGTCGATTCTGGCATTCTTCTTTCCAATCAGGAGGTTGACTGCAAGCACAGATTCACTGGCCTGGAATGAACATATTAGGATTCATGTTATGTGTTAGTAAAGGCTGTGGCTTGACCCTGCCCCTACAAGTTTGTGTGCTAGGAGTTTGATCCCCACTATGACACCAGGAGGAGGGCGAATTTTTTTAGAGCGATGATTAGGTCAAGAGAGCCCAGCCCTAAAGCATGGTTGCCAAGAAGGCTCCTTCTAACAGGAGAAGCTGTCTCCCCATTTTATTTCTGTTCTTGCCCTTCTACCTTCTGTCATGCAATTATAGAGCAAGAAGGCCCTCGCAAGGTGCCAGCCCTTGATCTTAGACCTACCAGTCTCAAGAACTGTGAGTCAGTAGATCCATGTTTAACATGAATGTTTAACAGTATGATCTTCTGTTACAGAGCACAATATGGACAGAGATGGTAATCAGGAAGACATAAATTTATAAAATAATATTCAATATACATTGTGTGGTGCTTTGAAAGAAAATGGCTCCAGTGGCACTATTATGAGGTATGGCTTTGCTGGAGTATGTGTGGCTTTGTTGGAGGAAGTGTGTCACTAAGGGTGGACTTAGAGGTCTCAGAAGCTCAAGCCATGCCTAGTGGCTCAATCTTTTTCTGCTGCCTGCCGATCTGGATGTAGAACTCTCAGCTCTTTCTCTACCATCATATCTGCCTGCACACTGCCATGCTTTCTACTGTGATGATAATGGACTAAATCTCTGAAGTTGTAGGCCAGCCTCAATTAAATGTTTTCCTTTATAACACCTTCAGTGCTCATGTATTTCTTTGCAAGAATAGAAACTCTAAGATACATTGGAAGAAACAAAAAATCACAACATGAAAAAATAATATGTGATCCCCGACATGTGAAATATGCATCACAGTCAAGCGAACTGGTTAGCTTTGACAGTTTAATTAATGTATAAGTCACTTTAAATAATCTACATTACACAGTTGTGACATGCATTTGCGAAAATGTTGAACTGGTATAGATGTATATGCAACATCTCATTAAGGGAAAATGGAAACCATTGTGTCTGGTTACTAGCTATTATAAATGCTACACAGGTGTGGAGACTGTTTCTAAAGCCTCCAAACAGATATGGCAGATAGAAATCCCTCCGCAAGCATAACTTCTTTCTCTAAAGCACATGCAATGGATTGCTATGTCAACTGATAGATGGAGAGCACAGGAAAGATAACAGAGTAGCAACAATGGAGGAAACAGGCGAGGCAGCAGGAGAAGTCATTCATGAAGGACCTGGCCAGGACAACAGGAAAAGTCAACAGCAGATAACACAGGCAAGACAGCAAGGAACATTATCAACGGAGGACACAGTCAAAGCAACAATGGAGGACAAATACAACAGGAAAGTCAATACAAACACACTAACCTGTGTAGCCGCTCGTATTGCAATCCAGGCCAGTGTGCTGCACATCTCAAATCGACTTGCTACTGGTTCCTTAACAGAGCTATGCCTTCTGGAAATAGTCTAATACATTAAATAGAAAGCATTTAGGATAAAGAGTATCTAAGTGTTTCTTGACAAACATTCTCATTATCTCCAGATGACAAGTTGATGAAATAATAGGCATCAAGAAGTACAATATATTATTGTCATGAAATGATATTTAAAATACATCAGAAAGAAAACTATGTGTTACAAACTTGTACACATGATCCTACTTTTTCAAAATGTACTCACATAGTTCTATACATATAAGCAGAAAGTACTCCAAGTCTTAAGTAATTGCATTTTCTCTAATTTTCTCTAATGAGTATACATGAATTATGTGTTAAGTTAAAAAATATCTTTTGAAGTGATGTCAAATGAATTTTAATATAGATTATTTACACAAAATATATTGTGGGGAAAGGGAACAGAAATGAGAATCTGTGCTGCTTTTCTGTTGTTTTGACATGGGTCTCGTAGCCCTGTTGGCTGCAAACACAAGATTCTCTGGACTCAGCCTCCTGAGTGACTCAGCAGATTTTGATATTAATTTTTGTTCTGAAAAGTGCTAAAGGGGCTAGAAAAAAGTAAAGAAAGAATGAAATAGACACACCTAAGAGTAGAAGATGGCTGGAAATAATCAAACTCAGGGCTGAAATCAATGAATTAGAAACAAATAAAACAATTCAAAGAATCAAGGAAACCAAGAGCTGATTCTTTGAGAAAATCAACAAGACAGACAAACCCTCAGCTAAACGAACTAAAAGGCAGAGAGACACTAATCAAAGCAACAAAATCAGAAATGAAAAGGGGAACATAACAACAGACAATGAGGAAATCCAAAGGATCATTAGGTCCTACTTCAAAAACCTCTATGCAAAAAAATTGGAAATTTAAATGAAATGGACAATTTTCTTGATAGATTCCATTTATCAAAGTTAAATCAAGATCAGGTAAATAAGTTAAATAGTCCTATATACCCAAGGAAATAGAAGCTGTCATCAAAAGGCTTCTATCCAAAAAAGTCTCAGGGCCAGATGATTTAAACACAGAATTCTACCAGATCTTCAAAGAAGAGCTAATTCCAATACTCTTTAAACTATTTCACAAAATAGAAAAAGAAGGAACATTACCAAACTCATCCTATGAGGCCATAGTTACCTTGATACCTAAACCTCACAAAGACCCAACAAAGAGAATCTCAGACCAATATCTCGTACAAACATTGATACAAAAACACTCAATAAAATGCTTGCAAACCAAATCCAAGAACACATCAAAGATATTATCCACCAAGTAGGTTTCATCCCAGGCATGCAGGGGTGGTTCAATATGCAGAAATCCATTAATGTGATCTACCATATTAACAAATTGAAGGAGAAAAACCACATGATCATCTTCTTAGATGCTGTAAAAGCATTTGACAAAATCCAACACCCCTTCATGTTTAAATAGTTTTGGAGAGATCGGGGATATAAGGCACATACCTAAATATAGTAAAGACAATATATAGAAAACCAATAGCCCGCATCAAACTAAATGGAGAGAAACTTAAATAAATCTCACTGAATTCAGGGAGAAGGAAAGGCTTCCCACTCTCTCCATAGTGATTCCAGTACTTCATAGTACTGGAAGTCCTAACTAGAGCAATAAGACAACTAAAGAAGATCAAGGGGATACGAATTGGAAAGGAAGAAGTCAAAGTATCACTGTTCATAAATGATATGATAGTATACATGAGAGACCCCAAAAATTCTACCAGAGAACTCCTTCAGCTGATAAACAGCTTCAGCAAAGTGGCTGGATACAAAATTAACTAAAAAAAAAAAATCAGTAGCCTTTTTGTATACAAAAGACAAAGTTGCTGAGAAAGAAATAAGGGAAACAATACCCTTCAAAATAGCCACAAATAACATAAAGTACCTTGATATAACTGTAACCAATAAAGTGAAAGACTTATAGGGAAAAAACTTCAAGTCTCTGAAGGAAGAAATTGAAGAAGATATCAGAAGATGGAAAGATCTCCTATGTTCATGGATTGGTAGAATTAACATAGTGAAAATGGCCATCCTACCAAAAGCTAAACAACCCCCTATAATAAAACAACTTCTGGAGGTATCGCCATCCTTGATCTGAAGTTGTATCATAGAGCAACAGTAATAAAAGTGGCATGGTTCTGGCATAGAAACAAACTGCAGGATCAATGGAATCTAATTGAAGACCCAGAAATGAACCCACATACCTACAGACACCTGATTTTTGGCAACGAAGCCAAAACCATATAATGTAAAAAAGACAGCACCTTCAATAAATGGTGCTGGTATAATTGAATGTCTATATGAAGAGAAATGCAAATGAATCCATACTTATCACCTTGCACAAAACTATAGTCCAAGCAGATCAAAGACCTCAACAAAGCACCAGACACACTAAACCTGTTAGAAGAAAAAGTGGCGAAGAACCTTGAATACATTGGCACAGAAGATAACTTTCTGAACAGAACACCAAGAGCTCAGGCTCTAAGATCACAATCAATGGGACCTCATGAAACTGAAAAGCCTTTGTAAAGCAAAGGACACAGTAAACAGAACAAAATGACAGCCTACAGACTGGAAAAAGATCTTCACCAACCCTACATCTGACAGATGGCTAATATCCAAAATATATAAAGAACCCAAGAAATTAAACATCAAGAAACCAAATAATCCAATTAAAATATGGGGTACAGGGCTAAACAGAATTCTCAACAGAAGAATATCAAATGGTGGAGAAACACTTAAAGAAATGCTCAAAGTTCTTAGTCATGAGGGAAATGCAAATCAAAATGACTCTGACATCCCATTTCATACCCACCAGAACGGCTAAGATCAAAAACTCAAGTGACAGCACATGCTTGAGAGGATGTGGAGAAAGGGGAACCCTCCTCCATTGTTGGTGGGACCACAAAGTTGAACAACAACTTTGGAAACCAATCTGGCCCTTTCTCAGAAAACTGGGATTAATGCTACCTCAAAACCTAGCTCTACCACTCCTGGGCATATATCTGAAAGATGTTCAACCATACAACAAAATATCCTTCATTTGCTCTACTGTATTTATAGCAGCTTTATTTGTAATAGCCAGAATCTGGAAATAACCTAGATGTCCCTCAACTGAAGAATGGATACAGAAAGTGTGGTACATTTACATGATGGAACACTGCTCAGCTGTTAAAAGCGAGGGAATAATGAAATTTTCAGGCAAATAGATGGAACTAGAAAAGATCATCCTGAGTGAGGTAACCCAGAAGAAGAAAGACTCGCATGGTATATACTCACTTATAAGTGGATATTAACCATATAATATAGGATAAACATTAAAATCTAGAGACCTAAAAGAAGCTAAACATCAAGGAGTTCTCTAGGGAAGATGCTCAATTCTCATTCAGAAGGGAAAACAGGATAGACAATGGAAGTAGTAGAAGACAGGGAACAGGATGGGAGCCTACCAGAGATGTTGTCTAAAAGACTCCACCCAAGAGGGGATTGAAGCAGATGCAGAGACTCACAGCCAAACTTTGGCCTGAGGGCAGGAAGTCTTATGGAAGAGCAGGGATATAGAAGAACCCAGAGGGGACTGGAGCCCTGCAGGAAGACTAACAAAGCCAAAAATGTCTGGGCCCAGGGGGGACTGCAGAGACTGATGCATCAACCAAAGACCATACATTGAGAGGACCTAGACCCCCTGCTCAGATGTAGCCCATAGACAGCTCAGTCTCCAAGCAGGTTCCCTAATAAGGGGAGAAGAGGCAGCCTCTGATGTGAACTCAGCTCCCTGCTCTTTGATCACTTCACCCTGCCGGGGACACTTAGCCAGGCAACAAAGAAAGAGGATCCAAACATTCCAGTGGAACCTGATAGGCTAGGGTCAGACAGTACATAGATGGACTTCCCCTATCAGTGGACTTGGGGAGAGGAATACAGAAGAAAGAGGGAGGGTGGGGCCAGCAGGAGATGAAGGAGGTAGATGGCTACAATTGAGATACAAAGTGAATAAATGGTAAAAAAAACTAATAATAATAACAAAAAATGAAAAATGCTAAAGGGATTTTTCATCACGCCATAGAATAATAGAAAAATAAACCACAAATAGGGACAGTTTTTTACTATGAGTACATCTATATCTCGACAAGATGTTTAATGCTCCCCGGCAAACATGGTAACTTATACCTTTAATGAAACTTAAGTAAATAAGCTTTAATTGAGTTTTTAAATATTTAAGTAATTAGACCAGGCATGGTAGCATATGCCTTTAATTCCAGTGGAGGCAGAGGCAGGTGGATCTTAGCTGCTCTGTTGAGCAAGTTCCAGGACAGTCAGGGCTATACAGAGATACTCTATCTTGAAAAACAAACAAACAAAAATTAAGTAATTAGACCCTAAGTTTTAATTAAATAAATATTTAATTAGACCCTAAGTTTTAATTTTTGGATATGCATGTTTGACTATTTCTTTATTCTTCAATAATACCGAAGAATTAAACATATAGTAACATGAAGTATGTCAATGACTTACTTCTGTTTACAAGACTCGTGGAAAGAAGTGAGGCCCTAGATGCCAGGAACACTGAGTCACTGGATAAAACGGTCTGAGGTGGCCATCCTCCACAAGTGACAGGTTTGGAGAGAAGGATACCAGGAGAGATTTCTCTATGGGTGTCTACACGGTACAGCTCTGCCCAAGATAAGGCCCTATGGGCAACCGTGCACACTCTGGGGTAGCAACAACTACCTCACCAGCACTAGTAATTTACCTACTGTGAGTCTGGAAGAAAGACTGACAGCGTGAATTGAAGAATCCAGAGTAAGGATTGCAAATGCGGATACAGACACTGGGAAATGCAGCCACTTTCACATGTACACTCATACACATTCAATTTTTAAACACAGGAAGTTTAATGCTACAAAAACATGGATGCACAAAAATATGCAATGTTTGTGAGGAAAACATGATTGAGAAGGTTGGACTTGGGCTCAAAATTGAATTTTAAAAAGGACTGGGGAAAGGATAGGACAGGCTCTCTCTTTTAGATGAGAGGTGTCAACATTGCACAGCCCATAGGACCAGAAAAGAAAAAGAAAAAACAAACAAACAAACAAACAAACTGGAATGATTGGAAATAAAGACATAAAAGCAAGATGTGATCCTATATACAAAAAAATCCTAAGGTGCACTATACCTGTACACACACACAATTAAAATCAACAAACTTGTTCAGTGAAGACATGGGATATAAAATTCAATAATACATGCAAATCAATTACACTTCTATGGAGATAATTTATGTTCCTGGTGTCTTCAGATTGTTAAGAACTGTCACCAGATTACACTATAGCATGAACAGAATTCCTCAAAACAATCCAATTCATTCTTCTTTGCATGAATTGGGAAGCGGACTGGAAAATGTGTGTGAGAGAATGAACATCTCCAAGTACTAAGAATTTTGAAGGTGAATCATGGAGCTAGAGGACATGAGCTCTGAAACCAGAAATCTTACCAGAAGCTACAGAAACAGAGAATGAAGCATCCGTAAAGGTGGACATGAAGATCAGTGGAGTCTAAGGATCTTAGAATGCCACTTAAAACATCTACAAAAACAAGGGAACTCATTCTTGAACTTCATAAAAATTAAAAACCCCTGTCTCTAAACACCACAAGCCACCAGCTGGGAGGAAATATTTGCAAAGCATACATCCAGTAAGAGATCTGTGTCTAGAATACGTATACATGAAAAAAAAAAAAAAAAAGATGTCACAACTGATATTTCTCTTTGAACTATTTCCCCCACGTAACTGCTTGGAAAATCCCATTCCTTCTTCCAAATTCGATGAAAGAGAATTAGTTTGTCCCCATCTTTGGCATGTTGTGTTTCCAATCCTTACCAAAGTGTCATTCAATTGTGTCTTTCCCTTGCTTAACTCTGGAAAGTGAAGGATGCACCTGGTACTGCATTAAGCCCTTCAGAAAAATGTTTGGCTAATGGACAGATAAATAGAGGCTCAGAAAATAGTTAATTGGATTTAACTGATGATTACTGGGTGATCTACTATATAGAAAATGCCTAATGAAGAATCTAGATGTTGTGTAAAAGTTACGTCAAGTTAACGGTACTTAATGCATCCTGCTCAATACTTCATGTTCCCAGCCACACTAAAAAGGCATTTATGGCCATCTCCATGTCAGAGGAGGCGAAGCAAGACTTCTGAAGTCACTCCAGTATGTCAGGCTGAGATCTGAGCCCAAGACTGTACTGCTTTCATGCCATTAGAGGTGACACAATACTGTTGTTTGTTTTGTTTTACATTTTATTTTCTTATTTGGAGGGTGCATTATGCCACAGTATACATGTGGGGTCACAGGGCAATTTGCTCTAGGTTGGTTCTCTCCTGCCACATGAACCCTGGGAATAAGGCTTGGTGGCAAGTGCCTTCACCAACTGACTTGCTTAGCGGCCCCAGTCATGTTTTTTTTTTTTTTTTTTAAAGGTTTTTAAGCGTTTTTGTGTTGTTTCTATTAAGACAAATTTCAAAAGTTAAAATTCAATAGCCCAAATATGCCTGAATGGGTGTTTTTATTTGTTTTGGCCTATTTTCTGTGCCTCCGGTAATTTTATAACTTGCTAAAATATTTATGTGATATTAAGACATACCAATCTTATAAAATTATAGTGCTTTCCCCCTTCAAATCCTACTTCACGTTCATAATTACAAGCCCAGGAAGCAATGTTACCCATGTATTCTACTACTTTGCCACTACTATGAAAACCACTTGTTTTTCTCTAATGAGCAAAATTTTTTCTCATACCACCAGAGCAACCATTCCTAGTTTATAGTCATTTTGATTTTTTGTTTAAATATTTTAATTTATTTATATTACTTTTTATTCCTTGTCCATTTGTGTTTATATATAGGTAAATGCATGTGAGCTTTTTGGTGGCCTCAGAAATCAGTCATTGGATCCATTTAGAGCTGGGCTTATCTGCTGTTGAGAGCTAGTAACCAAACTCGGGCCTTTGCTAAAGCATCTCTCCAGTCCCACAGATTTCCTTTTATTTTGTTTTATTTTTTATTAATTACAATTTATTCACTTTGTATCCCAACTGTAGCCCCCCTTCATCATCCCCTCACAAACCCACCCTCTCTCCCTCTTCTCCATCTATGCCCCTAGGTTCTCCACCCCTTCCATCTGACCCTAGCCTATCAGATCTCATCAGGAGTGACTGCATTGTCTTCCTCTGTGGCCTGGTAAGGCTGTACTCCCCTCAGAGGGAAGTGATCAAAGAGCAGGCCACTGAGTTCAAGAAGGAGGACCTTGGGTAAGATGATCAATCCTCATTCTGAAAGGCAAATGAGATGAACATCGGAAGGAGAAAACAGGGAATAGGACAGGAGCTTACCACACAGGGCCTCTGAAAAACTCTAGTCAGCAGGGTATCAAAGCAGAACGTGAGGCTCATAGCCAAACTTTGGGCAGAGTGCAGGGAATCATATGAAAGAAGGAGGAGATAGAAAGACCTGGAGCGGACAGGAGTTCCACAAGAAGAGAAAGAGAAAAAAAAAATCTGGGCACAGGGATCTTTTCTGAGACTGACACTCCAACCAAGGACCATTCATGGAGAAAACCTAGAACTTCTGCACAGATGTAGCCCATGGCAGCTCAGTGTCTAAGTGAGTTCCCTGGTAATGAGAACAGGGATGGTCTCTGACATTTTGATTTTTTAAATGGTGGTACCCACCTAAGGCAGCTATCATATAAATAATTCTACTGGTTAAATAAATTTGCCTAAAACTTTTTTCATTAATTTATTCTTTGTTCATTTTACATCCCAAATGCAACCCCACTCCCTCCTCTCCTCTCAGTTCCACCCTCCCAACCATCTCCCCACCCCTACCCCCTCCTGCCCAGGTACCCACCGACCCTGGCACATCAAGTCCCATCAGGACTAAGTGCCTTCTCTTTCACTGAGGCAAAACAAGGCCGCCCTGCTAGGGAAATGGGATCCAGAGAGACGCAACAGAGTCCAAGTCAGACACAGTCCCTGCTTCAGTGATTAGGGGACCCACTTGAGGACCCAAGCAGCCCATCAGCTTTATATGTGTAGGAGGCCTAGGACCGGTCTATGCATGTTCCTTGGTTCGTGGTTCAGTCTCTATGAGCCCCTAAGGTTAGCTGGCCATGTAGGTCTTCTTGTGATGCCCTTGACCCCTCTAGCTCCCTCAATCCTTCCCCTAACTCTTCCACAAGACTCTCTGAATTCTGCCTAATGTTTGGCAGTGGGTCTCTCCATCAGCTGCTGGATGAAGCCTGTCAGATGACAGTTATGCTAGGTTCCTGTCTGCAAGGATAGCAGAGTATCGTTAATAGTGGTTTGGCTCTCTCCCATGGGGTGGGTCTCGAGTTGGGCCAGTCTCTGGTTGGCCATTCCCTCAATCTCTGTTCCATCTTTTATCCCTGCACATCTTGTAGACAAATTTGGGGCCAACAGTTTTGTGGGTGGGTTCATGTGCCCCTCCCTCCACTGGAAGTCCTGCCCAGCTACAAGCAACAGACTCAAAGAAGCTAAGTAACAAGGTGGGGCTCAAGGGATGACGCTTGATTCTCACTGAGAAGGGGAAATAAAATAGATATCAGAAGTGGAAGAAGGGGGAGCTGGGTGATAGGGGGAGTGGAGAGAACAGAGGTGGGGGATCCGACGAAGGAAGAACAGAGATGGGCAGCGAGAGGGTTGGGAGAGAGAAGGGAAATTAGTGTTGGCGCATCCATGGGATCTGGGATGGGGGAGGCTCCTGGGGAGACATGGGGGTAGCCCTAGCCGAGACTCCTAGTAGCAAGAGATACTGAGACTGAAGTGGCCACATCTTGGTGTCTAAAACTTTTAAATCATGTTTTGACACCTCAAAAATTAGCCAGTTGCAGTGGCTCATGCCTTTAATCCCAGCATTGGGAGGCAGAGGCAAGTAGAAGTCTGTGCTTAAGGCCAGCCTGGTCTACATAGAATTTCAAGACATCCAGGGCTATGCAGAGAGACCATATCTCAAAACAAACAAACAAAAATTTTAAATACATATTTAAAAAAATACATATTTGTATTCCAAATCTAATCTGAAAAGATATCCTCCCAGAATGAATAATAAAGTATGAAAGTCTACCACAGTACAACAATAACCATGTCAATCAATGCAGCCTGGCTCATTTCTGCCACTAGGCTCTCCCTCAGTCAAGACCCTTGCTCCTGCAGTGGTCTATGCACACCAGCAAACCTCAGTCTGTTAGAAACCCCAAACCTCAAGCCTGCTTCCTAAGTGATGGAGTCATTATCTGCCTTCAGCAAGATTTGGGGAGATGTTTCTGCACCTCGATATCCAAGCACTACCGTGGCTTGTGCATCCTCCTGTGTAGTGCTCCCTCCTTACCTAACACTTCCTGCCATGACCTCACAGCGAAGTGACACCTTCGGTTGCCATCTTGAACCCACATCATGCACCACCTTCATTTACCATTCCAGCAACCCAAATAATTTCCTCATTGTAAGTTTCCATACCAAGGGCCTTCTCTTCTCTTTCTTCTCCCTTGTTCCCTTCGTTCACTGTCTGTTATCTTAAAGTCTGTTTTCCCACACGAGCTCTATGAGAAAAGGGACTATGCTGATTTGGGCACTGACTTATGATCTTCTAGAAGAGCGGCTTGATCAAAGGAGGTGCTTGATACATCGGTGAGGAATGACTGGTCCCGCCAGGTCACATTAGTTTAAAAATGTACCACTTGTACATTCCTATATTCTCCTGAGCATTCCTGACCACTCATTGCTTTTGAGTATTTAGTTAGCATTCTGTGTGCACCATTTTAACAAGCAGAAACACCTAAATGAAATCAACTTCCAGAGACTTACAGTCTCCAGAGAGGCATTTGGCTGCAAGTATGACTAAGAGGTAATGAGTTAAAGTCTTCAAGTCATGTAGGAAAAATCCTCATTACTTCAGCAGTGCAGAATTACTCAAAACAGCCAAAGTCAAGTGGCTTCTAATTCCTATAAATGCAGAAGTTACCTTGATTGCTGATGTTGCTGAAACCTTCTTCCTTGGCTTCTTCAGATGGAAATACATCAGGGCAATTTCTAGGTAGGAATCCCTTATCAACCTAAAATGATATGACATTAGCCTTACCTTCCCTGCTCTCTTACACAACCTCTTTGTAGTTTTTGCCTACAATGTCTGGGAAAGTAAACAGGAGGAATAGAGACCTGATAGGCTAGGGTCAGATGGAGAGGGAGGAGGTCCTCTACATCAGTGGACTGGGGAAGGGGCATGGGAGGAGATGAAGGATGGAAGGAAGGCAGGATTGAGAGGGAACAAGGGTGGGGCTACAGCTGGGATACAAAGTGAATAAACTGTAATAAATAAAATATTATATTAAAATTAAAAAAATAGACCAACAAGTTTCCTCCTAGCTGATGCAAACTCTTGGGGAGTGTTCAGCATTCCATCTGTCTTGTGCTAGCAACATCCCAGGCTATAACTGATGCGAAGCTTAGCCAAGGCCTCTCTGGAATGTTTCAGCAAAGTAGTCATTAAAGAAATCTCATTGAAAGAAGCCATCCTTGAAAAGCAGGTCTCTGTCTACTCTAGTAATGGTCAGATCTAAATATGTACTATCAAAAGTACCAGTTGAGGCCTCTTGGGTCCATGCTAATCTAACAGTGCCTTCCCCTCAACACGGAGGTAGTTTCTGTACAGAATTAGCTAGACTTATGGATGGCTACAGAGACTGTAGAAATAAGTTCTTCTGAACTCTTTCACATACAAGGTAGGATATTCTAGTTGTAAGCCAAGTCCAGGGGAACTCCTTACAGTCTTGATACAGACAGGAGACCTATGTCTAGGAAAGAACCGGTTTGTGGCCAAGAATGCCACTTTGATGAATAGGAGGCATCTAGTCTTTTCCTGTAAAGGAGGCCTTAGGTCAGAGCTAAGAGCAACAAGCTTGAGAAGTAAGTCAATAAACTTGGATGAATGAATCCCAGCGCATGAGCTCCACCATGACGAAATCTCTCATTCATCGCCTTCTTTAACTTTCTGTGTGCTACCACACAGAACTCAGACAACACAGGAGTAGTTCTACAAGAATGAGATGTCATTACCCCGAGTTCTGATCATTTCCCAGGCTTATTTGAATAGCGTCAAAAAAACTCTCTACTTGTGAAACTGGAGACTTCTCATCCATCAGCATTTGACGTTCTATTCTTCCTGAAAGAAGAAAAACACATAAAGATATAAAGATAGTTCCCCCCTTTTTTAAATCATTTATAATGGAAGAGCAAATATTTCATTCTGCAAACTCTGGAATCTGGATTGTTGTTTTTTGCAGGTCTGACTGTCACTCCTTAATGAAGTCTAAGCTAGGGGTGAAAGAACTAAAGCTTCCTTCCCCAGGAATGTCTGGAATGCTTCCAATAAAGACCCCTTTGGCTTCCCAACACCACTGGTTTTACAGCTTACTTTTCTCTGTGATTCCTCTCCTCTAACATCTTGTCCTTGTCTATTTCACAAATACTAAAAATATCTCAGCTGTAACCTTATGTTCATTGCAGCAGTATTCATAACTACAAAGAGATGGAGTAAGGCTGAGTGCTCTTTGAGGCTAAACAGATGCATCTACATTTTCACATATTTGTATATTATATGTATAATGTGTACATACATATAAATATTTTATATGTATATAATATATGCAATGCAATATATTATGTATTTACAATGTATACATATAAATACTATGTATATATTATATATTACATATATAATGTATGTTATTATCTAGCATAAAAAGAAAGAAATGCTGCCATTTGCACACATGAACCTGGGACACTATGCTAAGCAAAACAAACTAGGCACATATACAGCAAACACTGAATGATGTTACATATGTTAATTCATGAATCCAAGAAAGCTCCATTCTTGAAGTAGAGTGCCACTTTCTGAATTACAGAAAACAGGAAGGTGCAGATAACAGTTCAGTCAGGATGGATGAGTTCTATATAGCCTCGTAAACAGAGTGTATTATATACTTAGAAATTGCTAAGGAATTCTTAAATTATCATGCCACAGAATGAAATGACATATTTGGATAAGTTTAACTGGCTAGGTTTAATCACCTCATACTGTACATAAATACAGAAGCGTTACACTATACCTAAAATATTTAATTTTTGTCAGTTACAAGCAAAATTGTTAAGAGTTATAGTTTGGAGGGTTATGAGCCTAGAATTTTATGACTGAGCCATCTCTCCAGTCTAGTTTTCAAGTTTTAAAAATAAACTTAAAGCCAGACAGTGGTGGTGCACACCTTTAATCCCACCACTCAGGAGGCAGAGGTTGGCAAATCTCTGAGTCCAAATCTCTGAGTCCAAGGTCTGTAGAGCGAGTTCTAGGACAGCCAAGCCTACACAGAAAAACCCTGTCTTGAAAAACTAAAACTAAAGAAATGAATAAATAAGTGAATGAGTGAATGAATGAATGAATGGATGAAACTTAATGAAAAATAAATTCCTTTAAAAAGCCAGGAAATGCTCAAAAATACTTAGAGGTCATGTCAGAGTCCACCCCTTACTTTTCTCCCAGTAATCATGGCGGGTGACATTTTTCAAGTGCAGGAACTGAGAGAAGATCCCCTGTAGCAGAAATGCCAGGAAAGGGAGACCTACAGTCACCATGAGAAAGATCCACAGTTTTCACGCAGCAGGAGGGAAAGAGCCAAGTGGGGGTGGGCACAGGGTTCCCATCTTGATGCTCTCATCCACTAGCTGCTGGCATGTAAGATGTCACCACGCATGTGGCATGTCTAGCTCAGTAAGTGACTGCAATAGCCATCCTTTGATTTTTCTTGCGCCTACAATGGCCACGGTGAAATCATATGAATGCACCGTCTGTAAGTTCTAAAGGCAGCTGTTCTACAGTTACCACATTTTAATTTAATGTTATTTCTTACTTATAGGAAGTAACCAAACTATCTAATGAGCTAATTAAAATAGTGGAAGACACTAAATGTATTATTCTCATTTAATATTAAATCATTCTATTGTTTTAATTAATAATTGCAGTTTGTTTTATTAGTTATAATTTAGTAAGTATGTGTTTTAAGGGATTTGTTTTTAATTTCTTAATATTTTCCTTTATGTGAACAGATGATTTTGCCTGCATGTAGCGCTGTGTATCAGTGGGTACCTGGTACCTGCGGAGGCCAGGAGAGTTAATTAGATCCCCTGGAATTGAGGTTACAGCTATGTTTGTGCTAGGAATCAAGCCTGGGTGCTCTGGAGAAGTCAGTGACCTTAAATGCTGAGTCATCTCTCTAACATTAATTTTTAAATTATGTATGTATGGGAGGGAAGGATATATGTGAGCATGAGTGAAGGTCCCCACTGAGGCCAGAAGAACTTGTTGGAAACTATGAAGCTGGAGTTGTTCAGGTAGTAACTCCTCCTACCATGCATGCTGGGAACTGGATTCAGGTCCTCGGCAAGAGCATTACATGCTCTGACAACTGAGATATTTCTCCAGCCACATAATATGTGGTGAAGTAGCTGATGCTAACATTTTTTTTAAACCAAACATAAAACTTTATATGGGTACATCAATTAGTAGTAACTTTTTGTTTCAGTTATAACTTAATGAGAGGCTTTTACCAGAAACTGAGATTTACAGAGAGTATCGATGTGTCTTGTGATTGCCAAGCCTTTTTAACAACCTGTAGTTTTGACAGTCGAGAAGTTGCTTATTAATGATGTCGCAGTTCTACAACCTTCATCACAGTCTGATGCCAAGTACAGCTTACCTTTCTGAAACAGAATTTCAGCCTCCACCTCGTATTCCTCTGATGCTGTCCCCTTGCAGAGCGTCAAGGCCATCTCAAAGATGTGAAGGGTTGGCAGCCACTTAGTGAAGTCCTTCTTTTTGCTCCTGCGATGCACCTGCTTGGCCAATGTGTGTCCTAAACGCAAAACAGTTGGGCGGAGGCAAAACAACAAAGTCTTCGGTGTTCAGGGCAAGCCACTGTGTCTATGGACCTCCCTCCCAACTGTGCTCTAAGGCTTCAGAGTCTCAGGCAGCCAAGAACGTTTGAAAGAGCCACACCAGACAATATGTCAGTGAACTACAACTGGAATTTGATCTTTGATAAAACTCCAATGTGTTATCTTATTTTTAAAATCAACAATGGCCTCCAAGTCTTTCCAGTTCTCACCTTTTCATAGTGCTTATAAAACAACCTCCATGCTCTTAAGATGAGGCTGTTAATAGAATTATCTGGAAGTTGTATATTGTTTGCTATTGATATATTTGCATATATTAATAGGTAATATTTTATGTCTATTAAATGCACTGGTTACTCCTCATGTGATAGTATGTCATCATAACCAGATAAGAGAGCTCTTTTATAGACAAGAGGTAGATGGCTATTTGGGAGCTCTCATCTTTAATGCATAGAAAGATTACTGAATGAAAGAAACATTCTTATGTATTTATTTACTCATTTATTTATTTAGTTTTTTTGAGACAGGGTTTCTCTGTGTAGCCCTGGCTGCCATTGAACTCACTCTGTAGAGCAGGCTTGCCTCAAACTCATAGATAAGCCTGCCTTTCCCTCCCAAGTGCTGGGATTAAAGGTGCATACTGTCACCGCTCAGCTATGAAATATTGTTCTATACAGCATCAAATACTGACATTTGTCAAAAAATATCTCCTGCATGTTTGAATACCAGCTATGAAGTGAAAGAAAAGAATAATAAGAGCTAAGACTTGTTAAACGTTTCCCTGCATGCGAAGTACCATCTCATGGACTACACATGAACTGCCCCTGTGGCTCACTACAGTGAGTGGACAACATAATTATGTTATTATGCTCATTTGACAGAAGGCAGAGCAATGTCTCAAAGCTATAAGCAACTTGCCCAAGGTCACATGGCCATGATTTGAACCTAAAAGCAGCCTGGCCCCATCACCCACACCCCAAACTACAACACAGTATCTTAAGAGTGAGGTCATCGGAATATTGATTAACCAAGAATATAAATAGCAAGACAAGTAGTTACAATAACACATGACTGGTCACAGGAAAAGAAACTGTAAGACACTGCAAGCAAAACAGAAATCTGGTCTGTCTGGATCTTGGAAAGGCCTCAGAAGGCTTTCAGACCGCATGGTTATCTAGCTCTGTGGATAATAATCATAATACTTCAGTTTCATAAATATAATCTCAACATGCTATTTCCCATCAGAGGCTATCACAAAGGATTAAAAAGAGCAAGTAGCCGAATTCCTTTGATGCAATCTATACCATAAGGAGAAATGTTGAAAAAACTAGTGGCAGATGCCTTTGTGCTTCATAACATTGAAATGTTCTTTTTCCCTGTAAACACCAACTCTGAAAAAAAAAAAAAACTGTTGTGCAACTGACACTGTTGTGACAGAAAGGCACTGTGCTTTTGTTTTTAAGAGCTGTATTTAATATAATATAGTAGGAAGCAAGCTGTTCAGCTTCAAATGCATCTGCAAAGAAGCAACAGTATTGTCATTGACTGGTGACAGATCTTCAAGATTATTAAGTCTGAAAAGCCGAGAGTAGATTTGATTTTACACAGTCTGTGCTTTGAGCTCACGCAGAACTCAAATAATAAGTGAATGGGGCGGGGCTAAACATGCAGGGAGAAAATGGCTTGAGTGTGGTCACTGACTGAGCTGTAAAGACTGAAAGGCTAGTTGTATCAGCTCCACTGGTGAGGACGCTTATAGGGTAGAATGATCTGTGTAGTGACGCTCGTGTGCTAATGGTGAGCATTGAGAATAGATTTGAGGCCAAGAGAGATAAGGGGGAGATTCTGGGGAGATGGTATCTTGACAATATGCTTGTTGGCCTGCTTTTGTCAGTCTAGTCCTACTACTGATTCTCGTGGCTGAGCAGCTACTGGTACAGGAGGAAAGAAGGTTCTAGAAAGTGTCAGGTAACAGCAGAGACAGATACTATCAGGTGTCTGTCCTCTGAGTAAACAAGAACCTGAGAAAGAGAGTCAGTAAGGCTTGTGTCAAAGATCAGAGATGGTACTGTGAGGAGAGCCAGAAAGTATGTCAGTGAGTTCCAGAGAAGGGTAGCTGTGGCTGGCCGCCATCTGGATTTCCCAAGAATTATCTGACAATGGACTGAAACCTCTGAACTTCTGAGCTCAAAAATGCTGGCTGGTCTTTGTTATTTACTTTGGAGACTGAACTGAGACTCTTTAAAAGTTGACACAAAGCCAAGCCACACAAGCAAAACTTGTTCTTCTAACCAGCACTGGCAGACTGTCACAGCTAGACCTGAAGAAAAGTAAGCAGGCAAAGACTGCCCCAGGAAAATAGAACACAGCAACCATCAAGAGGAACACCATATGTAGTAGTAATGAGAAGAGATAACATGAGTGAAATTGAGGACAGAGAAATTGAATAACATATGCATACATACATGCATACGTACATACACACATACATACATATGCACATATACATACACACATAACACATACATATATACACACATGCATGCATACATATGAGCCTATATAGAAAAACAAGTTACCAGCTAATTTTGAGAGGGTGGCCAATGTCAAAAATATTATTTATTAAGAAGACCAATTAGATTAAGCTTACATCATAAGTTATAAAGATACTAGAACGACAAAGGAAAGATAATAGACTGTATGGACAAAGCCAAATATTATCAACACCTATAGTGTTTATTATGATCCCAACACTGAGATAGGAATGTTTCTTATTTAATCTTCTATAAGGAGACTGCCATAACTGTTCTTTAGATGTTTATGTTCTCTTCCATTTATATGTTGAAATTCCTTCCCCAACAATGATGGTATCTACATAGAGAAGGAAAACTTTGCCTGATGGTTTTGAAAGCTGAGATCTTGTGAATAAGCTTGGTGTGCCACAGAACAGCATGAAAGAGCCAGCTTGTCCCTTCCACGACATAAAGACCAATTGAAGGGGCCAGCATGTGATGCAGATGTGCTCTCGCCAGATGTTAAATCTTGACTTTGGACTCTTGACTATCTAGAAAAAAGAGCAATAGATTTCTACTATTTACAAACTACCTAGCCTAGGGTAACTTAGGGCAAGTGAGCTATAATAGTCTTGGTTCTGAAATGAGGGAAAATTACACAGCACTCAAGATTTTCACATAGGTATCCAGCCCCAAAGAAAGAACGGGAGAAATAAGTGGGTAATAATTAAGCAAGAAGCAATCTTTCCCAGATAGAAAGAAACTTGCTTGAAGATGCCAATAGCTCAACTGATTTCTACACAGAGAAAGGGGGAACACATACCCAGACATGTGTTTGTGGGTTTCCTGAACTACAGAGATGAAAGAAGAAATCTAACAAGTTTTAGGAAAGGAAGAACAGGTTTCTTGCCAAAGGAAAGTAAAAGTTAGACCAACACGACAGCTCTCATTTGAAACACTGAGAGTGGGAATAATAGAATAGTATTATAAAAGTATATAATAAAAATATATCAAACCCCAGAGAAAAGACCACACCCCAAAATGCTTATGCCGTGTTGAGACAGTATGTCATGGTGAAGAAAAGGTATTTGTGGAAAACAAGGCTTCAGAGATTTCGGTTGGGGAAAGCAAGGGGCATGGGGCATGGGATTCAATCAACAACCACAGAGCAGAACAGAGACTAGGAAGCAAGAGACTGATGGGAAGACAAGGAACAGAAAGGCACCAGAATTTATCCATTGGTAGGATGTCTATTGCCAGCCAATATGAATTAGAGATAGATTGTCTCTAAGAGATAGAAGAAGAAATCATGGGGGGTGGGGAACCAACTCCTCCTGACACAGCCCGGATCACATCACAAGAATAGTAAGTGGAGAATGTCAATTTAACGGATGATCTATGAAAATAGAAGACTTAAGAAGCCAGAGAAAGAGAAGGAAAGTTAGAGGACACAGTGTCTGGGGATCTACAAGTTGAGTGAGCTGAGTGCCAAGAAGATGCAGGTGACGTAGACACTATGGGATACTGAGTGGCCCAGGCACACAAGATTGGAAAGGAGCACTTCGTCAATCAACAGTGATTTCGCTCATCTAAATCCAGAATAAATTTGGACAAGAAGCTAAAGGGAGTCAAGGAAGAACATAGGGAGTGGAATCTATTCTTTCAAAACCCAGGCATCAGGAGAATACAAGGTACTCAAGCATAGGCAATTGCTTTGTATGTCTGTTTGGTTTTTTTACTAGTAATGATTTAAACATATTAACATACTGACTATCAAAAAGGAAAGGTGATCTCAGTAGTCAGAGTGTAGATGATATGTGACAGAAGGGAGGAACCTCTGAAGCCAGGACCCTGGGAAGCAGACACCACCTGACAGTCAGAGCAAGGCCAAGATGCTGGGCTTTAGGGAGAGAAGCTGATCCTCTGACATAAGAGTAAGTCACAGGATAGCAGAATACAGGCTGCTTACAAAGCCTTTCCAAAGGGCCTCCTGCAGAAAGTGGTTCATCTATGGACTTTTTTTTTTTACACTGCCCAAGACAACCATGGCACCTGGCGTTCAAAGTGTCCTTAGCAGAAGGTCCATTACCTAACATGCCTCATAGTGAAACAAGAAATATGCCTTTAAGACACCTTGTTTCATAAAAATACAAAGAATTTGACAATCCCTACATTCACAGTACACAGATTTATTGTTTAAAATGTTACAAACAAGATATTAGAGCTTAGAGGAAAAGCATGACATTATTATCAACACATTAAGATAGTGTTTTTTTTCCCCCATGGGCATCATTTTTAGAAATATAGGTACTTAACAACATCAGTAATAACCAGAAGACATAACACACCATTCTATATTCCTCTCTAAAATCTTTTTCAATTTGATCACCAACCCTATATCTGACAGAGGGTTAATATCCAGTATATATAAAGAACTCAAGAAGTTAAACAGCAACAAATCAAGTAATCCAATTCTTAAATATGGGGTACAGAGCTAAACAGAGAATTCTCAATAGAGGAATAAATCGAATGGCAGAGAAACACTTAAAGAAATGTTCAACGTCCTTAGTCATCAGAAAAATGCAAATCAAAACTATCCTGAGATTTCACCATACACCCATCAGAATGACTAAGATGAATAACTCAAGTGACAACACATGCTGGAGAGGATGTGGAGAAAGGGGAACCCTCCTCCATTGCTGGTGGGAATGTAAACTTATACAACCACTTTGGAAATCAACCCGGCACTTTCTCAGACAATTAGGAATAGCACTTCCTCAAGATCCAGTTATACCACTCCTAGGCATATATCCAAAAGAGACTCAAGTATACAAGGGCATGTGCTCAACCATGTTTGTAGCAGCTTTATTTGTAATATCCAGAAGCTGGAAACAGCCCAGATGCCCCTCAGTTGAGGAATAGATACAGAAATTGTGGTTACATCTACACAGTGGAATACTACTCAGCAAAAAAAAATACAAGGAAATCATGAAATTTGTAGGTAAATGGCGAGAACTGGAAAAGATCATCCTGAGTGAGGTATCCCAGAAGCAGAAAGACACACAGGTTATAGACTCACTCATAAGTGGCTATTAGACATATAATATAGGATAAACCTACTAAAATCTGTTCACCTAAGGAAGCTAATCAGGAAGGAGACTCTGGCTAAGTGCTCAATCCACATTCAGAAAGGCAAAGAGGATGGATATCAGAGGAGGGAGAAAACAGGGAACAGGACAGGAGCCTACCACTAGAGGGCCTCTGAAAGGCTCTACCCTGCAGGGTATCGAGGTAGATGCTGAGACTCATAGCCAAACTTTGGGCAGAGTGCAGGGAATCTTATGAAAGAAGTGGGAGATAGTAAAACCTGGAGAGGACAGGAGCTCCACAAGGACAGCAACAGATCCAAAAAGTTTGGGCACAGGGGTTCTTTTCTGAAACTGATACTCCAGCCAAGGACCACTCATGGAGACGGCCTTCACCCTGTACAGAGGTAGCCTATGACCGTTCAGTATCCAAGTAGGCTCCATAGTAATGGGGACAGGGTCTGTCTCTGACAGGAACTGATTGGCCTGTTCTTTGATCACCTCCCCCTGAGCGGGGAGCAGCCTTGCCAGACAACAGAAGAAGACAATGCAGCCACTCCTGATGAGACCTGATAGACTAGGATCAGAGGGGAGGGGAGGAGGACCTTCCCTATCAGTGGGGTGGGGGAGTGGACTGGGTGGGGAAGAGGGAAGGTGGGACTGGAAGGGGAGGAAGGAGGAGGTACAGGGGAGATACAAAGTGAATAAACTGTAACTAATAAAAAAAGAAAGAAAAAAACTAGTTGTAATTTTGAGGGAAAAAAGTGTTGTATTATTTAGGAATTCACTCATACCTTGTATTTCTATGATCTTTTTTTTTAAAATAAAGTAGAGTGTGAAAATAGTCTTGTTACAAATGATTGAATAGCTGGACAAAATGCAATAGTTCAAAAGCAAACCATTCCACATAATATAACTACTGTAATCAACCTCATAACTTGATATGTACATGCAAAGCAGCCATATTCCACAGAGTTTAACATATGCTAAGTGACCAAAAAAACCTATTGAAGCATTTGGAGCCTGAGCACTCATAATACTGACCGTTCAAGTGATGATAGCCTACTTGAAAATCAGTTAAAAATTCCTGTCAGTTACTCTAGGAAGGTAGTTGTTTAAATGGTCTTACCAATTCTCAGTTTTATTTTGGCCAGTAACATGATATGAGGGAGGTAGATATTTTTCAAAGGCTGTGATGGATTCGCATAGTCAGTATCTGAGAGAGGGAATTCAATTGTCTCTCCAAAAGTTAGCATCTAGGAAAGAAACACTAGACTCAGTATGGTGAGGGAAGGAGAGGAAAAAATGGCAGAATGCATGGCCATCGACAACATCCCTACCTGTGCAATAAGAATTCTGTGAGCTTGATTCAAGTAAATTAACTTGTCCTCTTGGGAAGAGTCTTGCTTGAATTTCTCAGCTTTTGTTAAGTCATCCATTAGAACGAAGCTTCTTGCCAGGGTTAACCAGGACCGAGGAGAAACGAACTCATTCCCTTCCAGCAAATGGATGATTTCCTATTGAGAGAAGAGGATTCCATTTGTGTTTCCTAGTTCATTGATGAGCTGCAGCTGTAGTGCCAGGCACACATGTGTTAACGTTGAGAAGTCCCTCCTTTTGATCCAACTGTGATTTCCCCTACATACACTGGCTCCTTTACCTGAAGGTTCCTTATGATGTCTGCCTTTAAGTGCTTTTCCTGAAGGCCCAGGATCACAGCTTGCATCAGGAATTCAGCCTGGAGCTCTGGGTCGTCTGCATCTTTTGCCTCCTTGAACACTTCATGGATAAGGCTCAGGCGGTCTGTCATGTCATTCTCTAATGCGCACAAGTGTAATCTCATTAAGATGCATGAGAAAGCAAGAAAGGGTATGTGTATAGTGTCCCCAGGGATCAAAGAGTTGGACATTAAAAAGGAAAGCACATAGATTACACAAAACATGGGGGACTTGAGGGAACAGTGTTATATTTTAGTCAAAGTACTTTAGTTTCATCAAATGCTATAAGAGTAATGTTGTTGCATGAGGGGGTCTGATTTGGAAAGCAGACCGAGACTTGCAAATAGGTAGTTACACAACTAGACAGTTGTCACTCACTGCGGGGGCTACTGTTTACACATGCCAACCTGTTCCCTGAGGCTGTAACTTCCATCTCCTTCAGTCTGACCATGAGCCCAACAGGTAAGTTATCTCCTTCTTCCAGACAGGAAGGGGAAGTCCAGAGCCACAGCAGACTGAATGGACGAACACTTGACAAGGGAGGTCAGCATTGGAACCCTATGTCAGTGGCTTGTCAGCTCCATGCTTAGACACCTTCCTGAGACCTGGGCAAATGTATTTTGAAATCTCCTTGGCTTTATTATTATTATTGTCGTTGTTAAATCAGTACCATATGTGCAACTTGCTCTGGTACAGAGGACTTGGAGGAATCACTATTTTTAAATTCTAGAAAGAGAGCAAACTGGAAATGTAGACATACCCCTATAAAGCCCCATCCCCTATGTCGAATTAGCCAAACCGAAAACATTAATTAAGTACCTTTCATGATTCCGATACCACGAATCTGTCCAACAAATGCAGTCACGAGCATCAAGCGGCACTTCAGCCAAAGGTGAATGTTGAAATATTCCCGGGAGTTCAGGGAAGTTGGGTCTAAAAACTCGCCATCATCTTTATTTTCTGTGGTCTACACAAAGTTAAAATGATGAGGTTACCTTCTCATTGGATGATGTCATCATTGTAGTCTAGGGGTCAGCATGAGCTGGGAGAAGCGCCCAAGAGCATGTCACAGTACCATGTTTTAAGTTAAGAAGCTATTCTTGAACAGCCTAGAAGCCATAAGATGTATTCAAAAGGAACGAGCGACATCACCGGGTGTTCTGCAATCCTCTGTTCGCGTTTTTAGACCGTGTTTCAGCCTATCTTTTCTCTCTACACTTCTACTCTAAGTAGCTTTGCCTGAAACTAGAGAGTTGCTCTAGTAGATGATGTGGGTTTGGTGCCCAGCACCCACATGGCAGCTCATAGTCACCTATAACATCTTCCCTGGCGGGATCCAGTGACATCATCTGCCTTCCACTGGCACCGCACACACGGTGCACTTAGAAGCAAACAAAACACTCTTACACATAAAATAAAAATTTTCATTAATAAAAACAGTTTTGCAGCACTGCATATTTTTTGTTTTGTTTTGTCTTTTAATTATATTATCAGCAGTTTCCACGTCATCAAATTAACAGGTCTCTCTCAATAAAGAGCATAAATGAGACTTCAACACAGACCCATTGATTTCTATGTCACTGTTGCGTCAACTTTCCCGCTTTTCATCATCCACATTGCTAAGCCATTGCCTACTATGCCATTCTCTGTCAGGATGTTAAGCCCATACATACAGAGGATCCTAGAGAGGAGGGGCTGTCTGCGTAGTCAAGCGTTTTCTTTTTAAAAATCTTCGAATCCCGGAGAAGCTTCAGTGTGGAATACAGTATGGCGGCACTAAAACAGAGGGAGGGTTTTGACTGTTACTAGTGACAGTTTTGCCTGTTATTTCACAACTCTCTACTTCCTGTAAAAACTTCAACACCCGCGGCCACCCTCGAAAGGTGCCCAGGTGTCTGTCTCTTTTATGTGTCCCTATAACTGTAGCACACAAGTCCTCTCCTATGTTCACGCCACTTAAAAAGCATATAGAATTCTAAACCCACAAGTACAATCACTGAGGCACAATTTTTAAAAACCTGTAGTCCTTTTTGTGATAAAGAGAAATGGATTAGAGAATAAATAATGAATGCTTCCATGATATAAAACAGATCAAAGGCAAAACCCCCACTTTTGCCTCCTGCAGCCAAACTGATTCTACTCCAAGTCCTCAGTTATCACCTTTGCTCTCCGACTCATCAATACATACTGTTCAATCCATCAAGTCTGTCAGTGTGACCCACAACTTATGGTCACTGTCCAAGACCTCCTCATCCCTCTACCCCATTGCCAAGCCATCACTACCTCCAGGATAGAGGACCAAGGGAGGTTCCTAGTTCCTCTCCTGTAGAGCACATGGACTGTGCCACCCGGGGAAACCAGCATGGAGCCAGAGTGAGATCAAGATGTGTCCAAACCTTGAAAATCTCAATCTTGAGACTGGCCAAAGAAAGAACCACCTCCTCCCTGTTCTGGGCCTGTGTGCCCCAGCACATGCAGTGACCCCCACCTCCACGATTCTCAGAGGCAGTCATGTAGTGTAGCACCCGAAATGCCTATCCATGCAAACCTTAAGCCTTAAGCCAGTACCTTAAGCCCTCAGCCAATGATGCACACCCACCCTGGGAATACCTTCCCACTCCCCAAAGTTTTCTCTAACCCTCTTTCACCCAGAATAATGCATGCACAAGCTGTTTTGTTTCACTGAATATTGCCTAAGAGACCTACAGCACTAAAATCCTTGGAGAAGGCCTGCTCCCCTGTCACTCCCAGCTGCACTGTGATCCTGGAGACACTGCCCATTCTGGCTCTGCTTCATCCTTCCCAGCCCAGTGTGCAGCAGTGCAAGGAGCCATACTCTCTAATTACTCGTGCTGTCACTGACAACTGCTAGACCAAGATGTGACTGGAATGGATGATCCCAGAGGCTTCCCTAGACTCAGGTCAGCATCTTGCCTCCTTTGGGTTGCTTCCCAGGAATTCTAGTCTAGCACACAGCTGTCTCCTTTCTGTGTTCACCGATGCTCATAAGAAAGCCAACTCTTGTCCATAGGTTCTCAGAGTGTGTATTATAGAGGCTCAATTTCCAGACTGTACTTTAAGAAATTCTTGTTTGGCAAATATGTTGCATTATAGACAGAAAGGGTTGTTTTAGCACTAACCGTGCAGGGAGAATGTTCCTCTTCTTCCCATAATTTACATCTTAAAAAAAACACATGACTGGCATCTACCACCTGTCAGCTGCCATACTGTGTTACTTTTATGAATTAAGTCATTTACTGTGCCCTACACACATGCTACTAGTTTAAGGTGGGGGATATTACTGACTCAAGTTACGGGGAGGAAATACACACAGAAAAATATTAAGTTGTTCAAAGTCTGCCTGTCTGTCTGTCTGTCTCTCTCTCTCACACACACACACACACACATACACACACAAACACAAACACAAACACACACAGCTATGAAAGGACAGAATCAGAAAATCCAGACAACAGGTCTCTGAACTTGTAGCCACAATGCCGTGATGCAATCTTTATCCCTCTCCCTTTTTCTCTCTCACTCCCTCTCCCCCTCTTTCCTTCTCCCTCCCTCTTTGTCCTAATCAGTTTGGTATCATTGGTCATGTCATAGTCTTATGACTATTACTGTCAGTGTCACTGTTGACTACACTTGTCATCAATATCAAAGGCCCTCTTGGTCCAGCCAATGTTTTTCTCTTGCATTCTACTCAGAATATTAATATCATAGCTGATGTTTTCACTTTGGTCATCCTATTTATAGAAATGGCTTGCCTGTTTTTGCTATGTGGGCTATGCTATGTAGTTCGTATTTGTTACTTTGAATGACATACTTCAGTTCTCCTAAGAAAACCATGGTGAACCTTCCCCTGTTCCTTCTCTTCTCAGTTCTTTGTGGGGGCTTTCATGTTGTCCCATGCTCCTAGCTCATCAACCAAGATGCCTGGGTCCAAGAGCAGGCATAGGAAGAAGCAAAATGGATCAAATAAATCTGGCACATGGGCTGAAAGAGATGGACTGGACTTGGCATTCGGGAAGCACCCGTGTCTCATGGAGGCCCCAGCCCAGTCCTTACCTCTTCCCTTCCCTGCTCTGCTAAGTCAATAAGAAAGTTGCCTTTTTTGTTTAAGCTGCTTCAAGCTGGGAGTCTGTCTGCTGCAAAAAAAGCAATGCTAACGGAAACATGTAGTCTCTACACTTGTACATTTGTATCAGACTATACTTTTGATGATGAGGAGGATGTGGGCGCACACATGGGCCATGGCATGCATGTGCAGTTTAGAAGTCAACTCTGTAGAGTCTGTGCTCTCCTGCCTTTATGTGGGTTCTGGGATTAAACTTAAATTGTCAAGCTTTCACAGTGAGTATCTTCACTGGCTAGGGCATCTTACCAGCCACATAATATGTGATTTTCTTCTATTATTTTGTAACTGTTTATAACTGCCTCTTCTCCTTTTCCATTGTTTTGTGTCTTTGTTACAGTAAAATTTTTCTTTGACCCTCCATACTAATGTGAAAAAAAATGCATATCCTGGTTTAGAATTTAACAGCAGATTTTTAATGATTTCAAAACATACTTCTGTATTAATTCAACTTTTAAAACATAATTTCTCAATTTGTCAAAGGGAAAAAATGAAACAAAATATGAAAGGGGAAGAATTTAGTGCTTTAATTGTACTTTTTCTTCCATACCTGCTTGGTTGCTATCTCTTATGTAACATCCCTAGCTCGTTATTAAGTGCTGCCTTTATAGTCCATCAGACTTCCCAACACTTGCATTCAGTTATAAACATATTATTATTTGTACAGCCCACTGCCATGTCCACTGCAGCCATTTTAGCAAAATAATTCCTTCCTTCCCCAGGTTTATAAAAATTTCTCTCTCATTAGCTATGTTATTTCTTTAGAAACATCCTTGGGGCACCCAGACAGGAGTTTGGTTGATGAACCTTCTGAGTTAAGCTGTTCCTTCTTCCTCTGCTATCCCCTGCTGGGAGTGAGGGATGTACTCACATCATCCATCTTCACCTACAGGTGCCGTTTGACAATATATTTCCCCAACCCTAATTATTAAGCTTAGTCTTTAGTACTTTGCTAAGACTATTGTACTTTTTGTGTATTTATAGATCCTTTCGATGAGAAATTGTGAGAAGAGACTGTAGATGAAGAGTCCTTGCCTTTCTTGCAAAGGACCCTGTTCCAGTACCCAGCACTCACAACCACTCATGTCTAGTTCCAGAGGACATGATGCCCTCTTTTGGCCTCTGCATATACACACTGCTCACAAATGCACACAGGCAAAACACTCACACCCACGGGAGCAACTGTCAGGAACTATCTGACGGAATCATCTGATGGACAGTGGAACCAAAGGCGTTGCTTTACTTTTACAATGCGGTGAAGGTTTTCTTGGGTTTTATGGACTGGTTACAGTTTCCTATTAAAGAAAACAAAAAACAAACAAACAAACAAAAAACAATGTATAGAATTGAATTGCACCTTTTTGCAGAAGTATCTTCTAGCCCAAGTTTTCCAGTGGTCACAAGTAAAAACGGAATGACCCATTTATTATAAGTACAGTTTGTAGCTACAAGCCTGTTTTATTTTCTAGTGCTAAGGGTTACACCCAGGCCTTGCAGACTCCAGGCTGGAGCTTTTCTGCTAAGCAACAGCTACCTCCCTGGCTCTGGTTACAAGCATTTCTCACACACAGAGAAATTAAAATATTTTACAGATTAAATCAGTTGACATTTTTCTATGAACTCGATTCTAATTTGATAAGCTTCCAGAGCTTCAACTATTTAATTATGTTTTCTTCTGTTGTTAATGAAAGCTTTTAAATTCATCTTGTATAGCCTAATTTTCAGGAATCTGTACACAGGGGGAAAGAGTTCAAGGCCCACCTGTGTCATGTTTTAGCTGTATGATCTTGGGAAATGCAATTATCAATCTCTTTATAAGATGAGAATGATGATAACAGTTCCAACCACATCAAAATGAATAATTTTGATGATTAAATTAGGATTCGTTTGTTCAGAAATACATGCTGGGTTTCTGTTTTGTGCCAGGAAGACATCTAGGAGGCAGAGATACAGCAGCAAACAACACCCCCCCACACCTAGGACCCGGCATTCAACTGCAGTGTGTTGTGCTTAGCAAACACATGCCAGCTATTGGCATCATTAGCTTATTGATTTGGCAAGAGAAGTAGTAAAGACCAAGTTGATTTTATTGTATTGTTTTATTTTACTAAACTGTTAAGCAGCTTTTCAATCTTTCAGCAATTACTGAATATTAAACTCCCAAGGGTTTTCTGGGCCATTAAAACACCCACAACTTCTGAAGACTCTTTTCTAAGGTGTTGTTTAGGATTAGTGTTACCGCTTTCTGTTTAAAACAACAGGGAGCCTGACAGGGCCTCAGTCCATGTGCAGCTATGTGGCAGCCCCTTGAGCGAGGTTACCCATTCTCAGGGCACCCTGGGTGCTTCTGGAGAGCTTCATGGTCGGGTGCTTCACAATCACATCACCCTGGAAGAAGAAAGGGGTTCCCATTCCACGGCTTTTTCCAACTCCAAAGCTTGGGTTCTGATTTGAGGAGAAGTGACTCATAAGGTTTGGCACATTGAGAACAAACTGTTTAAAGCATGGGACAAACCAGTATGTCATGGCCCACTTGCTACCGTGTGGTTGCTTAGTTTTGCTTTTTCCTGTTGCTGTAACAAAATACTTGCAGCGGAAAAGAGACTTAGTTTGCTGTTCTAGAGCAGCGGCTCTCAGCCTGTGGGACAAAGACCCTTTCACAGGGGTCAGATATCCTGCACATCAGATTTTACACTAGCACTTGTAACAGTAGCAAAACTAGTTATGAAGTAGCAAGAGAGTAATTATACGGCTGGGGGTCAGCACAACACAAGGAACTGTATTAAAGGGTTGCAGCATTAGGAAGGTTGAGAACCTTTGCTCTAGAGGCGGGAGTCATTGATTGGTGAGGAGTTCCTGCTGCATTATAACAGAGTATCACATGGCATGACAGAGCAAACCTATACCTGCTTCAGCCTGTTTCTCACAAAGCCACCAATGCCAGCGTTAGGACTCTACCCTTGTTGCCCCATCTAATGCTCATTGTCTCTCAAAGTAGGCTATGTTGGTGACTTTCCTCTTGCTGTGATAAAAATACCTTGGCTTACGGGCTTTCTCTTGGCTTACAGTGCAGAGGGTTACAGTCAGTCTATCATAGAGGGAAAGCATAGCAAGGGGGGGGCAAGCATTGCAGCAGGAACGGAAAGCTGGCTGATCACAAGTACATCTGCATGTAGTAAACAAGGAGATCAACCAGGATTTAAAACTTCAAAGCCCACTTCCAGTGACACCTTTCCTCCAGCAAGACTCCACCTCCTAAAGGCTCCATAACACACACACACACACACACACACTGCCACCCCCAACGCCACCCTCACTAACTAGACACCAAGTGCTCAAACACAGGAACCTGCAGGGGACATCTACCACTCAGGCCGCCACTGAGAGACCTTGTTAGCATAGGCCGCCGAAGGTTACCCTTCTAAGACACAGACTCCAGGACCAAGCAGCCAAGCAACAGCAACTGCACAATGGAAAATTTCTAGTCCTCCCTCTTCTCTCCATCCACCAACTGCACTAGACAGAGCAGTCCAGAAATATGACCCATACCAAAGTCTCAAATCCCAAGAGGTTTCATTTTTGTCATAAAATCAAAAGGCTTGAATGTGAATTAAATACAAAGGGAAATAGGAGCAAACATTTGCTTAGACAACATAAAAACTATGGTACTCTCAAAGAGCCCAGAAGGAGAAGCGCAGTATGGGAAGCTTTGATTCCATTTATTTCTTATTAGCATTCATGACAAAAAAAAAAAAAAGTCAGTTTTTCCTCATGAAATCCATGCAGCTCACTCTACCCGTCACCCCAGGGAAGGCGCTTTTCATTTCCTTGACACATAATTTTATTAGAAGTATCAGGAAATGTCAGGCATCATTTGGAAAAGGGACTGTCCAGCATGCATTAGCAGAAGCTCGTGGGGGGGGAAGGAGGTGCAGTTCAAACCTTCCAAAGAGGCAACAGCACCAACATTTCTGCAGGTTTTGTCCCAGGGGCCACAGCACAGTCACACGTTTAAAATAGGAGTGTTCTCACACATTGCACAGCCTTGCCATACATCTACCATGTATCTGCCTCGTCTTCAAGTTAAAGCTCCTTTTGACCCCTTTTCCAGACATCTTGCAATTTTTCATTCTCATTACTTTCTTATTAAAGGGGAAGGGAGCAGTTATCACTCACATCCTTTATACCAAAAGAGAAAAGAATATGGAAGAACAAGTAAAGAATGAAGGTAATGACCAAAAAAGGTGTGTGTGCATGCAAGCATGTGTGTGTGGGTGTGTGCATGTGTGTCCTAGGATTGCTGTTGCTTTCCGAGACGTGGTTTGAGGAAAAGGACACTACTAGAAATCATATACTAAAAGCTTCTTCATCCTTCAGCCTTTGGCAGGGGAAGTAATTTGTGATTAGTAGTAACAGTCAAGCATAAGCCTATAACTAATAAATTTTCAATAGCTACCAACCAAGTACAGCATAAAGATGGCTGTAAATATATTATCACTATAAACTGCCGTAGCTCAAGCTTGATCACAACACTGTTGTCCGCCCCTAAAAACCATTAGTATCTGTAAAATTATTGGGGCCCTCTAAGGAGGGCATCAACATTTACCCTATCAGAAATTGAGTTATTTAGTTGAATTTGTTTTAAGATAAAATAAGTCGTTACACATTAACAGAAATAATACACTGTATACAAAAAAGAGAAGTATTTTCCAAAACATGACCACAGAGACTACCATGGCTTCATTTACTGTCTTTCCTAGGAAAGAAAAACTCACTTCTGCTCCTGCTTGTACGTTAGCCTGCTGTGCCTTATTATTTTGACGAAAGTAAAGGAAGAACATTAAACCTCAAACCAGGAAAAGCTTTCCTTTTATTCTGGTGTGTGTGTGCGCACACACATGTGTGTAGTGTATGTTTATGAGTATACATTTGTGTATGCAGATATGCATGCATATGTGTGCACATACATGTAGAGGCCAAAGTTCTATGTCATGTGTCTCTCTGTTGCTCTTCTTTTAACTGAATTGAGACAAGTTCTCTCACTGAACATGGGTCTCGCTGAGCAGCAAGCTCCGAGGAGTCCTCCTTACACGTTTGTAGCCATATAGAATCTTGTACCACATACTAAGAAAGTCTTCCTACACTAAAACCTTTTGGTCTGCCATGTTCATGGAGATTTTGAAGAACTGAGCACCTGTCATCTGGAAAATGACTTATGTAAACATGTCAGTTATTGAAATACTTATGTAATTAAACACTATTTTGTGACTAGTGTCACTCATAGCACCAAATCTTCAGCTTCCTACGACAAATACAGAGTCTCCAGAATTCAGACATTCTTAGGCGAACTCAGATTTTTATCTTAGGCAGCAGACACTAACAGATCTTCTCCTAGAAGCAGCATGATCGTTTTTACAAGAAAATGTCTGCCAAATATCCGAACTCGAACAGCTACAGTCTGTCAGTTGTTTTTCAAATAAAGATGGTCTTCCACGAAAAGAGCATCTTGTTCAACTCTCAATTCCATCACCCGTGTGTTTCTCCTCAAGACATCCATCAGCACTAGTGCACTGCAGAAACATCCAGACAAATGGCCCACCGAAGAGCCCACCCGCCTGGAAAGTCTGTACTGGAGGCTGTGATTCCACACGCCACTCCCTCTTCCTCATCAAGAGCGTTGGTAAGTGCAGCTGGCTTTAATCTCTCTCTCTCTCTCTCTCTCTCTCTCTCTCTCTCTCTCTCTCTCTCTGCGTGTGCGTGCGTGCGTGCATGTGTGTGTATGTGTGTGTGTGTGTGTGTGTGTATGTATGTTCCCATCTTGGTGTCTCTGTCTGTCTGTTTCTGTGTGTGTGTATCTGTCTGTCTTTCCCTCTCTCCCTCCTTCTCCTTCCCCCTCTCTTTCTTTGTGTGTGTGTGTGTGTGTGTGTGTGTGTGTGTGTGTGTGTGTGTTCTTCCTTCTATGACGTGGGTCCTAGGGAATGAACTTAGGTAATCGGGCTTGGCAGAATGTACTCTCACCCCCTATCCAGGCCCCAGATGGCTTTTGTGTTTCCTTCAATATTGCTCATGTGCAATTAAAGACTATAATGTCATAGTTTGTTCCCACTTCCTTGTTCAGGCTGAGGGGTCAGAGGTTTTACAGGCTTTGTGGCATCAGTGCACAATACAGTGAATCTGGTAGTCATGTCTCAGGTCTAACATAGAAATACCTCTGTCTCCAGACCCCACCTCATTAGGTCTCAGACAGTGCCAACCATGCCCTGAGAACCACTGCTCCACAGAGAGCTGGTGGGTGCTCACAACTGTTTAGAAACTGGAGAAATACCCTTCATTCTGTGTCTGTGTATATGGAATAAAATCCATAGACAACACACGCATAAGCCAAGGTGTGAATTGCTGAGCACATCACTAGGCCTTCTAGTGAGAACACAGTAGGCTCCTGGAAAGCCTTAATATATCTTGAAAGAACAAGGAATGGATCTCATTTGTTCTGTGGTGCTTGTCGGGTGGTAGTATTTGGGTTAGGGTTCCTGTACACAGGTCATGCATCTAAACATCCCACTATCACCAAAGTGGCAAGAGTATCTGATGACTCTGCTCAAAGAGGTACTGGGTAGAAGAAGGGAAGTGGTGGGACCTGGAAGCCATCAGTAGTGAGCACAAAAATCAACCCATACTCTGTTACAACCACGTAAGCATTATCTATTTATTTATCTCTTTAAATGATGCAAATTAAATCCAGAGCTTTGGGTGCGCAACAAAGAGTCTGCCAGCCGACTGCATTAAACCTCAAATGCAGGATCTTAAAATAACTCCCCTTCTTCTCCCGCCCGCCTCCCCTACCCCTGACAGTCCTCGCGGTCCTAAGTATGCAACTGACTTTCTTACTACGCTGAAGGTGTGTTAGCAGCCTGCTCATCACCTGTTAGGAGACACACTTTCTGACCACAGGCCTTTCATCAGTGCTGTTACACACCCTGCACAGATTATCCATGTGGCCTTCGTGCTGCTGCCCTATCCCAAGAGGCCAGAATAGTGCCAGGCATGGTGCTCAAATCTATTTCCGGCGAATACTACAGGTATGTGTGCCATTAAGCAAACCTCCATGGGATGTGTCTGAGGACCTCATGAGATGGATGTGTCTTTCACCGGTGGCATGAGGTGGCATGAGAGCACACTGGCAGGGTTTCTGCGATGGTGAAGAGAGGCCGTGCTAGCGCCATTGCATACGTGGCTAAGAGCATGTGCATACAGGGGCCTTTGGACCATCAGTCTCCAGATCAGAGTGTCACAGTGAAATAGCTAATGACAGAACCAATGGCCAAGATGAATGAAAGTGCCAACACAACTATGCACATTCACATAATCAGCCTCTCGGACAGTCAGCCCTCAACAGTGTCCAGACAGTTCAACATAGCACAGTTCGATGATGCTACTTTTGAAAAACAGATCTTCTTTCTCTTGCTTTTATTTTATTGCTTGGGTGTCTGTGCGCAAGCATGAGCAAGTGTGCGTGTGTGGGTGCGTGTGTGCCTGTGTGTGACATATATGGCAGTGGCTGAAGATGCCTGGAGAGGCCAGAAGAGGGCACTGAATCCCCCAGAGCTGGGTTATGGTCACCCCATCCGAGAGTTCTGGAGGAGTACTTGTAACTGCTGAACCATCTCTCCCATCTCTCCTTTTCATATTGTTATTTGGTACTTAAGGAAAAAAAAAAAAAAACCCAAAGGCTTTATGTGAAAAAAACTGTAAAAACTGAATTTCTATCTTAAAAAAATAAATTAATCAAAAGTCAAGCATTGTTAATTTGTTCATTTTATACATGACATTAAACACCCTATCGTGTGTGCTTAATAAAGGAATTTCTTTGTAGAAAACTGATGTGTTGTATATAAAATGAATTTTAAAATCCCATGAATAATTAAAATCAAGCACACCCCCAATGGATCTAGTACTTTCTAAAACTTACATAAAATGTGAATATTCAACAAATGAGGATAACCACCTCATTTACCACTGCCACCAAATGACAGAGCACTGGGACTTTCAAAGTGAGGGGGTGAGGAGAGTAGGAAAGTGAGGAGAGTGGGGGGATGAGGGAAATAGAGTGAAGAGGAGGTGAGGGGATGAGGGCATGAGAGGAGAGGGTGAGGTGTGGAGGAGTCGCCCCTTCTTCTAGGAGACTCACCTGTATGCTGGCCGGTATCTCTGCAGGGCAATTGATGCCAGGTGCATCCTGGCCTCCACCATGATCTCCAGGTCCCCAACACTGCACTGACAGAGGGGCTTGTGACATTCTTGCTCTGCATCAGCCACCAGGCAGTTGAGCCTGTCCTCAGCCTCAGTCAGTAAAAGTGACTAAAGAAAAAAGAACAGTGCCCAGTGACACAAGCTCAGAAATAAAAGTCCCACCATTGACGAATACCACTGGTGTGTGTGTGTGTGTGTGTGTGTGTGTGTGTGTGTGTGTGTGTTTTGGGAAACACAGAAGGACATTGACACCTAATTAATAGAGAAGAGGCACAGAAAGGAGAGGAGGGTAGCAGATGTAGACTTGGCAATAGCGCTGCTGTACCTCTCCGCTCATGGTGGTTCTCTAAAGTTCTGTGAGGCTGCCATTGACTAGTGAACACTAGAACACTGCCTCTTGGGGACAATACAAGCAGATGTGTCTGGGAGCCTCTTGCCATGTGCTTATCAGGACTTTACCTTGTTGTAATGTGTGTTTATACTTAAGGGTATACGATTCTACACACATTGCTTCATTAACCCTGAACTCACAGATAAAAGAACTATAGTTCATGACTGAATGGCATCTTTATGGTCTAACTCCTTTCTCTGTAAGGCACATTCCAAATACTAGGCAGCATTTTAGCATTCTGCATGAAGGACATTTTAAATCATCAATGACAGAAACATGGGCGGGGGGGCAGTATAGCACAGGTTGGGGATTACCAATGCAAAATGATCTGAAGCTGAATTATTTTAAGCCCTGATACAGCACTCCAACAGCTTCAGATACTGAAACATTTGGATGTCTGGACAAGGGAGGCTCAAGCAGGGAAGCCTATGCAAATATTATAAAATCCCCCAGAAGCTGAAGCTTCTGGTAGGGGTCACTCAGCCTGTACTGACAGACCGGAGACATAGAGAAGGGCCACCTGGCAGTCTGAGGGAGGAAGGAAACAAGATGTCAAAGCAGAGCCTTGTTCGGCATGGTTGTGAGTACATGCCGGCTATATCTTTTTATTATGTTCAAATTTTCTGTGATTAAAATCTTTTGACACACTGAGTATGTCCACAAGTGATCATAAAAGCGTGGGTGTCGGGAGTGTGCTTTTTGGAGTTACAAGTAAAGGTTAGCAAATGGGAAAGTTAGCAGACAGAATACATATGAAGGCAGCCTGTGTTCCAAGTTAAATTCTGACTGCCTAATTGGTAATGTGGAGGTAATGAAATTCTGTAATAGACAATCAATAGTAAACAGAGTATGGAAGAAGACAGTCTTTCAAACAACAGGTCTCACCATGCATTTCCCAGGTAGTCCTCCTCTCTGAGGACTAGTTCTCACAGGACTATAAGAAGGTACCATGAAAACTTCCAAAGTAAGACTGCAACCAATAGCCTACCCAGCTGTTTATGAACCACAACAGACAGCATGGTGGGATCACCCTAAGTGTACAGTAATGGCACACATACCTTGGTGCTAACCAGCAGCTCTTTAATTGGGCTGAAGACAGGTTCAGCAAGAGAGAAGTCATGTGTGGTACTGGAGACCCAAGTCTAGTAGTCATGGATCTTGAAGGAGAACCTATAACTGTCACTTTACTAAACCAGAATAATAACCCTTAACTATATTCTAAATATCTGTGAGTATGAACATATTAGTATGGCTTTCATTCCATATCAAGGAAACTTCTCCCTGTGGTAGGCAGAGACCATCACAGGAAACTGCAACCCAATCAAAATGCAGAGTTGTGGAGGCAAGTCTGAAATGAAAAGCCTACAGCACAACTTGTGGACTCAAGATCCAGGGGGCATGAAGAGGGGCAAAAATGACTTTAAGAAGCAGAGGACGACCAGGAAAGGTACTAAAAGATTGTGTCAGGGAAGCTACGTTCATGAAATCTTATCAGTGTATCAGCCTAAATAAAACCCAAAGAAGGACAGTATCGTTAGAAAGGCTAGTAAAAAGGAGAACTCCCATGAGGCTTCATCTCAATGCAGAGAACTATAGGCAACTAAGGAATGCTGAGAGTGGGAAAAATTGTCTTCCTTGGGGAAAAGCACACACAATCCAATACCAAAGATTTAGCTCTGAAAACTTGACATACAAGTAATATTATACAGTTTGATCAGGTTGCACTTATATATTTAGGATTATATATTCATACACATATATATGTAACACCAATTGGAAAAAAAAAACAAAAAGAGGCCATGAACTTGAAAGAGAGAAAGGTGGCAGTGTGTATGAGAGGATTTGGAAAGAACAGAGGAAAGGGGGAAATGGTGTATTATATTATAGTCTCAAAATACAAAAAAAGAAAGAATGAAAGAAACAGATCTCTAAAACTTTGTGCATACAAAGTAAGGACTACCATAGTAGTTTAGTATAATAATTAAAAGCATGGACCCTTTAATTGAAAAAAGAAATATTCTATAAAAGATCCTATTCCCAGATCTATATTTTATTATTTGAATGACATTAGTAAACTTCACATATTGCCTAAGCCTTAGGATTTTTTATGAAACACAGTGTAGTAAAAAATTATTAATACCTACAATGTAGAGATGTGAAATTTAACCACCATGCAAAATGCTTGTTTTCTACTGAGCATTTTGATGATTTACCATGATTTCAAGAAAAGATGAAATGTTTAGACCTACCTTGATCACGCTAAGAGTGTACTCTTCTCTAAATCTCCAAGGCTGAGCATGTGAGCTTTCACTATCTCTTGGAGTCAACTCTAAAAAGACAAGAAATTTTTAGAAAGGTCAAGGATCAATGGTTAGTTTAAATAGTACTTGCAGTTGTTAAAATCCATCATTCAGGGGACACATAAATAAATTTAATTAAAGAAAACCAACAATGAATATTAGAAATGCATATGTATATCAAACATTCCCTAAATATGCCTTTGAAGGCTAATGCTGACTCTTGGAACAAGTCAGATAACTCTGAAAAGATCCTTTGCATGCTGAATGATGTTACTTGGATTACTAATTTCTGATATAACATCGTGGCTCCTCTAAGCACTTCTAAAACTTGAAATAAGCAAGCGAACAAACAAAAGTTGGAAGCGTTAGCTCTGTTAATATGCAGAAGCCCTTGCTGTAGAAGCCCAGCTGAGGGGAGCAAGCCTAGTCAAGGTGAGTATCTCTCTATGGCCTAAAGTCTGCCCTCATTCTTGAGAGGGATTTAGAAAAAAGTCTTTGCCTGTGTCAGTCAGCCAGCTGGGTAAGCACAAGTCACCTGAGTATACATTGTTCCAGAAACATTATCTACCTATACATTTTACAAGTGGAAAGAATGATTTTAGAATCAAATGGGACTCGGTACTGACTTCCTCTTTTCCTCCAATCCCAACCTCCTTGCTATTCTCCTAAAACAGAAGGCTCTGGTCTTATGGGTCAATTTATGGGTCTCTTTCTCAGAGAGAGAGAGAAAGGAGAGAGAGAGAGAGAGAGAGAGAGAGAGAGAGAGAGAGAGAGAGAGAGAGAGAGAGAGAAACTTCTGGCATGAGAATACAAGGAGCTCTCAGAACCTACTCCATGGAAAAATAATTTTTTTAAATGTCTTATATAGTCTCTGGGAAAGCTTGCTAAGCCATAGAGCAAAAGGACAAATCAGCGTAACAATTTCAGCTGAGGCTGGGCGTAGAGAAGTTTGATCCTGATGACATGCTCAAGAACAATGTAGGTTACAGTAAAAGGCCTAGAAGAGGCTGACGGGGTTGACCAGATGCACAGGCTAAACTGGGCTGGCTGCAGTGTGGGGAAGTGTTGGGGGCGGGGAGAGAAAGTCAGGAGTACCCCAGAGCTCAGAACAAGTTCTGAGCTGACTTCAGACTTATCCCTTAATAGATGATTGCAATGACAAATTGTGCCCTAAGAAAGTGTCAAAGTAATGATGTAACCAACCAACAATTCATGGAGCTTAACAGCTGGGTAGGATCCAAGAGAGTAAGGGGAAGTCTGGACAAAACTGCTTCTCCCCGGTGGTGGTCCAGGAATGGAGTCCTGTGAGGAGAACTGAGTGCCTGTGCGAAAACTCCAAGGAGACATGATCTTAACATCTTCAGTTATAATTAAAACACAGATATAAGTACAATCATAGTGAATGAAGATACATGACAACTGAGAGACAAGAATAAAAAGGACCATGACTATTGTTAATTCCTTTTCTCCTTGTTGTGATGTAAGCACCTGGCAAGAAGCGACTAAGGGAAGGAGGGTTCATTTCAGTTTATAGTTGGATGGGAGACAGTCCTGCTGGTCATGGTACATCCACAGTCAGAAAGTAGAGGGAGACAGATGCTACCATTCAGCTCCCTTTCCCCTGTTTATTCTGTCCAGGATCCTGTCCCATATAATGCTACCATCCACATTCAAGGCCGTTAACCTCAGTTAACCTAATCCAGAACCCTCACAGACATGCCCGGAAGTTTGCTGCCATAGTGCTTCTGAAACATCCCAATCATCTCTAGTGTCTTAGTCAATTTTCATGACCATGACAAAGTACCTAAGGAATATACTTTAAAGTAAGAAAGACATTGGTGGCTTATGGTTTCAGAGGCTTCAGCCCCTGGAGGCTGTGATCCTATGGCAGGACAGAGCATGTGGTAGAAGACAGAGTTCCCATCACTGCAGCCACGGAGGCTATGGCAGGACTGGGCAAATGGTAGAGGGTGCACTAACATCCTAGCAGCCAGGAAGCAGAGAAGGGGGTCCAGGTACATGGTGCACCCTCACAAGTCACAACCTCAGAAGCCCACTTCCTCCAACTAGGTCCTACCTCTCAATATTTCCACTGTTTCTCAATAATACCATCAAATTATGAATCCATCAATAGGTTAATTCAGAAATGAGGTCAAAGCCCCATGACCTAATCGCTGACCAAAAGCTCCACCTGTGAACATCACTGCTTTCTGAACTACGTTTTTAGCTGGAGAGCATGGCAGGGAGGAGATTTCATATTCAACCAACAGCAATAAGACACTGCTATGAGCACATACATGCCAACATGTTAGATAACCTAAAAGAAAGAGATAAATTCCTAATGACATACAACTTACCAAGACTGAACTAGGATGAAATGAATATCTCAAGGTAGCAGACATCAGTCAAGAGGTTAAATCAGAAAACGAAAACAAATTCTTCTAAGAAATGATGAGCAAAACATACAAAGCTGCAGCAGAGGCAACGGCTCAGTTAGGAAGGAGCACATGAGCATGAGCACATGAACCCAAGACGTCACAGACAGCTGAGTGTGCATGCACACTTCCTAATTCCCATATTGTGCAGGTAGAGACAGTACAGTCCCTAGGGCTTGCTGGCCAGCCAATCTAGCAAACTCAGCAAATCTGGGTCTCAGTGGACACCTTGTCTCCAAACAGAAGGTGGACAGCTGCCAAGAAAAACACCCAAGGTTAAGCCCTGGGTGTCCATGCGCACGCGCGCGCGCACACACACACACACAGAGGCACATATACGTACCCACACACATGAAAACACACACACTACAAAGCTAAAGTTATCACAATCCTTGATTTTAAAGTATATTTAAAAATCTATAACATACAAATAGTATATTATCACCTACCTTCACTTCTACCCACGCCTATTTGTGTACCCATGAACATCTTAACATGTATATGCATAACATGTATGCCACACACGTTAGTATCAATAAGAAATAGATACAAATAAAACCCACAATGAGCTATCATATGGGATAATAGATAAAATTTATCTTTTTAAAGGTAAAATCTAGTATGTTTCAAAAACACATATACTTGAGAGCCCACTAGACCCACTCACTGGTATCCGTCATAGGAACACACACTGTCATATGGATCTGTATCTCCACAGTGTGGTTCTGTGGAGACAGCGTGTGAATCTCAATGGGGGACCATTTCCTTCTATTATAGAACAGCCATAGCACAGAATAGGAAACAGACACAGCAAATCAAAGCAAAGCAGCTTTTCTTGGATGGCTTTGGTGAAAGCTTTTAAAAGATTTTATTTTTATTATGCCTGCATGTCTATAATGCGCACTTTGTGTGTGCAAGTATGTGCAGGGTTCCGAGGGCATCAAGACCCCTGACCTGGAATAGTAAGTGATAATGAGGTGCCCTGTGTGGGTGCTGGGAACAAAACCTGGGTCATTACAAGAGTACCAAGTGCTCTTAACTGGTAGGCCATCTCTGCAGCCCTACATTTTGTTTTCATATAAGAAATACAAGATGCAAAATATTGTGAAGATTCTATTCTGTAAAACAGTGACAAGCTCTGTTTTGCATGTTCATCATATTTCTATGGATATGCACGGATGGAGAGATGAAATGCACATACTCGAACCATGACATAAGCATATATACAAACCCACATATACTTACTATAGATTCTCGGGAGTGGAGTGTATAGTGGTTGAGGAAACCAGGAAAAAGTGGAAGGAAAAGAATAAAAGCTCACCTTTCAGGTTTGAGAGGTTGGGTTTGTTCTTGTCAATAAGAATGGTGTGGTACAGTGTTTTTGGCAAATTTTCTGGGATGCAGTTTATTGTCGCAGCCAAACGTATGAAGAAGTGTGCCTTGACAAAATTAAATTTATTTAAGAGATACTGATGGCTGAGAGTAACCAGAATGATAGGCAAGCCTTTGTTCATTAAATCTTCAAGTGCCTACAATAAGAAGGGGAAAGGGACAGATTGGTTAAATATCTTCTCACATGTCAGTTTCACTCCCATCTTGTAATTCTGATTTGGCATCAGATGAAGGATTAGACGTGATAGTTCCATATATGTTAGGACTATCCCAGCTCCTCAGTGCTTCATCCTGCTCTGCCACATAATGAAAGACCAAACCTGGGGTCGGAGTCGGGGACCAGGCTCCTTCTCAGCGTGGGGAGACTACAGAGGCTCTTCAGGCACGCATAGGGGTTGCTCTGATTTGCCATGAGTACAAACCGGACAGGAACAGGAAGACAGTCTCCCTACCCAGATTAGCAGCGTCCATGGTCAATGATGCCCTTCCCCGGCCTCACTCCACTGCATATACTCCTTTGCAACTAAGACTCTAAAGTTGGACTGCAGTGGAAGAGGGTGGATGAAATTGTATGACAGTACAAGCAGCCCCACGTTAAGGATTCCACCAAAGTGGTGGCAGCAATCATCCTACAGGCTGCTTGTCTCTTCATGATCTACCTAGTCATTTCACACCTTTTTCTCTTCTAAACACCTCTTCCCTCTTCCCAGCTACTGAGAGCTGAAAATGTGTCTGCGTCGTTGACTGACTGATGTTTGATTGACAGACACCTAAATAGGACCTGGCACACAGTGGACTCAACAAGCTAAAAAGATCTCTTTAAAATTGGAGGCCAGTGAGTTGTTTCTGCGAGTAAAGGTGCTAGCCACCAACCCTGAGGACCCCCAGAACCCTATACAGTAAAAGAAAACCAACTCCCAAAAGTCGTCTTCTCACTGCCATAGGCTTGCTGCGATAGCTGCCCTGCTTACCCAAATGAATAACCAAATGTAAAACTTGAAAACAACAACAACAAAAAAGAATGGATCAGATCACACTTTCGCTCAAAGCTCTCCAATGGCTCCCCATTTTGCTCAGATAAGACAAGACACCTCTCAGTTTGACCTCTCTGACCGTATGTACTTCTATTCCTCTACTATCCATTCAGCTCTAGCCACATTAGTCAGGATAGTCGTTGCCAATCCAAGCAAGTCTGCTGTAAGACCTCTGTACTTATTCCCTATTTCTAGATTATTCTCTTTTGAAATTACATGAGTCCCACCTATGTTTAAGTGAAAATGAATTTACCCAACCCCATCTGAAATTACAATTCCCACTTACTACAATACTCCCAATCCCCTTTACACAGCCTTGGCTGAGCCTTTCACAACATACAGTGCGAGCCACTTCTTTGAGTTTATGATGTTTATTATCACTGAAAACTAGTCCATTAAAGTGTAAGTCCCATAAGGACTTGCTGTTTGCCTGTAATGCTGACTTGCTTGGGTCGCTGGCCATAGAACAGTGACTTAGATGCAACAGACTCTTAACAATTTTTGAACTGAAATTGAAAGAAGATTCTGGGGTTCTTTTCTATCCTAGAAAAAAAGAGAAACTACTTGCCTTATATAAACAAAAATAAAATTCATCATTTGGGAGAGTCTGAAGCAACAGTCGGCAGGTCATGCTGCTGGTTCTCTGTTCCTCTTTTCTTAATCTACTCTCTGGGTTGAAAACAGTGTATATAAAAGAGCAGATGTGGAACACCCACCGAGCAGAGGTGCAGACCAAATGTGGCACCAGGAAAATCATTAGTCCTCCCAATCCAGAGGAGAAACTACGGAGTGGCTGGGGGTGAGGTGAGAGAAGACAGTTCTTCCACCCTTCCCTCCTCAGCAAACTGATTTAATGAGCCTTGACAATTACACACAAACACTTGAGGATCAAAGGAAGATTAATTAGTAATGCTATTTAACACTCCTCTCTCTCCCTCTATCCAGAAAATACAAAGTGTAATCTGAAGAGTCTTAAGCAGGCCAACAGTACTGTTTTAATTAATTAGCTAATAGAAATTGGGTTTCCATTATGCTGTCAGTCTCTTTTTGAGTAAAAAGAAATGATCAGACATTCTTTTCAGAGCAAATACTACTCTATCAGGATCATGTTTTTAGGGTGGCCTGGCATTTGTGACTGGAAGAAAAAGAAATATTCCTAAAACCTCCAATGTTTTGAAATACCTAAACATAAATCCTTAATACCAGTCCTTTCATTTCAGGCAGCTTGCTTTTGAATTAAAAAAAAATTTTAGGGAAAAATACTGAATGATATGAAACATAATTAAAAATCAGACTTTATGAAATAAAATGCAAAATCATAGAAAAGTATTAAGTTACATTTAATGAAAACAGGATCTATGTTTTATCAAAGTTAAGGAAAACAGAAATAAAGCAGCTTTGAGGAAAA
The DNA here is from genome assembly GCF_030254825.1 of Meriones unguiculatus. NCBI lineage: Eukaryota > Metazoa > Chordata > Mammalia > Rodentia > Muridae > Meriones > Meriones unguiculatus. Next base: position 100,844,606 of record NC_083350.1, read on the forward strand.
TGACTTTCAAGTTACTTAAAAAAAATAACTTATGTATTAGCTACTTTCAATGCTATGACAAAATACCCCCAAAAAAGCAAGTCCCGACAGAAAGGGCTTATTTCCACAGCAGGGAAACCACCCAGCAGGGACATGAGGTGTCCGGCCTCACCGCATCCATGGCCGGGAAGCAGACCTGCATGCTGGTGTTCAGCTTGCTTTCCCTTTGTTTCTACAAAGCCAGGACACACAGACAGTGCCGCCAAGTTCTAGTGCCAGCCCAGCACAATACTGCGCTCCTGGCCCCAGTTGCAGCAGACTGTGTGTACCTCGGAGACTGACCTTGAGGAAACATTCTCCCGGAGGTTGGTGTGGAGCTAGGAGCCCCCTTGGTAGCACTCTGACTCAGGTTCTCTCCCGAGTGCTCAAGTTGGACCTTTGACTGGTATGGTCTTACCCCGGGCATCTCTTTAGTGTGCTAATCTCTTTAACAGTAAAGCTGCTTTTTCTCTGACAAAAATGTGAGTAACTGTAAATGCTCATGTTCCATTCTGTGACAAACTTCCCATCTTCCTGCTCCATTTGCTATTCCTATCTCTCTGCAAACCTAAGCAAAAAACAGTCAAAGCCACTCTGCTTCAAAATTTTCCTCTGTCAAATAAAGTCTTTCATTGCTTTTGAATCCAGCCTCAATCAAGTTGTTAGGGAATGGGCAGAATGCAACCAGATTCTTTGCCAGAAAGTAACATGAATGTCTTCTAATCTAATTCCCAGTAGAGTTTGTGGTCCCCTCTGAAATGTCATGAGCCAGACTTCCATTGTCCACATTTCTTGGCATTCTCCTTTCCCAAACTCCCATTAGAATGGACCATTAAGCTCTATTCATGACATTCTGGGGCTTTTCTAGCCTGAAACTTCAAACTGTTATATAGTCACCCTGCAAACATCTTCCAATGGCTCAAGCATCACCACAGGGAGGAGCTTGTCACAATGACTGCACTTCTGACACAGTTTTTGTACTAGCTACTTTTGTTACATCTGTGACAAAATACCTGGCAAAAAAACAAATTAAGAAAACAGGGTGTTTGGGCCATAGCTTGGGGGTACAGTCTATTATGTATTAAGGGAGGAATGGCAGCGGAGGATGTCTGGTCACAGTGCATCTACAGATGCAGACACAGAATGATGAACACAGTGATCACCCAACACCCCAGACCACAGGCTTCTGCTGCTCATGGTCAGGGTGAGGCGGGTTGCCCTCTTCAGGTATAACTTTCTGAAAACACCTTCTTAGACACTCTCAGAGGTCTGTTTCTGTGAATGTTGACAGGGAGCAACACTACCACAGCTTCACTAAAGATGGAATGCTGATCATTACCATCAAAAAACCAGATAGGTAAATAAAACCTAAGTGTGTATCTGTCTGTCCACATTAACTCTCCTGGATCACTGGGCTCACATCTTCTCTGTCTAGAGCACTTCCCCTAACCCTTGTGACAATGGTTGTCAGTGAAGGCCTTTCAGGTAAGCACTTTGAGGTGCTAATAACGTCATTAGGTTTTTTTAAGTTGCTGTTGTTCTAAGTATTAAATGTCACTGGGAAATCAAATGCTTAAATACCAATCATTTGATTGGTGACAATTGTTAATAGGCAATCTCATCCTCATTTTGCAAAAACTTTTGGGGAAATCAGAGGAGCTGCATAAGAAAAGGCCACACAAAAGCAAGCCCTGCTGTTGGTAAGCAGTCCAGGAACTTCAAAGAAAGGATACAAGCAGCAGCCATATTGAACAATGGGCTGCTCCAAAAGGAAGGAAATCCTTTAGTTACAATGGACTGAACATATGTCTGGTTCTAGAAGCCAGAGAAGTTACTGCTAAGTCATTGGCCTAGACATCAAGTGTGTTTGATATAATTCTAACGTCAGTCTCAGAATTTTGTGATCGAAACCTATTATCAGACATTTAAAAAAAGAGAGAGAAGAAGAAGAAGAGGAAGACTAGGAGTTAAGGTTATCCTTGACTACACAATGTGTTTAAGGGCACCCTGGGCTACATGAGACCTTGTTAATAATAGGAAAGGAGGAGGAAAGACGAGAATGAGTACATACAGAGCAGGCTTTCAAAACCAAATATTGTACCTTTCAGACAGGCTGAAATGACTCAGAATATTTCCACATTAAATATTGTTATTACCTGTAGGTTGTCTTTATGGGTGAGAGGTTTTCCACAATCGAATGATTGAGGTATCTGTCAAAAATTAAAAATATTAGCAGTAGAACACATATTAATTTAAACACTTTTAAATGGAATTATTAATATATCCTAAAACCATTTAAGTAGCATCTTGTTGTCAAAGTAATATATTATCTAGTCAGAAATATTAGTATAAGAACACTTAAATATTACGTATGTCAACTCTTTTTATGCAATAAGTGTTAGTATTCTGATATCTTTCCTATCTTTTTCTTGATAATTATTTTTAAAATTTATATATTCACTTATATTACATTCCATTTTCACTAAGAATTACCTAATTTTATTCCTACAAAATTAAATTACTTGTAAACCTCAGTCTAGAAGGAACCAACAAATGTAACTAAATTTCTTTGCCATTTTGAGTTTCCTAGTGCGGCGGTTCTCCATCATCGCCAACCAATCTTAGGTGAAAGAATATTGATGGATATGTTGTCTGTGTTTTGATTATTGCCTTTGGTTGAGCCTTAGACGAAGTCCTGGGCCAGACGACAAGAATATCTTGAGGAAATGGAAAGGCTCGACTTCCGTTCCCACCCACCCATGTGGCTGCCTTTCCCACAGCATCACACAATATTCACTTTTAAAGCTTTGTTGGTTTGAGGTGAAACTGAATTGCTACTTAGAGTGACTGTTTGCGGCTCTCCTTCTTTTTAAATGTGTCTAGTTGTACTGGCTCTAGGGAACCACTCTTTCCTACAGAAAATTGTAGTATCATAGAATAGAATGCATGTCCTTTTACCCTGATAATCCTTTTGAAAACATGAGCCAAACCTGATGCTGCTCTTCTACCTCCTCAGCCTCCGGGAAGTATCCAAGAGCTTCCAGGGACAGACAAGTCCCTTACATACAGGTGGTGTCCTAGATCAAGACCCTGAATCTCTTTGCCTGAGGATGCTCTGTGGCGCTAAGAATGTTCAGGGGGCCTAGCAACTCAGGGCACCAATGTTCCACCAGCCTCTCAGAAGGCCCTGGGAACCTGGAGCAGTGAGTGACATTCTCACCAATGCTCTTGGACTGTTCTGCTGCTGTGGAAAGTGCCTGCTTGCTTGGTACACATGCTGGAGTCTCCTCCCAAACACTCTGCTCACTCCCAAATCCTTATCTCTAGATGTCCACGCCAAAATATATAACATATAACTTTCAGTGCAAATCAGCTCTGATACTGTAGACTCCCCCCACACACCCACAAAGGTATTCTTTACTGTCTGTGAGACACTGAGAAACTAGGGACTCAATAAAGGAAATCTTTCTTGATATAAATGAAGCAAATTCATAACAGGACGTTACATTTAGTAATAAGAGAGGAATCTTGACACAAATATAATGGTAAAATACAGATTCTTTTAAAGCTCTATGAAGAGCTGAATGGTAATCTATAAGTTTTTTTCAGCTCCTTCCTTTGCAAGTGAAACTAAACTCATTAAACTCTTCTTTAAATAACTGGCCTGCAGCCTAATAACATTGGCACCTATTTTAATTATAAACCCTGAAAGCATTTCCTCTTTTAATTACACTTTTAAATTCCCAATTGAATGTGGAAAGCTGCAAATTAACTCTGAGAATACAAAATTTGAAGTCAGAGCCCACCGGGAGATGACTCACCTACACATTTATCTTCTGAAAGTTACTGAATAAAAATGAAGTTTGGGATGTTCATGTAAAAAAAATAGTTTCTGCATATTTTGTTGTTGTTTGTTTTCTTGAAGGAAATGGCCAATGGAAACTCGTTGCTTCTCAATCCATACACGTGGTTTCTCTTTCCATCTTCCCTTCCTGGACTGTACATGGAGTGGCCCTAAATTCATTTCTGTTGACTTCTGTTTTTCTGTCTGTCTTGGCTCCCAGATTGTTTCAAGTTAATGGCATCTAATCCTGTATCTTAGTTAGGCTTTTAGTTACTATTGCTGTGATGAAACACCAAACCCAAAAGCAGTTTGGAGAAGAAAAGATTTATTTGGCTTACACTTCCAGATCACTGTTCATCGTCAAGGGAAGTCAGGACAGGGGTTCAAACAAAGCGGAAATGCAGAGACACAAGCTGATGCAGAGGCCATGGAGAGGTGCTACTTACTGGCTTGCTCATTGTGACTTGGGCAGCTTTCCTGCTTATAGAACCCAGGACTGCCTACCCAAGGAGTCTGGGGCCTCCCACTTCAATCGCCAAGAAAAACTCTATAGGCTTGCCTTTAACCTGCTCTCATGGATGTATTCTCTCTCTCTCTCTCTCTCTCTCTCTCTCTCTCTCTCTCTCTCTCTCTGTGTGTGTGTGTGTGTGTATGTGTGTATGTAGAATCTCAATTTTTTTAAATTTATATTTAATTTATATGTTTACATTATATCCCAATCATAACCCCCTCCCTCCTCTTCTCCCAGTCCTCCCCCCATCCTCTTCACCCTATCCCCCTACCCCGTCCTCAGAAAAGCAACCCCTCTACAACAAACCCACCCCAGCACACCAAGTCGCACCAGGCAGGACCAAGCTCCTCCTCATCTACTGTGGCCAAGCAAGACAGAGCTAGCACAAAGTTATCGAAAGGAGGCAACAGAGTCTATGTGGTAGACAGCACCCACTCAGCTTACTAGGGAACCCACATGAAGGCCAAACTGCCCATCAGCTACATGGGAGGAGAACCAATCCACCTATAAAACCTTCAAGCCCAAATTTGCCCTACCTACAAAATGGCAAGAATAAAGATGGAGTAGAGACTGATGGAATGACCAAAAAATGTCTGGCCCAACCAGAGACCTACCCCACGGGAGACAGCCAACCTCTGACACCATTAACAATACTCTGCTATGTTCACATACAGGAGCCTAACTTAATCATTCTTTGAGAGCCCCCATCCCCAACAGCTGATCGAATGAGATGCTGAGACTCACAGCAAAGCATCAGACAGAGCTTGGGGAATCCTGTGGAAGAGTGGGAGGGAAGGATGTAAGGAGGCTGAGGGACAGGAATTCTTCAGGAGAACCAACAGAGTCTGACCTGAACCAACTGACCTGGGGGCTTACAGAGACAGAAGCATCAGCCAAGGAGTGTGCATGGACTGGACCTAGGCCTCATGGATGTATTTTCTCAATTGGGGCTTCCTCTTTTCTGACAATTCCAGCTAGTATCAAGCTGACATAAATCTAGCCAGCATACTATGACTTTAAATCTCAGTGTTAACACTCCCAATTTCATATATGCAACCCTAACTGGTTCTCTGGATTCCATATATTACTATTCTACATTGTGGATGCTATGTTATCCTCTAGATGTCTATGGTTCTCATGTGAAGCTTGTTCATCCTCTCCTTTACAGTATGTGAAAACTACCTGCCAACTGCTCAGGTTGAACACTCCCCAATCATCTTTGATTTCTGCTCTTACATTCCACTTCCAAACACCATTGTCTAATGCTGCCAGCTCTTCCTTCACAGCTTACCTAGAGGTCAACCACTGCTCACCCCCTCTACCACTATCACCCCAATATTCATTGTGTCTCAATCAGTTTACCTGCTCCTGAGTCCTTTCCCTCCTCTTTGTCTCCTTCCTACAGCTTCACTGGACCTTCCTGGTCTTCTCCAATAATATCTCATAAGCATCTTCCCCATGATTTGTGCCTGGAAGGTCATTCCCCCAAGATCACTGCCTCACTCATGCCCTTCACAAGTTGCTAATGAGAAAAACCTTCCAAAAACACCTGTTATTACAAAACAGCAGCCCACTGCCTGGATCAATCTTCTCCCCCACATATCTGTTGGACTGTGTTCACAGCTTATCGCCACCTGTCAGAGATATGTGTTCAGTGTTTATGATCTGTTCCCACTCACCGAAGCAATAAAGCAAGCTCTAGGAAAGCAGTAGCTCCATGAAGTTTTTACTGCTCTTTCTCCATGCCTAGAACAATGCCTGTATTCAGTAAGCACTCAAGAAAGTCTGAAGCTATTGAACTATAATTTTAATAACAACAAAAAAAACAGTGTGTTTAATAAAAAAAAAATACCGTTGACTGGGAAGCAAGCAAGAAAACAGCACTAATTTAATCCAAACAAGATGAGAAATTCATTTATACCACAGAAAACGAATGAATAATCAACTTACTTCTCTCCTGAAAGATGGGGATGCTGGCTAGTTTTATGTCAACTTGACACAAGCTGGAGTCATCAGAGAGATGGGAGCCTCATTTGAGAAAATGCCTCCCTAAGATCAGACTATGGGCAAACCCGTAGGGCACTTTCTTAGTTACCAATTAATGAGGGAGGGCTCAGCCCACTGTGGTTAGTGCCATCCCTGTGCACCTGTGTTCTATAAGGCTGAGCAAGCCATGAGGAGCAAGCCAGTAAGCAGCACCCCTCCATGGCCTCTGCAGCAGCTCCTGCCTCCAGGTTCCTGCCCTGCTTGAGATCCTGTCCTGACTTCCTCCAGTGATAGACTATGATGTGGGAGTGTAAGCCAAATAAACCCTTTCCTCTCCAGGTTGTTTTTGGTTAGAGTGTTTCATTGCAGCAAATAGTAACCTTAACTATGACAGGTAGGCAAGTCATAGGCAGCTAGGCAGATACAGGCACACATACACCACATATACCATATAATGTATACATTACACATAACTTCCCAGTCTCGAGAAGCCAAGCTGGTCTCAGATTTGCGAAAGATGACCTTAAGCTTCTGATCCTCCTGCTTCCAATAACTGAGTACTGGGATTACAAGCATGTGCAGACACACCCAGTTTTTATTTTGCCATTTTTTAAAAAAAAAAAAAATTTAGTGTGGTTGATTGAACCCGGGGCTTTGTGCATCCTGGGCAATCAACTGAAGTACCTCCCCAAGCCCACATTCACCCTTGTGTTTCCAGTGTTACAGATCCATCCATGTCCTCACTGTTCTACTATAGCACTTCATCCCTGGCCTTTGCTACAATAAGTGACAGTGCTGTCGCAGTAGTATGGAACATGAGAACATACATTTTAGAGAATTACACTAAATCAATGAACACAATGCATTAACATGATGCCAGAACACATGAGTGCTCTTCAAAACCCAAGTTCATTTTGTTGATTCTTTTAAGTCCTCTAAATTTGAGTTCAACTTTCTACATGTATCTGTCAGTCTCGTGTTCACACATAATCTCCCCTGGAATGTGACTTGCTCTGTGTGTGTGTGTGTGTGTGTGTGTGTGTGTGTGTGTGTGTGTGTGTAATGCATGCACACATGTGGAGAAGTATTTGTCTTATGTGTACATGTGGAGGCCAAAGCAAGATGTCAGCTGTCCATTCTCTATTGTGTATTTCTATGAGATAGGGCTTCTTACCCAAACTACAGGATTTCTGCCCTTGGGGTCCAAAGCAGGGGAGACAGGCATATGCAAGCCATGCCCAGGTTTTTATGTTGGTGAGGGGATTTGAACTCAGGGCACCTCATGACTGAAGAACAAGTGTTCTTCCCACACCCACAGAACCATCTTCCCAGCTCCTCTTACTTTTTTAATGTTTGAACTGATTTTTAAATGTTTTTGTAAATAAATGTTTTCATATATTTTGAACATGGCTTCCCCTCCCACAACTCCTCCCAGATCCTCCCCACCTCCTTACCCACTTGACTCCATATTTCTCCCCTCTGTTTTTAAAAACAAACTTGCTTTATTGCTAGTTTTTCATTTTAAATATATATGCTCAAGTGATGGAATTACTACTTATAATGAAATAAAAATTCTAATCAGCATCTGCCTACAGCAAGGTCGCCTGGTGAGTCCCAGATCACCAGGAAAACCAAAGCAGAAGAAGATAATCACTCACTCCGATTTAATTCATGTTCTCACTGTAAATTCCAGCACTTGTTTTCAAGGATGCTTCAATTACCCAGTTTGCAAACACAAATTAAGCAAGTCAGGTAAAACTATCTCCTAAAGTCAAAATAGATTAGGCAAAATGGAGACTGTTCTTCCTTCAGAGAAATCACAAGAGAGCCCAAAGTGGTGAGAGATATAATGCAGAGGCAGGGCCTGGCTAACATTCTCAAAGCCCTGGGTCTCATCCCCAGATCCAAGAGGAGGAGGAGGAGGACCAAAAAGAGAAGGAAGAGGAGGAAGTATATAAATTAAAATCATCCAAATAAGATATATGGACAGGTCACTCGGATGAAAAGCATTAAGCAGAAGTGACAAGATGAGACCTACAAACCCGGGCTGTGTTGGCAGAGGCCCCTGAAGAGCCCACCGTCACCGCTATCAAAAACAGTACGCAGTACACCCAAGCAGAATCTTCCCCAGAACCATGCAGTAATCTTCCCCAGAACCATGCCCCCACCCTCAGCACCTTTCCACTCCAGACAAATGAAACTCAGTTTTGCTGTCGCCGGTCTTAGCGAGAGCTGGAGCACCAGAGACTTTTGAACATCCTTCTGTGGGAATGTTACCTCAGCTTTAGGAATACAGCTTCTAGAGATTTAAATTAAAAAAAACAAAACAAAAAAAAAAAAAAACAAAAAAAAAAAACACCTTTGAATCAAATTGAGAGGTTACCTTAACTTTGGCTGTAATTTTATAGCCGGCAGGTATGGCACATGGCATGTTTTTTCCAAGAAAAATCTGGGATAGCTCATAAAAGGCTTCGGAAAAGAAGCCTAAGTCTATAAGGATTTCAACCTACAAAAGAAGGAAAGACGATTTTAGGTTAGTTCCTTTTACTTACAAAATACAAATTTTAGAGAAAACTCATTAGTTTCTAAGACCTGAAATACCTTCTTAATGATGGTAGTGTGTGATGAATAACTGTTCAGTAGTGAGTGAATACAGACACACGCGCATGCGAAAATGCCTGTTTACATGTGCGGTGGACCACAGAACTAACCGCAGCAGGGCCCACTCCGAACAGGCACTTCTCAGCTGTTGCTTACTTCATCCAGAGATGGACACAAAAATATAACAGCCATAGAGAAGTTTTAAAAAATTAACTGAACTTATCTCTTTGTTCTCATGGTTCCCATGGGAAACGGGGGGGGGGGGGAAGCAAAGTAAAAATATCCCTGATGTTCTTGAACCCTCTGAGGAAAGTCAGACAAAAGTACAGTGTGTCAACATAGAGGCAACTATTAATTTTCTTATCTATAATTAGCAGTGTCAGTTTTGAAGCCATAAGCTTAACAGTTTTAACCAGTTGGTAGCTATCCGTTTTGCAAGGTTTGTTTTCAACACACATTCAGCTGCACTGCAGTAGGAAAATGAAAGGAAGCGAAGTTGGCACTCTGCATGTCTGTTGAGCATCTCTTGGACAGCATGCCCACTTGGAGGTTACAGTTCCCTGGCATTCATAGTTAGGCAATTTGATACATGAAGGTCTTACACAGTAGGAGGAGTCTTAGAGGTGTTGACAGAAATTCTGTTTTCAACAATGGGGCCTCAGAAAACTTCCGTGAGGAAGAACCCTTCAAGGAACAGTTGGCAATCATGTAAAAGAGAGAGAAAACGTGCTGAGAGGACCCTGGGCACAAAGGTCATGGGTTCAGTGTGGACAAGCGAGAGTGACAGAGAGAGTTAGGAAGTAGGCATGGGTACTAGTCAAATACACAGAGACCACAGTAGAGATCTCTTTTTGCAATGCGAAAAGGAAGTTACTAGAGTGATGGCTGTGATGGGTAGCACTCACAATCCCAGTGTTCTCAAAGGACAGTGAGTTTTCAAGCCGAGAGTTCAAAGCTAGCCTTTGTCAAAGTGAGACTGCCTCAACAAACAAGGGCTGAGGCTGTGTCTCAGAGGTAAAGTTCATGCTATGGTACGCAAGGCCCCAAGTTCAATATCACTAGGGAAAAACAAAAGCAATGGAGACTTTGAAGCAGAAAGGGTCCTTACATGATCTATGCTTTGAAAACATGTAGTGACTTCGTAGAAGACAAGGGTACACATGAATGGATAAGGAGAATAAAGCACAGTTGGATAAACACTCAGACACGCACACACACACAGAGGCATAAACTCCAAAGAGAAAAAGACAAATCAATTTATCTTCAGCCAATACATAATTATTCTCTATTCTCCTTTCCAAACTTGGCTCAGGAACTTCAAGAGTGGAAGAAACAACACTTTAAGGAAATAAAAAAGGCAAGTCAGGGAAAATCACTTGTAAAAATAACATAAAAACAAAACATGAAAAGAAGTCACTTGTCTGTTGGGCTGCGCAGTGCAGGTTTTGCTCAAGGGATGATGGTCTCGGCCCCTCACCCACTGCCATCAAATATCAAAGTCAGCACTTACAGAGATACCTGGGCCTTAGGTAGAGATACCCTTTTAGACCACAGGGAGCCATTAATTTCATCGACCCCTACAAGAAAATATTCCCACAGACCTCTGTGTGCTCAGACCACTACACCAACACAACATCAGCCAAGGCTGTCTCTGACTTCATCATATCCATCTAAGCACTTGGAGAGATGGTGGCCTGCACTGTGGACACAAGCCAGAGGACAAGAACTGGTCATCAGTCAAATCTACATACACTTCCTCAAGCAGCAGTACCCATCCTGAGGATGCTGGAAATGTTGAGAATAAATCTTTGATGGGGTTAGTGGGTTTACAGTGAAGCAGAGCAGTTGATCATGAAGAAGTCTTACAATGGTCCAAGGATGACTCTACTGCAGCCTAGAAACTCAACCACAACATCCATCTGTCACAGCCTGACCAGCCAAGCAGCACTACTCGCTGCTCCCAAGCTCTGATGTTCCTCTTTCACCTACTGACCCCAGTTACTTCAGGAAAGTCACACAAGCCCCGTTCGCACAGACTGGCCCTTCTTCCTCTGGGGGATTTATCTTTCGCTTTGCACCTTGTCAAGACCCTAATCCCAGGTTTTAGTTTTACTGAGCCAATAAGATCTCAAGTCTAGCTAACACTGCTCCCAGCAGTGTTAGTAGACATAAGATTTGGTTGTATCGTTCTCCTGACCACCATTCTACAGTGAACACCCCTCCTAGCCAAGCCTCCAAACAGAGGGCACACTTCTTCACTAACTTCACAGCTACCCTACAATAAATTGGTGACCAAATACTAAAGAAGAGATTTTGCCTTGGTCTAACTTGGTAAACTATAAGTTTACTGAGGTTATTCACAGGCTCATGGGAGACTCAAAGACAATTACACCAGCAGAAAGTACCCTCCCTGGGCAAGCTATGGGCAGTTAGACCACTGAGAACTCCGCTTGTAGCATGGACAGCTCACAAAAAGCTACTCAACCAGAGGATGCTAACTCAGCTAATAGTCTATCTATAGTATCATCTCCAGGAGGAGAATAGTCTTGTGAGACCTTGAGCACCAAGAACCTCTGTGCTCTTTCAACGAGAGAATGTTCAGAGGCCCTCTCTTAGTTCTTGTGGGTCTTCTGCTGTGATCCAAGACAGCAATGGTCATGTACACTGAGAGGAAACAGCTACCCAGCTGTTTGGTATTACAGCTCTTTGGCATTTTTCCTGTTGTCTCCTACAGTCTCCCTGCTCAGAACTTCCATTCTAGTAGCATAAAACCACTTCTGTGCTCTAAACAACTCAAAACACTTTCCTCTTTGTCTTTCCAAGAATGTTCTCTGTCACACCCACTTAGCTTATTTTCAAGCCTAAATTCTACCCATTTAGTGAAATCCTCATACCAAAGCCATTTGTTTTCTGCTCAAACTTTTGGGAACAATTCTCATCACACTCACTTGCAAATAATCGAGTGACAGGTGCACATGTTACCAACCACAGTGTGTCCATCTCTCTTCCCAGTTTTCATATCCTTATAATCAAAAACTGTGGGTTACATGTCTTGAACTCAAGTTACTAACACATTGCATTTAAATAAGAGGTATTCAGTAAATCTTCTCAAAATGTTATTTATTTATTGGGGATACCTCTGTACATGTATGAAAGTCAGGACAACTTGTAGGAGTCCTTTTTCTCTGCTATGTGGGTTCCAGAGCTCAGACTCATGTGTCAGGCTTCAGGGGAGTTGCCTTTACTCTGAGGAGCTATCTCAACCAATTCCAAACCTTGCTTCGGAATGAAAGGCAGTTTGTCAATTATTTCAATCTGAGTGGTAGCATACACACACATAGATAGTAGGCACTTGACAAATATCTACAAATTTAAAGTTCAATCTAAAAAACAGCAACTAATGAGTATTTAATATGCAAACTTATCACTTAAAACAGTAGAGGGAGTTAAAAGGTAAATAAGATACAGATTCTAGCCTCAAGAATATTGGAGTTTTGAGGGGGAGTTTTAAAAATGTGCTATTAAAGCTCAAAAGCAAGATAATCCATGGGTCAATAACTCACAAATAGAAAGCTATTTTCAGGGTCCACATGAATATTTATGAAGCCCTTAAAGATTTCTTTATTTAAAAATAGAAAGCAATGGACTATTCACCACGGCCCAAAAGGTCTAGAAGGTGATAAGAGGTCACAGGGAAGTCCAACTTCTCCTTGAAAACAGGAGAGATCTGAGGGAGAGAAATTAGAGAGTTTCCAAAGGAGAGGGAACATGAATGCGGGAGCGCTGCCCAGGGTGCCGTGCGGAGGTGAGGTAGAGCAATGATCCACAAGACAAGAGCTCCCATGCATCTCTCGTCCTGTCTGCCTCTGCTGTGATGCCTCTGGAACACTGCATGGCAGTGTCTACATCACGGATGAAAACTGCAAAGACATAAACCGGCTTTTTTAAAAGACTTGTTTTATTATTTATGTGTATAAGTGAGAGGTGTGTGTGTGTGGCACATGCATGCCTGGTCCCTCAGACAGCCAGAAGAGAAGGCCACCAGATCCTCTGGGACTGGAGTTACCGACAGTTGCGATCCTCCATGTGGTTGCTGGGAACTGAGCCCAGGTCCTCTAGAAGAGCAGTCAGTACTCTTAACCACTGAGCCAACTATCTAGCCCCTAAACCAGCTTTTTAAATGATCTTTTCTTGTGAAATATTTATCAGCATAAAGCTGATTATGTCACAGCATGAGAGGAAACATGTGAAATGATGGCTGAGAAAAAGTTTAAGCTCAAGAAAGCGAAATATTCCTTTTAAATTGTTTTTCTTCGCTTAAATGTCTCTGCTCTTCCCAGTGTTCATTAAAGGAGGCTACGGGAAAAAAGGCCCAGGTGAATATTGTCTGTGTTTACACATCAGTGTGTGTGTGTGTGTGTTTGTGTGTGTTTGTGTGTGTGTGTGTGTGTGTGTGTGTGTGTGTGTGTGCTGGGGGAGAAGAAGGGAGGAGAGGGTTGAGGGTTGAATTCTACATTAGCACTGAGAAGATACAGAACAGAGAACAAAACTGCAGGACATTGAAATGATAGAAATGATCCAAGTACAGAAAAAAATTAAACCAAGGGGCAATCACCCAGTGGGGAACTAGGGAAGAAGACATAGACTCCCAAAATCCCTTAGGGTTCCCACTCTGTGTGGAGGTCAGGCCAAGAGCACATGAGTCTCTAACAGAGAAAACAACTGCTGCCTGGGTCACAGGAGTAATGGTCTGCTCTTGTTAAGTCAATCACCAGAACAAAGATACACTGCTTATGCCATGATGTGCACAGACGTTCTTAAGGACAGAGCTTCAGAAACCAAACACGGCGTGTCGCCCAGAAGTCAGCCTCTTGGTAGGGACTTTCAGGCTGTCTGGTGCTGAGTAAGTCTTGTTCCATAGCTGTTGCTGTTCCTTACTTTACTGCGGCCAAGCACAGCACCGTCCAAAGCAGTTCTCAACCTACGGTCGCGAACCTTGTGGGAGAGCTGAATGACCCTTTCACAGGGATCACCTAAGGCCAACAGACAGCCCAGATATTTAGATTATGGTTCACAATAGTAGCATGATTACAGTTATGAAGTAGCAACAACAATGATTTTATGGTTGGAGGTCACCACAACATGAGGAACTGTATTAAAGAGCCACAACAGCGGAAGGTTGAGAACCGCTGAGCTAAAATTTCCTAACTGACCATCTCCTTTACTTTATTACACTGCTGTGTACTATATCTATCACATTTAACATTGATGTGACCAAATAACTGACAAGAAACAGCACAGGTGAGGAGGGCTTTACTCCGGTTCATGGTTTGCAGGGAGACAGTCTATCATGTCAGATGGGACATGGGAGCAGAGGCTTCCATGTGGCAGGTGCTAGCTGCAGGTGCTGATCAAGGAGTGGGGATCAGGGCATGCTGTATGTACAGCCCATACCCAGAGCCTCTAACTAGGCCTCACTTCCTACCGGTTCCAGAGCCCCCCAAAACAGCTCCACCAGCTACAGTCCATCTTCAAACACTAGGATCTGGGAGGACATTCTGTGGTCAACCTGTGGCTAGTGAATTACTTTGAAAAGATTTCCTACATTTTAAAAAATGAATTCTTTTCATCTATGTGTATGTATGTGTACCCACAGGAGTTTGTGTATACTGCACATATCCAGGCGCACACAGAGGACAGAAGAGGCTGCTGAATCCCCTAGTACTGTAATTATAGGCACTTGTAAGGAAGCATGGGGGTTGTTCTAAGGACTGAACCTGGGTCCCCTAAAAGTTCAGAAAGTGCTCTCAGCCAAAAGTCAACTCGCCATCCTTATGTTTCTTTTTTTAATTTATGGCTATGTTTCTATGTATATGTAAATACTGTGCCCACTGAGGCCGGAAGAGGACATCATTGATTCTCTGAAGCTGGAACTACAGGCGCTTGCGAGCTGTCGAAGGTAGGTGCTGGGAATCGAACTCACGTTCTCTGGAAGTATTTTTAACTGCTTGTGCTATCTTCACAGATGCCCAAACTACATTTTTCTTATATTAGTACAATACCATGTTAGTAACAGCTTATTTATAGGTACTATGATCAAATTAATGCGAAGCAGTACCCTTAAAAAAGAAATAATATCAAAGGTATTCAAAGTCTGTGGCGTACCTTGAGGATTCTTGCTTCTAGATTTCTGACAATGTCTTGGCAAATTACAGAGACAAAATACAGGTACAGTGCAAGGAGAGGCAGAACCTATCAGGAGAAAAAAAAAAACATTCTTTGTTTTAATATATAAGTTATCAACTTAATAGAACAGTAATCCAATTTTGCTGAACATTAACTGTAAGATGTGTTACACAAATATTGCATTTTCACATTAGCAGAATAAGCCATTTTGTAGAAATAAAATGGTCTGCCTAGCTGTATTAGTTACATTTCTTATTACTGCCATAAAATGTCTGACAAAAGCAACTGAAAGAAGGAAAGGCTTACTGTAGCTCACTGTCTGGGGGATTTAGGCCATCCTGGTAGGCAAGGCACAACAGCAAGAGCATGAGGTAGCTGGTCCACATTGCCTCCTCAGCCAGGAAGCAGAGAGCTTTTGTTCAGTTTAAGACTCCAGTCCATGGAATGGCATCGCCCGTATTCAAGGTATCTCTGCTTCAACTGACCTCGTTTAGAAAGTCTCACACAGATACGCCTGGAGGTTTGTTTCCACGGTGGTTCCCAACCCCTTCAACTTGGCAATCAAAATTACCTTCCGTTAATGTTAGCACACGCTTCCTAATTACACTAGACCTTGAAGATGCTACCAGAGACTTAAGAGTTCCAAAGCCATGTCATTTGTGACCCCCCAAAGTGAGGGTCACCTCTCTAAGTACAGTGAAGTTCAATTACAATTAATTATCTTCTTTGAAAAAGTAATGACAACATGAATGTGTGAGGACTGTGTGAAAAATCCTCAGAAACATGCTGTCAGAAAATGTGCAACTTAAGGCAAAGGATTTACATTCGTGGCCCCTCACTAGCTCTTACTCACTTCAGTGTCGTCCACAATGCTTTAAACGAGGATCTTTCCACAGCAGAAGTGTGGTGTGCCTCATCTACTGGCTGATACACTGTTGAGTGAGAAAACCCCTGACTGCTCCCAGCCTAGGTAGAGCATAGATTCTACTGACTAAGCCCAAGCTTTCTCTTCACTTAGTATTTTTATTGTCATAAAGTTAAACCCACAGCGCAGTATTCTTGAAGCCTTTTGGATATGTCATACAGTATACCGGTATTTCAGTTGGCTGTGCCTCTACCCATCACAGCAGGGGATGGTTTGGCCTGGCTATTGAACAGCTCCTGATCTCAACTCAGACCAAGAGCTTCATTCCTTCAACTGCACCTGGCACTATTATTTTACCTTCTCTAGACTGAGGAGTAAACCAAGGGCCTTGTTCACGCTAGGCAAAGAACTTTACTGCTATATTGTATCTCCTGACACCTTTGGCTTTTATTTTTTATTTTGAGATATGTCTTACTAAGCTGTCCAAGCTAATGTGTAACTTGCCTCATAGCCAAGACACGCCTTGAGCCTGTGACCCTCCAATCTCAGCTTCCTCATTAGCTGAGATTATGAGCCAACAGACTGGATGAATAAAATTGTTGTCTCAGAGCAAATTTTGTATTTTACAGAAGAGTCTTCTTCTCGAGGTTAATATAATACAAAACAGAAATTGCTTACTGCTTCTGTCTGGTTGAAAGACATCTAATGTTTGGTCAGTTAGAAGCTACAACCGGGAATCATTTTGTAAAAGACTGAAATTAGTTCAAATGACTTTGAACATAATACACTTTTCTACAATTACATACTGCAGATGTAAAACAAAACCTTTTCTACAATTAATGTAGCACAGAATTCATCAAGAGCAATTACCTTTGAGATTTAGTTTCTTTTCTTTAATGAGAAATAAAAACACAGTATTTTATTGCTGCCTATTGCTCAATTATTCAGAAAAAAATACATTCTCAATTTCTAAAGCTTTAGAGGGAAAAAAGTCTCATTTCTTTTTCAGCACAGTGATATGTATTCTATATGAATATGAGAAGGCAACTGTGGGCTTCCTGGGGGATGGAAGCATGCTGCAATCCAGAAGTGAAAGGCACTACCGAAATCAGTTTCATTTCTTTAGTTGTTGTTTTGTCTTATTTTGTTTTATTTAGTAAATTTGTTTCCAAATCTGTCCAGTGTTGAAAGCACTTTCCTAACCTTCTTCACTTTAATACATAGTTTTTCATAAATTAACAACTTATATTCGTGGCAATAAGTACTTTTAATAAAAGAAGAGGGTTAAATTCAGAAGTGCAAGTATGCCATAAGAACATATATATATATATATATATATACATACATACATACATACATATATTAAAAAAGAGTAGATATGAAAGTTGTGAAATGAGGTGAAAGAAGCAGAAAATAAAGAATTGTTCTCAAAAGCAAACGTGAGAGGAAGAAATAGATATTTTAAAAATGGACAGAAATTAATGCAAAAATACTCAACAAAATACTTGCAAACCAAATACAAGAACACATCAAAGATATCATCCACTATAACCAAGTAGGCTTCATTCCAGGTATGCAGGGGTGGTTCAATATACAGAAATCCATCAATGTGATCCATCATATTAACAAACTGAAGGAGAAAAACCACATGATCATCTCCTTAGATGCTGAAAAGCATTTAATGAAATCCAACATCCATTCATGTTTAAAGTATTGGAGAGATCAGGAATACAAGGCACATACCTAAACATAAGAAAGGCAATATACAGCAAGCCTATAGACAACATCAAACTAAACGAAGAGAAACTTAAAGCAATCCCACTGAAATCAGGGACAAGGAAAGGCTGCCCACTCTCTCCATATCTCTTCAACATAATCCTTGAAGTCCTTGCTAGAGCAATAAGAAAATTAAAGGAGATTAGGGGGATACAAGTTGGAAAGGAAGAAGTCAAAGTATCACTATTTGCAGATGATATGATGGTATATGTGAGTGACCCAAAAAAAATCTACCAGGGAACTCCTACCTCTGATAAACACCTTCAGCAAAGTGGCTGCATACAAAATTAACTCAAAAAAAAAATCAGTAGCCCTCCTGTATACAAAAGACAAAAGGGCTGAGAAAGAAATTAGGGAAACAATATCCTTCAAAATAGCCACAAAGGACATAAAGTACCTTGGTGTGACCCTAACCAAGCAAGTCAAAGACTTGTATGAAAAAAATTTCAAGTCTCTGAAGAAAGAATTAGAAGAAGATATCAGAAGATAGAAAGATCTCCCATGCTCATGGCTTGGATTAACATAGTAAAAATGGCCATCTTACCAAAAGCAATCTACAGATTCAATGCAATTCCCATCAAATAACCAACACAATTCTTTACAGACCTTGAAAGAAAAATTCTCAACTTCATATGGAATAACAAGAAACCCAGAATTGCTAAAACAATACTCTACAATAAAAGATCTTCTGGAAGTATTTCCATCCCTGATCTTAAGTTGTACTATAGAGCAACAATTTTAAAAACTGCATGGTACTGGCATAGAAACAGAATGGTAGATCAATGGAACCGAATAGAAGACCCAGAAATAAACCCCCACACTTATGGACACCTAATCTTTGACAAAGAAGCCAAAACCATACAATGGAAAAAAAGATACCATCTTCAACAAATGGTGCTGATCTAACTGGATGTCTACATGTAGAAAAATGCAAATAGATCCATACTTATCACCCTGCACAAAACTAAAGTCCAAGTGGATCAAAGACCTCAATATAAAACCAGACACACTAAACCTCTTAGAAGAAAAAGTGGGGAAGAGCCTTGAACTCATTGGCAAAGGAGACAGCTTACTGAACAGAGAACCAACAGCACAGGTTCTAAGAGCAACAATCAATAAATGGGACCTCATGAAACTGAAAAGCTTCTGTAAAGCAAAACAAAACTAATGCCTACAGATTGGGAAAGAATCTTCACCAACTCTATATCTGACAGAGGGCTAATATCTAGTATATATAAAGAACCCAAGAAGTTAAAAAGCAACAAATCAAGTAATCCAATTAAAAAATGGGGTACAGATCTAAACAGAATTCTCAATAGAGGAATATCACATGGCAGAGAAACACTTAAAGAAATGTTCAACATCCTTAGTCATCAGAAAAATGAAAATCAAAACAACCCTGAGATTTTACCTTACACCGCCAGAATGGCTAAGATGAATAACTCAAGTGACAACACATGCTGGAGAGGTTGTGGAGAAAGGGGAACTCTCCTCCACTGCTGGTGGGAATGTAAACTTGTACAACCACTTTGGAAATCAATCTGGCACTTTCTCAGACAATTAGAAATAGTGCTTCCTCAAGATCCAGCTATATCACTCCTAGGCATATATCCAAAAGACGCCCAAGTATACAACAAGGACATCTGCTCAACCATGTTTGTAGCAGTTTTGTTTGTAATAGCCAGAAGCTGGAAACAACCCAGATGTCCCTCAACAGAGGAATGGATACAGAAATTGTGGTACATTTACACAGTGGAATACTACTCAGCAATTAAAAAAAACAGGAAATCATGAAAATAGCAGGTAAATGGTGGGAACTAGATAAGATTATCCTGAGTGAGGTATCCCAGAAGCAGACAGACACACAGAGTATATACTCACTCATAAGTGAATATTAGATATATAATATAGGATAAACATACTAAAATCTGTACACCTAAGGAAGCTAATCAGGAAGGAGGACTCTGGCTAAGATGCCCAATCTCCATTCAGAAAGTCAAAGAGGATGGACATCGGAGGAGGGAGAAAACAGGGAACAGGACAGGAGCCTACCACAGAGGGCCTCTGAAAGGCTCTACCCTGCAGGGTATCGAGGCAGATACTGAGAGTCATAGCCACACTTTGGGCAGAGTGCAGGGAATCTTATGAAAGAAGTGGGAGATAGTAAGACCTGGAGAGTACAGGAGCTCTACAAGGACAGCAACAGATCCAAAAAGTCTGGGCACAGGGGTCTTTTCTAAGACTGATACTCCAGTCAAGGACCACTCATGGAGATGGCCTGGAACCCCTGCATAGATGTAGCCCATGGCAGTTCAGTGTCCACGTGGCCTCCACAGTAATGGGGATAGGGACTGTCTCTGACAGGAACTGATTTGCCTGCTCTTTGATCACCTCCCCCTGAGGGGGGAGCAGCCTTACCAGGCCACAGAAGAAGACAATGCAGCCAGCCCTGATGAGACCTGATAGACTAGGATCAGATGGGAGGGGAGAAGGACCTCCCCATCACTGGAATGGGGCAGGAACATGGGTGGGGAAGAGAGAAGGTGGGATTGGAAGGGGAGGAGGGAGGGAGGTACAGGGGGGATACAAAGTGAATAAAGTATAATTGATAAAAATAAAAATAATTTAAAAATGGACAGAAGAGCATTCAAAGAGAGAGAGAGGAAGGAGAGAAAAAGTGGCCAGTGTCTAGAGCGTATTAATTTATTTTTAAGTACAGTCAACTTCATATTTATGACATACACTTCAATTTCTTTCCCTTAAAGGTGAAAATGAGCAGTATTCGGACTTTGGAGGTTCTAGAGACATTGAGAAATGTCTGCTTTTTATCTCACAGTTAGGATTTGTTGTTGTTAGATACATCTTTGACAGAGAAGACAGAGGACACGATAGAAGATAAACTTATCTCAAAGTTTGGATATTGACAAGAACTAGACTTTAACTCTGTGAGTCTTAAGTGTCCTAGATTCCTGTTTGACATCAACAATAAATTCTAGTCCATTCTACCAAATGTCTTGTAGAAAAGGAGGGTGAAATAATAGAGTAAAAAAAAAAAATCAAATAAACATGTGACGCAAACAAAATGTCAAAGAGAGACTGTGGATTAGTACGGTTTTAGAAGTACAGGTAAGAACCCAAACTATGTATGTTTTACAGGTTGTAACCAGATTTTAGTAGGCATATCCTATATTTTATGTCTAATATCCACTTATGAGTGAGTATATACCCTGTGTGTCTTTCTACTTCTGGGATACCTCACTCAGGATGATCTTTTCCAGTTCCCACCATTTACCTGCAATTTTCATGATTTACTGTTTTGTTTTGTTTTGTTTTGTTTTTAATTGCTGAGTAATGTTCCGTTGTGTAAATGTACCACAATTTCTGTATTCATTCCTCAACTGAGGGGCATCTGGGATGTTTCCAGCTTCTGGCTATTACAAATAAAGCTGCTACAAACATGGTTGAGCAAATGTCCTTGTTGTATACTTGAGCATCTTTTGGATATATGCCTAGTAGTAGTATGGCTGGATCTTGAGGAAGCACTATTCCTAGTTGTCTGAGAAAGCACCAGATTGATTTCCAAAGTGCTTGTACAAGTTTACATTCCCACCAGCAGTGGAGGAGGGTTCCTTTTTCTCCACAGCCTCTCCAGCATGTGTTGTCACTTGAGTTTTTGATCTTAGCCATTCTGACGGGTGTAAGTTGTAACCAAATGCACATTACCAAAACTTGGAGAGTAGAACATAAGTTAGAAACTATGTCACAGCAAATTAAAAGGTTTTAGAAGTGGGGTGGAAGTAGCAGAATGCATGTGACATGAACATCAAAGTGGGGAGATTGGGGATGAAAAGGTTTTAAAGAATGGAAGAAGAACAGAGAGATTGGGGAGGCAAGGAGGGGGGTTAAATCAAACTAAGACTGTACAAAATTCATAAGAAAACATGACATTTGGTAAACTAATTAAAAATAATAAGAGAGTTTTGATGAAGGTAGCCTCTGTGAGCAGATAAAGCTGTCCCAGAAGCCATGTGTAACCACATGAAAATCCTAGTACCAAGAGAAAGCTACCTCCCTGTGAGTCTACAGAGAGCTCCCGAGGCCCCCAAAACAATACAGGCAATTTTCATTGCAGTTGATTGCCCCCCAACTAGATGGTGAGACCCTATTGATTAAGATACCATAGGCTGTGGTCATAGCACATAGAGAAAGCAAGATGAAAAATAAAACGGAATCTTCCTCTTTTGCTGGCTAGACCTTATAGTAGCAGAAGTTGCTAGGCCAGTTGCTGGCTGGAAAACTGTTATCAACAGTCTTAATCAGCTATGACTGCATGCTACCCTGCGGACATATAAAGGACATGTCTGGTGATGCAATAGTGACAACTCCGCTATAGGGGTGACCAATCATTTTCTAATTAGAATTGAGACCTGTTGCACGGGAAGGAATGCGCACCTGCTGCTCAAAACCCGGTAAGGAGCAGTGGAGTCAGAAGCCTCAGTGGGGAAGCTACTGCTGTTTTGCGAAACAGATACAGTGCCCCTACCTTCTAAACAATTATATTTATCCTGATACATGAATGCTGCTGTCAGCTTTGGTCAGAAAAGCTTCTTTTTGCAGAGGGCAGAGGTCACTGCAGAGACTTATAGCTGGTCAAAGTCTTGAGAATAAACGACCGTTGAATGCTTAGGTATAAATGGGACACCTGTATCGTCTCCTGCAGGGTAGAGAACATTATAGAGGAGAAGACAGAGAGAATATAAAGGTCAGAGGACAGGGTAGAGTGATGTGGAATGCTGGCCTCTGGGCCTGAGGTGGCCATGGCACTCTTAACACACAGCAGCTACCATTACGTGTATAAAGCCTGCACATGATGGAACCTAGCAACATTCTGTCAAGGCAAGGGAGGGGAATCGTGATGACCCAGGTTTCCCTGAGAACTGATAGGCAGTTGGGGGTAGCTATGACAGGGGAGTCTCACCAGCTGTAAGGATAAAGTGATGGTTGGGGTTAGGGACATTTCCTTCAGTGGTGTAGATACTACTAAGATTGCCATGCCCTGGAAATAATCTCTCACTACTGCTCCTCCTGCTAAGCAACCTATGGAAACTCATTGAGTCATAAAAAAAAAAAAAAGACATGAAAATAAAAAGGGTCTAGCGGGAAAAAGAGGATCCATCAGAGTAGAAGGGGATAAAAGATACTAACTAATAGGACAGATAAATATGATCAAACTAATTATAAGAACTTTATAACAAAAACATTGTTTCATTTTTGCACACAGGTAATTCATGATACTAAGAGTTGTTGATCTTACAAATCACTTACTATGAGGTTGTAATTTGCATAGTGTAGCTCACGGATGACGTAGTACAGGCATGCAACGACACTGCAGATATCAGCCCGGAATTCGTCTGAGAAGAGTTCGAAGCCCGGCAAGAGCTGAGTGATTTCGTACTGTGCGTAGTTACGCTCAGCTTTGGGATGGGGGAGAGTAGTGCGAAGCAGACTCTGAAAAGTGAAAAATGGTGAACTGAAGGGCCACAGTTTCACCTGCACCAACAGAACCGGCCAAAAGAGGCACAAGGCCAACTTCCTAATGGGCTTTGTGTGCTCTGTGTGCTGCACATCACAGTAAACAGGGCATATTAGTATGATTGTCATTATAGGTTTCTTATGCTGTTATCACGCAGGTGGGCTTTAGAAAGTCCATTATAATAGCATACATACTGTTTTCAGAGAAAATGTCATTCTATTATCATTTGGTGATGCCTGTGTTGTGCGCTTCTGATAAATTCTGTGTAAATATTATCTCACTTAATTCTCACCTAACCTACTCTTAGAGCAAAGGTTTGTTACTTCACAAATTGTAACATTAAGGCTTAAACAGTTAACTTATATAAGTTTACATGGTTAATGACGGAATGAAAAGATTCCAAGGTATGTCTGTTTAACTTGAAGTACCATGGTATTTGACTATACCAAGTTATAGATAGGGGAGGTGATGACTAAAATCTAAACCAGGCAGCAGAGATTCTAAACCAGTGTCTCTTATGTAACTCATATGACTAGCAGAATACATTTCAGGTAAAACAAGATCTATTTTTTTAAACCAAATTTTATATTTGGAAGCCTTTTTCATTGCTTAACTATTAGTTGAAGACAAAATATTATGAAATTATTTTAATGAATATTATCAAGGAAATTTTCAACTAGATTACTTACTAACATTATAAGGTATCCAGTTTTTCAAAGATGAATACAGCTGTTGAAAATTTTAATGTTTTTAATTTGCTTTGTAAAACCACTTTACAAATTAACAGGCTTCTCTTGTTCCCTGAAGACTAGCTGTCACAGTACCGGAAGGTGCTGTGCAATCTTCCAAGGGAGGTAAGCAACCAATATTCCTCCCTAGCTGTGACCCTTAGAAACCACAACAGTCACAAAATTTGAGAATCTAAATGAAATGGATAATTTTCTTGAAAGATTCCGTCTACCAAAACTAAGTCAAGATCAGGTAGAAAGACTGAATAGCCCTATATCTCCCAAGGAAATCGAAGCAGTCATTAACAGTCTCCCCTCCAAAAAAAGCCCTGGACCAGATGGCTTCAGCGCAGAATTCTACAAGACCTTCAAAGAAGTGCTAACTCCAATTCTCCTCAAGCTATTCCACAAAATAGAAACAGAAGGAACACTACCAAACTCATTCTATGAAGCCACAGTCACCTTAATACCTAAACCATACAAAGACCCAACAAAAAAAGAGAACTTTAGGCCTATTTCTCTTATGAACATTGACGCAAAAATACTCAATAAAATACTTGCAAACCGAATCCAAGAACACATCAAAGATATCATCCACCATGACCAAGTAGGCTTCATCCCAGGCATGCAAGGGTGGTTCAACATACGGAAATCCATCAATGTAATCCACTACATAAACAAACTGAAGGAGAAAAACCACATGATCATCTCCTTAGATGCCGAAAAAGCATTTGACAAAGTCCAACACCCATTCATGTTTAAAGTCTTGGAGAGATCAGGGATACAAGGCACATACCTAAACATAGTAAAGACAATATATAGCAAGCCTTATAGCTAACATCAAACTCAATAGAGAGAAACTTAAATCAATCCCACTGAAATCAGGGACAAGACAAGGCTGTCCATTGTCCCCATATCTCTTCAACATAGTACTTGAAGTCCTAGCCAGAGCAATAAGACAACTAAAGGAGATCAAGGGGATACAAATTGGAAAGGAAGAGGTCAAAGTGTCACTATTTGCAGATGATATGATAGTATACATGAGCGACCCCAAAAATTCAACCAGAGAACTCCTTCAGCTGATAAACACCTTCAGCAAAGTGGCAGGATACAAAATCAACTCAAAAAAATCAGAAGCCCTCCTATATACCAAAGACAAAAAGGCTGAGAAAGAAATTAGGGAAACAACACCCTTCACAATAGCCACTAATAACATAAAGTACCTTGGTGTGACTCTAACCAAGCAAGTGAAAGACCTGTTTGAGAAAAACTTCAAGTCTCTGAAGAAAGAAATCGAAGAAGATATCAGAAGATGGAAAGATCTCCCGTGCTCATGGATTGGTAGGATTAACATTGTGAAAATGGCCATCCTGCCAAAAGCAATCTACAGATTCAATGCAATTCCCATCAAAATACCAACTCAATTCTTTACAGACCTTGAAAAAAAGATTCTCAGCTTCATATGGAGAAACAAAAAACCCAGAATCTCCAAAATGATCCTGTACGACAACAGATCATCTGGAGGTATCTCTATTCCTGATATCAAGCTGTACTACAGAGCAACAGTAATAAAAACTGCATGGTATTGGCATAGAAACAGAAAGGAGGATCAATGGAACCGCATAGAAGACCCAGAAATAAATCCACACAGCTATGAATACTCGATATTCAACAAAGAAGCCAATTCCATTCAATGGAAAAAAGACAGCATCTTCAACAAATGGTGCTGGACCAACTGGATGTCTACATGCAGAAAAATGAAAATAGATCCATATTTATCACCCTGCACAAAACTAAAGTCAAAGTGGATCAAGGACCTCAACATAAAACCAGATACCCTAAATGAATTGGAAAAAAAAGTGGGGAACAGCCTAGAACTCATTGGCACAGGCGACAACTTCTTGAACAGAACACCAACAGCACAGGCTCTAAGAGCAACAATCAATAAATGGGACCTCATGAAACTGAAAAGTTTCTGTAAAGCAAAGGATACCGTCATCAAAACAAAACGACTGCCTACAGATTGGGAAAGAATCTTCACTAACCCTTTATCTGACAGAGGACTAATATCCAGTATATACAAAGAACTAAAGAAGCTGAAAAGCAGCAATCCAAGTAATCCAATTAAAAAATGGGGAAGAGAGCTAAACAGAGAATTCTCGACAGAGGAATATCGAATGGCAGAAAAACACTTAAAGAAATGCTCATCCTCATTAGCCATCAGGGAAATGCAAATCAAAACGACCCTGAGATATCACCTTACACCCATCAGAATGGCCAAGATGAAAAACTCAAGCGATAACACATGCTGGAGAGGTTGTGGAGAAAGGGGAACCCTCCTCCACTGCTGGTGGGAATGTAAACTGGTACAACCACTCTGGAAAGCTATCTGGCGCTTTCTAAGACAAATAGGAATAGTGCTTCCTCCAGACCCAGCTATACCACTGCTAGGTATATACCCAAAGTTTGTTCAAGTACACAAAAAGGACACTTGCTCAACCATGTTTGTTGAGCAGCTCTATTTGTAATAGCCAGAACCTGGAAACAACCCAGATGTCCATCAACGGTGGAATGGGTACAGAAATTGTGGTATTTTTATACAATGGAATACTACTCAGCAATCAAAAAGGAGGAAATCATGAAATTTGCAGGCAAATGGTTCAATCTAGAAAAGATCATTCTGAGTGAAATATCCCAGAAGGAGAAAGACAAACATGGGATATACTCACTTATATAGACCTATAAGATATGATAAACATAATGAAATCTATACACCTAAAAAAGATAATCAATTGAGCGGACATGGGGTAAGATGATCAATCCTCATTTAGAAAGACAGATGGGATGTGCATTGAATGTATGACAGGAGTCTACTGAGCGCATCTGAAAGACTCTAACTAGCAGTGTTTTCAAAGCAAAGACTCATGACCAAACCTTTGGCCGAGTACAGGGAATCATAAGAAAGAAGGGGAGTTAGTCTGATGGGGAAAGGATAGGAGCTCCGCAAGGACCAAATATATCTGGGCACAGGGTCTTTTCTGAGACTGACATTCAACCAAGGACCATGTATGGATATAACCTAGAACCTCCACTCAGATGTAGCCTGTGGTAGCGCAGTAACCAACTGGTTTCCCAAAGTGAGGGGAACAGGGACTATTTCTAACAGGAACTCAATGACTGGCTCTTTGGTCTCCCCACCCCCGAAGGGAGGAGCAGTCCTGTTAGGCCACAGAGGAGGGCTTTGCAGCCAGTCCTGAAGATACCTGATAAAACAGGATCAGATGAATGGGGAGGAGGTCCCCCCTATCAGTGGACTTGGAAAGGGGCACGGTGGAGATGAGGGAGGGAGGGAGGGACGGGGAGGGAATGA
This sequence comes from Meriones unguiculatus, assembly GCF_030254825.1. Lineage (NCBI taxonomy): Eukaryota > Metazoa > Chordata > Mammalia > Rodentia > Muridae > Meriones > Meriones unguiculatus. The sequence continues at coordinate 100,872,024 of NC_083350.1, forward strand.
GGGATCGGGACACGGCTGGGATACAGAGTTAATAAAATGTAACTGATAAAAAAAATAAAAAATTAAAAAATTAAAAAATTAAAAAAAAAAGAAACCACAACAGTCACCAGCATGGCACAATATACTTGAGAGTGGAATAGTGGCATTTGTAGCTTGGCAAAAACCAACAGGTCTCTTTGACTTATGGACTTAAGGAAATCAAAATCATGCCTGTCCTGGAAACCTGTCCAAATATCCAGAGCTGGTGGATCTTAGAGGAGAACCAACTGCTGCCACATTACTACATCAGTGCAATTCCCAGCCGCATTCTCCGTATCCTTATAACCTCAGAGAAGCATAGCTCCCATCCCTCATTAAAGAAGCTCCTCTGTGCAAAAGACAGAGGCCCTACATAAAACCAACTTGTCAAAATGCAGAGGACAACTGATAATGGGATGCCCAGTCCCAATGAATACATCTACAAGACAACCCCTGCACCTAAAGGTCAAGAACATTGAGGAAGAGAGGGGCAGAAAATCAGAGGACCAGGAAATCTGCTGTGATATTGTATCCCTAGAAATGACAAGAAGGCAACACCCATGGAACCTGAACAGGCTGCCAAACAGAACCAGAGCAAGCACAACAACAGACATGCTAACACGGAAGGGGGAAATCTTGCAAGCTCCCACCCACAGACAAAGAACTACAGGTACCTGAGTGCGGAAAAGACAGTCTTCCCTGGGGAGAATCCTCTGATTCGTTATCCAATACAAAGCAGTTGGTCTGAAGCCACATACAAACACATAACACTAAAAGGATTTAGTAGGATTTATAGAAACAATTATATAACAAGAAGCCATGAATTCAAGAGGGACAGGGGGTACAATTTGGGAGAGGATGGAATTGAAAAGGGATGAAAGAAAATGACATAATTTTATTTCAATTTTTACTTTTTAATTAAAAAATAACCAGCTTCTAAAATACACCTCATAAACTAACATTTGTTCTAGGGGTATCATTGTTAATGTAGTAATATTTAATATTACATTAAACAAAAGCCAACTGTTTCTAACCACACACTTTCTAGAACACCAAACAGTATAAAACAAAAAGCTAAACAGTGAGCTAAAGCTGCCACATGGGGGTCAGAGGCCAGCTGTCACCCCCCTTGCTCTTCATACCCCTTGATTTCTGTTCAAGCACACATATTAGAATGCAGGGAAACTGTAAGGTCTGACCTTAAACGTGAGGAAGCCTTTCCCAAAGAATTTATCTATCCAGAATTTAGAAGCCATCAGCTGACAATGACACACACAGCAAGGGCATCTGTTGGTCTGTCAAAGCAAACAGGACCTTTGGCAAAGGCACCCTGACTCTGTGATGTTGTATTTCAGATAAAAGCTCCTTTCTTCTTCAGCGAAAAATCCTGAGAAACACAGACACTCACTCCTATCGCTTTCAATCAGTTTAGCTCTTGTCTTCACTTTATGATACTTTCTCATGTAGCCAAGCATGACTTTATCTAACAGAGATGAGGTAAGCCCAGGCAACTGTTAGTGTCAAGCAGGCTGGCTCTAGATGGATAACTAATAAAGATCTTACTAAGCATAGGAAACTCATTTCCCTGCGTGTAAAACTACCCAGAAGAGGAGAAAAGGGACTGAAAAGGGACTGTTCTATACTAAGAGGGAAGGTAGGTGCCAGCCAAATGCAGCCAACACAGGAAAGATGAGTTTGGGGGATTTCAGCACAGCCCATGTTACCTCCCTACATGTAATTCATATGCACTGGATAAACAACATCTGTTTACTGACTATATAAATGACTCCATAATTCCTGAAACTATAATAAACCATTACCTGAAAAAGCAATGCAGACAAAATGCAAGTGTTGACTCTTTTCTTAACATTTGAGGTCTTAATAAACCTAAATAATTACAAGAAAAACCAATTAGTAGACAACATTCCAAAGTTTCTCGATGAATATATATGGAAGAATGTCTAGATCCCAGAACACATCAGGGGCGGGGGGGGGGGGGGGAGTTGTGCAATAAAACTTAAGAAAATGTATAAAAGAAAATTAAAATTATCCCAAATCCTACCACTGGTAACATTTTGATTGATTTTCATCTAGACTTTTTCTCTTATAGTCACATACAAAGAAACAAAGCCTTGCTCATGTTATGATTAAAATTATACCATAAATACCATATGTGATATGTTATATAAGCCACTTTTCTATTCATGTCCTTGATAAACTCCATCGTTACTTTAAAAAGCTACAGTGTTTTACTGTGTAGATATATCACACATAAAAATCTCAATCTCAACTGTTTTTTTCTTCCAAGGCTAAGGTAAATAAATGTTGTAAGTAAACTTCTGAGAGGGTATCTTATTAATTCCACCAATGAAATCCCCAGAAGGGCAAATTTTTAGCCAAAAAATAAAAAGAGGAACGAGAAGGAGACTTTACATGAATTTGGTTGAATAATCGCTCCTAAGGGCTGTGGCCATGTGGTATGTTGCCTCTTATTACATTAAGCCTTTCCAGCCAAAGTAGAAATCACGTCTTCCCACAACGATCATCTCCTGTTGTGTTTGCGTTTCCTTTCTGTGGCTCTTGCAACCTGCCTTTGCGTCTATAACTCAAATTATCTTCTCTTTAACCTTGCTTAGCTAAGTAAAATCAGGCATCTGGCTCCATGCAGCATCAACACTGTCCATCTTGGTTCACCTGTGTTAGTAGCATCCTCTGCTCTGAGAGTGTGAGAAGAGCTCAAGTCCCTGTGGGCTGCCGGCTCTCCTGGAAGTCAGACTGGCCGCTGGGAACAGGAAACAGCTTTCTTGCTTGAAATCACCAGTAATTGTTTCAGAGACTCCAAGCTGAGGTGCCCTCAATGATAAGTGTTCCTTTCCATGTGTCAGTCTCTGACTCCTGCCCTTCTAGGACTCACACTGAACTCTACCAAGCCACGGGTTAGCTGTGTGTGTGTGTGTGTGTGTGTGTGTGTGTGTGTGTATTCATATACATGTGTGTTTGAATGTGTGTATGTACCTGTTTGGCTTTCAATCTAAAGGCAAGTTTCTTCCTGGGGATACAAAGTCAAAATCAACAGATGCCCTTTCACATTTAATATTTTTAGAGAAATTTATTACCTCTTCTACTTCCAAAACTACCAATTTTGTAAAAGCTAAGAGAAATTTTGTCACTTTTTATGCTATATGGCTCAAAATGCAGTATGTTTTTTGTCTTTATTACTACAGGAGTGACTGGAGAAGGGATGCTTCTCTTACTCTGAACCTTTAAGATTTCTGACAGTTGTCATGTGGGTTGTTAACTATATACAAAGCATTGTAGAAGGCTGAGTAATGGCCAGAAAGACATGTGCCCTCATCCCAAGAACCTAGAGAAAATTACCTTTTATGGCAAGAGAGACTTTGCAGGTGCAATTATACTACAGACCCTGAGATGAGGTCAGTGAGCACAGTTGTCTTGACAGGTCCAGTGTGAACAGGATGGTACTTGTAACAGAAGGACCAGAAGGTCCAAGGAGCAGAAAGAAATATTAGGATAAAAATAAACGTCAGAGAGGGCTAGATCTAGAGAAAAAAAAAAAGCAAAGAAATGACAGAGAGAGAGCAAGACATTAGTAGATTGCTGACCTTAAAACTCAAGGTGGCTCTGTGAGCCACAGAACGTAAGAGGACCCTAAAGCAGGAAGGTCCAGAGAACAGACTCTGTCCTGGAGTTTTCACAGGAAGAATAGCCCTGCAACAATATGACCTTAGGATTTTTTAACTACCTAACTGTAAGCTAATGACTGTGTGCCTAATGCTGGGGCTGTAGCTCAGTGCTTGCCTAGCACATGAGGAGCCCTGGGTGAGTCCTCAGTGGCAGAAAGCAATAGGAAACAAACAAACAAACAAACAAAACCCTGTAGCAGTTTGTTAAGTTAGCAGTAGGGAATAAATGCTATTGTGTAATTAGCTGGGATATTTTCTATGTTATTACTTCCAGTAACCTGAGAACCTGAGACTATGGGAGACAGTTCTCTTTCAAAGAGGCGCTCAAATGAAACTGATGGACTAGATGAGGGATTTCCTACTTCAACACAATCTGTGTCCTTGTGTGAAGAGATTTAAATACAGACAGATCCAGAGGGAAAAACCCTGTGAGGAGGCAGAGGAAGGTGACCACCTACAAGCCACAAGAGAGGTCACGGGAAAGCATCAGCCCCGCGTCAGTCTCAGGCATCTGGTCTCTAACACTGTAATAGGACAAATGTCTGGAGTGTGGGGCCATCTGTCCATGCTACTGTTAGGGCAAACAGAGCAAGCTTGAACAGTGTGTTGTGTGAGTCCCACCACAGCGCACAGATGTGGACACTGAAGCTCGGGGAGAACAAGCAGCATGCTGCGGACATGGGTTGCCTGGGATGCTCTCAAACTCTCCCCAAGTAGCCGGCCTGCATGCTATGCCATTCTGATTCCATGATTCCATTATTCAAGTGTGCTGGAAGCCAACTCTGTGCCAGGCACTTGGGATGCATCCATAAATAAAGGTCTGTGCCCAGGCGGGACTCATCTCCTGGAGGCGGAGAAGTGTCACAGGAGAAGAGGACGTCATAAATAAAAATATTACAAGATGAAATTGCATTGCCCTGTAGATGGACATAACCTCGGAGGAAGGAGAAGCAGCCAGGAACTGGTGCGTGGCTCATCCCGTGTTTGTACTCACTGTGCTATCTTCGCTGAGATCATTGCCCCCTGCAAACACCCCCAAATGCCAAACTTCTGTAGAAATTCTTCACTGTAGTCTTTGAAACCAGGAGGTAAAGAGCTGTTGGTGGCACTGGGGACGGAGGTGACAAATTCTTTCCAGGTGTGTAGCGCATCTGGCTTTCTGAATATGTCATCAAGAGCTTGACTCCAACATTTGAAAGCAGCCCTAAGATGGAAACAGAGCACTGAGTGTGATGTGCTTTGGGGCCAGCACTCAAATCAGCCCTCCCAGAAGAAAAGTAAGTAGACTGAAGGAGAAACCCAATGCAAATATTAGAAGATAAAACCATAGTGTTTGTCCCCTGTGACAGTCTGTCTCAGGTCATGTGATAAATAAAATGAAGCAATAAAATGTAATTATAGAACTGACATTATGGAAGAAAACTGTTTTTCCTATCTTTTCTTTTTAATTGGACAAATAATGGTCTACGTCTTCAGAAGCATCTGAGCCATTACCTTTTCTTCTCTGCGAAGATGAGGAGACTTCCAAGTGAATGCAGCATCTGAACTTTAAGGCTCCTTTGATTGCTGGCTTGGAGAACATCTATTTTTTTAATCAAGTAAAAGAACAAATGTCAGTTCTAAGGAAAATATTTCCTTTATGTTTGCAAGAATATTTCAACTGTGTTATTTCTGAACTGTGTAGATTGTGTGAGAAAAAAAAAAACTTCAAGTTAATAGTGATTTCAAATGTCATACCTTATATGTACCCAGAGAGAGAGAGAGAGCAAATGCAGCTCTGTTTGAACACTGAAGACTGGGAGATTGCGTCTAATGCCCCAGAATCACAGAGCCTCCATGGAGAAACCAGACTGAAGTCAGGCAGGCAGAGGTGGTTAACAAGGCTTATGGGGGAAAGAGGGAGGCTACAGATGTGAGAATAAGCTGACTTCCTAACGAGGGTCTCTTGGGAGCCTAAATTCCAGAGGCCCCTGGACACCACTTGGAGAGGTGGAGAGTACATTGCGGCAGACAGAAAGGTCCAAAGAGTTTGTTTTCAGCAGAGATCTAACAAAATCCCAATAGATTGGAATTTTCCTTTTATCTAAATGTGGGGTGGGAAGAGCATTTTATCATGCATTTTTTTCAGCTTTCTAATAAATGCATATATAATTAGGGTTGTCTGGCTGGAAGAAATCAACAGATGTGGAAGTGGGCTCCAGTGATCACAGCACTGTCTCCTAGAGGGCATTTCGGAGCCTTTAGGCAGGGTTCTGTGAGTTGTCACAAAGGACCATCCACAACCAGGAATACAGGATGTCCTGCAGAAACTTGTCCCACAGGGACTGAAAAACATGAAATCCCTATTTATGTAGTCCAGTATCTAACTTTGTTTTATACAGACTTTTTTAAAAGTATTTTTGTTTGATTTCTAACTGCCCTGAATTTTCCAGGGAATAAAACCATTGCAGGGCTTGGTTTTATTCAGAACCAAACTCACAGTGCTGCTACAACTCAGTTCACCAGTACTCCACACCTGCATTGATCTACACCCATCATCGTGGAGATTCCCCGTGGGGCATGGTAGCATCCGATCACTTGTACTTTCTCATTTATATATTGAGCCACAGAATCTACTTATAGAGTCATTTTGTAATCATCCTCATTTTATCTTTACAGATCCATAATGGATTTTCAGAAATCACGTCTCACAAAGAACTTCACATTTTATTTTAGGAAGTAAAGGGACAATTATACAATGTCTGCTGCAAAGGGCAGTATCCCTAGAAGGTGTCACATAATACAGGTGAAGGACACACTACTGGGTTTGTAGAAAAGCCACATTCAAGAGAAAGATATGAAGAGAAAGGTTGTCTGGGACAGAACAGAAGTACTTGCCAATGTCACCATCCTCATAGGGAACTTAAAATTCTTGCAAAAAATAGAAAAGGGCCAGAGGGGTGGGCTAGAATCTCACAGTGCCCAAAAGTAATAGCCAGGTGAGTAATAGCAGGAGGCTGGAGGCATATTCTGTCTCTAGAATGTTCTATCATAGCCTTACAGACTGTGATGAATTGACTGTGAGTTCAAGTTCTTTCATCATTCTTGAGTTTTTAATTCATTTCTTATTAGTGTTTGTATTTCTGTGGGGGGTGGGTTGCAGGCATGCACATCTCATGTCATACATGTCAATGTCAGAAGATACCTTGTGGAGTCAGTTCTCACCTTCCACCTTTACATGGATTTGGGGGACTGAACAAAGCTCTCTGCACTTGAGCAACAAGCACTTTACTGGCTGAGCCATCTCATCACTACAACCCTCACCCTGCTCCCTCTTAAAGGTAACATTTCAGAGTTGCACACCTAGGCCAAACTCACCAAGGCACACAACTCTGAAATGTTACCTTTAAGAGCGAGCAGGGTAACCGAGTTCATGCCAGAGAGTGCCCCTGTTCCCCTTACTTGGGTACTCCCATGGAGACTGAGATGCCCATAGGCTACATCTGAGCAGGGGATCTAGGTCCTCTCCATGCATAGTCCTTGGTTGATTCATCAGTCTCTGCAGGGACCCCTGGGCTCCTTTTTTTTTTTTTTTTTTTTTTTTTTGCTTTGTTGGTCTCCTTGTGGAGCTCTTGTCCCCTCCAGGTCCTTCTATCTCCCCCATCTTCATAAGGTCAGAGAGTAGGGGAGGAGGACCTCCCCTATCAGTGGACTAGAGGAGGGACATAGAAGGGAAGAGAGATGGAAGGAGGGAACCAGGCAGAGAGGAGGGAGGGGGCTACAGTCAGAATGCAAAGTGAACAAAGTGAATAAACTGTAATAAGTAATAAGAAAAAAAAGAAAAGAAAAAGAGAGAACAGGGCGAGGGTTGTAGCGACAATACCCTGCTAAGCTTACAGACAGGAGCCTGTCAGAGTTTTCCTCTGAGAGGCTCTGCCCATCTCGAAACAGATGCTGAAACTCATAACCAAACATTGGTTGATGCCTAGGGAGTCTTGGGGAATAGTGGAAGGAAAGAGAAAAGGACCTGGAAGTGACAGGAGCTCCACAAGAAAAACAACAGAGCCAACTAACCAGGGGTTTGCTGAGACTGAAGCATCAACCAAGGACCATGCATGAACTGGACCTAGGCCCCCTACAAAGATAGCAAATAAGCAGCTTAGGCTTCAAGTGTGTCCTCTAGTAAGGGAGATAGGGACTGCATCTGACAGGGATCCACTTGCTAGCTTCTAGATCACTTTTGGGACTGCCTTACCAGGCCACAGGGGAAGAGGACATGTTCAGTCCTGATGCAGCTTGATGAGATGGGGTAGATGGGAAAGGCAGCTGCCCTTTTCTAAGGAAAAGGGGAGTGGGAAGGAGAGAGGGGTGGAGCTGGGAGGGGAGGATGGAAGGGGCTACAACAAGGATGTAAAGTGAATAAAATAAATGAATGAGAAAAAAAAGGTAACATCTCAGGACAGATGCAGTCTCGTGTTAACACTGAAGTTAACTCCTGTTAACATACTGACAATTTGCACTTGGTTGGCCTTACCAATAGTTTGATGATAGGAAGAAATGACCAGCCCCAGCTGTGAGTAGGGAAGTTTGCTTTTCTCCACTGAACTAAAAACTCTGAAGTTTTCCTGAGAAAGGTCGGGGGGTATTGACCCGTGCATCTCTTCTGTCCCCAGACAAAACTCCACCTTCCTTGAGTCTAATCGTGTGATGCTTGACGCTCCTTCACCTAAAGGCATGGGTGAGAAATGAAAAATGTTAGATGGAGAAAGAGCAGGAGGGTGGAAAGGTAGAGAAAATGCCAAGGATGGACAGGCTGAGTATAGAGATGGGCTTTCCTGCGATCAGAGGGATGCAGGTTTTTTAGCCCTGGGGTCCAGGATAGATTCTAAAGTCTGTGGCTGTTCAAATTCAGGTAAAGCACTATAAAGGGGCTTCCGTGCCTGCTAGAGCACTGCAGAACGGCAAACAGGCTACAGCACTACAGAAGGACAAACAGACAGGCTAACACACTGCAGACAGAAAGCCAGCAAGGCTAAGGCTGAGCTAATATTCTGCTTCTTCCACAGGCTGGGAAAAGTTAGGTTTGAGTCTGCTTTCTTAAAAATGGTTTTCCATAGTTAGTTCATCTCTGGATCAGAAACATCTTAGAAAGAAGCAACATGAAACGGGAAAAGAGGGATGGAGGAAATCTACCTTGTTAGAACATCAGAGAACACACAGAAAAAAAAAATAGTCCAGGAAAGCCGTGTAAAGGAGCCAAGGAAGAAGATGTGATAGATGCCGATGTCCACAACCTGAGGACTAGGAGTAAGCTACTGAGACTGTATCAGCATCCAGTGAGCATCAGGGTGAGCTGGGAGAACTGTTCTGAGGTGTTATCCTTGATTTTGTAGCTCATGTCTGTCGATATATTTAGCAATTGCAGGAGGTAACTATGATACAGAGAATTAATTTACCATGCTGCCTGGAACACACCAATGGAGCTAGGCTAGCTGGCCAATGAGCACCAGGGAACCACTTGCTCAACGTCAGTGTTGCCTGCATGCTTTGTTTTACATGGGTTCAGTCCTTGTTGTGGTTTGAACACCCCATAGACTCATGTGTTTGAATGCTTGGCCATAGGGAGTGACAGTGTTAGGAGGTGTGGCCTTGTTGGAGTACGTGTGGCGTTGTTGGAGGGAGTGTATCACTGTGGGCTTCGAGGCTCTGCCCAGTGCGGGAAAACACCCAGTCTCCTCCTGGCTGCCACTGCATCAAGATGTAGAACTCTTGGCTCCCCCAGTACCATGTCTGCCTGCACACTACCATGCTTCCCTTCGACTAAGCCTGTAAGCTTAGAGAAATCTGTACCTGTAAGCCAACCCCAATTAAATGTCTTCCTTTATAAGAGGTGTCATGGTGTCACTTCACAGCAATGAAGCCCTAACTAAGCCCTCGTGATTGTATGACAAGCATTCAACCACTGAATTGTCTCCCCAGTGCCCATACTTTGCCCTTATTCACCCCTCCTAACTGCCCTCTCTTGTTCCTTTTGCTGGCCGCTTTCTCCCCTCCAAAGCACCTCTTCTGCTTTCATATCACATGTGTTCCATCATTATTTCTTTCTCCCTGTCCCCTGACCCTGTAAAAGAAATTTTATGGATGCTCATTTTTAAATGAATCAATTTCTTTAAGACTGATAACTGGCATCTGATAAGAGGTTCTGCTTAACTAGGTATGGTTCAATCACCTCCTAAAGGAAAATAATCACAGCTCTGTACCTGCAAAGAAAGCTCCAAGAATCAAAACTTTAATTCACACTATTTTCCTTTAAGTCTACTGTATTCCTGGAAGTTGGCTAGTTAAGCAGAAAGTTTAAAAGCAGGTCAGGTGTCTTGTTTGGAATAACATGTGAGAGAGAGATGATGATGAAATCTACTAGTCAACACAGAAAATGGCTGCCAGCGAAGAAGCATGTTGGGGAGAAAGGATCATGAGGCAGAACATTCGACAGGATGGTAGCCAACCTCAGTACAGATCAAGGGAAAGAGGGAAAATCTTTACCTTGGGTCTGAGCAAGAAATAATGAAAGCAGCTTTCTGCTGTGCCGGACTGATCTGTTATGATATTTGGATTTTTCTAGGGTCTCTCTGAAGCATCTCAAAGTGTCTGCCACATCCACAGGCACACAGACAAGCTGTCTGGCTCGTTTATACTCTGAAATAGAGGAGAAAATATTAGGATGACATGCAATACCAAGCCAATGAGTTCCAAGACAGTTCTAACTCAGAGACCTTCTGGGCTGGGACCCGCAGCTACAGAATTCAAAGACTCCAACCTGTACCAGGCACTTGACACTCAGATGAATTTTTTTTAGCATATTGCAAAGTTCTTTTTTTAAAGAAAAGTTTAAAAATTTTTTATTCTTATGAAATGCAAATAACTTTAGATCTTGCCAATTTTCCTTATGAAGCCTCCTACTTTTTCATAAAAAATGAAATAATCTTCTCTTTTTCAACAACCTCTTCAAAGCCTAGGTGCCTTGGGAAACAGATGCGAGGAGGAAATTAAAAAAAAAAAATCTTGGAGACTGGCAGCTGATCTCAGAAGGGAAGGAAAAGGCAGGCCATGAGAGAGAAAGAGCAGCTGAGGCCATGTGTGGGTCTGGACTTAGTCACTTGTTCTGACCTGTGCCAGAAAGGGGAGCCCAGGAGAGAGATGCTTTGAGATGCTAGGTAGTGAGAGTAGTCCAGGAATTAGACTGGGCTGCAGGTGAGCTGCATAGAGACCAGATGAGGAGTGTGGACTTTCAGGATTCCACATTGAATAGCTCAAGAATTTACTTCTTCAATAAGCCAAACAAGCACAACATCCCAGTAAAAATTTAAGGTCTTGGTAATGTAGCCACTTCCTAGTTAATACAGCACTAAGAGTGTGGCCTCACCCTTAAAAACTTTCCCTCCTAGTTGACTAGATAAGGCTTTCCAACACAGGAGAATTAATGTCAACTTTGCAGAGAGAATCTGATTAAATGATAGAGTGAGGGAAGTCAAAAAGACAAAAAGGCAGGAAAAGACACACTGATATCTCTCCAGCACAAAGTCTAATCAATTATTATGGCTGACTTAATCCTAAAAACAATCACAAGAGATAGAGACCAATAGCACCCTTACTCTACAGATGAGGAAAAAGAAGGTGTAGAGGGGCCTGGAAGATCAGCATCATACTCTGGAACTCAAAGTGGTAGACACAGAAGTATTTTTATGCCAGCGTTAAGACAGACAGACGGTAGAGTTAGGACAAACAGACAGTAGGGATAGTGTGGACTGTGAGACCTAGTGAGCAGACTTAGCAATCCTGAGGCCTTCATTAAAGGAGTTACGTTTATTTTCTCCAATGGGGAATCAGGGACATGCTTCCCAGGAGGACCTGCACCTACAGACAGGTATCTGAGAAAGGTTAGGTACCACCTTTGTTCTCGTAGTCGAGAGGCCGGGGCTGTGACTGTTTCTCCTTCAGCAGAGGCACCGTCTTCTCTCAACTGATTTAGGTTTGTGAAGTGGCTACCAGGGAGCGGCTGCTGAGAGCGGGGGCAGGTGACTTCCTGCCCACTCCATGGGAAATAAAGCATCAAAGCAAGCCAGGGAGATTGGAAGATATTCATCCAGTCCCTACACCAGCGCCCGTCTGCCCACGGAGACCCTCACCCTAGAGATTCTCAATTCCCAGCTCCTTCAAAGAATGCTTGGTCCCCTCTACAGAATCATTCCCAACAGCGTTTTTGCTGTGATTTCTCTTATCTTTAAAAATGAAAAAGATCTCTCTCTTCACTTGTTTCCCCTCAGGCCATCATCCTATTTCTTTGTTCCACTTTCTACCACAAATTTCCCCCAAAAGTTGTCTGCACTCATTGTTTCCCATCCTCTCATTAACTGACTTCAATCAGGAGTCTCCTCTTTGGAACAGAATCTTTCCTCGGCCTAACCAACCATTTTGGCTTTTTTGTTGTTTCTTTTAACCTAACCTCTTGACCTTGGAATCCCAGGCATCAGTTCTTAGATGCCTTTCTTTTCTTCATAATTTATATTCACCCCATAAAGATCTTTCCTGGTCTTGTGTTTAAATATCAATGTTCTGGTGGCTCTTAAATTTTTATCTCGGGTTCTAGCCCCTCCTGAAACTCTCACTCATCTAAAGACCCACACTGCTGTTAGTGCAGACAACTCAATCCTAACATGTCCCCAGCTGGCTTCCTAATACACACATAAAAACACACACATATACACACACAAACACACACACTCCTACTTCCTTCCAGTCTTTCTCAGTAGAAAATAGCTTCATCTTCATAGATGTTCAACCAAAAGCTAGAACCATCCTTAACTCTTTTCCTTTCAGGTTCCAAATCAAATTCACAGCAAGTCAGAAAATGCCTGAAGTCCCACATCCCTCAAGGACTCCTCTCCACTTCCACTATGCCTGGGCCCTGATACCTCCTTCAGAATTAAAGCCTCCCCCTTTATGCCCTAGCTAAGCCTACTATATACCCTCAAAACAGTTTCTAGAAGATTCCTTTTTAAATGTAAACTCTCTTGGGTCACTCTGCTTTAAACCTTTCTCCTAATCCCTCTATCATCTTCAGAAAACACTAAAATTCTTAATACAACCTCCATGACCTTATGGGAACTGACTCCCCCAACTGCTCCGCCTGCCTCGCACTATTCTACCCTTCATTCCCTTATATATCGGGCATGCTCCCAGCCCACGGGCTTAACACAACTGGCTTACTTTGGTCCATTACAGTGGTTATCAGCATATGAGTGGCAACCTCTTTCACAGGGTCCTCATATCAGGTATCCCATCTATCAGATATTTACAGTATAATTCATAGTACTAGCAAAATTACAGCTATGATGTAGCAACAAAAATAATTTTGGGCTGGAGAGATGGCTCAGAGGTTAAGAGCACTGGCTGCTCTTCCAGAGGTCATGAGTTCATTTCCCAGCAACCACATGGTGGCTCACAATCATCTATAATGAGATCTGGTGCCCTCTTCTGGCTTGAAGACATACATGCAAACACACATTGTATATATAATAAACAAAAATAATTTTATAGTTGAGGTAATCACAACATGAGGACCTATATTAAAGCGTTGCTGCATTAGGGAAGTTGAGAACCACTGGTCTAGAACATTGTTCTCTCTGGTATGGTATGTCTCACATTCTAAACGCCTTGAGGTTATTTCCTAAGTGTTAACTTCTCAGTGAGGCCTCCCTCCACCACCTTAGTTACAGAGCATTTTTGTTCCCAGACTATCCCCAAATCACTGTTATGTTCTGACATACGGCATCTTACTTGCTCATTGGAAGTCTCCACAGGGGTGAAGTTCACTGAAGACCAAGGCCTTGTTCATTTTGTCACTACTATTCCCCTAGTACGGGCTACCTGATACATGATAGGTGTTCAAAGGATTCTGTTAACAAATTAATGACTTCGGGTCTTCAAAGATATGTATGTGGCTTGGGCTCATTTTATTGATAATCTCTTTGGTAGGCTAATCTCAGTCCCCCATGTCTACATTCCCAGCAAAGCATACCCTGTATTCCTCATACCCAACCCCTCACACCGCTACCCTTATTTACAACACCTCAGGTTTTGTCGGTGTTTCTCTTTTATCATGCAATTCCTTAGCTTCTGATTTTATTTTCTGCTTAGAAACTGATAAAAGAAGATAAGCAAATATCCCAGTCAATTATGGCTACTGTATCAAACTGCCATATACTGCATGCATTATAAGCAAAAGAAACTCATCTTTCACAGATGTGAAGGCTGGAGGTTTTAAACTGGGTGCCAACATGCCCTCTCTCCTAACTACTGAGTGCTAACTTCAAAAGGTGTCCTTTCACATCCCAAAAAGAGGACTGGTGTGTTCTCCTGTGCTTCCTTCAAAGAACACAATCCCATTTATGAGGACTCTACCCTCATGACCTACAGGTCCCTTAAAGGCCCCACCTCTAATATCCCACTGGGCCTAGAATTTCAGCACATGAATCTTGAGGGGCCAGAAACATGTGCTCCATAACAACAAGCCAAGAGAAAAGATGATGTCTGGAAACTTTCACATATTAGTGAGAGGCACACCCATGAAGTATCAACAGTATGGCTGCCTCAAAAAGACCTGAATAAGTCCACCACCATTTAACATCCCAAATGGATGGGCTCTATCCCTAGATGAAGGGTTACAGAAAATCAGCAACTGTTGAGATGGGGGCGGCAGTTTGAGTCTTCTCCAGAGCAAACCAACCCCCAGCTGGTTATTCAATACCAAGTTGTCAGCCCTAATAACATATAACACATACAAGAATCACTAAATGACTCAACGAGTTGTATTTATATGTGTGTGTGTGTGTGTGTGTGTGTGTGTGTGTGTGTGTGTGTGTGTGACAATAACAATTTTTAAAAAGAGGTCTTAAACTTAAGAGAGGAGGTAGAGAAGAGATTGGAAGGAAGGGAAATGATATGTTTTAATTTTTAAAATAAAAAAATTATGAGAGTTACTTTCTCCAGGCCTAATTTTTAAATAGCCATTAAATTTTGTTGATAACATTCACCTCAGCAGGTTACTGTTTTAACTTGTATGTCAAGTGTCTGGAAAGGTATCTATTGTGGGGTAAATATTTGATATACAGAGAGTCACATCACTACTGTTGCTTACGCAGTTTTAAAACACAGGCTTACACTACCTCACAACATTGTTCAGCATGATGGCAGTCTCCCAAGCTTACATCATCGAGTGACATTAGGTGTCTTTATTTCCTCTTGGCACACCAATGAAACTGCCCAGTGACTTCCTTTTCATAGTGTATCCCTATCATGAATTGTCACATGGCTGTAAGTATGGAGCATACTGGACATCATGTCAGACAATGGAGAAGTAACAACTGAACAGAACATGGAACTGGATCTCATACAACTGACATCCCAGGCTAAACCTTAAAAGTGTAATTAAAATAAACGGTCTGAATGAGCCTCCTGCTGCCCATTTGTCTTTATAGAATTTCTGTTGATACCTGACTCCTCTTTGTGGTTTTCTTAAGCTATTCACTTCAGTTTTTTTTTTTTAATTCACTTTTCCTTTTTCAAGAGTGTTAGTACACCTTTCCCTTGTAACCTAATTAGGGTTCTGGTGGTGGTGATGGTACAGCTGTCTCTGTTTCCATGAGATACACTCATGCAAGTAGAAAGAAAGCATCATGAGTTCCAGGCTCAACCCCATAGGTCTACCTCAAGGAACTGCTCTCTGAAATTTTCCACAGATCATTCCAGAAATTATTTCAAAGTCATTAATAGTGTTCTGATAATTTAAAAATTATAAGAAAGAAGAGTAGAGTAGGGGGTGGGCTATTATGCATTTCACTGTACCCATGCAGAAAGGAAGCACCTGAGTGTTTGGTCTACCAAACCTGAGTGATGGATCTGTTAAAGAAGGAACCTCGAGAGGAGGATGACATCTGCTTTCTACTCACTTGATCACATCCATCCCAATTCCCATAGACATGAATAAAACATACCTGCCAAAGGCTGAAAATTGCAACACAGCCAAGGACTAACCAGCCCTATCGAAGAACTTAAATATCCAATCAGATCAATACTCAAGATAGAGGTCCTGGATGGCATATAAAAAAGTTTCAATAAAAGACACATCTAAATTTGTCTCCCAGATGGGGCCTAATGAGCAAGCAAGCTACTTATCCACACAATAACCTATAAAACAAGTTAGTCTCACTTTTCCAGATCCTGCTGATATTATACAAATTACATATGCATTATTAAATGGCTGAAGGGAGACTAGGATCCTGTTAAATAATGTGAACACCAAATGTCTCTAGGCTCTAGGGCATCACATATTGGCTGTGAAGAGTTAAAAGCATTACCACCAAATGTTTTTATGCCATAAGAAATTCTCAGGTCCTCAAGCTAGGATTCAGTGTGGAACCTATCACAAATGGACTTTGCCTTATAAAAATAAAACTATAATCATTTTATAGAGACATAGCTAAGGCCCAGCATAGTTATAAACATGAGTAGAGCTTAAATTTTTAAAAAAATCCCTCTGCTTACTAGAAATGTTTAATTTTCTTATCTATAATGTGAATATAACAATATCTATCTCCTAAGGCCATGAAAATTTAAAGTTCCAGCTCAGTGTCACCACTGTCATATAGTTTCCTCAAGTTTTTATTTCCTCAGATATGACTATTCTGATCACAGCTCAAACCGTGAATACTTTCAACATAGTTGCAAATCAAGGGGGCACTATACCTTGACTTGATCTGCCTTCCCTTTGGCCCCCCATTCACCTACCCCAACTGTCTTCACAAATATAGTTTAATAAGAGACAACCACAGTGCATTCAGACACATCACATCCATCACCGATTAACATCTCCTGGTGCACAGGACTATGATTTTCCCAGTATGCTGCTCTTCTCCCTTTGATGGGAGTTGTCATTTTGATTATAAGCATGGTTAACATGATTTCTCACGATGGTAGCTAGTCTCTATAGAATGGACACTAAAATAGTAATTGTATTTGAGTGAGGATCTTGAAACAGGGGACATATTCCATCCCCCAAGTTTTGTAGACAAATACAAGTTTAAAAAAGGAAGACTCATACTCCTTGATGAGAAGAGTCATATGTGACTAGAAGGTGATCCTCCAAGTGAGTATGGCTGAGAGGATGGTTGTCTCAGAAAACCCATAAAGGCAGAGTCACCAGTGGCATCCTCTAGGTCCACAATGATCTACAAACATTTCCCTTATCTCTTACTTTCCTCTTTCATTGTGTCCACTCTTGTATTTTTCCTGAACCCTTCGATCTTAGCAACCTTGGCTATGCTTTACACCCCATCATTAAGAAAGTCTCTCTTACCCAATGAGAATGACTTCAACTTCCAGCCTTACAGACTTTCCTGCATGGAGTCTAATTTCTTACCCTTCTTCCCACCTTAACAGAAAGAACACCTCCACCCCCCTGTCTGCACCTTAGTCTCTGCCTCAAGGTCCTTGCTCCATCAAAAGCCATTCTCTTCTGTTGCTAGGCTCCCATCTCTTTGATGGCTCTTATGAATACACTTCTCTTCCTCCAATGTAAAGACACACATAATACGAAATGGAAGGCCAGAAGCTGGTAGAACATTTGCCTAGCATGCGCAAGCCCCACCCCCAGATCCAGGCTTTCTGAAAGGCGATTCACTACCCACTGAATCGCTGCAGATACAACCCAGCACCACCACCCCCAACACAAAGGTTTCCATTGTCCCCCTCATCATTTCCACAGTCACAAAGTTGTCCATTCAGCAAATAGAACCTGTGTCAAGGTGGCTGTTTCATCATGATGTCAGCAGCTCGATATTCAATGTTATTGCACAATAAACGGGCATTTCTTATGGTGAGCTCATGAGATACGAGAGTCACCTGGCACTGTTGGCTAGCCACAGCATGCTCTGACTGCCATTGCTTCCTAAATGTGATGTCCTCAGGTGTATCCTCCACATTAACTCTCCCTGACTTCAACCACCACCAACACAAGACAGAACAGTTCTCCAAGCCAGCTCACTCTTTTTTCTATTAAATTTTTTGTTTATATTTAATTACAATTTATTCACTTTGTATCCCTCCTGTACTTCCCTCCCTCCTCACCTCCCAATTCCACCCTCCCTCCCTTTTCCCCACCTGTGCCCCTCCCCCAGTCCACTGAAAAGGGAGGTCTTCCTCCCCTTCCCTCTAATCCTAGTCTATCAGGTCTCATCAGGAGTGGCTGCATTGTCTTATATAATATAGGATAAACATACTAAAATCTGTATACCTAAGGAAGCTAATCAAGAAGAACGACTCTGGCTAAGATGCTCAATCCCCATTCAGAAAGGCAAAGAGGATGAGCATCAAAGGAGGAAGAAAACAGGGAATAGGACAGAAGCCTACCACAGAGGGTCTCTGAAAGGGTCTACCCTGCAGGATATCGAGGTAGATGCTGAGACTCATAGCCAAACTTTAGGCAGAGTGCAGGGAATCTTATGAAAGAAGTGGGAGATAGAAAGACCTGGAGAGGACAGGAGCTCCACAAGGACAGCAACAGATCCAAAAAGTCTGGGCACAGGGGTCTTTTATGAAACTGATACTCCAGCCAAGAACCACTCGTGGAGATGGCCTGGAACCCCTGCACAGAGGTAGCCCATGGCAGTTTAGTGTCCAAGTGGGTTCCATAGTAATAGGGACAGGCATTGTCTCTGACAGGAACTGATTGGCCTGCTCTTTGATCACCTCCCCCTGAGGGGGGTCAGCCAGCTCACTCTTAATGTCACATTCACACATCCAACCACCTACCCAGTATCTCTCCTCAGCTATCCACCAGCCCCCTGACACATGTCCCTCCTTAGGTATCCAGCAACCACCTTCTCAGTATCTCGTCTCTGGTATCTGCCAGCCATCTATGCAATGCCTCTCTGTGGTATTCATCAGCCGCCTATCCCATGCTTCTTCATGGGCATCCCCCAGCCACCAGCCACTATGCCTCTACACAAGCATCCAGGCAAAGTCAGAAATGCAACAGCACCCCTTTCCTCTGACCTGTGCTCCTTTGGTTGGTTTCTAGTCTGGGTGAAGATGTCATCATCCACCCAGGCACCTGCTGAAGATCCCATGACAATGTGAGCTCCTCCTATCCTCGTCAGAACAACATGAAGTCCTGTGGTCTTCCTTTCCCTTTCTTTTATGTCTGTTCCCTCTCTAACTCCTCAGCTGCAGGCCTCCATTCATATCTAAGGCAGGAGTGGCAACTCTCTGGCTTCCGCCTGGGCTCCTTTGAACCTATTTCTACATTGCTGCAGAAGATTCTTTGAAGAGATCATTTGACTCCTCCCTGCATCCTCTTGCCTGGCTCCCATCTACTCTCCAGATAAACCTGAGGCCCTTCATCCTGCTGTCTATATATATTTTATTGCCTACTTCCTGCCATCCTTGCTGACTTTTGCCACCCTGTAGTCCTCAAAGGAGGATACTAGCTTTTCACTATTGCAATTTATAGCAAGAGAGATGGTAATAATATTATCAATTACAATCCTTACCTTATTGATCTCCTTCAACCTACCATAAACTCTTCTCTGACAAATTTATAATCTCATTCATCTTCTAATTCTTGATACCTTATGACAGCATTTGTAACAGATACTCAGTGTTTGCTAAGTGACTGGATAGCTGGAGGACCAATTTGACAAATAGCTGTATGAGACTAATGACACATCTACACAGAAGATTAGTAGATAAATAACAAGTGAAAGAATTTTAATATCCTAAAAGGAAGATTATGCTCCCAGAAACATAGACACTTGAGAAGCACAATACAGTGCAGGTTTTATTTTCATTCTCATCTTTTTCTTTAAAGAAGTATTTTGTTTAAACATGATTAGTTTTGTTTGGGTTTAGATTTATCTGTATATATATATATATATATATATATATATATATATATATATATATGTGTGTGTGTGTGTGTGTGTGTGTGAGAGAGAGAGAGAGAGAGAGAGAGAGAGAGAGAGAGAGAGCATGCCATATATGCAAAGATACCCACAGAGGCCAGACAGAAAAGAGTGTTAAATTGCCTGGAGCTGCAGTCACAGGCAGTTATGAATTATGCAATGTGGGTGCTAGGAACCAAACTCGTAGCCTCTGAAACGAAAGCAAGCTCTCTTAACTGATGAGACATCTCTTCAGTCCCTCTATTTTCTTCTTAGTCTGTTGCCTCAATACTTCAAGTTGCACCGGCAAAAAACATTCTGGAGTCTCATCGGCTAAAAACAAGTGTCTTAGCTAGGATTTTATTGTTGTGAATAGATGTCATGACCATGACAATCTTCTAAAGGAAAACATTTAATTGGGACTTCTTACAGTTCAGAGGTTTAGTCCACTCTCAGGAAGTATGGTGGCACACAGGCAGACAAGGTGTTGGAGAAGGAGTCAAGAGTTCTACATGTGGAGCAGCAGGCAGCAGGAAGAGAGAATGACACCAGGCCTGGCCTGAGCTTCTGAAACCTCAAAGCCCCATCCCCAGTGACAAACTTTCTCCAACAAAACCACACCTACTCCAACAAGGCCATGACTTCTAATAGTGTCACTCACTATGGGCCTATGTAGGCCCATCAAGTAAGTCAAAGTACTTCAAAGCCTTCTTCAGATCCCTGATTATAAGACTGTAATCCCAACGACTTACCATGGCATAATCAGTAGAACCCTGTACACTGAAGAAGGAAGCTCCTGTTGGAATAATATTGTCAGATAAACACACACACACACACACACACACACACACACACTTAAGAAAAAATGAGTTCCTAAAAAGATAAAAGTAGAAAAATATGCACAAAGTAGACTTTTCTCATTCATTCTCCTTTTCCCTTCACCTTATGAAAATAATTTTAAGCTTATAAAAGTATTTAATCATCATGGTAGGACATTTACAGCAATATAAAATGATAACTATCAAATGGTTTATTTTCAAGTAAACCTGAGAAATAGATTTTACTCGCAATCATGGAAGTGTTGACTTACAGAACATGATGGCAAACAAAGGAAACTGAGTTAAAACTGGGTCTGACCAGAAAAGATGAGCATCTTCAGCACATCAGAACTGTTTTCTAGATCATCCAGTGTCTTGGGTGAAGAAGGGTCGATTGTGAGCTGCTTCCCAATGAAGTTTCGGCAGGTTATCTTAAAAAGATGAGAATAGACATTACTTAGGCATGAGTAGTTTAAAGTCTGAGTCACTTGAAACGTTTGTCTCAGTTTCTGTCAAGATAGATGTGAAACAGTATTACAAATAAAAGCTGGTGGAATGGCACTCAGTCATGAGGACTTTGGGGAAAATACAGCTACATAATTGTCCATATTTCTCTTGTACCCAGCACAGCTGGGAGAGCTTTGGGGAGATGATGTGCAACAATTAGAATACAGTTTTCTGACAGTCTATAAATTCACTCATCTAAATATATATTACATTATGTGAGTTGAATCACATTTCAAATACAGGCTTCTCTTCCAAAGGCAGATTTGGTTCCATCCTACTCACAATTAATGCAATTTTAACCTCCCTGATGAAGTTTTTCAAAACTAATTGCTTCTACAGTATTTCGACAATTTCTTGAACAGATGTTTGAATCCTCAAATTGTACAATATGTGAAAACAGAAAAGTGTTTAGATAAAAGGAAATTCTGTTAAAGAGCTCAAGACCCTGTTCCCTCCATGT
This sequence comes from Meriones unguiculatus, assembly GCF_030254825.1. Classification (NCBI taxonomy): domain Eukaryota; kingdom Metazoa; phylum Chordata; class Mammalia; order Rodentia; family Muridae; genus Meriones; species Meriones unguiculatus. The sequence continues at coordinate 100,893,508 of NC_083350.1, forward strand.
CTCTCCTCCCATCCCTTGGCTAATCCCAACCAATCACTCAAGATACAGCTGCCTCAAGGTCCAGTCTGGTGAAGAGGTGGCTTCATTACCCCTTATGGGCAACAGAGCCTGATAAGACGCAAGCGCCTTCCCACAGTTTAATAAACCACACCTTGTCTATCCTCTCTCCAGATTCTTTAAATAATTATTTATTGAAAGCCAGTGTTTATTGAAAGCACTGTTACACACTGAAAGGACAATGTAGCAGAAGAGAGCAAAACAAGGGAACATTTCTATTCTCCAGGAGGGTGTTCCAGTGTGTTATAAGAACAAACAAAATGCTGAAAGGCTTAAAGTAGCACTTTAAAGACTTTTAGGTGCTCTGGAGGAATGGTGCGAACAGACACATGGTTTTAAATATGAGAGAGTGAAGGAAAAGTTTAGCCAAGAGTATGAAAGGTGGGGGGGGAGGTGGGCAACAGTGTGGGCATGTGGAGGAAAGCACATTCTAAGCAAAAGCAATAGAAGATGGAATGACCCAGATGTGAGAATGTCTTAAGGAATAATGTGGCCGAAACCTGCAGCTACAGAGGGCTATAGGACACCTAGCCCACAGGTGCTATGTAATCCCAACACACAAGAGGTAGACACTGGAGGACCGCTTTAAGTTCAAGGCCAGCCTAGTCTGCGTAATGAGTCTCAGGCCAGCCACGACTGTATAGACCCTGACTCAAGAAGATTCAAATAAAAATTAAAGACGTTATGTAGTATAAGGTATAGTAAGGCCATGAAGAAGAAGCTTACTTCATTCTACATCTAATGGGAGGCTCTTGCAGGATTGTAATCTACAGCCCGACTTGGGTTTTCAAAGGGCTGTTTTGTTCACTGAATGTGGAGTAGACTACAGGCTAGAGAGGGTACAGGGTAATTTCAAAGTCACTAACTTGAGCAAATACACCAACAGTGGGATGAGAGCAATGGTCAGTGCTGACAATGGGTCAGAGTCTGGTTCCATTTTGAGGACTCGGGATTTGGAAACCAATCCAAAGTAGGGTTTGAAAACAGGGAAGGGGTCACAGGTGCCACCGTGGTGTCTGTGCTGAGCGGTTTGGACAGGGCTTCATCACCCGACAAGGTCTTTGAAGATCAGGTTTGTTTGTCATCTACTAAGCATGAGAAGTGCTTTAAACATCGGAGAGAAGACAGCAGGATTAGGCAGGGTGTGGATCCGCTACTTAGGGCTAACCTTTTAAGGAGGAAGGGCAGGAAGGTGTCCATTTTGTAGCATACCCAGCTTCGCTCTGATCCTTCATAAATCAAGCACTGACCTAGCTAATGCCATGACAGGCTTCTTCAGAAACTAACTACAGTCCCTAGTCAGCTAACTTTAAGCTAGAATGACTGTCCTTGGAGGGCCTGGCCTACTCACAGGTGTCCTTAACATGCCATTGATCTCCACAGCCCCACTTACCAAGCAGCCGCTGCACCTACAATCAGCCTGTCTCTGCAAAGCAGGCACTCAGACTGATTTCTAACCACTGAAAAGAATGAGCAGGAGGGGAGGCACTTGGCCCCGAAGAGCTTCTGAGAGAACAAAAGACAATAGAGCTCTCACTGGAATCCCACACACTGGTGTAAGCAGGAGCCAGACACAGGCCAGAGCCTTCGAGAAAGCGGAGTCAGATGAGGCGCAAATTCACATTTGTTCAGTTAGTCAACTGAAAAGTTGACAAATCTCTCTTCCTCCATCTCCATCGAGATTACCATGGTTTCTGTGAGCCCTGACCATTTTCACCTTCATGGGCATAGTACACCACTTAAAATATATGTGCTAAAATGTATATCTTGGGCTAGAGTGATGGCTCAGTGGGTAAGAGCACTGTCTGCTCTTCCAGAGGACCTGGGTTCAATTCCCAGCACCCACATGGCAGCTCACAGCTGTCTGTAACTCCATTTGCAGGGGATTCAACACCTCCATGCAGACATACATGCAGGCAAAACACCAATACATGTAAGATAAAATAAATTAAACACATAAAAATCTCATGACTGGGTTGGGCTAAGTACAAAAATATTCATAGTAAAAATTAAAACATATTGCTTTGTCCTAAAAGCTACTTTTTCCCCCTATTTTAAAATAAACTCAAACATAAAGCAGGCCCCTGAAAACTATTGTGGGGTCTAGATTCCATTCTCATTGCTTTTAAGGAGTTTGTCAGCTGTGACCTGAATGTAAGATTCTTAACTTCTGGCTTTGCTTTATCTGGAAAGCTCTGCCCAAGAACAAGCAAGCCATCAATAACATTTGTGGATCTGGATGGAGGGTACCCAAATGAAAACATCACTTATCTGGCACCTAAGTCCTTCCCTTTCATCTGTGTGCAAAGTGGAAGCCATGGCTGCTTAGAAAAAAGTTAACTTACCTTCTGTCCATTATCAGTCTCGTATCTGGCACAAGCCTGCTGGGAGACATCCGGGCCACCGAACTTTCGTATCCTCAGGAGCAGCTGACGCTGTGCGTATACCAGCAGTGGGGTCACTTGCTCTGTGTACCTCTCACTGGGCCCCGGTAAAGGATACATTGAAAAGTTAGCTAAAGCTAAAAGACCATCCCCCTCCCCAAAGAAGTCTGTCACTTTTAGTTGCCTTTGCGGTCGGACATACTGTGAAATGATGTTGAACTGAATGGCGAGAGACACCAGTGTTTCCCACTTCTCCACTTGGTATAAAACCTCCAGAGACTTTAACACAAAGTCATGGATCCATTTCAAGTCGACCACATTGACATCATCCAAAGGATGCTCGAAGGTCAGGCTGGAACCTCCATTTTCGTGTTTGATGTTCCCGTAACAGCTGGGAACACTGAACTCGCCTCTCTCTTCGATTGGCTGTGAGAAGCACAAGGAAATAAGGTGCCCAGTTGAAGGTAAGTTGTTGGCTTTGTTTTTTTCCTGGTAAATAAATGTGACAGTGCAACATGGGAAGGAACTAAATGAAGAGGGGACGGGAGACGGTGCTGTGTAATGAAACCTTCAGGAAATGAACTGGATCTGTGTTCTGCTGATGGTGTGGCTGCTGATGGTGTGGAATGTGGTAGTGCGACTGAGTTTTTAGTTTTGCTTGGTCTCAACTTTTCAGCTGTTAACTGACTTAATGACAGTTAATATTTACCAGGCGGCAGAGGCAGAGATCTCGTCTTTGTATTTGTTTATTGTTGATTTAAGGGAGGACATTAAACCAACGTGATAGAACTTTTATGAAAAGCATGTAGTTTGTACAAATGATAGTCTTTGCTGGTATGTTGGGTACTTTACCTGGCATGTAGAATCCTACACCCAATTGCTAAATATAAAAGTCAATTTTATGGATGTTTCTTAGTGATTGTGATGAAACCCCAAAAGCAACTTGGAGTAGAAAGGATTTATTTGGCTTACATTTCCACATCACTGTTCATCCTTGAAGGAAGTCAGGACAGGAACTCAAGAAGGGCAGGAACCTAAAAGCAAGAGGCCATGGAGGGGTGCTGCTCACTGGCTTTCTCTCCATGGCTTGCTCAGCCTGCTTTCTCCTAGAACCCAGGACCACCAGACCAGGGATGGCACCACCCACAATTGACTTGTCCCTCCCCTGTCAATCAATAATTAAGAAAATGACCTATAGGCTTGCCTATAGCTTGGTCTTATAAAGGCATTTTCTCAATTGAGGTTCAGATTAAAAAGTTACTATTTTAACTACAATTGTGCTCATTTCCCATGAGACCCAATGCATTTGTGTCTTCCTCTGAAAATGTCTGCAGCAAAGCAAAGTGTATCAGGTCTAAGGACCAGGCTACAGCTCAAAACACCCAACGTGGGTCAGCCCTTTCTGTCTTGGTGGCTTACTAAGAGAGGGAAGGCATTAGCAGAGGTGGAGGCTGAGTAAGAGCCACTCCTTCAAGCTAGAAGATCATGACTTTGGCTAGTCGTTTGGCTGTGGAGGATCAGAGAATGAAGAGCTGCTGGAACCGGTATTGTTCACATGAGGTTTACCCCTTATACAGTGCCAGCGCATGGAGTGTGCTCAAAGGAAACCGTGACCTGAGTTATGAGCCCAGTTCCCAATCCATTGAGTCATGTATGTGTGTAAGGGGCTAGCCCCATCTCCTTTCTCTCAGATCTCCAAGTGAAGGCCTCGGCAGCTGTCTTCCTCTTGTTGGCCTGTCCCATTCAGCACTTTCTGGATTTGCTGTGCTTACATACTATGTCATGTGCCAGATTTATTTCTAGGATGAAGGATAAGGAAGTCCTCAGAGGAGACCATATGTTCCAATACAGAGTGCACTAACAAGGCTGGGATTCTATCTCAGAGTATCTTATTCAGCATTCATCTCCCTATTGACTCCAACCTGACAGGCGGGGGGCGGGGGGGGTATTATATGTAACCAAAGAAGCAAATAGAGCTGACATATCAGGGCCGAATTAGCATGTGAAGAGTAGGGGTTTTACTGTGATCACGGTCTAAAGTTTTTTTTTACAATAAATTTATATTTTTATATTAATTGCAGTTTATTCACTTTGTATACCAGCTGTAGCCCCCTCCTTCATTCCCTCTCAGTCTCCTGTCCTCCCTCCCTCATCTTTTCCCATTCCCCTCTCCAAGTCCACTGATAGGAAGGGTCCTCCTCCCCTTCCATCTGACCCTAGAATATCAGGTATCATCAGGACTGGCTGCATTGTCCTCCTCTGTGGCCTGGTAAGGCTGCTCTCCCCTGTGGGGGGGGGAATTAAAGAACCCGCCACTGAGTTCATGTCAGAGACAGTCTCTGTTCCCCTTACTAGTGCACCCACTTGGGACACTGAACTTCCATGGGCTAGATCTGTGCAGAGGTTCTAGGTTATCTCCATGAATGGTCCTTGGTTGGACTATTAGTCTCAGAAAAGACCCTGTGCCCAGATATTTTGGTTCTGTTGCTCTCCTTGTGGATTTCCTGTCCTCTCCAGGTCCTACTATCTCCCCCTTCTTCCATAGGATTTCCTGTACTCTGCCCAAAGTTTGGTTAAGAGTCTCAGCATCTGCTTTGATACTCTGCTGGGTAGAGTCTTTTAGAGGCCCTGTCCTGTTCCCTGTTTTCTCCCTCTTCTGATGTCCATCCCATTTGCCTTTCTGAGTACGTATGGAACATCTAACCCAGGGTCCTCCTTCTTGCTTAGCTTCTTTAGGTGTACAGATTTTAGTATGTTTATCCTATCTCATAGATGTAGTATCCACTTATAAGTGAGTATATAGTGTGTGCATCTTTCTGCTTCTGGGATACCTCAGTCAGGATGATCTTTTCTAGATCCCACCATTTGCCTGATTATTTCAAGATTTCCTTGTTTTTAATTGCTGAGTAGTATTCCATTGTATAAAAGTACCACAATTTCTGTATCCATTCCTCCATTGAGGGACATCTGGGTTGTTTCCAGGTTCTGGCTATTACAAATAAAGCTGCTATGAACATGGTTGAACAAATGTCCTTGTTGTGTACTTGAGCCTCTTTTGGATGTATGCCTAAGAGTGGTATAGCTGGATCTTGAGGAAGCACTATTCCTAGAGTTTTAAGGATTTGGTATGTGTCATATGCAATTCTTTAAGATGCTTTGCTAAAGACAACTTAAAGTGCTTAGAACAGCAGAGGAAGTAATAATAAGACTCTGTACACCTTCTATGAGCTCCAATAGCTTTCAAGTTTTAGGGTATACTCACTTACTTTATTATTTTTAATTATATCCCAGAAATTAGACTAACTGATCTATAAATATTTCAACATGATCTCTAAAGAGTGAAGGATTCATTTTAAAAAATCATAAGATTATTATCCTACTTTTAAGAAAGACAAAAATAATGGCTAAGAAGATGGTGCAGCGGGCAAAAGTGCACATTCCCCAAGAGGGGGACAGAAGTCCAAATCTTCAGAACCCATATAAACACCTGCAGCATCTGTGGCTCTAGGGTAAAGATAGGGGCGGACACAGAAGTGCGAGGACCAGCTAACCTGACGTATGCAGCCCCGCAGCAAAACAGCAACGAGGCCTTGGCTCAAACAAGGCAGAAAGCAAGGATTAGCATGTGAGGGAGTGTGTCCTCTGACCTCCACATGCAGTCACACACCTGCAAACACATGTACATGGATACATATCACACACACACACACACACACACACACACACACACACAGGGAAAGAGAGAGAGCAAAATCTCTTAAAATAGTTCTTCAATAACCACACTGAAAATGTTCCCATTTCTTGCAATGAGATTTACACAAGGCCCAAGCACTGCCATTTCGTTATGATTTCATCTCCCTTTTCAAAATTTCATTTTGTTGTTGAAGAAACCATGTTGTTTCCCAGAGAGCTCCCAAGGGCTTGATTCTGTTGATTGCATTCCTAAGGCTTTCTCGGAAATGTTCCTCTGTCAGCTACATTTGTGTCAACTGTGAGGCCTGAATGCTTCATCTGATTAGTTTGGGATTTTTTTCTGACTGGTGTGCATTCCAGACCACTCTTCCTCCACTTGACTCATCCACTAAGAACTGACAAATCTTGAGACTGCCGTTCCAACCTTTCTTCATTTACCTGAATGCTTGCAGTTAAAAAGTTTTCCCCACAGTTAATAGAGGCAGGATAACCCCTGGCCTCTTTTATTGAAAAAAACAAAAATGGAGTTTAAAGACATTTTAGATGCTTGCTGCTGGGGTCCTTTTAATTTCACTGCATCCCTTGTCATTTTTTAACATTTGTATGTGCTCTTCCTTAGATTCTCCATGTGTACCATTGACACACTGCCTTCTTCCTGCCAATTCCATAGCTTTACCAAGCCTTCATTTGGGTGGTAAGTACTGAACAATCAGTTTGTTTTAAAGACCTGCTAGGGTGGTGGAGGCTAGAGCCAAAAAGATCTCTTTCCTTTGCTTTCACTTATAAAGTTTAGAACCATCGACATTTTTTAAAATGCCTTTGGATTTCCATGGATCAACAGATCAAGCTGAGAATAACTGATAGCTGGACTTCCTGATCATGAAGAGGAAAGATCTCTCTTCCTTTCCTTGGGTCCACCTTAGCTTCGTCTTTTGTTGATTAGAGTTTTCAACGTGGATATTCTACTCCAGTTGACCGATAATCAGCGACTTCTACTGCTTTCACTTCTTGGCTGTTGTGAACAGTGTTGCAATAAATACAGGTGTGTAGGTGCCCCACTGATAAGACATATTTCATTGGCTATAAGCTCTCTGGCAGGACTTCCAGACCATGCTGAAGTTAATAGTTGAGGAACCTCTGTCCCGTTTTTACAATATCTTCACCAATTTCCAGTTGTACCAACAGTAAGCAGCCCCCTCCATTTCCTCCATGCCATTATCACCACCCATCATCTTCTGTAATTCTTAAATAACCATTACCCCAACTGGGAGAGGTGGCAGCTTGGTTTAATACTGACTTGACTCTACCTGCTGATCAATGATGCTGAGAATTTTATTTTTTAAAATACTTATTTTTTTTTTACAATTTATTCATTATATATCCCAAATGAAGTCCCCTTCCTCAACTCCTCCCAGTCCCACCCTCCCTCCTACTTTTCTCCTATCCTCTTCCCCTAGTCCACTGAAAGGGGGAGTTCTCCTTCTCTGCCACCTGCCCATAGTTTATCAAGTCTCATCAGGACTGCCTGGATCCTCTTCCTCTGTGGCCTGGCAAGGCTGCACTCCCAGGGGCAAGCAATAAAAGAGCAAGCAACTAAGTTCATGACAGAGGCAGCATCTGCTCCCCTTACTCGGAAACCCACATGGAGACTGAGCTACCAATCAGCTACATCTGAGCAAGGCATCTAGGTCCTCTCCATGCATCGTCCTTGGTTGGTGCATCAGTTTCTGCAGGACCCCCTGGGCTCCGACTTAGCTTTGTTGGTCTCCTTGTGAGGCTCCTGTCTCCTCCATGTCCTTCTATATGTTCCCCCTTCTTCCATAAGACTACACTCTGCCCACAGTTTGGCTATGAGTCTCAGCATCTGCCTCAATCCTGCTAGATAGAGCCTTTCAGAAGACACTTTATAGTAGGCACCCATCTTGTTTCCTGTCTTCCACTGCTTCTGGTGTCTATCCTGTTAGCCATTCTGAATGAGATTTAAGCATCCTCCCTCAGGTCCTTCTTACTGTTTAGCTTCTTTAGGTCTGTAGATTTTAGTATGGCTATCCAATATTATAGGGCTAATATCCACTTATAAGTGAGTGTACACCATGCATGTCTTTCTGTTCTGGGTTACCTCACTCAGAATGATTTTTTTTTCTAGTGCCATTCATTTGCCTGTAAATTTTGTGATTTTCCTTGTTTTTAATAGCTGAGTAGTATTCCATTGTGTAAATGTGCCACAATTTCTCTATCCATTGCTCTGTTGAGGAACATCTAGGTTGTTTCCAGATTCTGGCTATTACAAATAAAGCTGTTATGAACATAGTTGAGCAAATGTCCTTGTTGAATGGTGGGGCATCTTTTGGGTGTATGCCCAGGAGTGGTATAGATGGATCTTGAGGTAGCACTTTTCCCATTTTTTGAGAAAGTGCCAGACTGATTTCCAAAGGGGTTGTACAAGTTTGCACTTCCACCAGCAATGGAGGAGGGTTTCCCTTTCTCCGCATCCTCTCCAGCATGTGTTGTCACTTGAGTTTCTGATCTTAGTCATTTTAACTAGCATAAGATCTGTCTCATTGTTGTTTTGATTTGCATTTCCCTGATGACTAAGGATGTTGAACATTTCTTTAAGTGTTTCTCTGCCATTTGATATTCCTTTGTTGAGAATTCTCTGTTTAGCTCTGTACCCCATTTTTTAATTGGATTATTTGGTTTTTTTGGTGTACAATTTCTTGAGTTCCTTATATATTCTGGAGATTAGCCCTCTATTGGATGTAGGGTTGGTGAAGATCTTTTCTCAGTCTGTAGGCTGTTGTTTTGTTCTGTTGACAGTGTCCTTTGCTTTACAGAAGTTTTCAGTTTCATGAGGTCCCATTTATTGATTATTGATCTTAGAGCCTGAGCTGTTGGTGTTCTGTTCAGGAAGTTGTCTCCTGTGCCAATGAGTTCAAGGCTCTTCCCCATTTTTTCTTCCAACATATTTTAGTGTGTCTGGTTCTATAGACCTTGAGAGAAAAATTCTCAACTTCCTTTGGAAAAACAAAAAACCCAGAATAGCTATAACAATCCTCTACAATAAAATATCTTCCCTACAGACTATCAAAGCAGATGCTGAGCCTGATGATCAAATGTTGGGCAGAGTGAATGGAATTTTATGTAAGAAGTGGGAAATGGTAAGAGCTGGAGAGGACAGGGTCTCCACAAGGAGAGCAACAGAACAAGAAAATTTGAACACAGGGAACTTCCCAGAGACTCATACTCCAACCAAGGTCTATTCATGGAGATAACCTAGAACCCCTGCACAGATGTAGCCCATGGCAGTTCAGTGTCCAAGTGGGTTACATAGTAATGGGAAGAGGGACTGCCTGTGACATAATCTGATTGGCCTGCTCTTTGATCATCTCCCCCTGAGGGGGGAGCAGCCTTACCAGGCCACAGTAGAGGACAATGCAGCCACTTTTGATGTGAACTGATAGACTAAGATCAGAAAGGAGAAGAGAACCTCCCCTATCAGTGGACTTGGGGAGTGGCATGCATGCAGAAAGGGGAGGGAGGGTGGGATCAGGAGGGGAGGAGGGAGGGGCTTATGGGGGGATACAAAATAAATAAAGTGTAATTAATAAAATAAAAAAAACAAATAAAATATCTTCTGGATCTCCATCCCTTATCTCAAGCTGTACTATAGAGCAACAGTAATAAAAACTCCATAATACCAGTGTAGAAACAATGGTGGATGGATGGAATCGAACTGAAGACCCAGAAATAAACCCACACACCTAAGGACATCTGATTTTTGACAAAGATGCCAAAAACCACACAATGGAAAAAAAGATAGCATCTTCAGCAAACTGGTCTAACTGGATGTCCACATGTAGAAAAATGCAAATTGACCTACGTCTATTACCCTGCACAAAATTAAAGTTCAAGTGGATCAAAGACCTCAACATAAAACCAGATCCCAAGCATTTTAAAATTACCTTTGGAATATTTGTATGTCTTTTTCTATTTGTTTATATATGTATTTATTAATGAATATGTCTGTGTGTACATAATGTATGGAAAGTAGGCATGTGTGCCATGGTATGCCTATGGGGGTCAGAGGACAATTCTGTGGAGTCAGTTCTCTCCTTCCACCTTTGCATAAATTCTAGGAATTAAACTCAGGTCACTAGGCTTATATGTGGCAAAACCTTTATGTGCTGAGCTATTTTGCCAGCATAAGAATGTCTTATCTTGAAAAATGTTTATTTAGATCCATTGCTTATTTTCAATCAGCCTATTTAGATTTCTTGTTTTGCTATTTAGCTGAGTTTCAAACACACTTTGATGCTGATTCTTTATCACATCTACAGTTAGAAAATAGTTTTTCCAGACAGTTTTCTTTTTTTTTCTTTTGAAAGAATGGTGCATACATATATGTGTGTGTTCACGTGTATGAGGGGGCATGTGTGTGGTACATATGCATGTGTATGCGTATGTGCAGAGGGTGAAACTGAGTTTTCTCAATCTCTCTCTACATTAAATATTGAGATGGAGCTAGTCCAGCCATCAGGCTTGCTGCAGGGATCCCTTTTGCACTTTTTATACAATAATATTCCAGGAAGTCCACCACGCCTGCTTGGCATGGGTCCTGGAGGTCCGATCTCCAATCTTCACACTTGTGTGACAGCACTTTGCCCTCTGAGCCATCTTTCCAGCCCTAAGTTATCTCTTAATTCTCCTGATTGTTTTACTTGCTGTTTAGAACCTTTTGAGTTGGATGTAATCCTATAGATGAAAGATTTACTAAGCCTTAAAATATTGTAAACTCACGTGGTTTTTTTTTCACTTCCTTTCCCATTTCAAAGCTGTATGTTTCCAATGTGGCTTATTCTGCCTTTTCATGTTTATTATTTTTGATGATATATTTCTTCCCACATTTATATTTTCTTCCCATAATTATTAATGTTACAAAGCACCTGAATCTTTATTATATAATTTCTTTTTTTTCCCTTTAGTTGAAAATATTTTTTCTTACTTAGTGTATCTTGACTACATTTCCCTCTCCCTCTACTCCTCCCAGTTCCTCTTCACCTCCCTTCCCATTCAGATCCACCTTCTTTCTTTCTCTCACTAAAAAACAAACAGGTTTCTAAAGGACAATAAGAAAATAAAATATAATAAGATGAAACAAAAACTAATACAATGGAATTGGGAACAAACAAAAGAAAGAAAAGAGTCCAAGAGAAGACACAAAAAAATAGAAACCCATTAGTTTGCACACTCAGGAACCCCATAAAAACACTAAACTGCAAGCTACAGTAATATAATATAAAGTAATGTAAAAAATAGAAATATATGTATTATTTATGCATATACAAATCATGTATATGTATGTATTAAAATTTAACTAATATGGTAAAATGAAAACAAAATAAAGAAAAATCCCTGGCATGACATTGTGAGACAAGGAACTTCAAAGATGCTGGTGAGTTTGTTTTCTGTTAACATTTTTTGTTTGACATTGTTTGTTCTGTCTCTGTTCTACTACTGGGCAGCCTACCCTTTTGAGCAGTTTCTCTCCCCAGTGAGATTCCCTTGGATGAAAATGAATTTTTATGTGCAAGTGGTTATCAATTGGATGCCGCTTCCGGGTTAGGGATGGGGCATATCTCCCCCTCTCCTTTTAGCTGTAGGGCTCTGCCTGGTGCAGACCCTGGGCATGCTGCCTCACCTCTGTGTGTTAGGTTTCTCAATGTTCAGAATGTTTCTCTTATGAAGTATATATGTCTTTTTTTACCTAGTCAAACAATCTGTGGATTTTAATTAGGGTATTTACCCAAGTTACATTTAATATAGTTACAGATATGACTGAGTTAATTTTAATACTTCTCTTAGTCAATGTTTTATTGCTGTAGAAAGACACCATGACCACAGCAACTCTCATAAAAGAAAGCGCTTAACTGGTGCTTGCTTACAGCTTCAGAGGTTTCGTCCATTGCCAGCAAGACATGAAGCCCGGCAGCACACAGGCAGACACACTGCTGGAAAAGAAGCAGAGAGCTCTACATCTGGACCCACAGGCAGCAGAAAAGTGAAGCTCTGGGTTTGGGATGAGCTTTTGGAAACCTCAAAGCCCACTCTAACTGACACACTTCTTCCAACACGGCCGCCTCCTAATCCTTTCAAGTACTACCACTCCCCTGTGAACCTGTAGGGCCCATTTTCATTCTAACCACCACAATACTTGATATTAGTTTTCAATTTGTTCTTTGTATGTTTTGTCCCCTACTATTCCTTTCCTTCTTTTAAGTTATTTGAATGTTATTTAGTCTTACTTTATTAGCTTTTTAGCTATCTCTTTTTGCTGCTGTCATTACTCCATGGATTATAGCATACATTCTTAAATGATCATATCCCACTTAAAGTTAGTACTGTAACACTCAGTAGAGATAGCTTAGTTTTATTTATGATATTGTCTTTCATGATATTATGAAATATCTTATATTATGATATATATTATGATATATTTCCTTCAGAAATGTTATAATGCTATACTCAATGTGTTTATGCATTTGCTAATTTTCAAATTGTTTATGTTGTCGCATATTACATTGTTTCTATGTTACTTCTATAACCTAGGTCATGGGGTGATATATTTTAACAGCTACAAGTCTTAGCACCTGGAGCAATTGAATAGGACTAGACAAGCTACAGGAATAGAGGTAACTTAACTAGCTCAGCTTCCTTGTAGATTAAATGCACTAAGGACAATTCATATAGGAGATGGAACTCAGTAAGGGTTTCTTTCTCTTTCTTTCAAACAAACTGGATTTTCAGGCTAAGATGTTTTTAATTAACATTAATGCAAATTATGTACTGTGAACAAAATTATAATGAGAAGCAAATGAAAAAAAAGGCAAACCAAATGGGAACACAAGAAAAATATCAATTTCTATTTATCCCCAGCTTCATAATAAATGATATTTTTTAATTACCAAAATGCCCTTACCTTGATAGAATTGGTGCTCTGAAGCTTTATTAGCATGTCGATAAGGAGTTCTGTGCCCATGTAGAAGGGTGACACACAGATGCAGAGAAAGCCATCCTGGCTAATAGGGAAAGTTCTGTAAGTGTCCATAGCCTGCTTTAGTAGAACTTGCAGTTCCTGGTAAAAGTTCCAGAAGAGCCTGCAACAGTTCTGCAGTAGAGTCCAGTAGCCACCACGGTAAGCAAGAACCTAAGACAAATATCACGTTCAGTACCACAAGGCTCCAAAGTTACAGATGTCTGGAAAACTTGACTTTTTTCTGCAAACATATATGTCAATGATAAAAAACTAACTAAAACCATTTGTTATGTGCCACTCATACTTAAGAGTGTGGTATGATATTTACATAGTTTACATACATGATATTTACATAGCTGGTTTGGGTTCACCAATCCTGAGAAGCATACATAACTCTAGCACACTAGCAATGAGGAAACAAAGCCTAGGCTAATTTGCCCATAGCCCTCAACCTCCTAAGTGAAAAAGTAAGATTTGCATATTCATATCTAGAATCTAAAAATCCCATTTGCATAGGTGCTGGGAATACAGCTGTGGGCAAGGGCAACTGGGCTAACTTCCTGCTGCTTAAGTTTATACAAGAAGACCAACAGTAGAAAGGTATAAAAAAATGGGTTATCAGGGGAAAATATATTTTATTTTAAATAAAGCAGGAGCTGAAGAGATGACTCAGTTGTTAAGAGCACAGAATGCTCTTCCAGAGGACCTGAATTTGATTCCTAGCACCCACATCAGGTGGCTTATCACCGGCAACAACTGTGGAGAATCCAGTGCCTTTGGCCTTCTCGGGCACCTGCATTCATGTCTCATGTGCACACACACAGAGATAAACACACACACACAGAAGGAGAGAGAAAGAGAGAAAGAGAGAGAGAGAGAGAGAGAGAGAGAGAGAGAGAGAGAGAGAGAGAGAATGAGAGGTCATGTTAGCTTAGGATCAGGGAAGAATCCTTCCTGAGGTGGAAAGAGGTACAGAGACCTTGAAGTACACAGGTCGTGTGAAGTTGGGGAGGAGGAGAGCACAAAAGACTCAGAACAAGGAACATTAGGGTAAAGAGTGAAAAAGCAGGGAGAAGGCAGGTTTAGTGCCTTTGCGATGGGGGTGGGAGGCTTGACTCCTCAGTGTTCTGAAGCTACTAAGAAGGGCCATAAAACTGAGTGTCCATGGTCAAGGGAGTGGTTGGGGTTTACTTGACATTTTGTGAAATCACCCTGTCCATTCCAAAGAGGAAACCCAAGTGTCCTTTCTTTTGTCTTTAAAGCATAGTGGTCCTCTTGCCTTTTAATACATTTTAAGCACAGGCCTTTCTTGCTGTGACTAAAAAGAAACTAATTTATTTCTGGCTAATAATTCCCATCCTAAGTTTAGCTGTCTGCTACTTAGGGTTTTAAAAGCATAAAAGATGGCTGCAGAGATGGATCAGTAGGTAAGAATGTTTCCTGTGTATACATGAGGAGCCGTGTTTAAATTTCTAGCATGCACATAAACAGCCAGGCATGGCTACTGTAGCATGTACACTGTACCTGTAATTGTTGCACTGGGGTAAGGGATGGAGTTGGCAGAGGCAGGAGGATTACAGGGATTTGCAAGTTGCCAGACTAGTTCAAGGTTCAATGAGAGACTCTGTGATTGAAAAAAGCAGTGATAGTGCAGGTCACCCAATGTCCTCATCTGGCCTCCATACACAAACATATGCACCCACAGTACACACACACACACACACACACACACACACACACACGAGAGACAGAGAGAAGCATTAGCATAAATGGCCATAAGTGGCTGATAGAGTTAGAAGGTTGAGACAAGAGTACATTTGTCACAGTGTGATTCATAAACCTTCTTGTACTAGAGGAAAGAGAGAGGTTTGTGATACCACAAGAGTCAAAGCAACACTGGAGATGCACACAAAAGAATCCCACCTCCCACGTGCTAAAGAAGAGCAGCCATGGAACATGCATCATCACAGGAGCTTCATGGCAACAAAAGGCACCAAGGAGGCCCTGGGTGCAAAGATGACAGCAAGCTAAGTGAGCTTATGTCCTTTACCAAACAACCAGACAACACTTAAGTCCTTCGCATCACATCAGACAAAGCTCAAGAGTGGCTGAGGCAAAACCTAGCAAGATGAAATCTGTATGTAATAAGTGAGCATATCTTACACACCCAGACTTATGGGGTTTATGGGTGAGGCTCTTCTGCATGAGGGGAGGGAAAGGATTGCATTACCATTGCTTTCCTGCAACATGAGAAGATTTTCATAAGATGATCCAGTCCCCAATTCAGTGCTCGATCCTTCTCTTTGCCACTAATACCAACGCCTAATTGAGTCTCTGATTCACAAAATGTTTGTGATTTTACCCTGGTCAAAGTATCATCACTTTTGGAATTCCAAAGTGTAGCATAATCTTCAGTATCTACATACAAAAATTAAAGCACAACATTATCAAAAACGTAACTCAAAAAAAAAAAACTGAATCATAAAACTATCAAAAACATACATTTACATTCTAATAAAGATGTCATGTTGTTTAATGATAATACATGGTACATAAACTTGGAAAAAGAATGGATCAACCACAGCTGGAAGTGGCCACTTCCTGTAGGACTGCCAGTGGAGGGAGTGAGACACCAACCCACCAACAAAACCGTCAACCAGAAATTTGCCCTGACTGCTAGAAATGCAGGAATAAAAATGCAGGAGGAAGGAATGGCCAACCAATGGCTGGCCCTGCTTGAGACCCATCCCCTGGGAGAGAGCCAGCCCCTGACACTATTAATGATTCTCTGCTATGCTTACAGACAGGTGCCCAACATAACTGTCTTCTGAGAGGCTTCCCCCAGCAACTGATGGAAACAGATGCAGAGACCCATAGCCAAAACATTAGGCAGAGCTCGGGAAGTCTTGTGGAAGACTGGGGCAGGGAGTTAGGTGAGGGAGCCAGAGGGGTCAAGGACACCCCTAGAAGGCCTGTAGAGGCAACAGACCCGGCTCACAGAGACTGAACTAGCAATCAAAGAGCATGCATGGACTGGACCGAGGCTCCCTGCACATCTGTAGCAGATGTGCAGCTTGGTCTTCATGGGGGTCCCCTAACACCTGGAGCTGGGGATGTCTCTGACTCTGTGGCCTGTTTTTGGATCCCTTCTCCTTTACTGGGCTGCGTTGCCTGGCCTCAGTGGGAGAGGATGCACCTAATCCTGCTGCAGCATGGTGTGGCAGGATGGGCTGGTACCCATGGGGGCCTCCACTTCTCCGAGGAGAAAGGGATGAGGGAGAGAGTGAAAGAGATTGAGAGGGAGATTGGGGGGAGAGGAGGGAGAAGGGCTACCGTTGGGACTTAAAGTGAATATATAAATTAATAAAGAAAAATAAAGCATAAAACTATCAAAAACATACACTTATATCATTCTAATAAAGGTGACATATGTCATATAATGATGAAAGATGTTACATAAACTTGGAGAAGGAATTGGTGTCAACCAGAGACACAACAAACCAGGGGAGGTTTCCATCAAAGAACAAAAAAGGCACTTAGAATCTACAGGATAGCAGGCATGCCTAACCCCATGGGGAGATATGGAGAAGAGTACTTAGGGCTAAGGTAGGGGCAAAGGGAGCAATGTGGTGAAAGAAATGAACAGGTATTGGGGAAGCAATGACAAAATCCACTGTTCTTTAATCTTCCCAAACAGCCATTCCCAGGCCCAGCGCACCTTTGTGAGTGGAGCCCTGAGGGATGAGTATTCCTCAGCTAAGACAGCATCAGCCCAGACGTGTTTCACCTGCAACCCATCTCCTCTCCTGTATATACACTTAATTCTCTTGAGCCCAATGTCCTGTCTCCAGTTATAATGGTTGAAGCTAGGGACAAGCTACATGTCAGTGAATTTACAAAAAAAAAAAAAAGTTATGTCTACAGCATTTCCTTTCAATTACATAAGATGATGTATGAGTACCAATCTACACCTAGACGAATCAGAAGCAGGTCAAATTCCTCGTGGTGAGCTAACACTGCTATCAAGGCAGCTACCGAGCCACTAAGAACACCGATCAGCAAGAAAGTGCCTAAATGCCAGCATTGAGGGATTTCAGAGAAGGCTCAACAGACAAGAGCATTGACTGCTCTTCCAGAGAACCTGGGCTCAAGTCCCAGAACCCACATGGAGAATTACAATCACCTGGAACTCCAGCCCCAGGGGAATTGGCTCTCTCTTTGGGCCTTCACTGGCATTAGACATACACATGGTACACACAACATGCAGTCAAAATACATAAAAAAGTAAACATTTTAATGACAGTGTGAAAAATCTGCATTCAAAGACTCTTAACAGCAAAAACATATTAGAAACACGCTTTGTGTTTGTGTGACATGGATGGCAATCAAGACAGAGAAACCTGCTGGCTAAAATAGTATCCCAGGTCTGTCATCTTTACAGGAAAGGGTTAAAAAAATTAACCAAATTTGACAGGCAAATATTCAGGGCAGCATCCAGATGGGAAGACCTCTAAATATGTCTCTACCAGCCAGAGACTGTGGGAACCAGAGGATAGAATAGTACTTCATATCCTGCAAGCAGAATATTATTTCAGTCACCTTCAAGTGCACTTTCATAGAAGATGCAAATTCGAGACTGCAGGGCAACAGTGGGCTGTCCCAAGTTCAAAATCAGCTATCAAGGTTATATTTGTGCCTGACAATATCAGTACATTGGTGGAGTCGAAGATATCACAGCTACCAGCAAGTCTTCCTCTAGCTTGAAAGTGAAGGGGCTCCAGCAGGCCCAAGCATGGAGAACAGGGCTCTGGCAGGCCCTGCCCTTCTCTCATTCCCTCTGCCTTGCTAAACACCATCAGATTACATTCCTAAAGCTAGCTTCCAAGGCCTATTCCCTTATTTGGCCACTTCCTCCTCCTGAAGCTGACTGCCAAGGCCCAGCTATCACAATATTGAAGTCCAGCTATCAAAAGCCCCCTTTGGCTCACCCAGTTAACATGCCCAATCGAAACAAACCAACTCATCCTAAATTGAGGTTTCCCTTTTTTCTTTAAAAGCCTACATTTCCCTATGTGTCATGTCTATTTCATTTCTATCAGAGGCAGTTCTTTGTCCCCTCTGGGGCAAATGGCCCACAACATTGATCCCTTCCCCTTCTCCTTCATCCTCTATCTCCTGTCTTTGGCTTTTATTTTCTGCCCTTTGTCTCTCTGGGGCAAGTAGATCCTTTTTGTGATGAGAACTTGGTCTTGGGGTATCTGGTACTGACTTTGACGTCCTTTCAGAAGTCAGAGGCTGCTAATAGTATATCTTCAGAGCAGTCAAAATGATTTTTGGTGGAACATTAAATACTTAATTGTTAAAGTCAAGAAAAGCAATTACCAAAACACACAAATACAACACAATTGCTGGGCATTTGAAAATGACATGTTTATCTTTCTATCAGTGCCTGCGTGAGTGCCTGTGTACATACATGCATGTGCGCATGCACGTGTTTGTGTGTGTGTATGTGTTCTGTGTGGTATGTTGTAGTGAATAAAAATTTGGAGGCAATTGATAACAGTTGCTAGTGAGCACACTTCTTTTACCTGTGGGTTGGTGGTGCTTCTTTTTTTTAAAAGCTATCAGGGCATCCAGCATTGCTTTGTAGCTGTCTACAGTCAGCTTTGCTGTTGGCAACACTGTTCCAGAATGGTATAGTGAGAAGAGGCTAGGGTCACATAATCGAAAACTGAAAAGAGAGCCAAAAGAAATATATATATATTAATATATATATTATATATATATCAGATGAAGCAACATAAACAAAACTGAACTGCCTTTTAAATACAGCCAATTTTTGTTTTTAAAACATTTACAGTTTTAATTTTAGATCCTAGGTTCTCTTGGCAGGCAATCATCCCCCAGCACCTTACCACAGACTTTTGGAATTATGCAAGTTAGGCATAATTTACTGTTAGGCAAGTAAACATTTTATCCTTTCCTGAAAGGGTCCTTGAAGATGAGAATGAAGCCTCACAGTTCTGAGTTCTAAAGCAACAACTTATGTTGGGTTAGGGGGATACAACTCTGAGGTAAACCAGTTGCTTACCATGTGTAAGGCTCTGGGTTCAATCCCTACTACTGCAATAAATAAATAGTGCTAGAAAAATAGAACCACATGATTGAAGTACAACTCAGTGAGACAAGAACACCTGTTAAGATTATCTTTATAGCCATGTTTCTTATTTAAAAATAAAGTCTGAGCACTAAGCAATTTTACAAATATAAACACTAAGCATCCATTATGATTATCCATTAATAATCATAATAGAATCAATGTTATCCCTGATTGTTTTATTGTGCTATCATCAGGCATATTTGGTGACACATGACAAGAAGACTTTAGGGTGCTCAGAGGATACCAAGAAAGCCTGACTCTTCCCTGCCATGGGTCACGCTACTAAGATAACTATAACTTTGAGACCTGGACTCATCCCGTGGCCTAGGGCTGTTACCATCTCCCAGCCCAGCCTCAGTCTAGAACTGCAGCCATGGTACCCAGTGGGCTAACCACTCAAATAGAGATATCTGAGAAGCAGTTTTGTGAAGCTTTGTCTTCCAAGGGTTCTAACCAAACTTTTAGAGAAATAGAAGGAAGGGCCAAGTACATTTTGGCTTTCACCCTGCATTTCTTCGCCTCAGTGGATTACTGAAATAAACAGCCTTTTACTTCATATCTTTTTCTCCAGTCTTTTCCCTGGCCATCCTATTCTGTGTGTTCCTGCCAAGGAAACTTCTTATCATGCTCCTGCTCAAAAATCCTTAATAATCTCCTGCCTTAGAGAACAAAATAAGCTCAGATTTAACACACGTTGAAGACCCTTCATGACTTGGTATTGACTGATTTTTTTTCTCATCACCTCTTTTATATGCCCTAGATTTTGGTCAGACTATTCAGGTTTCTCACCCTGTTTCCTACCTATATGCTGACTTATGCTATTCCAACTACCAAGAATAAGAAAGCCTGCTTCTCTGGCTGGCCATTCCTAATCATTGTCTATCCATCAACACCCAGGAGTACCATTTCCATGAAACCCTTCCTATAAAGCCAAGCCAGAAGAAAGCCACCTGGTTGTAACAAAGAATTTATATGGGATAGGCCATCTCTCATCAAAGAGAGTTATGAATGGGCACTTATGACAGACTATCAGACTCCAATGTATATCTTTTCCATCTTTGCAGACTCACGTCATCGAGCTCACTGCCCTGTATATAAGAGATCCTTGGCAAGTTTTTTGTTTGTTTGTTTGTTTGTTTGCTTTTGGAAAGAAGACTTTGTTTCACCTTTGCAACAGATACCTAGAATTCCATAGCATACTCTTCTATTTGTATCTACCTTAACACTTAGCCAAAGGTACAGAATAAAATCTCAAGTTGTCTGTTGAATTCATAGCATAAATATCACATTAGAAAATATGATCTATTTTTACAGGCTTCAAAAGTACCTCTGAATGAAAGTGATAATGACATGATATCTACTAATACCAACAGTCCTGACGGAGTCAGCCTTGCACTGGAAGCTACACTGATAAACATATTCAAGATGTATGCAAATTAGCACTACACAAGGTGTTACTGAGCATTTATTTGGGAAAGAAATCAACATAACGAAATGGAAAATACAGTGATGGCCAGTGTAATGCAGACATTCTGGAAACCTTGCTAAATGGAGGCCTCAAGCATTCAAAACCACAGTCTACATTCATGAGACAAAGCAGAGTATGCTGTATCAGTATCATTGTGTACCTGACATTCACGCGTGAAGAGGTGACCCTTGTCTTCATGCGCTCGGTCAGCTTTTGTAAAAACAAGTGGTAGTGTGCGCTCGCCAGGTACAGGTTCATCTGAGCTCTCCAAGGGAACTCTTCAAGAAGTATTTGATGGTATCTCCTTCTTCTAACATAATTTACTATTAAGGGGTTCAAGTTACCCGCCAGGCTTCGATATGCCACTTTTCTAACATCATTTCTCTTATTTCTGTCAAGGTAGAAAGATGTTTTGAAGTTATACAAATATAAAATAAACATTAAATAAAGAAGAATGCTTCCAGTCTGTACAGAATACATCATGAAGTCACGTAACTACAGTTATGCAAATTTTTTTGGCTCATTGATCATTTCCTCGGTGCTCAAGACGTGGAATAATGTAGGGAGAGGCTGCAAGGAGAATCATTGGCAGAGGCACTACTGATTTGCTTTCGGGGGTCCTGCATGTTTCAGCTCAAAGAGCTTTGTTTTCCCATAATCCAAAGGCCACTGGGATTATACAAGCCAGGCAATTTTCACATTGATCAGCCTTTTCAATATTAAACAACAAATGCATTTCTCTACATTGGTCCTTAAGGAAAACAAACAAACAAACAAACAATGGAGCAAAATTTTTCCTATCATTAGTTAGACACTAAAGGAAGTATTTTTTCAATCAGATGTAGATAAAATAATTTCAAAAATGAACTTATTCAATACAATATGAGAGGAAAATACTGAACTTTTATTTCATCATTCATATTTGAGTCTGGTTTTACTTTTCTGAGAATGGATCTTGTTATGGAGCTCAGGCTAGCCTTCCCCTCTAAATACTCTTGCATCAGCCTTCAAAGAATTATGATAGTTCAAAAATTTTAAAGCTACTGTATATGTAATTTTTAAAAAACCATTCCTATAGATCATCTGGTAAATGGTTTGTAATCATGAAGGCATGAGAGTGGATTCCCAGAACCCACAGAGGGATGGATGAGGTGGTTCATGCCTGTAATTCCATCGTGGGAGGCAGCCATAGGAAGATCTCTGGCTTTTGCTGGTCAGCCAGTCTAGCCAATCAGCAATCTCCAAATTCAGAGAGAGACACTGACTCAAAATTTGAAGTAAAGATCAATTAAGGAAGACAGTGTCAACCTTTGGTCTCCACATGAATAATCAGATCTGACTATCTCATGAACACATACCCAAAATATCAAAGTCATTTAACTACATAACTAGCTATTCCATTCCACCTCCAGTATTCATTCCCCTTTTATTTTTTCATGATATGTGTGCACAATTACCCTCTTTGTTCCCTTCCTATAAGCCACCTTTTCTCCTCTCATGGACCCTTTTCTAGTTTCATGACCTCTATACAAACTTCCCTCCAATACATACATTTTACACTATTGTTCAGTTCTGAATATATTAAATTTGGTTAACAAAAGTACTTTAACTCAAGGCTTCTGGGCTTTTTGCTGTTATAATAGGTTAAATTTTCTACCGAAACCATGAATCCTTTAAATGATAATCCTGAATTGCCAAAACAAAATTAATCTTGTCCTTGTGTAGGGAAGTCAAGAGGCTCAAAAGAGCCCACAGAGCCCCACTAGAAAGCAGAAGGGATTTCTGGGAGTAACAAGAGAACAGGCCTTATCCTGTGGTACAGAGCGGTGACTTGAGATGTGACGGCCAGCCATAACACCACAAGGTAGAGAGTGTTCCATTACCTGAGTGGGTGTTAATGTTTGATTGCCCCCCAACAATGAGACCAATCACCATAGTGGTGTTGGCCATATATGTCCTACAGATTGCATAGAACTAAACAGATATCCAGAGAGACACAGGTATATACTCATATAAAATTGTTATACTCTGAATAAAGTCATTGGGTGATATTACCGCCAGTGTCTTCATTTGTGATATTGTAAAGCGTCACAGAGACACTTGAAAACTAGGTAAAAAACTTATGGAGTCTGTTTCTCATAAATGCATATAAACTTTCAATTGTCTGAATAAAAAATATTTTAAGACACATGTTACAAGTATGTCTATATTACAGGATATGGGAGATTACACTTGAGGGCTGAGCCTGTAAGCAATGAGAAGAAGAAATGAGAGGAATGAACACTAAAAAAGAATAAACCAGACCTTTACTCTCTGTACATTCTATAACCATACAGACAGACAGACTTGAACCCAGGAGTGAATTATCAAGTCATGTAGACAATCTTTATACCAAAATTCTATTGTATCTCCATTGAAAGAATAAAAGATTTCAGAGATGTAATTTTTAAATCCATATAAAAATAATGCTGTATATAGCTATAAAAAGGAAAGTAACACATTTAGAGAGAGACCACACAATGTATTTAAGAAAAATTACAAGCTCTTAAAATACTCTTAAAATCTTCTAAATGACATTGCAGCCAGTCTTGAAGATACCTAATAAGCTAGGGTCAGATAGAAGGGGAGGAGGACCTCCACTATCAGTGAACTTGGAAAGGGGCAGGGAGGAGATGATGGAGGGAGAGTGGGATCGGGAGGGAATGAGAGAGGGGACTACAGCTGGGATACAAAGTAAATAACCTGTGATTAATATAAAAAAAATAAAATTTATAAAAAAAATTAAAAATAAAAAAAAGATGTAGAGTTGCAAAGAAACAAAACAAATCTTCCTAGGCTGGTGTATATATTCAATTCTCTTTTCAAATTCACAGTAGAATACTTCCCGTTACTCAGCAAGCTCGTCTGAACTATTTTCTAAAAGATTACTTACAACCTGAGTGAAGAACAACATACTGGAGAGACCTTTTCTATCTGACAGCAAGTTAACTTTAAGGCTAAAGTAATTGCAATGGTAAGTTATTGACTCAGAAAATAGATAAACTAATGAGATAGAGAGGAGGTCCAAAAACTAAATTCATGAATAGTCAGTAAATAACAAAGTTAACAATGACAATGGAAACTGTGATTAAACAACAGATGATCCGATAGATGACACTATCTAAAATTGACTATAATTTAGGGAGAGAAATGGCTCATCAGCTGCTCTTCCAGAGAACCTGGGTTCAGTTTCCATAATGCCACTTGGCAGTTGACAGCAGTCTGGAACTCCAGTTCCAGTGTACCCTCTTCTGACCTTCATGAACACTGCACATACATGTTGCACATACATATATGAGGGGCAAAACACTCATACATGTAAAATAAGAGTAAATATTTTTAAAGACTATCAGGTCCTCTGAATACAAAAAGCAGCTCACAACTTGGTCTCAACTATTGACTCCTTTCACAGGCTCTATCACCAATGCCCTGTGGTATATCCTAGTCACGACACTTTCTAGTCTGTGTTGGTTATGGCATGTTTATCATCATTATATAAGCTCCTTGAAAACAGGGGTGTCCTTATGCTTTTATTGTTTGATGATTTAAAACACATAATAAATTTTAGCCAGCTCCTTCTCCACTTACCTCTCTCATCTCCCTCTCTCTCCCACTCGAGTCCTTTTCCTCAACAGCCACCCCTCCTCATCACCTCTTTTCAGGTCTTCTTTTTATGTGTGACTCACTGAGTTTGATTATTTTATACAGCAGATTTACCAGTATATCCCTGGTGCACAAGTGAGTGTCCAATATGCAGTAAACTTCAAGCGAGCTATTGCTGGGAATTCGTTAATACCTTTCTTGCTCTGTCATTTCAAAAATAATCGGATTCTTGACTAAAAAGTCTTTTAGAGTGTCCTTTTTCCTCTTTTTTTTTCTGAATAGCATCTCTGTACTCTTCATGGAAAAGAGAACAAATGATATAAGTTAAACTTGGGACATAAGATTATCACCCCCCTCACACTGAAATACTTACCCTTCTGACCCTGAAACACTGCTTTTCCTACATCCTTTAATGAAAATTACTATCAAGGGGCTGGAGCGATGACTCAGCTGCTGAGAGGAGTTGCTACTCTTTCAGGAAGTGGGGGTTCAGTTTCTAGCACCCACATGTTGGCTCACAACCACCTGCAACTCCAGCTGCAAGGGATCTTAGGCCCTGCCTCTGTGAGCACTAGATGCACAAGTGATACACAAACATGCGTGCAGGAAAAACGCTCAAACACGTAAAGATGAATAAATAACTACAAAAAGTAAAAACAGACCCAAAGAGACCAAAATATCTGACTATAGGAATGTCCATATTATTTAAGAATTATTTATTATGAAATGATAAAATTATGCCTATTTGTATTTCTTTCTGCTTACAAATTAAAATGTAATCAGCCATCTCTAGATATACAATCTCTCAATCTATTTTATTAATTTAAAGTTCAAAACACATCTTAAAAAACTACTCACTTTTCCTATCTCGATCACTATAGCTTTATACTTCTTGGGAGATCTGGATTCCTTTCTATAAAAGGAAGCGTCCTTATATTTTATCCGTTTTATTCCAATAAGCGACTCGTTTCTCCTAATCCACACACAGAAAAAGTTAGTCAAAATATATGCAAAAAAAATAGTCAGCAATAATCTCAGAGTAATAAATCTCTACTGAACACTGTCGTTGAAACTGCAAAAAAAGAAGGGTGCCGTACTAACACTCCATGCATCCCTTCAGGGGATCCCTGGACATCAAGAGCAACTGATATCCTAATAGTCCAATGTCATTCACACTGAACACTCGCAAAGAGGGCACACGTGTCCACAGGGAAAGGAGAAAGAGCTGTAAGTACAGTATAGGAATTGGACTGAAAATAATCCGTAGTCACTTCCCTTCCCGATCAAGACCAAAGCCACATCAGAGCGGCCCTGCACAAACGGCGTTGCTTCTGACTGATTTCAGGATTTTTGGTTCTATCCTGCATGAATCCTCAGCCAGCACTGCCCTTTGCTAACCTGTCTCCCCTCTCCCCTCATCTCCCTTGGGAAGGCTCAGCCTTATTTACCCATCATGGCTTTCAGTTCTCCAGACACATTAAGGTTTCTCAGAGGCTTGCTATTGACATTTGTCAGCTAATTTTCCTGAAATACATACATTTTTCTGGAATTTCTACTTTTTGGTAGAGAGAGCAAGAAATCCTGTTCTAACCTGATGAATGGGAAACAAATGCTTGAGTGAAATGCAAAAGCTACAAGGTTGATTGAGTAAGTCTAGACAGCTAGTTCCTGGGTTGGAATACACTATATAATCAAAATTCATCTTGTTCCTAGTAGTGGTTGGTATCTTACTACAATTTTGTGTGCTCTCTCTCTCTCTCTCCCTTTTTTCTCTCTTTCTTTCTCTCTCTCTCTCCCTTTTTTTCTCTCTCTCTGTATATATGTTTGTGTGTGTGTGTGTGTGTGTGTGTGTGCACATTCTCTGTGTATGTGTGTGTAAACATGCTCTCTCACTCTGCATGTATGCACCCACACACCTGCTTCACCACCCCTCACCCCCGTGTATGTGTGTGTGTGTTTCATATGTTTGAATGGGCATCTGTGCAGGCATGTGGTGGCCAGAAGAAAATGAAATGTTCTGAGCTGATCTTTCATATACTCTCTTACTCCTTTGTGACAGGATTTCTCTCTGAATCTGGGGATAGCTATTTTGGCTCTTCTGGTAGCCAGCAATTCTGTCTCCACTGCCCACAGGACTAGAGTTGTATGTGTGCTTGGTCACACGTGGTATTTACACAGATGCTGAAGATTGGATTCAGGCTCTCATGCTTATCCAGAAAGTGTGCATACCCACTGAGCAATATCCCTGACCCCTCACTTCAGTCTTTGTTCTTTACTGGACAATGCAAATCCTTCTTTATTGTTCTTCTTCTTCAAATACCAATCATTATTTTATCCCATTCTCCAATTTATCTGAAGGAAACTGCACTGACATTATAAAAAAAAACAAAAAACAAAGTAATTTTAAGATAATAGAAACATTTATAAAATTATGTGTACCTATAAAATGATGTGCTGCCCTTTCGTTTTATATATAATTATATAATTTATGTAAAATATGTGTGTGTCTTATATGAAAATGTTTGGTCTTTTTCATATTAATCAATACTCCCGAACAACATCTGGTAAATTTAATCATATCTGACTATAAAGTGATGTACTGCCTTTTCATTTTATATATAACCTTTATGAAATATATATGTGTTGTCTTATATAAAATGTTTGGTCTTCTTCATATTAGTCAACACTCACACACAACCTCTGGTAAATTTAGTCATATACTCCATAAAAATGGAATTTTTAATTATACTTTCAAGTTCATACAGGAAAGCTATTGATTTCGCAACTAACTATCCTATGAAATCCAACTGGTTTTGCTAATTATCTTTAGATTAAGTTAAAAGAAACAATTACTTGCCAATGCCTCCATTTTCAGAGTATTTCACTGTAGAATCCATTTAACATTTTTAATTCTCCATACTGTGGTAATCATAAAATCTCTAATTCTAATTTCTTTCCTTAATATGCTGGCAAGAACTATTGTCAGAAGGTAAAATGAGTTTCCTTGTTTGGGGCTTAGTTTAATAGAAAATCATCTGATCTTAATTTTATAGAAATAATCATTGAATTAGTCAGATAATTTTTAGAAAACTCCTAATCGTTCATGTGGCTACCAATGATAATTATATTTTCATATCGCCTACTCCATCTGCATTGAGAAAAAAAAATTATTTCGTTCCTGGACTTATATCTTAGTATTAATTTTGGATTTCTGTCTCTATATATTGCTCAGTACACTTGGCTTTACTTTTTTTCCTACTTGTTTACTCTCTGCATCCAGTTCACTAAAAAGTCTTATTTGTATGTGATGAAAAGCTGTATACAGACAAAAAGGTACAAGCAATCACTGAGGCCTGAGAGGGCATCAGTGTAATGGAAACCTTTATTCGCCTGATGAAACTGTAATCTCGGAGGCTTACTGCAAAATAAGCTCAGCCTTTCTAGTTCATTCTGAATTCTGGCTGGTTGGGTCAACTTAGCTGTTCTGGGTCAAACTCTTCTCCAAGCTGACTGACTCAAACTGGCTTCTCCCAGCTTCTCCTGAATTGCTCTGCTTGGCCTCAAACTAACTCTGGCAATTTGTTCTAACCTTCTGGTTCCTTATTCTCTGGCTTCAACGGCCTCTTCAGGAACTCACAAATGAACTCAACTCCACTGCACTGCTCTCATTCAACGCAACCGCACCGAACTCAACTCTACTCAGCTGAACTGACTGAACTGATCTGAACTACCATGAACTAAAGTGCCACTTCATTGCCACTCAGCTGACTCCCCACTGACTGCCAACTGACTGACCTCAACTCAACTGTGCTGAACTATATGAACTCAACTGAATTCAACTCTACTGTGCTGTCTTCTCTACCGAACTCTCTACTGGACCCGGCTCTACTCGCTCAACTCTACTGTACTGCTCTTAAGAGCTTCTCTTTCCTGTCTGTTCTAGTGAGAGTTGGGTGTCTCCTATCTCTGACACATTCCCCTTAGTTCAGCTGCATAAATATTTTTACAAATAGTCAGTTAGCTACTGAGAGGAACAAGTTAACTTTACAGGTCCCTTTATATGAATTTTATACCCCATGTTAACTAAGTTCTCTCAGCACTTTTCCAGAAAGCAGAAGGACGAAGACAGAGGAAACAAATGAATTGGGACAAGACCCACCCTGCTGTAAAAAAATTAAACTAGGCCAGTGATGCCCAAGGTCTTCTCCCTGTTACAAAAGATTGCTCTCAAGGTCTCCCCCCTATTGCAAAGTACCATCCAAACTGGCATTACAAGATAGGGTTTCCTCAGTACCAGTCCAGAAGGTCACAGCTCCCTCACCCAGATAGCTCTTCACTCTGCTTTTTGGAGAAGTCACAGGATGTGATAGTCACTCCCCTCCCCAACTAAGACCGAATCTGTATGTCATAAGACATCCCTGCTGTGACTTAAAAATCAGATATCCTTTAGAGGTCTGTTGGGTCCCTAAAATGAACCAATTCTGTACTGACAAGCTGCAACCCCACGCCTCCCCATACTTTTTCCTTTAAAACCCAAGGCTTTTGCCTCCACCTCCACCCCCCACTGCTGTTCCTTGCTGACTTTCGAAGATGCCCAATCGTGCGATGGTCTGAATAAACCTCTTGCCTTTGCATTAATCTGTTTCCGAGCTTCCCTCAGGTTGCCTCTCTGGTAGTTAGGCTCTCCCTGGGCCTAACACTACCCACACAGACACAAACCTTCTCTGTCTAACAGCTCACAGTTGTACTTGCTGCACTTTTTTCATCTATTTTGTAAAAGCCTTTGACATTTGCATAACTTGAATAACAAGTACCTTTTCAAGAACTCGTAAACAGGAGCAGCTATCTCCACTATGAGGTGAAACTTTTCTTCGTTCATGCATTTGAGCATAATTTGTGTAAAGAATTCCAGGAATCTCGGTCTTTGCTTAAATTTCATGACTATGGAAACAAGAAGTTCATTGGAGAGTTACCAGTATACCTTGCAACAGGTGCCAAAAGGCTCCAAGTGCTAGAAATCCTTAGGCACAACAGGCACGTCAATCAACTGCTTTTATATTTCCTGTGTATTTAATTTCATTTTAATTAAAATATAATTATACCATTCCTCCCCTCCCTCAGTAACCTCTCCCATCCCCCCTCCATTCCCTCTCAAGAGCATGGCCTCTTTTTTTTATTATTATTATTGTTATGCACACATGCACACATACCCTAATAATTTTATATAAATATAGCCTGGTGAGCCTGTACAGTGTTGATGTATGTATATGATTTTAGGACTGGATATTTGTATTTGAAAACCAATTAATTATACCTACAGACAAATGTAGCTCTTCCGCTTGTCAGAGGAGCTGCCTTTGGCAGCAGATGGAGCCCATTATAGAAAGACACAATTCAAAATGCAGAGAACAACTAACCAGTGGGTGCCCAAACCAAACTGATACATCTGTGTCAAAACCCCATGCCTAAGGCTCAGGAAACATTGTGGAAGAAAGGGTAGAGAGAGCATAAAAGCCAAAGGATCAGAAAGTCTACTGTGAGATTGGGTCTTCCAGCTACGACAAGGAGGCCACTCCCATGAAATGTCAACATTGTATCATCCTGAACAATGACAACAAAAACCAACATCCAAGGAAGATGAGGGAAATCTTGCCGGGGGCCTCATCCTGAGGTGAGGAACCCCAAGCAGTGAGTGACTGGTAGGAGAGAAAGGATTACTCTCTTCTGGAATGAGCCCACTTACTAGTTAAATATTTCACTTATTAAATATTAAAGGAGTACGTGATGGATGAGCTACTGTTTCATTCCAAAGGCCACTGGTATTTTATGCTGCATTTTTGGTTCATCCTACAAAAACCTCAATAATAAAAGATTTAACTGAAGTTGCTTGTGTCGTATGGCCATCAGGAGAAAGTGCTGGTCACGTCTTACACATCACTCAGAGCTAACAAAAAAGCTGCCATCTCTTCGTCGCTGGATAATGACTGCATTTTCCAGGGCCCTTCTTTTTGTCAGCTTCATAATGACACACAGCTTGCTTCAAAGCAGCCGGGAAGGCTCTTCCTTCCCAGACTTTAAGTGTTTTAGGTTTCCCAGTGACTTAGCAGTCAAGGGTCTACGCTACTCTCAGGGGGTGAGAACGCTGAGCATGGAAGACATCTCGAGCACACACAGAAGTAACATGCAGCGGCATAAGTCCCTTTCCCATCACTCACTTTCCTTCATGGCGCCTTTCACCGACCAGTTTAAAACCACCGGGTAGAGAAAGATCGGGTCCTCTGCTCCTGAGAGTTCACTTGGGAGGACTGAGATTTAAAAAAGAAAGGAAATTCTAATTTCTGTTTGGATCGCAACAACCAAAACATATTAATCTTTTGGGGAGGATTTTTTTTAATAAATAGGGAAAATATTCAACTAAATACTAAAATACATAGGCATTAAAAAATCAATTATTTTCCTTTCCCTTAAAATTTAAGGGGCCCCCCTATCAAGATCTAGCTGTTACAGTAGCCCCATCCTTTTGAAGTCACTCTAGAACTAATAACGTGCAGCAGCACCCCCAGAGCCGGACTGTCTGTGTCAGGGTCCATTTACTTGGTGTTAAGACATGGACTCCTAATGTAGCCCAGGCTCACCTGAAATGGATGTCCTCCTGCCTCAGCCTCCTGAGTGCTGTGACTACAGGTGTGTACCACCCTGCCCAGCTCTGTCTCATGTTCTAAGCCTGACACTTTTAAGATGGGAAATTTCGTGGTCGTTGGTGGTGGAGTATTTAGAATCTCTGCCTTGGCTTTCTTGCCTTTAAAATGGAGATAAAGCAGTTTCCTTTTTATGGTTGTTACATAGAATTTGTATGATTTTTAATGTATTTTAAATGGTGTCTCACACAAAGGACACTGCAAAATCATTTTTATTGTTACTGAATTCAGTTTTTCCTAAACTAGATTTACTAATTATTAGAACAATATAAGATCAGGTTTAATATAAAAACTGAGCCTGAAACAGGCAAGAAATATGTTGAAAATGAGAGAAAGCCAACAGAATAGCCAAAGTATATTATAAAAGGGACAAGCTGGGACATACTCTCTCAGTCAGCTCCCAAAAACAATGGGGCCACCCACTTGGGAGAACTATGGATGCATTCTTTTTTCTGCAATACTTTAGTGTGCTTTAACAAAAATGTAAAAACCATCAAAAAGTAAATCAAATTCCCAGGTAGCTTTGCAAACTGCAAAGTCTAAAATACTAATCATTGCATTAAGACATCAGTCCATTATGAAGTTCCTATAGGCTGATGACCCAAAGTTAAGCTTATCTCTCACTCTTCTCACTACTCATATAGGTCAGGGTTTAGACCTCCCAGTAACACTATTACACAACCCTGGGATTTCTCCCATGCGTAATTGCTGCTTATCGGCAGCAACTCTCAATTTGAGGCCATTCCCACCCCCTCACACACTACCACCAATATATAGCTTTCTAGTCAGTTACAATATCATAGATGGTGTGTTCTGCTCCTATGAGCAGGGTCCAGAGATGCTGTCCTACATCCTTCAGTGCCTAGGAAAAGGACACCCCTACTGTGCTGGCTGGGCTTATGTCAACTTTACACAAGCTAGAGTTATCCGAAAGGAGGAAACCTCAATTAAGAAAATGACTCCATAAAATCCAGCTGGAGGGCATTTTTTTTTTCTTAATTAGTGATTGATGGAGGAGGGACCAGCCCAGTGTGAGTGGTGACACTCGTCAGCTGGTGGTTCTGCATTCTATAAGAAAGCAGGCTGAGCAAGCCATAAGGAGCAAGCCAGTAAGCAGCACCCTTCCATGGCCTCTGCATCAGCTCCTGCCTCCAGGATCCTGCCCTGTTTGAGTTCTTGTCTTGACTTCCTTCAGTGATGAACAGCAACATGTAAGCACAAGCCAAATAAACAAACCCTTTCCTCCCCAACTTGCTTTTTGGTCATGGGGTTTCATCAAAGCAATAATAACCCTAACTAGGACAATCTGCAAAGAACTATCTAGACCAAGATAACAATAGTGCCAAGGTTGTAAAGACCTACTCTAAAGCTGGAGGAAGACATGGGCCCAAGTCCAAGGCAGCCATGCAATCCTGAGTAAATCCTTTATCGTTATAAAGCACACCTGTAAAGAGCAGTGAGCAAACTCCTATTGAGGTGTTGTTAGGATTAATGGCCTGATGTAGACATACTGCATAAGCCTTAAAGGGTTTAGCAAATACTAATCTCATCTTAATTCTTTCAGCAAAATATTTTCTCATTTTAAGAAACATAATGCTAAACAGATACAAGAGGGAAATTCTTACATTGCTTTGTCAGTTTGAGTAGATGTGTCTCCAACATGCCCAGCTGTTCGTTTATCTTTTCAGGCAACAGCACCTGCTGTGGCTTCTTGGTTTTTGACATTTTCTTAGTAAAAACACCCTAGAAATATTGGTAAATGTCAAAACGTATTTCAACACGTTAGGAAAACTGTCATTTTCAAATAACCTGCTCTATGTTCTGTTTATCCCTTTGCTATTTATTAGGCAAAACTATGATCTGTGAAGCTAGCCAACAATTAGCAACTTATAGTAACTTGTAATGTTGCATTCTAGATAAAGGTTCTAAGAGTTATGTGGAGAGAACCAAAATGTTCCTATTTCTTCACCCTCCCATCTGGGAACTCCCACCCTAAGCCATCACCTCCTGGAACATGTGATAGTGATGGTGGGGTGGTGGCGGTGGTGGTGTGTGTGTATCTTTGTGTATCTCTTTGCACATGTGTCTTGGTGTATCTGTCTGTCTGTCTGTATATACCTGTGTGTCTTGGTGTATCTGTCTGTCTGTATATACGTGTGTGTCACACGTGTGTTTGGAAAAAGTATCTTCTCTAGCTCATGCTGGCCTCAAATAACTAAGTAGTCAAGGATGACTTTGAACTTCTGATCTCCCCTCTTCCACCTCCCTAGTGCTGGGATTACAAACATGTTCCACGGCCATCGGTTTATGCAGACAGAGCGAGGCATTAAACCTGGGGCTTCAAGCATGCTTCGAAACCCCTCCACCTACTGTGCCACATCTCCAGTCACCGCACTCTTCCTAAAGTAGCCGTCACCTCCAAAAAATCCTAAAAGTAAAATCCTCAGCCAGCCCCAGGGAAGTTCTCTTTTTATTCCTTTCATTCTTACTCTCCCAGAAGGAGCTCCATTACAACCTAACTAATGGCCTCTACCACTCTGCCTTTCGCTAAAACCTAAAAGGATCAGTAATTAGCAGATTAAGGACTGGCCTGTGTGTGACCAGGCTCCCCACCATGTTTTCTCCATCTGAGACTGAGAATTGACCCGCACTGTCTCTTGTTATCACAAACAAAACCTTCTAAGCCTCTTTATTCTGGGAAGAGGTCTCCAGTGGCTCTAGTGATTTCTGGCTCTGACAAATTAGCAGATCTTACAACCTTAGTCAGGGGGAAGTGTCACAGCCTCCTGCAGGACCAGATGCTTCAAGAAGAGAGGAGTGAGACAGCAAAACTGTACAGAGCTTTTTTTTTTTTTTTTTTTTTTTTTTTGAGTCAAGGTATGGATGACATGAGGGGCAATTGGCTTTGAAACAACAAACTCAAATCTCCAATTCAATCAAAATTCCCTCTAGGCAAAGCAAACCCCATATCCTACTCCCCCAAAAGATGTTACAGCTTAAAAGGTCCTCTAGCAGGATGATTTAGAAACCTTACCAGCCAACAGGATGTCTTGCTTCTCTATCTTAGGAAGGAGGTATGGAGCCAATCTAACTCAATGTGAGTGGCAAGAGGCCAAAGGCCCTTCCTGGTATGTCTCAGAAGCCCAGGAAACCAAATAACTTCTCAAAATCTGACCTACAAACACATTTAGCCCACACCATTCCAACAAAAAGCAAGTCCCTCTAAGACTCCTGCTTATGAAGCACATGTGGAAGATTAATCTCAAAATCAGCAGCCTTGTTTAGGGGGGGGGGGGGGTGTCTAGGTATCTCGGCTTTGAGCATAAGATGAAAGTACAGCTGTGTGTTTACTTCCTTCTGTGAGGCACCCAGAACAAAGCAACTTTGACTCAATGCTTCCTAAAAATGCCTTTGCAATGCAGTGTCCACATGGCTGTAGAAAGGTCTATCCTCATCTACCATGCAGTCAGTACTTGGAATGTAGACTATTCAACATTATAGCTCTTGACCATATCTCAAAAATGTTTTTTTTAAGTTAAAGAAGTTCATAATGAAATCACTTTCCTCAACATAAAGATAGTAAGTTGATCGATTTCTGGTGTGTTTAATGTTAGTAAATGAAACCACTAAATATATTTGAAGAAGAGAAACAAAACAATAAAACAAATTACCTCATCTCCGACATCATCTTGGTCACTACCAAATAAAGATTTGCACTTTGATGTGATGTCCAACGTCTTTTTCCCATAATTTATAATAGATATTGCTAGGTCATATTCCTTCCAGGAACGTAGGATCTAATTAAAAATAAGTATTAATCATCTCTGCTGGAAGCCTCTCTGTTTCTAAGTGCAATGCATAATTTTTCATAAATTCAAATTCCCCTAAGTCACCTCACAATTGTTAAGAAAACTGGAAACTTAGTTCAGGATTATATTTCTCTAGAATTGAAAATGTGTAACTCTACTATTCTTTAAACAGAGAACTAACAACAGCTTTTTATCAATAATGCATTTCCTATCTCTCTGGGACATATAGCTTTATGCTTTGTGATATAGCCCTCCACCATTAAAAAATTATTTCTGCTTTTAAGAGTCATATTAAAACAATTGTTCCGGCAGGCCACATACACAGTACCTTTTGTTTTGAGTGTTTTGTTGCTCATTTTGGGGTTTTTTTGTTTGTTTGCTTTGTTTGTTTGTTTTGTTTTGTTTTGGTTGCTTTGTTTTTGAAACAAGGTCTCAGGGAGCCTAGGCTGGTGTCAAACTCACTCACTGCACGGCTGAGGATGGTCCAGCACTCTTAATGCTGTCGTTACCGACAAAGTGCTCGATTCCAGATTGCCGGCAGGTGCCACCATGCCCACCTTCTCTCAAGTCGCCTTCTGTGGCAAATGGCACCATCCCTGACTACACGGTACCCTGAGTGTGGAGAGGAGCACTCCCTGGTGCTTTGCAAAACATCTTAGTGGGGGGTTGGACAGATCCTCTGAAAACCTGCGAGGAAGCGTATGTGGACTCTCAGAGAGGAAGAGCTGCTCTGTCCTTCTCATTTACACTGCCCAGTGGTCACTCTTTGCCCTTTCCAGTCTGGCTCTTGTCCACTTGAAGAGTAATCTTTCACCACCATGTCCTTATTGGGCCGAGCATAATCCTGACACCTCCATGTTTCTGAACCAAAACCTTGTGTCTCTCCATGGCTGAGTCATTTCCTAATGTACCTGGTCACCCCTTATTTCTAAGGCTTGGTCTATCTTATCATTAAAATCCTGGTTCTAGCATCACCTCCAAGGGGATTTTGTGGCCAGTAATCTGGTTTGCACATTTCCCACTATAGTAACTCGGTGAAGGAAAGGGCAGATGCTCATGGGAGGCCCCAGGGGGGAGCTATACATAATAAATATGTTTGTATTAAAGTGCTATACATGTAGACACTCTGTTAAGATGGTTCTTATTCCAGATACATAATCACTGCTACCTCACACGTGGAGAAGGCCTGTATGAAGCGACTTAGAAACAGTGAATGGTTAGCTGTATCTGCTAAGACCTACCCAATACTAAGAAGCAGGAATGTTTCTGTGGAGACAAGACAATGTGTTCTAAAAAAGCACTGCATTGTGAGGACTATAATGTAGCAAGGACATTGTGGCAGGGCTAGGCCCTGCAGGGTGTTGAATGCCTGAGACAAAAGTTTAATGTCATGACAAAATGTATATGAGATGCGTGGTCACAAAGTCATCTTTACTGGATAAGTGTAGCTACTGCCCCTAATCAAAGAATCTTTACAGCAAATGGAACCATCACAGAAAACCACAACTAAACACAATGCAGAGAGCAATGAGTTGGGAGGAATTCAGCCCCAACGTAAGAGCCAGAATACAAGGGAGTGAGCTGTGAAACAGTCTCTGCTAAAAACAGCTACATAAACAAGATCAGAACCGCAATAATACCAATAGGCATGCTGACCTGGAAGGGCATGTCACAGGATCCCACCTCGAGGAGCCACAGACAGCTAAAACTGAGGGAGAATTAGCCTCTCCTAGAGGGTGAGCCCCCTTCTTGGTTATCCAATACAATGTGGCCATCTCTGAAACCGCGCACACACAATCAAAAAATGGGCTCAACAGGTTCTATTTTATATGTCTGTGCGTGCACATACACACACAAAAATATGACAATAATCAAAGAAAAGAGAGGCTACCAATTTGAGAGTTGGAGGGATATGGAAAGAGTTGAGGGAAGGGGACTTTGGAGAGGCTGGAGGGAGGAAAGAAAAAGAGGAGAGCAAGGTAATTGTGTTTTAATTGAAATTGAAAAACCGTGTGTATGAGTGGGGCAAGCATTGCTATTTGAAAACAGACGTGGGCTGACAAGCACTCTGTACTCTACACCAGCTGCTCATGGGTGTGCTTTCTTCTGGCTCAGAACTGTGTGACCTTCCCCCTCTTGTCTAAATATATAATGAGAAAACAATAAATGAGAATTGATTTTTCTAACAAAGAGAAAGACAAAGGACTGATCCTATTCATCATACCAAATAATGGACAGAAATGCTCTTGAATATTTAGCACTGACAACTTTAAAACAATGCAAAAATCTGTGAGATGACAAGGACAAGTCTCAGAACTGGCACCTCATTTGGGACTGCCATAACTTGAGGAAAATACTGTTGCTTAAATAGAAAGCCTGAGTTCTCTGAGGATTTTTTTTTCAGATGAGAAAACTGTTGCTTGACTGAGTTTCACATGCTCTAAGAGAAAACCTAGAGCTGTTTGTGTCAAATGAAATCTGACACCTGAAATCTGGGGTTCAGAGATAGCCCATGATTTGGGAACTACAGACCAAGCTAAAGGAAACTTCTAAAATGGCAATGTCCAACTGTACCAGCTGGGAAAAAACCCACCTCCAATATCAAACATCCTGATGATTATATTCCTTTTCCAGGTCAGAATGTTTATAGGGTCATTTCCAGTATGATATAACTTAATCCCCAGATTCCTCAAGTGAGGGGGAAAGAGGTATGGACATGACTGGCAAACCAGGAAGTACACAGAGCAAGCCCAGAGCCACTGTGCACCAAGGGCTGAAGGTGGCAGCAGGAGAACTCAAGGACGTGGCCTCCATAGAGGCCTAATGGAACCAGCACCCTCCCCCATATTCCACAGCTGCTCTCTCTGGAACCCACTCCTATTTCTATGCCCTCACTGTCAGCTGGCAATCTTGCTCTCCTGTCCACATCTTTACCCTTTCTCCCTGCAGACGTTGATGTTTTCAATACTCAGATAGGCAGGGCTTATTGTTTGTTCTTAACAGAAAATTTGCTATTGCAGTCACCAGATACCTTGGAATATAGTTTCTTCCCTAGGCTGGAGCCCTGAGTGGTCCCTGTCATTAAAGTGGGGTGCTTAACTGTATTCAGTGTTCTGAAGGAGAGTTCAAGCTGCCCCTCCCCTTACCTGAAAGAGACACACCTCCACAGAAATAATCCTCTGCCGTGGAAGGGCAGCCAAACAGATGAGCATTCTCTAAAGAAAGTAGTAGGGGTGTGGAGAGGTAGTTCAATAGTTAAAAGTGCTTATTCTTGCAGAGGACCTGGTTCAGTTCCCAGCACCCAAATGGTGGCTCACAACTGTCTATAACTCCAGCTCTAGAGAATCCAACACCCTTTTCTGATTTCCATGGACACCAGGCACACACATGGTGCACATACATACAGGCAAAACACCCATACAGGAGGATGGTAATAATAATGAAATACAGTAGGGGCACTCTAGGCCCAGCACAGTACTAATGAATTTGGCAACACTAAGAAATGGTAGGTGTTGCTAGTGGTTACAGCAATTGATGGGGACAGAGACAAACGCAGCAGAAAGGCTGAGAAGGGTGGGAGATGACAGAGAGGCGGGGTTTCATCAGACTCCTTCCCATGCCTGTTGTTTGGAAGCCAGAGCTGCTCCCTGGACCAAGTGCCTCTTTGGACCTTTTACATAAGTAACTCTTCCCTTCTCTCTCAACAGTCTGAGGCAGCATCCTAATTTGCCACCGCTCCAGCTGTGGTCCATGTGGAGGGGCCCCTCTGCTATTACACATAATTCTCCTCACCTGAACAACTGGCCATCAGGACCGTTTGAGGAGCACTTCTTTGGATATTCTGCAAGCCTCAAAATTGAATCTATCCAGAACACATCAGTTTCTTCTTCGCTACACACACAGAAAATATTCCTCCTCTGGGGCCAATTAAAATTATTGTGCTTGTCCAGTTGTCCGGAAGATATAGCTGGGCATTAACACAGGCCCTGCCTTTGCATCCTTCACCCCTTAAACATGATGGATTGCCAGCTTCTCCACTCAGCTCATAAATAACTCTTGAGCCTGTCAGTCTCCTCTGCCTCTTGCTTTTTCCACTTGTGTAGTTATTTATCACTCCCCTTCTAACTCATCCCCTGCCTCAGGTCTCATACCCTTCAGATCACTAGCTGTACACAACTGGAACAATTTCTTTCTCTATAATGCACATCCATGTTACCATCCCTGAGTGTGAAACCCCTTGAAGTCTCCTCTTGGGTCTCAGAACATGGCCTTTTGTCACCTGACACCTGCTCACTGCTACGCCTTTAAAGCAGCTCAAATCTTTAACCACACCCTACGGGATTAACGATAGTCTTGAATCTCTTTGTCATGAACTATTAAAAAAAAAACTGTCTATTTTCTCATTGGTTATTTATTCTCTGGAGCAATCGGTGCTAACAATCCTGTACCTGCCATGTATTTTTTCCCATTCTGATATTTGCCTCTAGCTTTGTTTATAATTTCCTGCCGTAAAAATGTCCCAAACACAACTAGCTAAATTTCCCAGCATGTGTCCCCCCTTGCTGAGGAAGGTGACCCCTGACTCTAAGGCCATACAGACTTCCTTGGATCCAGCTGGAGGTCATTATGGTGGGAGGTAGGGCCCTGGGTTTACTTCAGATGCTCAGTCACTTACACCAGGGCCCCCAACACTGCAAACTATAATAATAGAGCAGAGTCTCCATGGTCCCTCAGATTACTACCTTTGGAACACACTCATTTCCTCCAGAGACGTGGGCTGAGCCCTCTAATCTAGTCCACGGATCAATTTTCCCACAATGCCGTTAACACCATTTTTACTAAGGTGGTTATGTGTGAGGTTTTGTATCTATTGAGAACCTTTAAATGAGTGTAGAGAAGCCCATAGGAATTGTGATTAAATTTAAGTGTTACTTTGGGAAAGATTTATATTCCTGTTACAGCACATCTTGGTGCCCAGGAACTTGGTGTAGCCTGCCATATGCTCAGATTTGGATGTCTATCCTTGGGAAGGTTTCAGTTCTTTTATGCAGGTTCTCTGACTCATTGCTGGGTTTTGAGTAGTGTAGTCTGCCCTCTCCATTTCTAATGATTTCTGACATAAAATAAAACTATCATATCAGCTTAATATATGCCTACCTGATATAGTCTTCATATGATTCTAATTGTTCCTTACAAGATGTTGAGACCCCTAAAATTATAAGCTACATTTTTCCTTTCTACTATTTTAAAAGTATTTCAAATCTATGCCTATCACACAGGGAAACCTCTAAAAATAATGACTCCCTGGTAAAAGTCCTTCCTGGGCCTGGTTTTTGAGGAAATGGCTTCAGAAATTTGCCATTTAGCATGATATTTGCTTTAAAATTTGGGTAAATGTCCTTATCGTTATTCAGCAGCTCTCTTTCATCCTGAACTTGCTAGCAATTTTATTAAAGGAAAGGTTGCTACCTGTTATCAAATGTCTTTGTGGCATTTTTCATGCAATCTTATTTTTCTTTGATTTGCTGTTATATATATAAAAAAAAAATCAAGCTTTATTTTAATTTGAACTCTTTCCCTTTCTGTGGTGCTAATAACCAACCAGAGGCAAGACTTGGTCTTTTATGTTGGACATTGAACCTGTCATGAGACCAGCATGTAATAGATCTGAAGCCTTCCAACGTCCAGGGAGGTCAGCCCAGAAATGTCAAAGGACAGCATACAATGCCACTCTTGTCTCTGGTTAATGTCCATGGTTTTGAACGCTGCTTTTTATGCCTTGAAAATCATCATTTCCCTCCATTACTTTTGTTGGTATTTGACCATCACCACTGTCCTCTTCACTGTAGACGTCTTTCTCGAAGGAATATCTGTATTAGAACATGCATTTCAAGCCCTTCTGAAGCGTGTCTTCTAAGATCATCCAAACTTTGTAAAGTGGTTAAAAATTATTTTATTGCTTCCTCCATCTTTAAAATTGAACATTCTCCCTTGCTTCTTGCTTTGGTTAAATTATCCTGCTTCCCTCCCAGCCCATATTTCTTGTCTTGCTTTCTATCTCTCTCTCTCTCTTGACTTCATTCTTTTTCCTCCCTGTACACTTACAAGTCCTACTGTAACTGTAAAGTTCTGTTCACAGTCACATATAACTAAATTATTTTTACATATGTGTGTGTGTCCTCTCAGAGAAAACAAGAGCCTTGGGCTACACGCACTTCATGTAATGGTCATAATTTTGTACAAACATGGTCCAAGAATCTACCTGGTATCACTCACCCCTCCTCAGATACAATGGAAGCTTTTGTTTGGGGTTAGTAATAAGTTCGTCTTTCAGGAATGACTCTTGTCTTTCAAGAAACCTTCCTACTTAGCATTCATGTTACAAAGTCCAACTCAGACCTTATCATCTATTTTCTTGTAATAATACATATGTTGAGAGATTCATTGTTCCAATTATTCCTCTCTTTTTGTCTACCCGTATCTCGGGACTTCTGCTTGGAATCAATTGTCATTTGATAAAGTGTGTTCTCAAGTGTTTTCCTCAGATAAGTTCATGGGCACAATGCTCTGCCAACACTTGTATTTTGAAAGTGTCTATCTTTTCCTGAATAAATGAATAGTATTTTTGTTGGTTATTAGTTCTGTGACCTCAGGACTTATCCTTGAAATGGCATTTTAGTATTTTAACTTCTGGTGCTGCTGGGAGCCAGTTGGTTTTGCTTGTATTGCAAGGAACCTGTTCTTCAGTACTCCAGATTCTAAGGCTTGTCCTTAACCTTCCACTTCAGACATAGCACCAACACCTCTCTACATGAACGTCCCTACCTTAATCCTGCTTGGAACATGGGTTGCCTATTACTGCTCTGTCTGTTTTTTTGTTTTGTTTTGTTTTTTCTCAAACCCAGACTCCTGGCATTCTCCTGTCATGACTGCTGGGTCTGCCTTCTGAGTCTATTTACCACCTGTGAGCAGCTCTACACTGAGGTATTTTCAGATTTGACTCATAAGCCACTGTTACCACAATCTTTATCAGAGCTGTTCGTGACAGAAGCTTGAAGTCTTGTATCATTTATTTGATTGGTTGGTTGATTGGTTGGTTTTGTATCATCTGGTTGTTCATTCTTTAAAGTTGTCTTTGTCTCCTTGGTCCTAGCTCATCACTGGTCTTTCCCAACATAGTAGAGAGTAAATAAAACAAATATTTACAGATTGGGCTTAATCTTCCTCCCTCTATACTTTAAAAAAAAAAAAGAAATCTAATTTCTACTCTTCTGAAATGCTGACAGTTGCAAGATAGCCACGGGGCTCTAAGTGCATTTGTTCAGATGTTCTGCCTACTGTTTCTGGCCTTCTCATCTAATGTAAGCCCAGCCCATAAAAGTTTTCCCTTGCCTGATTTTCTTTTCACTTATGTCCTTTAAGGCTTCACAGAATTACGTGTGTGTGTGTGTGTGTGTGTGTGTGTGTGTTCTGTCTTCCCCCACTAAAATATAAGCTCAGGAGACAGAACTGGGTTCTTATCTTGATTACTTATTTCTTTAAGGAATTTTCATTGCTATAGGTAAGTTTGTCTCGGGACCCAACAACCTGGCCTCATACCAACCAAATCACACATTGTTTTACCTGTGTGGCCTGAGTGGGCACTCAAGTCTGTACCTAATGCTTAAAGAATATCCAGACCTCAAGTGAAACCTCTCCCAGTTTTTCCACATGCCTGTGTGTTGTACTGCCTACTATTCATTACCCAAGCTGGACAGCTGGTGTCATCCATGGAGGCCCTAAATCTTTGAGCATACACCAAATGCCCAAAACAAAACCTGACAGATATCGCTTGAATGAAGGAGCAGACTGAAACCTGAGAAAGCAGTTTATCTCCCACTACACCTTGCCTGTGTCCATCCTCAGCTCATATCTCCAGATTCACCACTCCCAACCTATGGTCTGGATTTGCCTCTATACCTGACTTCAGAGTTTGACACACCAGGTGCATACCCCAAGAGTACAGCTCGCCTGTTCTTCCCTTCATGGCTGCCCTTGTTTTTTTACATTCTGATTTCATGACAGCAATATATGTATATATATATATTCATTCACTGATTGACCCTTTAATTGATCTTGTTGCTTGTTTCTGGGTTTTGGTCTTTTTGTTTGTTTGGTTTGGTTTTAGGATTTTTGCTTTTGTTTTGTCTTGTCTTGTTCTGAGACAAGATCTCACTATTTAACTCTGGTTGCCTTGGAACTCACTATGTAGACTAGGCTGGCTTGAACTCACAGAGATCCACACTCCTCTGCCTTCCAAATGCTGGCATTAAAGATATGGTCACCACACTCAACTGTTGTTTGTCTCTGTTGAGCTAAGTTCCATTAACTTAACCCAAACCCTAGCCTTGATAGTCGAAGCCTGCC
Organism: Meriones unguiculatus; assembly: GCF_030254825.1. Lineage (NCBI taxonomy): Eukaryota > Metazoa > Chordata > Mammalia > Rodentia > Muridae > Meriones > Meriones unguiculatus. The sequence goes on from NC_083350.1 coordinate 100,936,858, forward strand.
TGCCCTTTCCATCCATCATTATCACAGCATGACAAGGTCATATACATACTGCACACAGCATACTGTCTTACTAGTATTACAGGGTTTTGGAACATGTGTTCTGTGTGACTGTATATAATGCCAGATGATATCCAAATGCCATTTCAGTGATAACAAGGTTGAGTTCACGGAGTACCATAATTTTATCAAAGATTCAACAGCAGTTACCATCCTATAGTGTGTAGGCTTCACATTTGCTTTTCATCTAAGAAAACTTGCTTTGGCTATGCTTTTTATTTTGAATCACAAGTTAGTGCAGATGCCCTCTGAAATCAGAAGAGGGAGTTGGATCCTGAGGAGCATGAGTTATGGGGCCATTGTGCTAAGAAACAAACTCAGGCCCTCTACAAGAGCAGCAGGAACTCATAAATTCTGAGCACTGTCTCTGGCCCGAGAGATGCTATTCTTACACAATCCAATTACCATGATTAAATGATGTTTGACTTCGTCACTCAGTACCAGTCCTACATTTTATGACAGTATCCAAACAATACCTTTGTCATGTAGAAGATAGAGCAAGCTATCATGTGCTGTATGCTGTCAAAGCTTGAAATGTGTTTCTTTGAGTGAACCAAATTTGGCATGCCTTGCAAAACCACAATACATTTTATCAAGATCTAAAAAAAAAAAAAGCACAATGATTTTTGAGTCAAAATATCAAAATATCATCTTATTTAGTATAAAATGTAGTATGTAAATCATATCGGTCTTAAGCTATGAAGTACCACTGCTGTTGGTCATTATTGATAACATCTTCATCGGTTATAAAATAATATCTATATAGATAAAATGGACATATTCAATTTTCAGATGAGTCATCTATCTATGTAAACTGGAAAACTAGTGAAGAGTACAAAATGAATATACAAATAGCTATAAAACAATACTTATTTTCACAAGTGTCATAAAAGATAGAGGCCTAATGCTTTATGGATCCACAGCACTAAAGGTTGCTTTTATACTTAGGGGGACGTTGGCAAAGGACAGAGAAGATCAGCTGCACGTGACTTAGTATGAATGGATGGAGGCACTGGAAATGATAGCCCCTCTAAGATTAAAACTGAGCGTTCACAGCACTGAAAGTCAATTAATCCTGGCGCCTATCTCCCCTCTTGGCTCCACATAGTGGGTTCCTGTATTTGATCAAGAACTACATCATATTGGGGTCCCAGTCACAGACTGACATTGCACAGGTCAGAGTAATACTATCACCAAAGAAACAGAGCTGAGACTATGCCCCGCCCTTCTTCATTCTCATGATCCCAAGTGTGTTCTTTGGGTTGCTTCAAGCCACTGTCCTAACAATATTTCATTCTCTTGATACACTGGTGAGGGTGCTTAAGGCTCGCTTAGCTCCTCCCTTCCATGTTAATTCACCCTCCGTCCCCACTGTGTACCACATCCCCAAATCATGCCAACTACCAGAGTTTTTCTCAAAGCTTATACATACGTGTGTGTGTATATGTGTGTGTGCAGAGATGCATAAATGTACCCAAAGAGAATGTTGTTGCTATTTCACAAGATGGCATTTATATACATTTGTCTGAACTTTTATCTTTTCCTTCAACTATGCCTCTTGAAAAGTGCTTACAAATCCATGGAGGCCGCCCTGGTTTATGTTGCTACTGGCTGCATGTTTTCATCTGGCATGGACCGGCCGTAATTCATTGTTCTCACATTGAACAGTTCATGGCTAATATTTTAGCTCTAGCACTACTGTTGTTTCTCTTCATTGATCCTGTCTCCACCAAACACTACAGAAAACACCCTTATACATGCTAAGGTGGCCACCATGAGCAGCATGTTAAGGAGCTTAGCATGTAGTGGATTTGGTTTCTCGTGAACTGCCTATTCAGAGCCTGTGTCTATTTACCTATTGGGTAATGGCCAAATTGCAAAGCTTCCTGTCACATAAGCAGCACTGCTTTGACAAGGTCAATGAGGCAATCAACTTGAGGCCAGTATATGTTAAGTCAGTGACCATTGTGGTTATCTGTCATACCAAATCCCTAGGAGAAAAAAATGCATGGACCTGGACACAAAGGGTAGTGGGAGGTCCAGCATTTGGCCAAGTAGTGATTTTATTCTATGTAACACTAACAGTGTGGTTGCCCTGTAAAATAAAGGTAGTTTTTAATTTTATTAAAATTTTATTCTATGAAATAAATTGCCAGTTGAAAAATTATTATATCAGATATATTTGGTTTTAATTTTGCTTAAAGTTAGATTTAATTTAATTAAAATTAAAGTTGCTTTATCAAACTCCAAAAGCTTATAACATTTCACATTTCCCTGTCAGTGAGTCAGAATGCCACTGTTACAATACGTTCTCACCAGCAACAGGACTTGCAGATCTTCCATTGTTAATCCAATGTATGTTTCCAAAATACTCAAGCATCTCCGCATGTAGTGGATTTGGTTTTCTGTAAACTGCCTATTCTGACCTTGTGTGTCCCTTTCCCTATTAGGTGTTGGCTACCTTGCAAGGCTTCCTGTCACATCTAATTACTGCTCATTTATTTAAGGATATTTTGTCCAATTCCACACATTTTCTGTAATCTTTTTCGTGGTCCTTTTGCCTCATGCAGTTTACTGTTTCTAGAAGTTCAATCTTAATTGGGAAGGTTTCCCTGGGATCACCAGACTACAGATGTCATCTCCTGGGTTGGTTGGTTTGCTTTTTCCTTAAAGTTTTGCTTTATTTAACTTTTGATTTTTAAACAGGTGCAGATAGGTTTACATAATATAAATAGAGGCCAGATCCTACTTGCTTTCAGATAAAAAACTAGATGTTTCGCAGATGTTTATCCAGAATGTCTATTCTCCCCCCTTTGAACGAGAATAGCAACTGTGCCACCAAGCAGGCTTTCTCAGGTTGTTCACTGTGCACATCCTTGCGATGGTTTAGAAATGCGTGTTGAAAATATACTGCTTTATCTACAATGACAAGAATATGAAAACTGAAATAACTCTTAAAACTGAGACATGACGATTGCCAGTGTTTAACTAACGCCATTGATGAGACCGTGAGTTTTCAAAGAAATGCACTTCGGTTTTTTTGTTTGTTTTGTTTTTGTTTTTTTCTGGTGTATAATTCCCTATGACATTTTCCAGTGAACTCCTGAGATTTCACAATGCTTCTTCTTGGCCGTGTGTTCTTAATGGAGGACACACTACTCTTCTTTCCCATAACGAGTCACTGAATTGTCACTCCATGCATACCTCCTGTGGGGGCTGGGGGACACCCTTACCTGGATGACAGGTACCAAAACAATATTGTGATAAATGATGGGCGCAAGGAGCCCGTAGCACTGGGTCACTGCTTGAAGGGCATAATTGGCATCATTGAGGAAGTTGCTGAGATCTAGCGCCACCAGCACATTCTCACATTCCATCAGTCTAGCGAGCTATGCAGATATAAGAAACACTGTTACTCAGGCTGAATGTCAGGCCCTCAATTCCACGTATCTTTAAGGAACAGAGACGGCAACATGAACAATAATATGAAGAAAATCTAAATTGAGAAAGGACTCTACCTCTCCCTTAATGCTACACATGCATAGCATGATCTTGGAAATAAACTCCAGTGTGGCTTGTAAGACAATACAAAAGCCACTAACAACAGAAAATGTGGACAACAATTTTATTGGCAAACAAACAAACAAACAAACCATGAGCTATATTTTAACTTCAGAAAAAAAATCCTCACAAAACCATAAATTGTGGTGAATAATGAGTAAAGTGTAATATATCAATAATATTGTACCCACTTGATTAACAGATTCTAATTTCACTGCTTAATTTGCAAGAAAATGGAATGTTTTCACCAAGCCAGATTAATTCTTCTATTTATATTTTCACTAACTAAATAGAAATGATGAAGAATGCAAACTTAAGGGTTGTACTATTAATATGTCTTCTAAAAAGACATATTAAAATCTAAAAATCCTCTCTTTTCCTTTCACTTTCCTCTTGGGGAAAAAGTTTGTTGTTTTCTATTTATAGCCACGTTCTTCATAAGAGAAACTGTACAAACACTGGCCAGAAAGCTATATACAAGTAGCTTTTACTGGAATGGTAGTTTCTGGTGTGAAATTCACCAAAGCTCATTTTAAATGGCTTTTTCAAACTGGGTGTGGCAGACAAGAAACTGTTCTGAGAACCTGAGCTCCAAAGACAGTGAACTGGACTGGAGAAAAGTCATTTTACAGGTATAGGCCTCATGTGACAAACTACTGGGTTCATTAGTCAACAAATCAAAAAGGTGTATTGAAAACAACTATTACCAAAAAGAAAAAAAAAAAAAAACAGAATAGGAATGAAAGTAGAGGTCTGAATCTTCCATATCTAGTGATGAAGGTCAGAGCAAAGAGAGACTCACAAGCTAGAATAAAGGCCTAATATAAAATCATTATTAAAAACAGAAATCACTAGGGGCTACCGACTGCAGAGCCTGATACAGAAGCTCTGGGAGTCTGTCACTGGTAGAGCGATTAGATCCCTGCCTCTGTATAAGCATGCGATTTTATAATTCAAAAGAGATGGCAAGTTAATATATACCAGCATGGAACATCTCTAAGAAAAGGGACAGTTTAAGGAAAGCAGGTGGCTGAGCAGAAAATTGGTTGAGATCCCATTTTGTAAAGAATAATAACATGCTAATCTTTGCATAGTTTTCCAAAGCCGAGAAACCATATAAAAATGAAGCCACCATCTTCTCAGAGGGGTGGGACTACAAGTGTTTCAGTGTCCACATTGTAGAGATTTAAATTCTGAAGTATATCCTGGTCTTGTATAGAGTGGGGAAAAGGCAAATGGAGAAGGAAGCGTGAACTGAGCTGTGAGACCTGCATAGAATATAAAATATTGCGACAACTACAGGCCATGTCTTCTTGGTCCATTCACCGGGAAGGACACATACCCCAAAGGAATCCATCCCTGAAGCATAGAGAAGCAAACATGGAGGAAACACAGGGTCTCAGTGTTCGGCATTTACTCACTTGTTGGGCAGGGAAAATCTCATTGCCTTTAATATTATCACAGAAGAGATTTTCTTCTTTAATTTTAATGTCACTCATCACAAAGATATTTCTAAGGAAAAGGTATAAGAGGATCGAAGAAGTGTCTGCCAAAATGTTGGCGTGAAATCTGCAGAAGAAGAAGAGCGGTGTTAAGTGTGGTACTGTACAATGACTGGACTAGCACATCTATTCAATGTGTTTGGGTTCACCGATTCTCAGTATCTACACAATTACCCTGACAGTGACGGTGGCACACGGAATAGCTGCTCTCGGGTGTCCATTTAAATGAAAACCAAAGGGAAGTCACAACTGAGAGAGTGGAGCAGCCGAGATTAGGCCACCAGTCTATAAAGATAATCGGTGGCAAATGTTCCTCGTTCTTACAAATAAACAGTTCGGCCCCATCAACATGATGCAATTATAGTAAATCAGGTTGGGGAACAGGCCTGGTAGCACTGCTGATGGGCTTCGTGAAGATGAGGACCATTCTAAGCAAATTCAGCGAGAAATGGCGCTGGTTATTTTTGATTGCCTTTTCTTTTTTTAATATATTTTAATTCTTTATTAATTACATTTTATTCCCTTTGTATCACCCCTGTGGTTACCTCCCTCCTCCCGTCCCAATCCCTCCCTTCCTCCACCCTCTGCATGTATGCCCCTCTCCAAGTCCACTGATAGGGGAGGTCTTCTTTTCCTTCCTTCTGATCCTAGTCAATTAGGTCTCATCAGGAGTGGCTGCATTGTCCTTTTCTGTGGCCTGATAATGCTGCTTCCCCCTCAGGGGGAGGTAATTAAAGATCAGGCCAATCAGTTCATGACAGAGACAATCCCTGTTCCTATTACAATGGAACCCACTTGGATACCAAACTGCCATGGGCTACATCTGTGCAGGGGTCTTAAGTTCTCTCCATGCAGAGTCCTTGGTTGGAGTATCAGTCTCAGGAAAGACCCCTGTGCTCAGATTTTTTGGTTCTGTTGCTCTCCTTGTGGAATTCCTGTCCTCTCCAGATCTTACTGTTTTCCACTTCTTTCCTAAGAGTCCCTGCACTCTGCCCAAAGGTTGCCCATAAGTCTTAGCATCTGCATTGATAGTCTGCAGAGCAGAGCCTTTCAGAGGTCCTCTGTGTCAGGCTCCTGATTTGTTCCCTCTTTTCTCCTTCTTCTGATGTCCATCCTCTTTGCCTTTCTGGATAGGAATTGAGCATTTTAGCAAAAGTCCTCCCTCTTGATTAGTTTCTTTAGGTGTACAGATTTTATTAGGTTTATCCTATATTATATGTCTATATGAGTGACTATATGCCGTGTGCGTATGTCTGCTTCTGGGATAGCTCACTCAGGATGATCTTTTCCAGATACCACCATTTACCTACAAATTTCATGATTTCCTTGGTTTTTATTGCTGAGTAATATTCCATTGTGTAGATATACCACAATTTGGTGCTTTCCCAGACAACTAGGAATAGTGCTTCCTCAAGATCTAGCTATACCTCTCCTAGGCATATACCCAAAAGAGTTTCAAGTACACAATAAGGACATTTGCTCAACCATTTTTGTAGCAGCCTTATTTGTAATAGCCAGAAGCTGGAAACAGCCCAGATGCCCCTCAGTGGAGGAATGGATGCACAAATTTATTGCCTTTTCTAAATTGCAGTCCACAGAGCCAAAGGTCAGCAGAGCTTTGAAATATGTGGGTTCTCTTTTGTTTCCAATATACACATGCCCTAAGGCCTAATTGATAATAAACCTTCACACTCAAGCTTTAGGTCCATCCGCTCTCTGAGCCTCCTTACACCAGGAAAGAACCTGACATCAGTAATTCACACTTGAAGTTGATCCCCCCATGTTGAACTCTGGACTTCCTTACTGGGGGCAGGGGAAGGTTAGTTCTCTTCTCTTGCCCCACCCAGCAATGCACACTGTACTTTCTTGTTGGCCTCACAATGGCCCTCAGTACCGTGACACATGCCTTCATCCTACCTATCACTTTCTGGCTCCATTACATTCCCTGCACAGCCCAGAGTCCAGTTAAGTATCTTCAATAGTGAGATTCCCAGAACCTTAGTCTCTGCCTCCTCTTCTACCATCACATCACCCTGTAAGCACATCACTGTCTAATTTTTCTAGCTTGTCACAACACCAAGTGCTTGTTCACTTGTTTATTTTTTTTCCTTCACCTTTTCAAAATAGCACACACTTAAAGCCCTACTGTGTGCCAGACTCTCTCTTAGGAGTGTGTCCTGGGAGACAAACGTGGATCGAGCGGACTCTGAGCCATCAAGAACTGGGCTTTACCACAAAGTTCTGCATCAGCTACAACATCAGTGCTGCTCGGGGGCACGTCAGCTCTTCCTGGGAGCCCCTCTGTGCATATGGCTCCAAAGAACATTCTGCCAGCTCCGTGGGCCATACTAATGTCACCCGCATTCGCTTGTATCTTCAACCTCTCCCTCTACACTGGCTCCCTTCCCTCTGGAGTCCAAAAGCCTTTCTGGGAGCCTGACTTTCAAGCCTCTTCCTGCTTCTATTTTCTCTTTTCTCTCCGCCCATGAATGGTCTTCCCTTGTTTATCGGTTTCCATTTCATTATTCACGAAATCATTTCTGGTTTGTGGTATCATAGAAGTCGCTCTCTGGAATTCACTGGTGGCCTCCGAATTGCCAACTCTTAACTATCTCCTGATTCCTAGCCTGCTCAGCCTTTCTACAGGATTTCCTTGAGCCTGACATGGCACTTGCATGGGCTAGCACAGGCCAGTCCCCCGGGGGATGCCCATGTCCCTCAGCAAGGCATCTCCCAGGCTCCTCATCTCCTGGATAGCTCCCCTTCAAAAACCTCTCCTGGCTCCATTTCTTACACCTGCCCCTTTAATGAAAGCAGCCCCAGTGCTCTATACCAGGATTGTCTATTTCTTGCTAAAGTTCAGCCATCATTCCCTAGTTGAAGACAACCACCTTTTCAAGATTTCAGTGGTGACCTCCACAGACAATTTCCAAATTGCCACCTCTAGCGTTGACTGTCTCCTGAATGTCAGCACTAAACAAAACATCTGCTATCATCTCCTGACCTACAAAAGCATCCTGCTGGAAAAGCAAAAGCAAAGGAAAACTATCCCCAACCCCACTCATTATCTTCTTCCACACACACTCCATTTCCCTTAGTAAATGCCACAGACTCTCCAGCTGGTTAACACTGGGAAGCCCGGTCGCTTCCTCTTCTATACTGCAGTTCACACAAAACCTAACTCTTATCTCTTTCTTCTCTTAAAATGCCCCTCAAATCTTTCTCCCATAGCACCCACAATCCTTGCATAGAGCAAATGTTAAGTCCATATTTGTTTAATTGAAATGGAATTAAGCTTTTAGTATAAATAAGTATCACCAACACCCTACTTTGCCTATCATTTATATTTTTAAGTTCACGATCTATGAGGGGCAAAGGTTTATATCTTTCAGGCATTAATAAGCAGGAGAGGTTTGTTTGGTTTTATTTTTTTTTTCAAGTTGTAGGCATAGCTTGAAACACCAGCCCGAAATGCTCTGTTCTGAAACTGTCCTGAAGTCCTACTCCTTTAAGGAAAAATGCCAGAAAAGTCTAAAGCTAGTCAGCCGTTTTCTTTGGCTTCTAGTGGCATATTGGCAACTGATGAGAGTCTAATCCTGGGAGCCTTTCTGGAGCAAAGGAGAAACCCCTCATGATCACAGTCCACACATCAAGCCCTTACCTTAACCACACCCCCTCCCTGCTCAGGTTCAAGCATCCCCAGTGAGTGCTCATGTTTTCTGCTCTAGCTGCTACCACTTGACAGTTTTACTCCAAAGCCTTTGTCCATCTGCCACACTGTTTTCCTGACTCTAGAAAGGATGTATCTAACAACGACTCCAAGACCTTGGAAGATATGCACTTTATAATTCTAGTTAAATATACTTTTACATGGGCTATCTTGATTTGAAGATGAAAACACGAATTTGGGCTTTCATGGAACATTTCTAATTACCTTCTCTGTGTTATTGTCATGATGTTGCTTAGACAGACAACCGACTGATCATCCTGAGGTGGAGGAGCAACAAAATAATCCCAGACTTGTGAGAACACTTTCTTAGCCAACTCATAGTTACCAATCTGATAGGCGACCTGTAACCAAAATAATAATAATAATAATTAATAATAATAATAACAATTGTCTCAAGGTGTCTTTCACTTGGAACATGTATATTTCAAACAGAATTCTGCCATATCCCACCACTCATTAATTTCACATTTGCCATTCTGCTCCATGGTGCCACAGTGAGGAAATGGGGTGGCCATAGGTGGCCACTGGCAGCGGGGGCAGACACATTTTGAAATCTCTTTTATTTCTAAATTGCATGGAAACCTGAAACTCTGTAAGGATGTTTCAAATCCTCATAAGCAAAACAAAGATCGCATCTGAGCCAAATTAATTTCATTCCCATCCATCTCAGCGGCTCTCCCCATTTATTATAGATACCGTTATAATGAACAATCTGCTCCAAGAGAAACAATCAGATTTCCCCAACCTGATATGTGAAATAGATTTCATTCTTCCCTGGTTCTGACTGACACTTTCAGAGCTTTTGTGCAACAAAGAGCTGGCAGCTGAAAAGAGTATAGAATAAAACAGAAATGCTCTCCAAGAGTCCATATCTTTTAAGTTTAACAGCTCCAGTGTTGGGAAAAATAATTTCACTTGTAAGGTTTAAAAGCTCAATAGAAAAAAAAAATTATCGCCAACTGACCTTCCTCTGATAGAATATATTTAAGGGAATTTCTAAAACTTCCTCTATTTAAATACATACATAACACGAACCTTCAGCAAATGACTTCCACACTGCTTCAAATGATAAGGCCTAAATAAATTCATTGCATTAAGCACAGAAGGGACATTTTATTAGGACAGAATCCACTTGTGGGAAAAACTTACAAGGCTAGAACTGTCAAATGATTCCTCCTAACTCACCAAGCAGTAAGCTTTCCTGAAAGTGTCTACTCTGTGCAGAATGCTGGAGGAGCAAGCACCTGTCAGCCCAGGAATGCCCTCACCACCCACGTGACTGAAGACATAAACCACACAACAGCACAGCAAAGCTCTGAAGAAGAGCACAATTCTTGTGGAGATCTTAAGAATTAGAGAGTGAACATTTGAAAATTGGAGAGAGCAAGGCTTGAGTTGAACCTGAAGGCAAGGATACAGTCCCAGCTGGTACAGTTTAAACAGGCTGTGAGAGGAACAAGGACGTGGAAAACGGTCAGAGAACACTGCAGACAGACTGGAATGATGAATCAGAATTGGAAGGAATAGGCAATGTGAGAAGGAAGTTCATATAGTAAGTTCACATAGGACATAGAGGTTCTGTCAGGCCTTGAAACCAAGTAGAATTTTCTAGATGCAAAGTATTGCGCTAAACACACGGGCCTATGCCATTCACTGCTCCTTGCAGCCCAATCAGACCCCTCTGTGGGGAAAAGGTGGAAAGCAGAGCGTGGAGAAGCTGAAAGTCTGCACGGAGCCAGACAGTCAGTAACAGTAATACAGTACAGTCCTTGAGTGAGCATGAGTCACTGCTATGGTGACCAAATAGGTCCAGCAACAGTCACCGAAACACCACGTGATGCCAAAATGGTCAAGGGAAGTAAAAGGGTATGTGAGGGGTTGGTAAACCTACAACCGAGCCTTCCTTCTTTTAAAATCATGTTATCAAAAACCCCAGTTGCCCAAAAAATAAGGTGTTGGACTTATCTAATGTTACTGGCTTAACTAGTGAATACGGCTAAACAAGATGTGCCAATTACAGTAATAATAATTATTATTATTATAATTATAATAATTATGTTATGAACTCTTGAAGCATTATAGGCTTTTTAACAGGAAGTGCCATGATGTCTGCGTGTTCAACAAAAATTAACCTAAAGGTGCTGGAGAGAGCAAATTTTCGAGGGGAAGCGGTGACATGATAAGAAGCATCCTAAAACACCAGTGGACCGCGTCAGATACCTTGTCCTTGATAATGACCCACATCCAGCCTCCAGAATTCCACAGTCCAGGCTTGCTTCCTGCTTCAATGGCCTCCTTCCCTTCCAGATGCCTTCACCAGGCCCCTCCTCCTCCCTTGCTTTTTCTACCTCGGTCTGCTGACTCCTTGGGCTTCTCTTTTCTATGTTTTCCTAGTGATAACATGTGGTTTGAACTGTCACATGCTGTTCTCAAAACTTTCCCACATCCATCTCTCTCTCCCAAACCCCAAACCTATCTTCCAACTTTCAGTTCTCCCCTGCTCCCAAGAACACACTAGCATAGCCTCACACTCAATTCAGATGATGTCAGCTCTGTCCTTCGCTGCATTGGTTCCTGTCGCCACTGGCAAGCCCCTTCCACCTCTCACTAGAATTGAGGGGAGAAGAATGCTTCTTTCCTGCTCTCCGTGTCTGTTCCCAGCTTAACCAGCTGAACCTCTGAAAATACAAGTCTCCTGTGACGAAGTCTGAATCAAGGCCACCCAGGAGCACCCATTTCAGGCAAGGCAAAAGCCTGCCACTGCCCCACATCTTCAGGCTTCTGCTCCAGCTGTTCCTTCTTCAACATGCTCTCCCCTGGAGAATCGCTGCCTCACTTCCCTCGGGCCTCTCCTCAGATCTCACTCTCATCTCGCTCTCATCTTGCTCTCCCTGATCGTCCCACTGAATACCGCCATTACCTTTTGTTCTTCCTGTGCGCTCTAGATATGTGTCCCTTCCCACTCATCCTCTTCACACTCTCCTGAATTGAATGAACCAATCAGACCCTCTCTCAAAAACCTGGATTCAAATTTAAGGACTTTCTGGCCTGGATGGCTAGAATTAAGGAATATATAAAATTCAGGGACTGCCATTTTCCTTTCAAAACTAAACAAGTAAAGAGAGCCCATCTTTACAGAGAGTAAAACAACATAGACGTACAGAGAGAATCAAAGGTATAAAAGAGTAGCCTTGCCTTGACCCCACAGCCTTCCACAGCTCATGCCTGCCTTACCTGAGCCAGGCTGGCTCCCTAGTGTACAATCAGGATCCTAGCTGAAACAGTAAGTAAAACTATCTGCACGCGGCCAGATGGTGGTGACGATCTAGATAAGTAAAAAAGACATTTCATACAGAAGAGAGATGACATTTAGCATGGAGCCTGATGCAAAACTGTCAACAGTTCATCAATAAATAGATGAGCAAGGAGAGTGGTGACAGTCAGAAGATGAGAGGGAAAGGAACAGAAGGTTTTTTAAGAGAAAATACTTAATTTTTTACGTATTGCTCTGGCTTCCTTGCTTGTTGCTGTGATAAAAACAAAGAGCTACTTTCAGTTTACATCTCCAGGTTACACAGTCACTCTTGAGGGAAGTCAGAACTCAAAGCAGAAAGCATGGAGGAACGCTCCTAGCTGGCACCCTCTATACAGCCCAGGATCACCTGCCCAGGCCGCAGCACAATCACAGTGGGCTGATCCCTCCTACAGCAATTAAGACAATTAAAACAAGCCCCCACAAACACATCCCCAGACCAAGCTGATAAAGACAACTGCCCAGTGAGACTCTTTACAGCCAATTCTAGACCCTTCCGAGTGGATAGCGACTGCTAACTAAATCACCCATAGTTCCTTCTTTCAAATTTAAACTCCTGGGCAGAAGGAAACCTTTACACATCAGTGGGTTCTAGTGACTCCATCTCTGAAATGGGAACACGCAAGAGCAACACTTCCCTCACTACTGTCCCTCTTGAGAGTGTGACAATGTTCTCATGTTCCATCCTGCGAGTCCGCTGCGTCTCACCAGGAGGACCTGCTGACACACCAGGCTGGGTAGAGGCAAGAGAAAACTGACAGAGAATGATGTGGGGGTGCAGGTGTGGCCCCACAGTGATGCTGCGCTCTCACACAGTGGGAACACAGCATGTCCAACACTTGAACTCACGGAATCTGAACAGAGTTGCAAAAAGACATGAGCTGATCCAACAGTCAGACCTATCCATCTTCTACCTAAGAAACTTTTGGGGTGTTGCTGAAGCTGCCTCAGGCATCCTCCCTAGAATACAGTGGGGTTCCGTGCATCTGTTTCCTTAACTATCAAATGAAAATACTCATTCCATCACATAGAGTTACTGTCAGAGTTTTTTCAAGTGGAAAAATAGTATTTGAGTGTGTGTGTGTGTGTGTGTGTGTGTGTGTGTGTGTGTCTGTGTGTGTGTCTGTGTCTGTGTCTGTGTCTGTGTCTGTGTCTGTGTCTGTGTCTGTGTCTGTGTCTGTGTCTGTGTCTGTGTCTGTGTCTGTGTCTGTGTGTAATAGAGACAGTGATGTTTTTGGTCATTCCAGAATGACCAATTTGCACTGTACATTTCTTTGTGGTGGTGGCATTAAAATCATTTCTTCTAGTTTTTAAGACATTCAAGTATTATTCAGATATAATGACTTTAGCATTAAAACTCTCTCCTGCCTACCTGTAATTTAAATGCCTGTTGAATAGTGTCCCTCCTTTCCCTTGACCCTGACCTCAGTAACCACCATTCTAGTCTCTACTTCCAAGAACTGGACTTTATTTTAGAACCAGACATCATACATTTGTCTTTTTGTGACTGGCTTCTGGCTTAGTCCCTTCATGTCCTCCAGGCCTGTCCATAGACTTTGCTGGTGTTTAAGGCTGAAGAATATTCCACTGTGTACACTTCATCAGAGTAATGTGTATGATCGCCACATGAGCTATCACCTCTCACCTCCCAGATGGTCCATTATCAAAAAGATGGAAGGCAGGGAGTGTTGCAGAGACAGGGAGACGGGGAAGCCCTCCTACATTGCTGTTGCCGTTGCTAGTTTGGAAAACACTGTAGAAATTTTAAACACTATAGAGAGACTAAACAGAACAGAGAACAAATACAGCAGCCCCATTACTCAATAGACACCCAAAAGCTGACGCCAGCATGCCAAAGAGGTGTCTGTATGTTCACAGAAGCATGCGCTCAAGAGCGAACATCCAGAGGCAGGCTGCGTCCACCAGCAGCAAAGAGATGGGGGGAAGACCTGGTGAATCCTTTGTTGTTGCAGCTTCTTCCATACCTTAATAATTGATATTTACCATTTCCATAGCACAAAATGCCCATTCCTGTTGTTCAATGAGCTGGCGGTAAGGCTGCGGCTGGGAGCCATATAACTTGGCCGTGTGTATCACAAGTAGGAAAAACAAAATAAAATACTTGGACTAAAATCATAATCTCTAATGTCAAAATTAGGACCCACTCACAGATTTCTAGTTTTCTATATTTTATAATATATTCTTTAGCTATTCCCTGCTTTAAAAATATTAAACAGAAAGGAGGCCAAAATTACGGGAATGGTCACAGAAACAATATAATTCTAAAGGACTAAGCTACTAGCGATAGAGGACCTGCTAAAGACTCACCTGACTTTATTAACGTTTATAGAATAATGTGGAGCAAAAGTACAGCCTAAACTCCCCCCAAGGCCATGCTAAACAGAAGCATTTGGGGAAATAGCTCATCTTTTCTACATAATACTTATGATAAAGCATTTTAATAAACAGGATTGTCCTGAAACTTAGAAACTCAACCACTATTATGAAAACTGGATTATACTTTTAAAAGAAAGGTTTATATTAACCTAGAATATATAAAAACTTAATCCTTGAATTTAAGAATTAAGGGGATTTAATAAGTGAGAGATTTCTGCTTTAACCACTTGGCATTATGGGAGATTGCCCATCAGCCATCTGGAGTGACCTAGAGAACTCCAAATACAGTGTCAATAAAGAGACACAGGTCATGGCTTCACGGCACTCCTCATTATCCCAGCAGTATGGCCTGAACTTCATTTTATTAACTTTGAATGAAAGTTCTGCCAAATGGAACCCAAGAGTCAAACCACTCCTGGGAGAAAAATTAAGTCTTGATGAAATATTCAGCACCCCACAATAACTCCATGGCTGCAAATTAGAGAATATATTAAGTTCTAAAGAAATCAAAATACCAGAAAACCATGAGCCAGTGTGACATGCTGCACCAATGCTTGACAAATTCCAGCAATTCTCTCGATTTAATTTTCTATGAAAAATATGATCATATAAAATGCCACATCTAAGCTTATAATACCAATCAACTATTAAAAGAAAAATAGCACAGTACAATAGAAATATGATAAAATTTAGAAAGCCATCCACTCTACAGCCAACAATGGGCTTTAAATAGGCTTTAAATTAGATACTTCAGACCTAAGTCAATGAGTCACTCTGGTGTCCTGTTCATGGGTGACACGTCTTCAGTCAGACAACAGCTTTTTCAAGCAAGAAGGTCAATCATGAGTGCATTTATAACTAACAATAATATTCAGTGTGTACTGTGAGATAAATGCTACGGTTAAACATTTGACATACATAATTCCATTGACATTCCTAAGATCTATGAACATCTACCACTGTTCTCACTTCACTGATAACAATCACTTGCTCAGTACCACATGGTACTGTGAGGAGCTTGAATCTGAACTTTGTTTTGCCTGTATCTATTGACCTGATAAGTTCCTTTCTATGGATTTATCCTCTAAAAGCAGTCAGGGTATAGTTAAAGATTTATATGCAGTTATGTGTATTTTAGATTTTTATAGTAACAATATACTGACAGTCTCTAAATACTTTCAGTCCAGCAAAAGGAATTGCTAAGGAGACTATATGTCTGTAAGGTTCAATACAGTATTAAAAACAAAAACAAAAACATGAATTCTTCAAGGTGGGGGAAGAGAATGGGAAGGGTTGGAAGAAGGAAAGGGAAAGGAGGGATTATGTAATTATATTTTAATATTTTTAAATTAACAACTCAATAAAAATGGGATCACTAAAAAGTTCTTCATAGGAAATTTTCTAATGCAATAAAAAATAAAAATTATTAAGTAAAATATCATGTAAGACAGTGTGTATAGTTAAAATAGTATACATATGAGTGTATGTACATTGCATAGTTATATATAATTGCATGATAGATGATATAGATTGATAGATATATAGGTAGTTGATAGATTAGATAGAGATAGATGGTAGGTAGGTAGGTAGATAGATAGATAGATAGAGAGAGAGAGAGAGAGAGAGAGAGATAGACAGACAGATAGATCTATAGATAGACAGACAGACAAATAGATAAGATTCCAAAAGGTAAATAAATAGATGCACAAAATAAAGAGCAGTCTCTGGGTGTGGGTTTCTCTTGCTGCTGCTACTGACAAGTTGTATTGGATTTTTTTTTTACAGTGTTCGTGACTGAACCCAGAGCCCTATGCATGCTGGGCTAGTATTATATTACTACTGAGCTACATCCCCAGCATGTACTGGGTACTTCTGTGTCGCAGATGGTGGTCCCTGTCACACTGTATGCTGCTTTCTCAGCATCCCTTACCTCTACTCACTAGATGCCAGTAGCATCCCACTAGGCTGTGACAACCAGAAATGTCACCAGACATTGACAACACTGCCCCAGGGTAAGATCTGCTACTCAGGGTAGTAGCAGATAACGTTTATTTATATGCATTGCAGTGTTTCCCAAGACGTCTAAAATTACATTTGTACTCCTGGGGGGAAATGTTCTATAAGAAGGCAAATACACTAATAGGGGAAGCAACAATTCGTGTTTTATGAAGTAAGCAGCAATCATGGAAAATATGTACCACAGGCGCTGTGGAATGTCTACTGTGATTTCTCTTCCATTGGAAATTACTGAGCAAATGCTTAACAAACAAAAACAAAAAGGTAGAAAAATAGCAGCCATCTTTTCTACCTGTGTCAGGTACATCCGAACTGTAACAGCAGAGAGAGGCGGGTAAATGAGAATTGGTTTTGTTGTCTCCCCAACTGCGTCACCAACGAGTTTACCATTGGAGGAATAAGCAGCAACCGCAAATATATATTTTTCATTAGTTTCCAAACCTTTAATTTCAAAGAGGCTTTTGCCGTCGGCTGGTATCTGTGAACAGAAACATTTCAGCTCTTACTCAGAAAATGAAGGCAGTGTGACTATGAAAACATGATTGGGTAAACCCTGCTCCTTCGCTGTTGGATCTTCGTTGCGACTCGGGTTGGAATTAGTGTCGATCCACTGCTGTAATGACCTCTAGGGGGACACACTCTTCATGGTGGTTAATAAGGTCTCCTGACGGAGAGGGTGGCATACCGCTTCTCCTGAGTTTGGGAGGTGATCGTTGTTTAGTCTGACTTTTCCATAGCTCCCTTCTGCTTTGCAGCCCAGTATGCAGTACCAGGACACCTGGAGGGGAGAGAGGCAGCCAGCTGTCACCTGCGGTGTGCTTAACAGCACTCGATCTTCTCTGTCTGGGTGCAGCAAAACCAATAATCTTCCCAAAGGAGTGGGAACTCCTTGGTTAAGCTATGAAACCTAAGCTTATGTGCACATGTGTTATCTTTACAGAGTAACAACAAATGTGGGGCCTGCTTACCTGAGACAACCAACATGTAAATATTACCTACAATTTCTCTGTGTGTGTGTGTATGTGTGTGTGTGTGTGTGTTGAAGTTAAACAAAATCTCAGTTGTCAGTCCTTACCTTCTACCTTGTTGGAGATAGGACCATCATTGTTTTTCCCACACAAAAACAACAGTCTAGCTGGCCCACCAGCCTTCAGAAATTCTCCTTTCTCATCCTTCCTGCTCCACATAGGAACAGTGGTATTAAAAACCTCCCATACTGTGTGTCTGGCTTGTATACGGGTTCGGGGAATTTGAACCCAGGGCCTTATGCTTGCTTGGCAAGCACTTTTCCCCACTGAGCCACTCCCAGGCCCTCATTATTGCCTACTCTAATGACTATTAACTGAGCAGGCCTTTGTGCTAGCTAACATTGGTAAACTGGCATGAACTTTCCTTTTCACTGGCATATATTCATTCTGCATACTGATGCATCTCATGAAGACATTTTCATACAAATAGACCAAGTATTCTGACCATGTTCATCGTCCCTCTCTACCCCTGCTGTTCTCATTCAGTCCCCCAGTCTCCCTCTCTGCTTCCATGTCCTATATACATGCACAACTTAGTACATCTACATAAAGCTGCAGTTTGAAAATGATCGAAACATGCAATGTTTGTCTGTTTGAGTGATTTATTTTGCTTACTATAATAGATCTCCACCCTTTTCCTAAAGAACAACGTAATTCATTCTTTTTATGGCTGAATGAAACTTCATTGTGTATATATTCGCCTTTTCTTCATCCATTCATCTGTTGACAGGTTCTATAACTTAGCTATTGTGAAGATGGAGGGAAACACAGGTGTGTAAGCATCTCTGTCATATCCTACTGGTACAAATCCAGGAGGGATGGAACTTGATCACCAGGTAGCTAAATTTTTGTTTCCACCACAATTTCCACCATGGGGAGGACTGAGAACTAATTTTACTTCCGCCAGCACTTCGTAAACACTCTCCTCTCCTGCTTCCTCACCTACATCTGTTGTTCTGTGTTTTCTTAATGAGCCGGGATCTCAGTGTTGCTTTGGGTGGCTTGTCCTAGTGGCTAAAGATAGTGAATATTTCTCATATGATCATTGGCCACTTTCAGTTCATCTTTTGAGAACTGTTGTCCATTTTGAGAGTGACATTTATGAGCCACCTGATGGGGGTGCTGGGAACCAAGTCTGGGTCCTCCGCAAGAGGCAGTAAGTGCTCTTAAATGCTGAGCTATCTCTCCAGCCCCAAACTTAGTCTTCTAAGTCCTTTCCATAATCTAAATAAAGCCTCTGTCAGTGAGACGGCTAGCAAGGACTTTTCTCCCATTCTCTAAACTCCCTCATCAATGAACGGCCCCCTTCACTATACAGAACTTTTTAATTTCATGCAATCCCATTTGTCAAATCCTGCTTTTTATCTGAGCTATCCTAGTCCTTTTCACAAAGTCCTCTTCAGATACAACCTGTTCCTGTATCTTGAGGTGTTTTCCCCCAGTATGCCCAGGGTTTCACATCTCATATTAATGTCTTTGACCTATTTTGAATTGATTTTTTTACAAGAGATAAAACTCTGGTCTCATCCTCCTACATGTGGACACCCAGTTCTGCAGGCACAATTTGCTGAAGAGACTGTCTCCTCTCCAGTGGATGTTTTAGGCATCTTTGTCAAAAGATCAGGTGGCTAATAGTCACCACATTCCTTTGAGATGGAGTTGCTATTGTCATGGGAAACCGAGATGCAGAAAGGCTAAATCATTCTGACTCAGAGCAGACAGACACAAAAGTTGATGGCAAAGACAGCTTCATCTTGAGGGACACAAGATCTGACTAGATGGCAATGGAGATCACCATTTGAAAGATTTTCATGGGGCACATACATATGATGAGAACAACAAGGAATGGAAGAGAAGGAGAGTAAGACACGTGCAGCAGTTACAGCGCAAGTATCTGTGGAAGCCCGAGGAGGACTCACCGAAGCACGAACCGGGAGCTAGCCTGCATGCGGGGTCTCAGCACGGAGTCCACTCCAGGTTCCTTTCTTTTAAGAATCGTTTGTATAAAACCACCTATAGCCAAACCACCCAAGGCTTCCTGGCTTCATCGGATGAGGCTTTCTGGGACAAGTGCCTGACCCTTTGTGCTTCCAAAGAAAACTTCTCAGGTGCTTATGATATATATGACCAATTAAGAGTCCTAGCCAACATGAGCAGAAATGCAGAAACAGGGGAAGAGAGAGGAGAGAGAATGCTGAGAAACTGGAGGCTGGAAGACCAGAGTAAAAGTCCAGTGAATCTCGGAAACACAACAAAACACAAACACAAAAATAATGGACTTAACATCTCTTGATCATCCATACAAAAGGAGTACAGTTTCCATGGTGGGGCTGGGGGGGAGGTGGACTGTGTGGTGGGACAGATTGTTACTGCTCTTAATTACACCAGACAAAGCAGAATCTACAGAGCAAATTCTCTCTAAAAGCATTTTTACAAGCCAATTTTATATTTTTATTTTGCTCCTAGTTTGTGTAACACAAAGGAGCAATGTGTAATTAGAATTTACATAAGAATGGAGATGGTGTGAACAAATCACTAACTTTGGAAATAAGATTTTATAGACAATGTAAGTAACATTAGCATTTGCAACTATAGAGACAGATTTTAATGAAGCGATGTCTTAGGAGGCTTCACTGAGACAAAAGATGGCCAAACCAGCAAACCAGAAAACTTACATAAGCCCACAGTACCACCTAGTGGTGACAAAGAGGAAGCAGAGGGCAAGCCTTCCTGAACCAGCTCTCCTGAAGAGTAATGTACGAAAATGTTACTGTGCACGAGCCATTAAAAAGCACTAGAGCCATGGTTCAAATATGAGGTGCAAATGTCTTCCTGTGTTCAAGCAACATAAAGAAAGCTGCCGCTAAATAGTAATACAGAAAAATTAATGTTTGGGTTAAACCAAAATATTTGAAAACAAATGCTAACTTCCCTCATTCTGAACTAGTCTTCTAATACCAGGGAGGCCTACTCTCAGCACAGATGTCTAAAACCTCCAATGCTAATGATGCTCTCCCAGCAGCACACTTATGTGCAAAATAAATTCTATTCCTACTCCCACAATTTCTTTTTTTTGTTGTTATTTTATTTTATTTTATTTTTTTTATTTTTATTTTTTATTTTTTTTATCAGTTACATTTTATTAACTCTGTATCCCAGCCGTGTCCCGATCCCTCATTCCCTCCCAGTCCCTCCCTCCCTCATCTCCACCGTGCCCCTTTCCAAGTCCACTGATAGGGGGGACCTCCTCCCCATTCATCTGATCCTGTTTTATCAGGTATCTTCAGGACTGGCTGCAAAGCCCTCCTCTGTGGCCTAACAGGACTGCTTCTCCCTTGGGGGTGGGGAGACCAAAGAGCCAGTCATTGAGTTCCTGTTAGAAATAGTCCTTGTTCCCCTCACTTTGGGAAACCAATTGGTTACTGAGCTACCACAGGCTACATCTGAGTGGAGGTTCTAGGTTATATCCATACATGGTCCTTGGTTGAATGTCAGTCTCAGAAAAGACCCTGTGCCCAGATATATTTGGTCCTTGTGGAGCTCCTATCCTTTCCCCATCAGACTAACTCCCCTTCTTTCTTATGATTCCCTGTACTCTGCCAAAGGTTTGATCATGCTACTCCCACAATTTCAAAGAACAAAACAACGTGTAATGGATAAGCGTTCTCAAGAAAGTCCAGCCCTGTCCATCTGCAGTCACTCAAGAATGAGATACACTTCATCCATGTTTCACTTTGGGCCTGTTAATTCACACAGAACTTGACAGCTGACATTCAAGGGGGGAAAAGCTCACTGTATAGAATTAAAAAATACACAAAGTAATGCAACCATAACTCCAGTAATTATTTTGATAACTTCTATTACGTGTGCTTAATAAAAGTAGTAGAAAGCCATCAGCTAATATGTAGATAATGTTATATCTTAGTTCAGTTTCTTTCTTAAACAGGGTCTCATGCTGGTCTTGAAGTTGGTGTGCAGCCAGGGATGGCCATGGACTGATCTTTCTGCCTCCACCTCCAAAGTGCTGACATTAAAGGTACGCCGCGCCACACCGAGTTTGTGTGGTTCCGGGGGGGCAGAGTAAGGGCATTATGGGGGCCAGGTGAGGTCCCTGCTAACTACATACTTCTCCTGCCCCAACTCCACCTCTTTTCAGGATGAACATGCTTTACAAATGAAAAGAGATCTTCAAACTGTATTTGGCTTTTCTGAAGCTGTACTGCCAGTAAGTAGGGGAGCTGGAATTTTAAACTTACATACTCTTGACTTCAAAGTCTCTGAGCACAAAATGCCCTAAAGATAATCAAAGATAGGAATGTATTGTGGCACAACATCAAAGGGTACCTAAAAGAGGAAAAAGTAATATTTAAAATAGAAACTAGCCGGAGCTGATTTCTTGTTAGAAAATGAAATCCCAAGAGTTATTCCCATTTAGGCTGAGTTCAGGGACTCAGGGATGGCAGAAGAGGCTCATCCTAATAAATGCATAAAGATTTGTGTTTGGAGAGACATTTGGATTGTCACTTATTTCCATGGTGACTTGAGGGAGATTTACACAGAATCTCTAGACCCATGACCTTCAAATTCCTATGTCCTGCTGCTTTGTCTCCAACGCTGGCTCTCAAAGGAGCTGCCTTCTTCCAATGTCTGATTCTACTTCAGCCACTGTGCCAGAGACACACAGAGGGAAGTATTTTTTCTATTGTTTCTCCTTCCCAAGTGTTTGAGATAGCTTTAGAGGACAATTCATAAAGGGGGAAATATCATGAATAAATTAAGGGTAGATAAGAAGTGCAAATGCGAATCTAATGTTTGGTGCTTACAAATAAGACTATGGGCGTCCTGGAAGCAATAAGAATAGGAGTCGCTGCAGTCATAAAAGCATTTCTGTTGATGGCATGATGCAGCACTCAGGAGGGCACCGTACCTTAACATTTGAAGTGAACGGAGCGGGCTTCAGAGTTACAGAGCAGTAAGTCCGAGCCAGCAGGATGGGCGGGGGAGGGACTCGGCTCTTCTTTGTTTTCGGGCTCACCAAGTACTTCTGATAGGAATAGAGGGCATTTTGTTCTGCTTCTATCTTCTCAATTAAGGCATACGCTTCCTGTAACGAAGTGTGAAAATAGAAAAATACATTTCAGTAGCTGGAGCCTCCTTTGTATGTGTAGAATTCTCTTGTGGTAAATGCTCTCTTTCTAGATGCCATTTTCTGAACCCCATAGGCATATACATGTCAATGTCTCACTGGCTGGTTTTGCAGGACTAGAAAAAGGCCATTAAACAAGCCTCATCAAAGGAGACAGATGCATGTGTCTAATGTGATGGTTACGACCATTATACTTTATTAGGCTTTGGAAGTTCATAACAGACACACCTGTATTTACACTGATAAGCCACAAGCCTACCCTTAACATAACTTGCAATGTGACTCTCAAGAAATATGACTATTGATACATATAATATGTGAAAGGGGTGTCCTTGAGAGTTTAGATCATCAAGATGAAGTTAGAATGGACAAAAATGTTAATTCTGTAATTCTCAAGGAGAAGCAATCATTATTTCAAGCAGGTATATATTAGAGACAATACCTCACTCTCAACACTAAACACTATTTAAAGTCAGACGAGCTGCACCTGCAGAGATGTGTAGATGTCCTAATAATACTAACAATGCTAGTTAAAGTAATCACAGGTGAACCGAACACATTTGGCTTTACTTTTAAAGATGTTTGAACAGGGTAGAAAGACAGTTTGGCTGAAGACCCGGGTTTGCTCCTAATACCGATGTACAACCTCCTCTAATCCCAGTCCAGGGGATCCCAAGTCCTCTCTGGGCCCTGCGTGCACCAGGCATACACATGGCGCACATACTTGTATTCATAAAACGCTCATACACATAAAACAAAACCATAACTATTTTAAACGTATTTGAACATCCTAAATACCTACTAATTTTCAAAAACTCAATAAACTAGGAATAATTGGCATCATTAAAATATTAAGTTTAGTTAATAAAGTACTAAAAGACCACTCTCGGTGCTCCTAATAAAACACTGAAGGAGCCAGGCGTGGTGGCACATGCCTTTAATCCCAGTACTCAAGGAGGCAGAGGCAGGTGGATCTCTACGAGTTCGAAGTCAGCCTGGTCTACAAAGTGAATCCAGGACAAACAAGGCTTCACAGAGAAACCCTGTCTCAAAAACAAATAAAACAAAAACAAATAAAGGAATTTGCGATGAAGCCCCAAAAGAGATGGAGAGCTATCGTTCCATTGTACCCTAGAAGCTCCACCCCCATAAAGAAATGTGAAAGAGACAAGAGACGCTCCTAAAACTATGAAGGCAAAATTAGACTGTCTTCCAGATCTCACGCACTCCAATGCTGCTGCAAAAAGCCTGTGCTGCTTGTCCTACAGCAGACATGTGGAGTTTGAAGTTTCCGTGTGGAGACCCGGATTTCAAGCTCACTAAAGAAAAGACTGGACATGTAATTTGAGTGTGCCTTTAAGTGATGCTCAAGGCTGAGTGAACTAACAGGCCCCCCATTGTCAGACTAAAGTTCCAGAGGTGGTTTTCCCTGAGAAAATAAGAGTTGGCCTGCATCAAAATCAAAATTAACCTGTCAGTTTTAGGTTTTACTTGAGTGATTGGCGTCCAGCTCTAAGATCACTAGCGGTAACTAAAATGTGTCTGCAGTGGCACCGGCTTTAAAATTCTCCATATCCAGTGCTTGGCAGTGGATCTGCACATGCACATCACAAGTCTAAGCCATAAGCAAGGCCAAGTGTCCCTTCATTCAGAGAGGGGTGACTTACAGAGGAGCCAGGGTGGTCCATCACTAACACAAAATGAAAATCCAAAAGTGGGGCTTGAATGTTTACAATCATTGACAAATGCTAGGGATAATTGTGAAGTATGTCAAGAACTGTCAACCACTGCTTCAGGTAGGAAATGGCAGATCACAGACTCTCTGGCTGCCTTTCATCCTTTCACAGGAAGTCACGCCGTGCCCTCTGGGACACAGAGACATGATGAGAAGACGTCATGGTGTACTTCTTTTCCTACCCAGTATCAGACCCCTCAGCCCTGATGAGACCAGGCTGAATTTTCCTAGTGTGAAACTTTCCACCTGCCCCAACAAAAACCTATTAAAGTCTGAAAGGGTCTGAAGCCTTTCCTCTGGGGACCGCCATCATGCTGTACACGGTGCTGTCTCTCCTACTCTCCTTCAGGCCGTCTCTCCTAAGGAGGCTCCTCTCTGAGCTTTTTAAGGGAAGACTGTCTCTCTCACTGAAGGGCTCTTTGTGCTTCCTCCACTATGAGGTCCTCACTCTCCTAATGCTTGCCTGGGTCTCGCCAACCTTGATGACTGATCACATCGCTGTGATCATGAGGCTCCACCACCAATTACAGCTCATTAGGAAGGATAATTTTACATTGGCTCCTTTCAAAATCAACCAACCTTCTGCATCTGGCCAGCAGTCTGCTCTCTGTTACAAGTAAATCATCTTTTGCTCCATCTGTGAGCTCCTCAACTTCTAGTGTTGACTTTCAAAACATATTCTAATACCTACTAATGGACAAACTTCTCCACAGCATTTTTTTTTTTTTTTTTTTTTTTTTTTTTTTTTTTTTTTTTGTAATGGCCATGGACGTGTCTTCTGGCTCCATCTCCCTGTCTACTCATTTGCTTTCTTATACTATACCGGCCTCTCTATTTAACCCAAACTGCTAAAACCATTGACTTCTATGCAATCCCTTCCTCCCAGGCAGCAGCACACCTGCTTTACTGGAACATCACCTCCACTGACATCTCTGCGACAGCCCTGTGTTCTCAGCACCCCTTGCGATTCATTCTTACTAACTTTTTTTCCCACTGGGTATTCCATTGTGTGTTATCTGTGTAGCCACGTGGCCGTGCCTTGTTATAAATGGCTTGGTGGCAGGGACAGTGCTTCATTTCTCTCTTTGGATCCATTCACTGTGCCCTAAATGAAAGTCATACTTAATCATGATGGTGGAGAAGTTTATTATAATACATGTAAACCACATGTTTAAAATGTTCTGACTGGGTTCTGACCAACTCTAAGAGGAGATCCCTGACTCAGATTCCATGGCCCAATTGAAACTATGTTAGCAGACATAACAAAGTTTGTATCAAAAAGTACAGGGCTGGAGAGATGGCTCAGAGGGTAAGAGCACTGGCTGTACTACCAAAAGTCCTGAGTTCAATTCCCAGCAACCACATGGTGGCTCATAACCATCTATAATGAGATCCTGTGCCCTCTTCTGGCATGTAGGTGTACATGCAGGCAGAATAACGTATAAATAATAAATAAATAAATCTTTTTTTTTTAAAAAGTGTGAAAGAAAAGTACAAAATAAAATCCTAGATTTGGATTAAAAAAAAAATCCACAACAAAACTCCAGGGAAACTCTCATGCCTGTTAAGACTAAAGTCCTAACTTGGGAAGACAAATCTTGCCACTTCTAGGAGAGTTCATTCATAAGAAAGTGTCCGGTGAGAGCTTAAGATCTTCAATCACACAGGAGAAAATATCTGGGGGGGGGGGGGGAATCCAGAATGTAAATTCTCAAAACCAACTGCACACAATTTTAAAAGGGTATCAGTAAGGACAAGAGTGCTATCTACAAGGATACTTAGACATTTAGAGGACACACAACTGCAAAATCTAAATAACCATTTCTACTCTTAGTTCAAAAACTTGCATTCCCAGACATGTGATGAAAATAGCTAGCCACACACCCTCTCCTGAAAGCCCTTGGAAATTAGAAGGGCTTACCAAACGTAAAGGAAGAAATGAACCTCAATGCAAAGAGCCTTCCTCAGCAGTGCTCAAAAGAAGCGACCACGCTCTCCATGGCCATTTATTCAACAGTGTGCTGCATAAACTAAGCACCTGAGTATTTTTGTGTGAATGCAAATGCTTCTGCCTACAGTTTCCATTAAGGAAAATGGGGCCTTCCTCTTTTCAGAAGTTTGCCAATGCTTATGAAGACAGGCTGATACTAAATACATGTGACACGTGCCTGACACTCACAGCGCATCAGAACATTAATGGAAATATGTAATGCAATCTTGAGGGCACGATTAAGATGTATCTAAATAACTATCACGAGGCTACACTGATGGAGTGTCACATTCGCTACTTGTCTCAGAGCCAGCCCTCCCTGAGGTCCACTCTGGGCCCCAGCGTCATGATGGACACGTCAGAAGAAGATGAAAAGTAGATTAAGTCATCTCCCCAAGAACCACGGCCAGAAATATTGTGAGAATAAAAACGCATGGTTTCACAAAAGGCATGGGACATGATGTGTTGTCTTAGGAAGATAAATACATCTAAAGCTCGGAAAATAGTTCAAACCAACCTCTATAGGGTGCTGATAGTGAAGGGTAGGCTAATAATGATAACAATTATAATTTTAATATCTAACGTTTGTGGACTGTTCACTCTGTACTAAAAGCTAAGAATTTTTTTAATGATTTACTTATTTTTATTGTATTCCATTGGTGTTTTACCTGCATGTGTGTCTGTGTAAGATGGATCCTGTGGATCTGGGGTTTCAGGCAGTTGTGTGATGCCATGTGGGTGCTGGGAATTGAACTCAGGTCCTCTAGAAGAACAGCCAATGCTCTTAACCGGTGAGCCATCTCTCCAGCTCAATGTTTTTAAGCTAAGAATTTTATATGCACCATTTCATCAAGTCTTCCTAAAAAGCTCCCTTTAATCAATGACTACCTTAAGTCTTAAGAGGACATCAATAACACAGGACATAGAGCTAATCAGTGGCTGAAATAGAACTCTACCCAAGCCCCTATACTCCTAACTACCATGCCACTGTATCCAAATGCAAAGCTAAGCTGGAAAAAAAAAAAGACTTGGGAAGACAAACCAGATATAGTCCACTACACTGCGCCTTTAAGGCAGATGAAAAGAAAAATCTCTACCGTGTAACTATGCCCATGTAACTATGAAAACCAGGGTACAAATCATGACTTCATTAGAGAGAGGGGTCAGAGCTGGAAAGGCCTCTGCCCTTCCACAAGGAAGACCGGTATAGAACAAGCATAAAGAACCGAGAGGATCTGGTGGTGTGGGCCATTTCACACTTACCTCAAGAGATACAAATAGGATCGAGTTGACTGAAATTCCATAAATAAGAAAAACTAAGCTAAACTCAGTTACTGCCAGTTTGGTTCACAGGATAGAATTATAGGCATAATTCTGGAAACATTAAAGCCAGGACTTGGACTTCCAGTGGCTCTGGTTTCCCCCTTAGCCCTGGCTCTAAAATGGGACCACACAAAGACATTCTGCACCAATAGTCAGAATGAATCTGCTAAGCCACAATGCCCCTTTGCTTAGAGTTTGGGACACTAACACCGTGATTTGGCACTTTATCTCTGCAGCAGGGACACTTTGACTCCAGCAGGTAGTGTGGGGAGAAAACCAGATGCAGCTGCTGGGTTGCTTTGCAAAGGAAGCTCCTGGAAAAATGGCATGTAGGCAAGAAGGACAGAGGATTCCTGAGACAGGGCCACTGCCTTCTCATCAGCACACAGGCTTGGCAATGGATGGTTTGCCAAGCTCCATTTCCGTACAGGGGTCACAGAGAGTACCTTTTTCCTCTGCAAAGGATTGCTTCTGGGGTACGTACACTAAAGTCGCCATCTTTTCATATCGCTATAGAAGGTTCAGCTTCCAAGGGCGGAGCAATCAACAGGTCCCTTTCGCATCTTTAGTATCTATATTCTACCTGATTATATTTAATGGTAGGGAAGTATTTCCCCCTTCTGTGATATTTGGATGCAGGAAACAGCATCATAGAACACTGCCCTGAAAACTCTCAGGAGCGTCTCTGTCTCTTTCCAGTGAGAAATGTCATCTGCTAAGATACTGAAAGGTCATCTGTTAGACCCCTTGGTGAACTAAATGTCTTACATAAGCCACAGGGTGTCTGCTCAACTCAAAAGGAGAAAAGCACCCAGTAGGGGGACTACGTGCTATCCCTTACAATAAAGGGAGGGCTTGATGTGCAAAACCAAAACAGAAAAGAGTCAGACAGCCAAGGCAGGAGAATGGGATAAATGCATTCCTCTAAACAAGGGGGGGAAAGCCATTCAACCCATTTGGGATGCTAACATTATCAAAAGTATGTCCCTTGTCTGTGGCAACAAATCAGTCCACCTTTAATTGGTTCGGAGTCACAAACACTTGATAAGATTATATGGATCCACAAGGGCAGAAAACTTTTGAAAAACCAAAACAGAGTATGAATTATTTAAGAGTTCCTAAGAGACTCAAACTTTTTCATACCTTTTTATGGTATCAGGTGATACATCAATTACTGATTTGGGGACAATTTTATTACCAGACCATGATAATGTAAAACATTTTGTGATATTCCTCGGCAGAGAATGATTGCCAAGGGAAAGAAGTTTATTTTTCTTCTTTAAGGAAAGAAAGTTTGACAATTATTTGAGTTGTAACATCGCTGTTTAGGAGAGTGCCCCAAGGAGTGATCATGACACCATAACACTTAGATGAAAGCTGCCACTGAGGAGCTTAGGTGGCTACCGAAGATGCTGGATCTCAAACAAATATTCAACACAGTCCCAGCTGGCAAAAAACCCTTGTGGAGTAAACAACAGAGCTTCTAAACACATCTTATGGAGCTATCTTTTGAGGACATTCTCCTTATAGTTTTTCTGGAGTTCAAACAGTCTTAGGAAATAGAAAGACCTAGAATCTTAGACTCTCGCTCTACCATCTCCCTCCCCAGCATAGGTGGGAAGGAGAGCTAGAAGAAAGAAATGGCATGTTATGGAAATAGAAAGAAAACCCCAAAGGTTTCCTACTCATCAGAAGCATGTGGGATTGGTCATGAGAGCAATGTTTTCTTTTTAAGAAATTATGTTTTATTCTCCACAGAAATGGGACTGGAGTGCCAATGTCCTCTAAGCAGGCAGCCATGAAGCATCTGCTGAAAAAATAGATCTGAACACATCCAGAAATATTCCAACAAAGATCAGAAACTACTTGACCTTATGAGTTCAGACCACCCAATCCTGCCACCAGTCCCCACCCCTAACTCAAAGGCTGGAAATTCAAAAGCTTTTCCCTCATCCTTTGGGTGGATTGTGATACTGTCTATCCATTCAAAGCCCTTAGCCTGCTGTGCAAGAGCTCTTTCGAGTCCTCTGTTTTCCATCTGCTCTCACGCTTTACCGTCCTTCTTCCAGCCCCCCTGCCCCTCCCACATCAAAGCCCTTCAAGCCAATGACATGCAGGATACCAAGTGCTCAACAACTTCTGGATCCTTTGAGACTCTGTACACCTTGCCCTCTGTGTTCTTTCCTCTCTCTCTCTCTCTCTCTCTCTCTCTCTCTCTCTCTCTCTCTCTCCCCCCTCATCTTTGGCTACTCAGTGTTCACTGAGTGTTCAACTTTAGCCTATGTCCAAGTTTCCAAAATCCTACTTGCTAACCTCAAAAGCATCCTTCTAGCTTTCTCAGACTCTCAGTTTCTGGTCTCTGACTGGCTCTGGCGAGGTGGGCCAGTTTCATGACTTTTCTTTAACAAAGTCTTCACTTCAGTGTCTTATCTCCTTACCTATCACTCTGGACTTGTTTTCTGTTTTGTTTTGTTTTCATGCAGTGTACATTCAGTTCTTAACTGTAATAACAGAGAGACAGGGTGCTGCAGGTTCAGGAAAAGAGCTGATGTCATAATTGCTCTTCCTAATAAGCTGTGTTAGGGGAGAAAGCCTCGAGACCATGGGGGAAATAACGGGTAAGCCATGAACAGGCTTCAAGGTAGGAAAGTATTAAGGGACAGTAAATCATTGCAGAGACACCATGGTGGGTCCTTACAGGGCAAGAGGACCTTCCCTTCAAAAACCTGGAGAGGAATACCATCAAGCACGATATCTTGAAGTGGAAGAGTTGAAATATAGCTGTTATGTACAGCATGACAAGAGAGCTTGAAGAAAAAAAAAGCAGCCTTCAAAGAAGTCCCCTGAGCAAGGAAGAGAGTCTGTTTCCATATATTTCTACAGGGCAGCATAATTCCACACCACCTAACAAGGCCTTAGTCCACCTGAAAACCAAGAAGCCCCCACACTTCAATCTATGTGTTTAACTTTAATGTCAAGGGCCTGTTGCCTACAAGGAGCCTCACCTGAGGTCTGAAATAGTGGGGCAGCTAGCAAGTCTGTGATCTAATATGATCATTTAAAAAAACTGAATAATCCTGCACAAATCTTCACTGTGACAAATATTCTGCTGTAACTGCTGCTAAACATATCACATCAGGATATATCAGACCACTACGAAGCAAGAGCTTCTAAAAATCTATGGTCTCCAACCTCAAGGAGAATTTCAGTGTGCTGGCCGGTCCTTTCCCTTAGACTCAGTGCCTATCATCATTCTTTCCGGTTCTCACTTCCTCTTCACGTTCCCTTCCCATTCCAACTAACCCCCCCCATGGATACCAGAAATCCTTGCTTCCTCCTTTAACAAATTATTGAGGCAAGACAGCATCAGCCTACCCCTACCTCCACACCAGCAAGCTTCTTACATGCACAGCTAGCCACCGCTCCTCCCCTTCTGCATCAAAGGTTGAAGGGCCTGCCTTGCAGCCTACCCCTGGTCTATGCTTTCCTCCTCCTCCCCTTCTCTCTTTTGTGGTAGTCTATTCACTTTGTAACCATTTCTTGGTTCTGCCTGTCAATCCTTAGCACATGTGCATACTGCATATAAGTGCTCCGTCTTCAACCTCTCTTAACCTACGTGGGTCTGACCTACTTTTTTCCTTGTCTTATTGGCCAGGTTGCTAGGAGCATTATTTTCTGTTTTAATGTAATAACACCCACTCAGCCAGAGCACTATCAGGATATAGAATATCTCCCAAAGTCACATGTCTTAAAGATTTGTTTGGTCAACAGCCCGGGCACTGAAAGGCAGTGGGACCTTTAATCTGTGGGACCTAGTGGGATGCTAGGTTAGGGGGCATGCTTTTAAAGGGGACATTGGGATCCCACCCTTCCTAGCTCCATGAGTTGAATGGGCTCTCTGATAGCAAACATTTTCACCATGTTCTACTGTATCACTACAGACCCAAAAGCAAAGGGAGTAAGCAACCTGGAATCCCTGAACTATGAGCCAAATAAGCCCTGGCTCCTTTTAGGATGTGAATCTTTACATGTTTTCTTGCAGTGTTGGGAAGCTGACAAATACAGATAACACAATCGAACTTTTATGGGTCACACATAGAAGGCCAAAATGAAGACCTCCTAACATTCAGCACAGATGCCATCAGAAAGGTCTACTAAAAACCTCCTATCATGAATCAGTGAAAAATTAAAGGTAGCAACAAGAGCTAGGGAGGGAGCTCAGTGATGGAGGGAGTGCGCAGTACACAAGAGGCCTTGTGCTCCTTCCCCAACAATTATTTTTTTAAAGGCATCAACAGGAAGGTTGCTCCCTGTGTTGGCAGCATCTGTCTGGAAGAGAAAGTACCTTTAGCCAGTGGGATTTCTGCCTTCTAATTCTTACACGAACAATGAAATAGGCTAGCTGACGTCACTCCAATTTTAATTTCCCTTATTTGGACTCCTCTTTATTTTAGTTGGACTCCCGTGTCAGCTGCCTCTACAGACAAAACCACTCATTTCAAAACCGTTCAGGATTCCAGGTATAGATTGGTTCCCCGGCTCAGACTGCTCCATGTAAGCCCATCCAGAAAGCTCATAATCGGATGCCAGAGGACACAGTGTGTTTTGGGAAGATACACAAATCAAGAAAAAAAAATGATATATTACCATCAACAAGTTCCATGCAGTGGTGCATTTTGGTTTTTTCTCAGACAGTAAAAGAGCCTTCTGCATCAGGAAGCTGGCTTTGGACAGCTTGTTCTTCTTGATTTTATTCATTACACTTAACTCTGTAAGGGCGGACAAACATTTACTAATGGTCAGGATGCAAGTTATAATTTAAACATATTGAAATAAAAGTGATCGCAGCACTAATCGCCTACCTGAGAAACCCTGGATGCTCCTAGTTTCCTTTAATTTTTCCGAACCTTTGGTGGAGGTATTTGTGCTAACAGTTGGAGTCTGAAAAACTGAACAACAACATCTATTAGGAACCAAATAGGAAACCTTTTTTCCCCATGCTGGGGAGCAAACCCATGATTCTGGGCATGCCAGGCATGCATTCTACCCTATAAGCCCATACCTTGATTTCTTTTTGGTTGAGACAATATCTCTGTTTGGCTCAGGCTGGTCTAAACCAGCTGTGTCACCTAGGCCAGACTCAGATCTGTAGTGCCACGTCCTGGGACTGCAGGCACGTGCCGCCACACCTAGCAGGCTGCAGCTTTATTGTCACCACCTCCGTCCTTTTTCAGTGACAGAATTCCCAAATCATAAAAACATTCGAGTTTGTTTTCTTTTAAACAAAATCATCTTGTGGGTAAACTCTTATCTACTTTACCTTCTTCTTACATAAAATGGCAAGTCCTGATACCAAACTGTCCCTGGTCCTTTCTAGAGAAAGTGTGTCACCATAGTGGTGACAGTGGAAACCTTACAATTTTCACCTAAAATACAAACATTACAGTTTGTGTACAGTTGGGATCAAGTGTCATGGTGGTCCAATACAATGAATGTGCTGCTCCGAGAGATGGAAAGAGATTCCAGTTCTTGATTCTTAGGTCTGGTCCACAAGAGACCTAGCACTGTTTTGTTTCTGTCCTGCAAAGCATGCAGGGTATAGTGGTTTGAATGGGTATGGCCCTCACAGACTCATATATTTGAATATTTGTTCCCCAGTTGATGGAAAGGGCTAGTAGGTGTGGTCTTATAGAAGTTGTTGAATCACTGGGGGTAGACTTTGCCATTTCAAAATCCCATGCTAGGCTCAGTCTCTCGCTCTTTCTCTGCCTCCAACTTGCAGATCAGGAGGTAGCCGTCACTGGTCAGGGTCATGCCTGTCTGTCTGCTGCCACACTCCCCACCATCATGGTCATGGAATCACCCTCTGAACCTGTAAGAAAGCTCCCAACTAAATGCCTTCTTTTATGCTTTCTTGATCATGGTGTTTCTTCACAGCAATAGAGCAGAAATTAAGACATAGGGTTTCCTAAAGAAATCTGAGACAGCACATCCCTTTTGTTGAGTTTTACTATTTGTGCTAATGAGTGCTAGATGTAGGGACTGATGAAAAGACAGAACCAGGAAACTTTCAGTGCAGAGACAGATGAGCCATATTTAAAGACATGCTCATCCTTGGGCCGCCACTGTCAAGCTCTTGAATAAAAGAGTGAACAAAAAGCCCTAACGGAGAATGAATCTGGCACAGCATGCTTGAGTGAAGAAAGATGGAAGGAAGAAAATGATCATCTGTGCTAGGAGGGAAGATCGATAAAGCAGCAACAGAAGAGTTGAGGAGACTCAGAGATACTGTACAGAACCTTAACTAACTCCACTGACAATCAAGCTCGGGCCTCCCATCAATACCTGAGTTTGTTTCCTCATGAGAACTCATTTGGCCTTCAAAGACCTAATGAGCAACTGTTGGACAGTAAACCATTAAGCAGTAACCCTGAGAACAAAGCCCTATTCTTCCACAAAGGATGATAGAGGAAATAATGAGAATTCTTGAAGGAAACCAGACACAATCACTCTACTGAGCTTTAAGGTGCAGTCCTAAGCCACATCTTTGCAGCTTCAAATAATGCCCTGACTAGTTATTCTCAGGAATACTGCTTATTCATGCAACAGAAAGACCAGCAGGTTCTCCACTTGCTTTAAGGTGAAACAGATGTTTTCATTATTATTCGCTCCCCTCTAGATCTCTAAAGGGTCACATATAATAAGCCACTATTATATGGATGTGTGTTTGTTTGTTTATCTTTTGGGGGTTTTGTAGTTTTATTTGTTTGTTTGGTTGGTTTATTTGGTTGGTTTTTAGTGTTTCAAGACAGGGTTTCTCTGTGTAGCCTTGGCTGTCCTGGAACTTGCTCTGTAGTCCTGGCCGACCTCAAGCTCAGAGATCCACCTGTCTCTGCCTTGCAAGTGCTGGGATTAAAGGTGTGCACCACCACCACCAGCTGAAAACAAATTCTAAAGCCACATAAATGCTTAAAACAAAATATGAAAGGATGGTTACTTAAAAAGATAAAAATAAAGGATCCCGGTTGGCACTGGCACTGAATAAATGCTTGTTCTATCGAGTTAGCAAAACACCAATGACTTACTATAAACAAACAAACACAGCCTTCTTAGAAGTCTACTGACCTGCTATGCAAGAGTAAACTAAAAACTAAAAAAAAAAAAAAGCATCTTGTTGATATTAATCCAAGGAGAAAAAATTAAATAATAAAACTTATTTGGGAAGTGGGCAACAAGTTCACATTTACAAAATGTAACCAACTATACCCTTGAATTTGGCTTCAAGTGTATTCTGTGCAATTACTTCTGGGCAGCCACTACCTTCCAGTTGATCAAGAAGTATAACAGCTATGCGGTTCTGGGTGTGAATTAATTCAAGATGCAGGTCCATCATGAAGCTATTTGCTGAGATAGGCTTGTAAGTGTCTCCATCTAGGTCCTGAGAGTTCTTCAGTCCAGTAGAGTTGAAGAAGAAGAAATTAAAAGAAAAACGGTTATCAAAACAGCCTTTAAAATAGCTATGGCTTATTATCTTTCAAGATCTGTCTTATTCATAGCCATTCAATTCTGCTCACTTCTAGTCCTGAGCTCACATGATGTCCTCTTAGTGTGTTCTCTTAGAGTGTCCTCTATGCTGACAAACCCAAAGACACTTACTTTCCTTGATTTCTTCCGGGAAGAGCTATTTCTGGCCTCTGAGAAGAAAGTTTCCACAAAGCCCCCCCCCTTTTTTTCCTTCCTGCAATGCTAGCTTCTTCCCACTTAAGGAAAACATCAACCCAGTATGAGATGGGCACGCTCTCACCTTGGCATAACAGTGGTCGATTACAGATAATCCATCCGACAGAGAGTTCAGCATACGAGTCCAGTTCATGGCAGTGATGGATTTATTGAGGAGTTCATATGCATAAAAGAACTGCTCCATGGGTGTTCGCTAGAACAATTACAAACAAAAAGGAAAAACTGAAACGTTTTAACAATCACTCAAAACCAAACAACAGAAACTTGGTCTATCCAACGTCAGTTTTACTAAATAATCTTGGCTAAAGACCAAGAACAGTCGAAGAAGATGAAAGTCACATACTTTGCCATTTTCTAAAAACAAACTTTCACAAACATGTATTTCAGTTATATTCATTGTCCTAAGATATTAGTTGTACTGAACATACAGGTAAATGTTAAATATAAAGTTCACATAAGTTTAGCTAGTCCTTTACACATTCAATTTGAAAACTTACTGCTTTTTTAAAATCTCAGAACCTCAGAGCTAGAAAATTAGACTTGGAGTCCATAAAAACCAACATGGCATGATTTTCCAAAAGCTACATATCTTTTTGACATCATTTTTCTCCTAGGAAGCCTACTACAGAACAAAGACTTATCAGCCCTCTTCAAATGCTCTTCTCAGAATCTTTTGCACATGTGGGTGAGTAAAACCAAAGCCCCCTAGGCTGCCATCCACGAAGTCACTCTGCCTGCTGCCCCAACAAGGAGCTGCTTGTCCTGAATCTGAATTTTTTTTTTCCATTCGTTCGTGTTACCTGAACTGGTATTTGTTTGTTTACCACTGTCACCATGCATGTGCCCTGACCAACATGTAATATCACTTTTTAAATGTTTAAATACTTCTAATTTCTCCATCATAAATTTCTTCTGGCCGCTTTCTTCCCTTAGCCATAAGCGTAGGCTGGTGTTGGCACCTTAGTGGCTCAGGCAGAGTGATCACAACATAGGTGCTCTCACTGTGCTCTAAGCACCCCAGCAGAAAAAGGCTGAACGCACGTCCAGGGCTGTTGGAAAACATGGGGAGGCAAGGGCTAAGAACACTGCTGGAGGGCAGTTAGCTCCCTGCCATTCTCACGAGCTGCCTCGGAAGTCCTTGTGACTAAGGAAACCTGGGAGGCAACCAACAGCCTCAAGCACATGGGTGAACTGCCAACAGGTAAATTCGCATCTTTCTTCGGCCACCACAGATTATGAACTTCTTATTACAAAGTCAATCAAGTGTCCTTCGTTAGAAAACTAGCCAACCATATGTCATATAGAACCAACCAAGCATGTCATATAGAAATGACATGCTTCAGATGCTGTACCAGAAGTCCCCTGTAACCCAAAGGTGACTAAAGAAGGGAAGTGGGAGGATGACTCATCTTTGGGTGGAATTCTGAAGAGCATGTCCCTGTCATTCGTGTGTCTGCTGATGGGAATGTACAGTGCTGTAACTAAATACCCTGCAATGACTTGTGTCTATACATGAAACCAAAGCATCACTTCCTGTGTAGTCTTTATGGTGCTTTTTTTAAACCCTGATTCAGTCTTCATCTGTCTAAAGCTTCTAAAATACATTGGATAGAAAAATGGTGGAACCCTTTTGTGGTTATATCAGAATAAACGGACGGTTTTGAAATCTTGTGCCACAGCTATGACATCA
This sequence comes from Meriones unguiculatus, assembly GCF_030254825.1. Taxonomy (NCBI): domain Eukaryota; kingdom Metazoa; phylum Chordata; class Mammalia; order Rodentia; family Muridae; genus Meriones; species Meriones unguiculatus. The sequence goes on from NC_083350.1 coordinate 100,974,086, forward strand.
GCTGGAGGACTCTGAATACTTTTTCAGGCCTTCTGTTTCCAGCTGTTAAAAGCTATGGTTTGGAAGCTTGGCTGTTGATTTTGTCAAATGCTTCATTTGCATCTCATTGTGAACTGGCATACCCATATGTTTTTCTTTGTTCTTTAACGTGGAAACATGTTATACTGCCTTATAGTATATAATGTATATAGTATATAATGTTCCTTTGCTAATGTTGAATCAGCCTGAGTTTCCTGGAATGTACACAATATGATCACACATAACCAGTCAGCACATCTGTCCCAACAAAAGCCATAGGCTCAGGGAGGTTTCTACCCACTCAAGTAACAAAGCCACCTGAGGATGAGGACTAGGATGAAAAACCACTGGGGTGATACTTTCTCCCATGCACTCCTCCTCTCAGGACTGAAACTGAGGCATCTCCCCATAAAACCAATTTTTCCCAAGTATACTTTATAGTGTTTTATTTGTAGAATGCAGTCTTTTGTAGGCCCTACATTAGGAGGCAGCTCGACGCCAGCTCCATCTTTCATGAGCTGAGATTTTATCTTCTTCCCTCGGGCAGCTGTTTTAACAATCTATGCCCGCTTGTGGCAATGCCCGGCAACCCACTGCAGCACCCACCTGCCTGCCCACTATTCTGGTTTTCACGTCCCATTTCTTCTGTGGCCTCTGGAATTTTCCTTACTTTCTGGTGAGCTTCACAATGTGCTTGAGGCAATCTGTTCAGCTCTGGCCAACGTGTCTAGGTGTCTTCCAAAAAAGAGATGTCTAGGTTGTTGTTTAGCCAAAAACAGAGGTTACTAAGGATATGTGTGTGCATGTATTTTCGTGTGTGTGTGTATGTGTGTGTGTGTGTGTGTGTGTGTGTGTGGCCACATACACACCTGCATACAGTGCACATATGCACGCCTGTGGTGGAAAAGAGAGACTATCAGCTGTAATTATTCAGGGGTCATCTGCCTTCCTGAGTCAGGGTCTCTCAGTTAGGTTCAGCTAGCTTGCCAGTGAGCTCCTGCTATCTGCCTACCTCTACCTCTTCACCCTAGGATTACACGCATGAGCCATCACTCCTGGCTTCTTACACAGGTCCTGGAGATTGAACCTCAGGGCCTCACACTAGTTCAACAAATACATTAATGCCTGAGCTATTGCCCCAGCCCTAGGGATGCCTGTTTGGTTTTGTTTGTTTGTTTGTTTGGGGGGGGGGTTGTTTTTGTTTTCATTTTTGTTTCTTTTATCGAGACAGGGTTTCTCTGCAGCCTCACAGAGATCCACCTGGCTCTGGGGACAGCTTTTTGATACCAAAACTTTTCAAGATTTTTCAAAGACAACCACATCCTCTTGTCATCTTCACCGTGACTACCATGTTCAACATCTTCACTATCACAGCCAATGCCAGATTAGAACTTGCTCGCAGAATAGGGATAATTGCACTGCATGTTCTTTTAATTGCCAGAGCTCTAAAGGCATATACTCATTAGTCACAATTTGTATAAGCCATTTGTTGAAAACATGCTACATTTTCTGCAAGTTTGAAGTTGTCTTAAATCCTGTCCTCACAATGGCAGCCCTTAATATTTTTCACAGAGCGCTTTGCATGTGTGCGAGAGATACTGTTTTTTCCACCTAGAGAATGCTAGGTGAGCACATAAGTCTTAGACTCTCCTTCAAGAATTCTCTTCCACACACAGATCTGAGACTAAGTTGTACTCCACCTGAAACAAACAGCTAACGTACACAAGGTACCGATCCCCAGGATGCCACCCGTGTGTCAGTTAAATGGGGTAACAACCCAGCAGAACAGCTACAATTATAATTTCACAGATAAAGACACTTGAACAGATCGTGTAATTTGTTCTCGTTCGTGCAAATAGTCAACATCCTAGTCAAGACTGGACTGTGAGTCTATCCAAAACAAACACTAGGCTCTGGGTGCACCAGGGAATTGCCAGTACACCAGCCACCGTGTGCCCCCACCATCTGTGCACTACACAGAGATAAATGCCTGTCATTCACACCTTTGTCATCACAGACTTCCTGTTTTGGCCATTTCTCGAGACATGGTAGTAAACCACTTGGAGCAAAGGACACAGTTTTGTGACTCCAGTAACAGCAGCAATACCTCACCAATGGCCTTCAGATTCTTGGTTGTGAGAAATCCAACATCTAAGAAAGCCATTCTGTTTAGTGGCTTTAGTTGCTAGAAAACTTCAAGCCAAAAAGCCTGGCCCTCTATAACTTGTGCTAGGGCTCCTGGGCCTTCCCCATCACAGCATAGAGAAGAAGAGCTAAGCCTGTGATTGTCACACTCTAGTGTCCTTAAGAGTTGAAATGATGAGTGGTTGTATCTGGAGTGAGAAATGAGAGGCTGCATATTGTGTAAGCATTGCAAAGGAGCCCTGACCAGACCCTGTTGGACAATTATGCCTCCTCTGCCTCTTAGGTAGAGCAGTTTCTGTTCCCAGTGTGAGATCTCTCAATTCTAGCTCTCTCCACAAGACACTACTAAAGATGAAGAATTCAAATGAGTATCCCTGGACCTCGTAATTAGAAAAGGAATGTTCATTTGAGAAGGCACAGTCAAACCCCTCTTGGTGATAGTTGCTTGGTGCCAAGTTAGGATTTATCTGTTATGCCAAGTATGGCAGAAAGATGAAACTGTTCCTTTGAACTGAGTGCTTGCAGGGCTGTGAGATGACTCAGTGGGTAAAGACCCTTGCAGCCAAGCCTGGCCATGTGAGTTCAATCCCAAGACTCATGTTGTGGAAGGAGAGAAGCAACTCCCAAAAGATGTCCTCTGGCCTCTTCACATGCTCGGTGGTACATGCGTTCAAGCACACACACAATAAACATTTTTAAGTGGCTTTAACCTATGGAACAACATCTAAGGTTGATGTCTGGCTTCAACACACACAGAAACACACACACACACACACACAGAAACACACACACACACACATCAGAAAAACACTGAATCTGTGCTGAGCATGTTCTCGGCATTATTTCCTAAACAATATAGTATGCTATTGACATAGCCCACTGTGTTCAGTATTAAAAGTAACCGAGAGGCCGTGAAGTATACAGGAGGGCATGCCCAGGTTATATATAAACACTGTACCACCTGACACAAGAAACGACACATTCACTCATGTTGGCACCTGTGAGGGTCCCAGAAGCAAGCCACCAGGGATGCTGGAAACTATCCAAAAATAATCAGTCTCATAAGCTTCATTATAAGGTTCTTCAGAGATTTCAAAAAGGACAGCAGTTAATAGCAAACGATAGGGCAAGTGCTGCCAAAATAACCTTACAAAAAGTAAGGGAAGGCTACGTGTTAGGAACACAAGATGAGCTGGGTAGTGGTGCACATCTTTCACCCCAGCACTTGGGAAGCAGAAACGGGTGGATCTCTGTGAGTTCAAGGCCAGCCTGGTCTACAGAGTAAGTTCTAGGACAGTGCAGTCTACAAAGTAAAACCTTGTCTCAAAAAATTTTTTTAATAAAAAATATGAGAGAAACTAAAAGTGGGCATAGGAAAATGAAACAGAATATCAATCCAGTAAAGTTGCATATTTTTTTGCATATTGTTAAACACGCCCCAATGTCAATGCAATTTTCACAACTTAGTCTACAGTTTATCAAATATATCAAGACAAACCAAAACATTCACTTGCTTCCTCTCTAGAAAAGCATTTTAAAGTCATCCATGAAATATGAGGACCCTGAGAAAATACTTCCTGGTTGAAAAGAGGAATTTTGTTCTCAAATAATAAACACGTGGTGTTCTACATGTCCTTAGAAAAACTGCACAGTTCATAGGCCAAGTGTGGCTCCCTGGGGAATCCCACAGCAAAGGAACCTGTTGTGTTGAATCTAAACTCTTCCATAGCTGTTTGCCATGACTTCTGCTCCTGAAACACAGGACCAGACTCACAAAGGGCAAGCTACATGCATCGCTTTATGCACTGCCTATAAACAGGAGAGGCGCCAAGCATCATATGCATATTACAAGACAGTAATATGCATATATTCTAAGAAAATACTGTAAGTAAAATACTGTAAAAAATAAATAATAATAATGAGGAAGAGCCATGTATCCCCCTCCCTTTTCCTTCAAGATAAAGCTTACTGGGCGCTCCCTGAGTGCCATCAGCATCCTTGGGGCACACCAACCAGCCTGCCGGTGGCAGGTGCTGAGTAGAGCACCCCCACTCCTTAAACCTATGACTAAGGACTCGAAACAACCCCTCTTGGTGATAGTTGCTTGGTACCAATTTTCTTAGAATTTACCTATTATGCCAAGTAAAACGCTGGAGAGATGGTTAAGCATGAGTACTGCTCTCAAAGGACCTGAGTGTAATTTCTCCAGTCTCACAGCTCTAGCTCTGAGAGAGCTACCACCATCTTCTGGCTTCTACAGGAACTGTATTCATGTGTACACACACACACACACACACACACACACACACGCACGCACGCACGCACACAAAGACTGCCTAAGTATTCGTGTCACTCTTTCTTTTAAACCTGTAGCCCCTGCTATAGAGAGGCAACGTGGGAGGCGGAGCATTACACAGAGATGGGAATTCTCAAGGCCTCAGCACCTGGATACATTTCTACTGTGACCCACTACACATTTACAGATTTGATACCGAAAGTAAGAATTCACATTCTTCACCATGTTTTCTATAATGCATCCCAGTACCTTTAACATCGGGAGGACTTCTGGGATCCCTTTTGGAGTCCCCGGGAACTCCTCTGGCCCTTTCTTTGCATACATATCTGAAAGGGAAAAAAAGTGAGGAAAAAGAGTGAGATGAGAAAAAAATAAAGAGAAGAAAGAAAAGGAAAACACAGAAGGACAAGAGAAAGACAAAATAAAAATACAGGAGTGAATCCAGATCATCAAGGTAGGGTACTGAATCGATTCATCTTTTTAATTACTTATTGATCTTAGATGTGACTCACTACCAGAATTTGACAAAATATCAAAATGTTCCTTTGTGTCCTTAAGGTTTTATTTATATAAAATAATATTTGAAAAAATCAAAAGAAGGGGGAGAGAGAAAGACCTGGAGAGGACAGGAGCTCCACAAGGAGACCAACAGAACCAAAATATCTGGACACAGAGGTCTTTTCTGAGACTGATACTCCAACCAAAGACCATGCATGGAGATAACCTAGAACCCCTGCACAGATGTAGCCCATGGCAGCTCAGCGTCCCAATGGGTTCCCTAGTAATGGGAACTGGACTGTCTCTTACATGAACTCAGGGGCTGGCTCTTTGATCACCTCCCCCTGGAGGGTGGAGGGGAGGTAGCAGCCTTACCAGGCCACAGAGGAAGACAATGCAGCCAGTCCTGATGAGACCTGATAGGCTAGGGTCAGATGGAAGGGGAGGAGGACCTCTCCTCTCAGTCCTGGGGAGGGGGATAGGGGAGGGGCATGGAAGAAGGAGGAGGGAGGGTGAGATTGGGAGGGGATGAGGGAGGGGGCTACAGCTGGGATACAAAGTAAATAAATTGTAATAAATAATTTTTGAAAAATCAAGAATCTTCTTTCTCAAAAAGATGATGTCAGGCTAGTCATGGCCATCCCTCTATGTTCTTCTATAAAGTTTATTTAAAAGAATGACACAACCTTAATGGACCAAGACAAATGCCAAGGAAACCCAGTCTAAGCTAAAGCAATATAAATTATAAGACAGCACCACATTTCCTAATTTAAAATATACTTGTTAATTCCAACTAAACAACATATTAATTATTTAATTTGTAAATTCCAATATTGATGGCAACATCATAACAAAAAATAAGAACATTGGGTCCTGTTTAGCCTGGTTATGAATGAACAATGTAAAACAATAATCTTCCAAAAGTGAATACAACTGAATAAGATCGTTTGGATTTTGTTTTTTGTTTTAGCACTTGTGCTCTCTTTTATTTATTATTTATACAGTATTCTACCTACACGCCAGAAGAGGGCACCAGATCTCATTAAAAATGGTTGTGAGCCACCAAGTGGTTGCTGGGTATTGAACCTTTGGAAGAACAGCCAGTGCCCTTAACCTCTGAGCCAAATCTCTAGTCCTTTGTTTGAGCTTTCTGATTCTAATAATAGGTACCCTAGAAAATATCTCTTGGCTGCAGAAAAGATAGAATGTGTTTTTTGGACTCATAAACCAAGGAGGTAATAAAATAGTAAATATTTTACTATTTTAAAAGGAGCTTGGGAAGGAAATCACGGAGTGTAGAAAGGCAGGAATGTAAGCCTGGTGTGGTGGCACAGGTTTGCAATCACAACACTTGGAAAAGAGATGCAAGAGGATCAGAAGTTCGAGTCCTGCCATTGCTACACAGTGAGTTCAAAGCCAGCCTAAGTGAGACTTCATCTCATTAAAAACAAAAACAGGCACAAAGTCTACTTCTCGTACTGGATACTACAAGAATTCTGAAAAGAGAAAGTGGGAAGCCATTTTAGAGCCTTGAGGAGCAGCAGTGATGGCAAATCAGGAATAAGAGAATAAATATGGTGAACCATCGCTTCCTCCCATGAATACTTATTGGTGGGTGTTTTTCTGTGACAGCCAGGGTAGCCAGAGCCCAAAGTACACCAGCACACAAAGATATTTTCTTCACTCATGAAGGTTTATTAAGAAACAAATGAGGAAAACCATGAATAGAAGTGAGAAAGGAACAAAGAAAAATGAGGACAGAGAAAGGGGAGCGTGTGCTAGTTAGGAATGAAGGCATACGAAGGTGAGGGAAAGCACGGAGCATCTGATCTAATCTTCCCCCCCCCACCTGGTTAAACCTGTGCCATTATCTCTCTCACTATAAATCACCAATGAAGCCCAATAATGACATGTCTAGCTCCCACTCATAGCAGTAGTCCTGTATTCTAAGTTACGCTTTCATCGTTACATTTGTCTACGCTAACAATCCCATCATGCATTTCATCCAGCATTTACCTGAAGCTTTTTTGGATTTTCTTTGCAGGGTTCCCAAAGATTCTAATATGTCACATAATCGTAATGTGATCTCTGCCACCATTACAATGTCCAAATTTTTCAAGTTATAGCAGTGAATCACTTCACTTATATGCCACAGGAGATAAACCCACTATGAGGAGAAAATGCAAATTGAAATCAATTAAAAGTATTTCATGTAGAGCGGCAACGTTTTCTAACTTTAGTCCTCCTTTGAGCCTCCCCTGATCACAACGAAGTGTTATGTTGGCTTCCTCGTTAATAAACAGCAGAAAGTGACTTTAACAAGATATTTAACAATAAATACATTTCCAAAACTCCACAAACATTCACCTGCTTTGAGTGTGTGATCCTGTAGTGACAATGGCAAGCTTACAGTGTTATCATTACGTATTGTCAAACATTCGCTATATTCTCAAAGCACCACGTCAGACAAGTGGCGGGGTGTTTCTGGCTCCATCCTAGGTGCTCAGACCTTGACTGTCATGCCTACCTCCACGAAGCATAACACGTAAGCCAGCCGGCATTCTCTGGGACCTATGACAAAATGGCATTTATCTGCCCTTACCATCATCTAATAGAGATCATGATCAAAATGTCAGAGCCGGGCATCCCAGTACAATCAGTTATAGGAAACTCAGAAACACTGGAGCTAAAGCATTTATTACCAAATATTTTATCTCAAATTCCCAGTCTTACAATGTCCAAATCCTCCCAGCTTCTCCTTCCAATAGACAAAAACAGTCCTGTTAAGTACTATGTGTGATATATGTGATGCATGTGTAATAAATATATAACATATTATCGTGGGAAGAAAAGTCCCCTGACACTCCCGACTTATTTGTGCTCCTGTTATTACTCTTCTTAACGGATGCCATCTAAACTCATATTGCCTAGACATGTTGTCTTTGTTCCTTTCTTTAAAAAATGAAACCGTTTTCAGTCTTTGAAACCAAACTGGGCCGGGGCATGGCAGCACACATTCTGAGAAAGGTTCAATGAGCGCTACCAAGAGTAACTTCTTAACGCACACATCTGCCAAGGGCAGGGGTTATGGGGCGAATAACAGGGAAGGCCTAAATCAGAAAGGAGACTCGACTTGAATTAAAAAAAAAAAAAAACAAAACAAAACAAAACTAATGAGAATGGAAAGCAAAACGGAATACTTTGTTTGTGCTGATCCTGTGAGAATACTTTGTAAAGTCGTTTTTCGGTATGCTGAGCCTTTGAATTCCTAGCTTGCATTTCTGCCATAAGAATGTTATTATATCCACAACGATGTCCTTTTCCGGCTGAACACCCTAAAAACAAAAGTGATGAGTGTGTGAGTAGGAAGGATACGCTGAGTGGCCCTAATACTCAGTGGGTGTCAGGCAACGCTCTGTAAGCGCTTCATACGTCCTGCCCACATCATTTACCCCTTGTTGAATCAGTGCCCTAAGCTAAGTGCAGGACATAGGCCAGGAGAGCCCACGTGGTTTTCCCCACAGCTAAATGGCCCGGAAGTTGCAGGTGAGGAGGAGTCAGGCGTAAGCAGTCAGGCTCCGTGAGTCTCACCTAGCACTGTTGGACACTAGATCGGCTCTCTTAATGAGAGAAAGGAGAGAGAGAGAGAGAGGGAGAGAGAGAGGGAGAGAGCTGCATCATGTCTCACTCCTGGAATGCCAGTACCTGGGAGAAGGAAACAGCAAACTCCTGAGTTCATAGGACCCTGAGATACACAGTAAGTCCCTCTTTCCAAATCCAAGTGTGTGGGCAGACCAGAGCCACTGCACATGGCCCCTTTCCAAATTCTGGCCATTATGTGAAAACTGACAATAAGCAGGCAATGTCACCATGGCTGAAAAGCACCAGGGCCACATTTCACTAAATATATTCACTCTTCCTCAGAACCACTGTCTGAGTCCCCTCATCATTAGATGAAATGCAGCTAGCCTAGGACGTTTCCCTAAAGGAGCAAAGTTACCCCTGAAATGATGATGGTAAAAAGAAACTGAAGGTGTCAAGTCTTCAGCCAACTCAAGTCACTGGACGAGCAGATCCTGTCGTGTTGTAAGCATGGTATTAAGCTAGGTGAGGCTATGAAAAGGTACTTCCTTCTCTACACCCTTATAATGTATTTTAAAGAGTTACTTCACCTTTTGAGGGACACAAACACAGTAATGAAGAACTGATGTCAAAGTAAAAATATCTTCTGAGTATCCACAACTCCTCACACAAGACTCTGCATGTGAAAAGCAGAAGCAAATGAGAGCAGGATAGCAACTGTGAAACAACAAGTACAAAACACAGACTTTTACAGAAATGGCACAAATGTTATCTGCACTATTTGTCATGTCAATGTTTGTCACATCAATAAGCTATTTAAAATGTGGTCATGTCAGAATTAATCTCAGTAGCTCTAATTCAATTAAAATATACTAGTTTTTTATTATCAATCCACAATGCATTTCTCAACTGTGTCCAAAGAGAAATGAAAGATTATTAGAATAGTCTAAAATGTGGTGAGTGAAGAAAATGTATAAAGGTGTTTATTCGGGTACTGATAGAAGTAGAAGGCCTATCATTATGGGTACAAATGATTTGCTGCAAGTGAGAGGCTATGTGATGCCTAAAAGAACATGGAAAATATAGAAACGTGGAATAAAATAATTCTCACTGATATAAAGGCAGACTGGATATTAAATTATGCATACAACGATGCTTAAATCATCAAAGTCCTAGAAAGAAAAATGCTGCTGGAAAGAAGGAACACAACCAGACCTTCTCTTTGCTCAGCCTTTGCCATCCTCCTTTGCCCTCTGCCCTTTGCTCAGCAGCCCTGCTGACATCACTCTGACTGTAACTCCCACAGAGGACGTCCTTCTTGTGTCAAAGGCAGTTTCATGATCATATCCATGTCTGCACAAAGTCTAGGAACCATCTCACCCGACATGCAGCTTCTTCTGACCTACCACACTCTAAACACCCACCATATCTCCCAGCCGCACATTCACCCTTGCTAGTTGCTCCTTCATCAGGCGCACTTCCTAGTCCCTCTGCCTTGAACAGGTTTTGTCTCAACTCACCTGAAAAGACCATGCTTTCTTACATAAAGCACTGTTTTTTTTTTTCAAAAATTCAGATACTCACCATGACAAGCTATGTGTTTTAGATAAACTTGAATGAACTGTCCTTCCTTATCATTAGTCAAAGGAAAGACCACACCTTTGCTTTTCTTCAAATTGATCAGTGGCTCTACTGCAAGCAGAAGCATTAATTCCTTCTCTGCTTTCTTTAACTCAGGGCTATCCTGCTTCTGAGAAAAATATAACCCACAAGGTAATTAGCAAGTCGACAGCATTTTTAAGAAAACAAAAAACAAAGAGCTTTGCATGTGTTACCTGGAGGAAGCGAAGAAGATGTGCAGCTACTGAGTCAAATAACCCCCATTCTTCATAATTAAAAGCCAATTTTGCAAATTTCACAGCAGCATCCACGGAAATGCTATTTTTCCTTTCTATTATATGCTCCAGGAGGCATGTTTTGGGGAAATCAAGTTTTCCACTTGGATCAAGATTTGAAACTAGAAAATGAGAGAGGAATATTGGTATGTCATTCATACAAGGAGACATTTATTAGATATCAGCTATCAGACACTATCAGGCTCTAGGAAACAGTGAGAAAGAAGTGGGCACTGTCTCCAGCCTCACTGTCACAGAGTGGCAGGACAACACTCAGGACAAATGAGAAACCTAAGTGGGAAAATGCTCAGTGCTATGGAGAAAAATAAGAAGGGCATCAAACAAAGGTCTGAGGGAGGGCATTCCCTAAGGCCACTCAGGAGGAGAAGCATGGCAAGCTGGAGTGATGGTCAGAGCAAAAGAACACTTGCTACTCTTGCAGAGGACCCAGGTTTGGTTGTGAGCACCCACATGGCAACTCACAATTGTCTATAATTCAAGTTCCAGGAGGGTCAATGGCTTCTTCTGGTCTCTGTAGGCACCAGGGCATCAGGCACATATATAGTGCACATACATGCACTCAGGCAAAACATCCATACACATAAAATAAAAATAAATAATTTTTTAGATGGATGAGGAGTATGGAATATAGAGAACTAGCAACAGTCAATTACCCCCACAGGTAGCTTGACATTAGGAACAAGATCCAAAGAAGAAAGTGAGTTCAGCTAGTGATTTAAATAAGCCCCGGTAGATATATCCACAGCAGACTGCAGGATCAGCTATGAGCTAAGAAACATCATCAAATAAGGGAAGGCAGAGAGAGAAAAGGCTGCCAAGGAGTGTTTGGTGAAAAGAGTCAACAGGAGCAAGTACTACAGAACCTACAGAACAGTGTGGGAGCAAAGCACTGAGGAGTGAGCTTTCACTGAAGAAAAAGGAGACTGACTGTCTTTGAGTTTTTCCATAGTATGGTAGGGATAGAGGCTGCCTGATGGTTAGATGGATGGAAAGAAGACTTGAAAGCAGAGAACATAGGCAACTGTCTTGGCATATCTGACCATCTCAAAGACATCCAGGGAAGAAGATGAAAGAATATCTGTGATAAGGAGCCTGCTTGGAAGAATTTGACTTGAAGACATGAAGAAGTGGAGATGTACTCTTCCCATTTCACTGAAAACTATGTACAGGGTAAATGCGGATGAGGCAAGTTTTAGAATTTGAGTGGATGAGATCAAAGAAATTTTCACTTGACAACTTTTTTTGTCCCCTAAAAAACGGAATAGGGGCTGTCTGTGACTAAGTTGTCTGCCTTTGGATCCCTTTCACATAGCTGGGTTGCATTGTCTGGCCTCAGTGGGAGACAATGCACTTAGCCCTGCTGTGACTTGATGTGCCAGGGTGGGTTGGTACCCATGGGGCCTCCCTCCCATTCTCTGAGGAGGAGAAGAAAGAGAAGTGATGAGTTAAGCTGCAACTGGGAAAAGAGGAGAGTGGGGGCTATGGTCAGGCTGCAAAGTGATTGAATGAATGAATGAATGAATAAATAAATAAATAAATAAATAAATAAATAAATAAATAAATGGAAAGAAATTAAAACAGGGAAAAAAATAGATTTTTCTCACATACAATATTCTGATCATGGGTTCCCTTCCCCCAAAGTATGGGTTTACTGCCCTCAGGTGGACAGACACACACAAACACACACACACACACACAAAACCTACAGTTACACAAGCTAACATCTGGCTTCCCACCTCTCCTTCTACATAGAGATTAGAGTCAAATCTGCCAGCTACTTCAAGGCCACAGAAGGTAAGTCTGGGGAGAAAATTAAATATGCGAGTATTTACAAAGAAAACCACAAAGTAAGCATCCTTTACCACAGGAAGCAGAAAAGTAGATCGGGGTAAATGGGAACTTAAGTATGACTATTCTCTCAGAAGCAAGAGGGCCTCAGAAGCATGAGGTGAGAACCGGGTGCCTAGAGAAAGGGTCGAGGGGAGACTGCACCTGGGGTCTACCAGTGGTGAAAACATGTCAGTTAGTGAACAGAGTGGCAGGACAGAAAAAAAAAAAGCACAAATGAGTGACTGGAAATTCACATTGAGGAGCCTTTTCAGAAGTAACAGAAAAGAACAAAAGGGATACAAGGAAAATAATAAGATGGGAGGTTAGTGGTGAATGTAAAAATGTTGGCTTATAGATGCAAAAATGTTGACATTTGTTTAATATGTATCTTGACAGAAAAAAGGTAGACGTAGGGAAGAAATGAGAAAGTAATGGGAAATGTTTTAAAAAAAATACAAGAGCTCATAATGTCTCCTGTATCACTGGACCCAGTATGATGAAACATAAAAATAATGAAAGAAAAATAAAAGTATGAAAGCTACAGTCTATAAGAGAATGAGGTTTAACTAACATTGAACTTCCCCTACAGAAACTCTGTGTCCAACACACTGAGATAGAGTATGCAGATGTTAAAACAAACAAGCTTTATAAATAACTAATGTTTTATATCCATTGTCAGGATGCTTCAAAGTCCTCAGTGTTTAGACTTGAGCAAAAAAAATAAAATTGGATAGATGCAATGAAAAATAGCAAGTAACCATTTTTTCTGCTGGATGAAAAGTACAAATTAATAAAACTATTGATTGCCTTACAAAAGCATATGTAGGGCAGCAGGAAGGCAGATGTTTCTTAAACCTGACATAAAAAGGATTAATTATAAAGGGTACATTGGCAAACTAGACTACATTAAAATTTAAGAATTTCTGGAGGCTGGAGAGATGTGGCTCAGCAGTTAAAAGTACTGGCTGCTTTTCCAGAGAAGTCAGGCTTGATTCCCAGAAGCCACAAAGTGGCTCACAACCATCATTACATCTGGTTCCAGGGGATCAGACAGCCTCTTCTGGTCCCCACCGGCACCAAGCACACAGTGACACACAGCATCCATGCAGGTAAAAGTCTCAGACACATAAAATAAAAATAAAATTAAGAATTTCTGTGCAACAGATACCCCTGAGAGAATGAAGAGGGGCTAGAAAGATGGCTCAGCTGGCAAAGAGCTCGCCATGATTTCAGTTTACACATGTAACATGCCAGGCATGGCAGCGTGTTCCTGTAATCCATAGCTAAAGAAGCAGAGATGGGAGGATCCATAGGCTGGCTGGCCAGTAAGTCTAACAAAATCAATGACCCTGTCTCCAAAAAAAGGGGGGGGGTTTGAGGGAGCTAATTGAAATCATTCTCTTGTGAATGATTTCAATTCACACACACCACTCAATGAACAACAACAAAAAAGAAACCCTTAACAAATCAGGAATTAAAGAAACTGTCTTCATCTGAAAAAAAAAAAAATCCATAAAAGCCCTTTAGTTAATGTCTGAACTAAAAGTAAAATGTTGAAGGTTTTCCATCTTATGGTCAAATTGCTGCGACGGCAACCATCAGCATGCGTTTCTGGTGATTCTAGTCAGTGCAACAAGTCAAGAAATTAAATGATTAAAACTTGGAAAGAAAAAATGTAATTGTCATTACTCAAAGATGATTATACATTTTAGAAAATCAAAAAACCCTATAAATGAATTATTTATAAGCACGGTCACTGGATTCAAGGTCAATATGTAAATTTGATAAATTATTTCATCGTGCTGAAGGTATTTGTTTTCAGTGTCTACCATGAAATATTAACATTTTGTTTACATATCAAAAGCTCTCTTCCGGCCATAAACAGTTCTGAGACAACATCCCGAAGCTCTGTTTCTTCTGTGACCAGCGGGCCAGTCTGTAGGATTCGCCTGTTGGAGTCGGAGAGCGCTTCCATGACAGCCAGAAACCGGGACGAGGTGCTATCAAATAGCTCATCCAGCAGCCGTTCTGTGGTGGTCCGTGGCCACACCATCTAGAGCAAGAGAGAAAACCAATGTGGCTGGGAGGCAAAGGCTATGGCCTCCTTAGCTAATGCTGAGGGAACACTTAGTTCAACAGGGTGACGGTTGCTTTCAGGCCTTTTATGTGTCTGCAAACTCCATTTAACTATGTCATGATACCAAAGACTCTGCTTTTACTTATGTGCCAGTGTTTCCAAGGTGGTACAGAGTTCTCTGTGGCCACTCATCGGGGTAGCACTGTCTCCTTGCTTTGTGGAACTTTTGTGACAGTTCTAGGGAGCTCATACTCGAACTTCATTGGCCTGGCAATCACTCAGGGGTACCTTTTAGATTCAAGGTCAAATGTCTAGAAAATTAGTGGGTTTAGGTCAGATAAACCCTGTGTTTATAAATGCTGCAGGAAAGTCTTCATGCAGAATGTCCTCAAACTCAAACCTGAAACACTGTTTGATGTTGCTAGGGGTTTGGTGGTTAGTGCTATGGAAGGCTTGACCGGCTATCTACACCCAAAGCAAGCAGCTCTGCAGGCTCTCAGACTTCCTTCACATCCGGCCACGGGATAGCGCCCTCAGGCGCTTACTTTAAAACTATTGTCTCTGACAAATGGCCTGTTCTCTGCCTATAGATTTCCAACAAGGAGACTGGTGCCTGTAAGTTGCCATTTCCAGATAGAAAATGCTGACCACGTTTCCCATGATCCCTTTGCATGTTTCTTCTTCTTAGGGAGAAAATTGGAAAGACAGAAGCCAGATGAAGCTGACTTGAGTGATGCTAGCTTCCCCACCCATTGGCTTCTGTGTCTTTGATTCCATAGACCTCAAGAAAACTTGAACTTTATGCCTTGCCCTCTCTCCACCAAAAGAGGTGAGGGCGCCTCTGAAGATCTGTACTAGAGGTTCAAACAGTGCTTAAAATATACTTAAATAGTGTAATAAGCTTTTATAAAAGAAAGGCTATCCTCCCCTAAAGAGTGAAACGAACAGCCAGCCTGGGCTACATAGTGAATTCTAGACCACCCTGGGCTACAAAGTAAGACCCTGTATCCAAAAAAAAATAAAAAAAATAATAGAATTAAATAAAAAAAAATAAAATTTAAAAAGTTTTGCCACGAGAGTTATTCATTCAATGAAGTCTGACCAAAATAACTGAAGTATAATATAACTTTATGCAGAAATGTAAACATTTTCTGAAGATGTGTTTGATTTCACTATAAGAATAACTACAGCTCCTGACTGGATGCTATGTAATGGCAGCCCTGAAAGTTCAGATATTTAATTGGGTTTCCATAAGGAAACAGCGAAGGTTTGTGAGAAAGAAAAGCAAAATGTCCCTGCCCCATTACAGAGGGCAGCATCATTACTTAACAATGCCTGAGGCTGGTCCTCCAGCAGCTAGGCAAGAAACTGCCTGCGGTGTGGGAGCCACCCTCAGCATCTGGGGACACAGAGCAGTGTGGGATATGAGGTCAAATATATGTGTTAGATTCTTTTCAGGGATCAGTACTCAAAACAGTCATGCTCATAACAGTGGGTTGGCCCTGTGCCCAAGACAATGTTTGTAAATATTATTAACTTAAAAGAAAAAGAGGGGATCATCCCTAAGTAGTGTCAGCTATACAGGGAGAGCACTTGGCATTGGGGCTGCGAGAAGGCACTGCACACAGGATCGCCTTCCAAGGCTGCCAGCTGGGTGTGTGACGCGGAGCACTGACTTCTTCATGTGTAGTGGGAAAACACCAGGTGTTTTCTTAGTTCCCTTCCAGGTTCTGAGATCCTGTGGCTCCTCTGTCAGAACCTGCTCATTCCCCCCACCTCCACCCCACCCCCACCCACCCACCCCATCCTTGCTTTCATTTCCAAACCCTGAATAGCCACCCAGAGGAGAGCTAACGGACGCTGGCTAGAACAGATGGGAATAGCTCAGGGAAGGAGGAGAACTGAGCCCAGAGGGACACTGAGCTCAGAAAGGCAACACGGAAGAGTAAAGAAGGAAAGACAGGAGGATGGGAGGATGGGAGGAAAAGGTTGAATCCCAACGAGAGTGCCTGACTCACTCCCCCAAGACAGTATTTAAGGCTGAGGTTGGGATGGGGCCATGTGACTAGTGAGGACACCTCAGAAGTATGCCACTTCCATGCTAGGCATCGTGGCTCCTCCAAGCTTCCTGTTATCCTCTCCAGGAAAGCCAGCAATGTCTAACCAATAAGAGTTTCTCCCACACCTGGTCCTGAACAGCCATTTAGCAGACACTGCTGGCCCCTAACTCCAATTGGAAAACTATTTTCAGACCGTCTGAGATGTGGGGGTGATTTGTTGCTGTAGTGTTGTCTGTGCATGACACTCCCAATGGTAAGCCTACAGCTAATGAGAAAACCTCAAAGCTAACGAAAGTGACTAAGGACTGTGCAGGCCTCCTCAGAGGACCGTCCATTGCAAGGCGCTTTCACACAGCCTTTCCCAAGCTCATCGCCAGCAACTCATCCATTAACATTGCAAAACTGGGATAATGGAAGGCACGAAAAAGAGAAAGGGATGCAGTGAGGCCATGTCTCTGTTGGGAAGACATTCCATTGCTCTAAAATCTGGGGCAGGATTTAATCATCAGCAAGTAGGGTCAAACAATACAAAGGAATAACAGGTGCATACTGCCAGATGGTCTGGAGAAGGAAGACCTTGGGGACTTACGCTTTGAGCTTCCTTTAGGTTAATTCTTATCTTCGGTCTAAACACGGTTTTGTTTTTTCTTCTAGACTCAAATACTCCTCTCTTGAAGATCATCACGGCCATCTGTCTCCACGAGAAGAATCATATATGAAATAAAAACAGGACATATGCCTCAGCCACTAAGATTGAGCGCTTTATCAATAGTGCCATGCACTAAATTTCTTCCATTTCATGAAATTTTCATACCTTTATCGTGGCTTCTCTGTAATATTTTCGGGACTCATCCTGAGCCTGAGAGGAACTCATTAATTCCAGTTGCCTTAACTCATCAATTTTAGCTAACCCACGCCGAGCAAATGCCTGTGTTGCAATTAAAACAAATTTAATTCACAATAGGTTGGAGAACAGTGATTAAAAATGTATAAAAATGGTATGTTTTGATGTCGGAGGCATTTGATTTAATCTGAATTAAACTGCGGGCTGCTGTTGACTCCTGATAACGCAGCAGCTCTCCCATCTATCATCTATGAGCACCATTAAGCTCTATAAATCTAAAGTTAATAAACACCCTGACACATTGACTTGATGAATTATATAATTTTTAGAATAAAGCCAAAATGTGGGTGAAACAGAACCTTTGTACAGAGTACTGCTCTCCTAAATGCATGCAAGAATTCTCACGCTTGGATACACAGGCACACAGGCACACGTACATCCGTATACCATCCTGAGATGGTCTTCAGGAAGTTCAGCCTTCCGAATATAACATGTGAAGTGATCTCTTCAAACATTCCCAGGATGACCACTGCACTGTGCGGTCTCTGAAAGGCCTTCTTTGTTTTCAAATCCCCAATACCCACCGTACAGAGACCTGAAGAGGGACAAAGAGGCTGGGAGAGGGTGGGCTAGATCATGGAACCATTTCACCACTGTGATGATTCTCTAAAGACAACAACAAGGGTTCAGAAGACCCCTTGAGGAGAGCTGAGTAGTAAAAGATTACATCACAGGTGGCTCCAGAGTGCAACAGATTGCACTTCTAGAATTTCATGTCATTGATTTGCCCATTTTTTAAATAGTTTGTTTACTCATAGCTTTTAATAAAGAGAGTTCCAGGACATCTATAATATTCAACATAATGAATGTATAAATTTTCCAGTAAACAAGAATCCCAACAGGAATGAAAAGGTCGAAACTACCCGTGCTCCATCCCTTATCTCTTCAGGAGCAGTGCTACGAACTGAGCCTCCCTCGCACACTCAAGTCAAACGTGCATATGTGCTGAGCAGTGTCTAGAATTAAAACAATCCTAGCAGGGTTTAAATTCAGCTGCTCTTCTAGCTAGGGACTGCTACCATCTAACAGTTGAGAATTAAATCAGGCAGAAAAAAATGTAAGAAACCATGAATGCCCAAATCGTGTATATCAGGTTGTGAAGAGTAGACATGAGCACAGCTACGAAAGCTGAGTCCTGCACCAGGCCCCAGCCAAGGAAGGGGCTAAAGGAACACTGGGATCCAAGCAGCAGTCCTCTTACCATGCTGCCTTACCACGCTGCCTATGCATCGTGGGGCAAGGATGTGTCGCCCTGAAGAAAGAGTACAGTTTCCTAATTGTCCCCAAGGCCACAGTCACAGACAAGTGAGTATGCTTTTAAATTTATACTGAGGTTCTGTGCCAGCTTGTTACATGTTCTGTCTAAAAGATGTACCAAACAGGAGGGGTGGGGTTGGGGAGGGGTAAATATAGTAAGTCTGGAAGGAGAGAAAAACCAAGATAAATGTATAATGGCTACAATGGAATCTAAAACTAAGCAGGGAAGGAAGGCGCTTCTGTGTGAGAACAAACTGAGGGAAAGGAAGATGCTGGAAACTAAAAGCAGAAAAGAACAAAGAGGGCTGGGGAGCTGGCTCCATGGGTGCAGTCTTGCTACACAAGCGTGGGGACCTGAGTTTGGATGCCCAGAACTCAAGCAAAGCCCAACACAGTAGCTCACATCTGCAGTCTCCGTGGGGACCTGAGTTTGGATGCCCAGAACCCAAGCAAAGCCCAACACAGCAGCTCCCATCTGCAGTCTCCGTGTCTGCTGTGACGCTGTGGGAAGCAGAGACAGGCAAATCTCTGCAACCTCATGGGCCAACTAGCCTGGAGTCAGCAACAGCAGACAAGAGACTCTGTCTGAAACAGAACAAAAAGCAAGCGCAAGCGCCGAGACCCAAGGTAGTCCTCGACCTCCACATGTGCAGTGCGGTGCCTGCGTGCACGCATGTGTGTGCACGCAAACACACCCCCCACACACACACCATACACATGAAAGAATAAGGAATAAAAGGAGCAAGGAAGCTGGCAGAACAAGAGTCAAGGAAAGTACAATGCAGAGCAAGAAACCCACAGAATGGAATAACCAAGATGTTTTCAGATAAAAACCAGGAGTGTCTTGGCTTTGCTTCTTTTCGGTTCTCTGGCTGGTGTGTTGCCTTGAGACATCTAAAGGAGAGAGTATATACATGCTAAGCTGTATTTCAAATGCTGAAGCCACCTGCATTAGAAAGCCACCTACCTCCCCGTGGATGGCAGCCTGGCAGTCATAGTGGCACTGGCAGACAGCAGTATAGAGCGTGGCTCTCCACGTCAGATGCCTGACGGACAGGAGTGGGACAGAGGACTCCATGCACATGCTGGCCCACAGCAGGAATTCTAAGGCCTGGAAAGCAGAGAGCACAGTTGGAGTGATTTTCATCTCTCACACTATCCGTAATAATATTATTGAGAATTATCAAAGTCTACGGTTGAGTTCAGGTTGTTGGCTTATTCCTATCAGTTACTGTAAACAATGAGTCAAAGAAAACTAGCATTTTACGTGTGGACATGTCTGTGTGCGCACATACTCAAGCCAAAGTCAACACTAAGCATCTTCACCAACTGCTCTCCATTTTATTCTTTGAAACAGAGGCTCTTCACTGAACTGGGGCCTCACTGATTCAGCTGAGCTAGCTGGTCAACTAGATAGCAGGAGAAGCTTCTCTCCTCCTTCCCAAAGCAGAGATTACAAGCATGCAGCTGTGCCTGCCTTCTCTTTAAACATAGGGGTCTGGAAATCAAACTCAGGTGTTCATGTTTGTAACACAAACATTTTACCAGGAGCCCATCTCCCCATCCCTACCCCTTAATTTTTGTTTTTAATTCAAGTTGAGAAAGTCCCAAAACTCAAAGTAGCTGTTTTAGTTTATTTACTGTTCTAGAATAGTTCCTTAAGAGGCCTGTGAGCTGACCTCATTTTCAGAAATATTCTTCAAGTGTGAACTGTAGTCTAGGAGTTATTCAAAGCTGCTAGTTTGTCTGTGGAGTTGGCGGGTTATTTTGGTTGAGACGGATCTGTGAAGTGGAAAGGGTTTACCACTGGAGAGTTCAATGCTCATTAGAAACAGTTGGACTGAAATCAGATAAACTAAGGCTGTATTCCCATTTCAGGGTCTCTCTAGACCTCAATCTTCTTATCTGTATAATGGGTGCTTTAACAATCCCAGCCATGCTGCCCTAGAGAAAGAACCAATGTGTATGATGGGCTTGTTAAGTACTTGTTAAGTACATGTCCTAATTAGGGTTCCTATTGTTATGATGAAACACCATGACCCAAAAAGCAAACTGGGGGAGAAAGGGTTTATTTGGCTTACACTTCCACATTGTAGTTCATCATTGAAAGAAGTCAACTCACCGGGCTTGGAGGCACATGCCTTTAGTCCCAGGACTCAGGCAGGCAGAGGCAGGCAGAGCTCTGTGAGATCAAGGCCAGCCCGATCTACAAAGTGAGTCCAGGACTGCCAAGGCTACACAGAGAAACCTTGTATTAAAAAAATAATTAAAAGAAGAAGAAAAAGTCAACTAAAGTAGGGCAGTGATCTGAAGGCAGGAGCTCATGCAGAGACCATGGAGGGGTGCTGTTTACTGACTTGTTCTTCATGGCTTGCTTTCTTATAGAACTCAAGACCACCAACCTAGGGGTGGCCCCACCAACAATGGCTGGGCCCTCCCATACCAATCACTAATTAAGAAAATGCCCTAGAGGTTTGCCTACAGCCCAATCTTCTGGAAGCATTTTCTTGATTCAGGTTCCTTCCTCTCACATGACTACAGCTTGTGTCAAGTTGACATAAAACTACCTCACATAGTACTCTAGAAATGGAGCCAAGAGAACCGAAAAGAGGAAAGCTGGCAAGTATCCTGGATCCTTAAGAAATAACAACTTTGAGCAGCAGAATAAAACCTCTCTTCTAGTGAGAAGATATGCCTTCCAAAACTAAAGAAGAATTTGTGCCCAGCACGGTGGTGCACACCTCTAATCCCTGCACTCAGGAGACAGAGGCAGATGGATCTCTGTGAGTTCGAGACCAGCCTGGTCTAGAAAGCATGTCTAGGACAACCAGGGCTACACAGAGAAACCCTGTCTCTAAAAACAAAACAGAGCAAGCAAGCAAACAAAGACTAAAGAATAATTTCTTCAGTGGATCAATGACCGGCCTTGCAAAGGAAATGCATCCAAAAGGTCCTATGGCTTTGTGGACACAGAGCAAATCCACCAGGTTCATGTAGTATTCAATAATAAAAATGAGAAAGACAGAGGTGAAGAAACTACTGGACGCAGATGAGAACTGAACACCAGTGTGCAAGCTTTGCTAACCCTTAAGCTCCTCCCATTAGATTGGGGAGCTTGTGCATCTTCCTCATCACTGTTACCCCAAATCACCTAATGGGTAGTAGGCAAACTGACCTTCACTAAAGGGGCAGTTCGCCCTGAAGGCTGTGGAAATACATCAAGCAATCGTAGAAATGGAAGGGCTGGAGGCCCCCCTAACTTTCTTCCCATCAACATCACTGGCACCACCACTGGACATCCCCATCCTCCCCTGCCAAGAGCTCCTACCCCAGTAACAAGGGCAGTTTTCAACCTGAGAAAATAACAACTTCATAATCTAAACTAAAATCCACCTTGATACACTTCCAGCACTTGGTCATAGCTAGATTTTCTGAAAAAGTACCAAACAACCCAAAACTCACCTCCAATCACAGCCTTCCAAGGACCTGGGACTACCTGAGCTCCCCATGGGATCTGTCTCGGGATAGATTTCCCAGGTCTTTGTGGAGCCCATTGAACTCTGTCCCCACCCAGCATGGCTGGTGTTTAGTGACCTCACTCTAGGGTGTGTGGGTGACTACAGTGAAAAGATTCGGGCCTAGTCCTGAAGACACATCACTGCCAAGTCAGCCCCATGGTGCCTTGGTGGTGCTTTTGGCCACTGCTGCCACTGTTGTTGGCTTATTTTGCTGGCATCATTGGAAACTCCCATTTCTCGTCAGAACCTCTGCTGTCTCACACCCACTGCCCCACAACAACCCTATTTTTGGATCACTGTGGTCCAGAGAGTATAGGGTGAAATTATGCATAAATACCCTCTTCAAATCAGCATGCCTTTGCAAAGTCCCTCGGGCCTTCTGCAATGAGAAATTTCGTGTTTCAAAATAAAAATAGCTTCCATTCACAGTCATTCACATTATACTTGGGTTTCACTCTAAGAGTTGGAATTAAAAAAAAATCAAAGAGTATATTGCCAGAAGGGACCTTAAGTTAAATCTAACCTAATCTGACTCAGAGGGCCTGAACTGCTTCTGAGGGAGAGATGAAGTGGGGCTGGAATTCAAGTCTTTGAACTGCTAAGTGGAGCATTCTTTCCACCACACAGAGAAGCCTTGACGAAGGAGAGAAGTGTGCCAAAACCCACTGGAAAACCTGCTTTTAAGTTTGGAGATGAAAAGGCATTTTTAAATGGGGGTGGGGGGGATTCAGTTTGTAGTGTTTTGTTTTTTTTTTTCTCTAGCCCTACAGGCTAGAAATAATTATTTTTATTAAAAAGAATGGATGGGCTACAGCAGAACAATTTTTCTTCACAGAAAAACAAACCTTCAAAAAGCCAAAACATAGATGGAGTGAAACTATGGATGCAACAAAAGTGTGTTTCAGGTGTCAGCAGGAAAAACACACACAGTAAATCAGCTCAGCCACAGGATGGCACTGCAGCCTCATGAATCATTGCTTTATGTCCAGAGCCATCTCAAGGTTGACTGCAAGTTTATATGTTACATGGTTGATTTAATAGCTGTGCAAGCCAAATATTTTACCGAAATGGCTATAAAAGTAAAACATAAGCCCATACCTTTGCTAGTATATTCTTTAACATTTGTTGAGTCCCAGACTGCAGGTGTAAATGCCTCAGAAGATGCTAGATTTATTCTGTGGCCCAAAGCAGTCACTCAACCGCTAGGAACAGCACTGTAGAGTAGATGGCTTCCTGGTACTGCTCAAGCGTATGCTGGTGAGGGCAGTAAGTGGCTTCCATCTGAGGAAAAGCCCTTCATCAGACTCAGTCTTTGGGATTTCTTTTTTTTTTTTTAATTAATTACACTTTATTCACTTTGTATCCCCCATAAGCTCCTCCCTCCTCCCCTCCCCATCCCACCCTCCCCTTCCCCTTCTTCACACATGCCCCTCCCCAAGTCCACTGATAAGGGAGGTCCTCTTCTCCTTCGTTCTGATCTTAGTCTATCAGATCATATCAGGAGTGGCTGCATTATCATCTTCTGTGCCTGGTAAGGCTGCTCCCCCCTCAGGGGGAGGTGACCAAAGAGCAGGCCAATCAGATTATGTCAGAGGCAGTCCCTCTTCCCATTACTATGTAACCTACTTGGACACTAAACTGCCATGGGCTACATGGGGTTTAGTGCAGGGGTTCTAGGTTATCTCCATACATGGTACTTGGATGGAGTATGAGTCTCTGGGAAGACCCCTGTGTTCAAATTTCTGGTTCTGTTGCTCTCCTTGTGGAGCTCCTGTCCTGTCCAGATCTTACTTCTTACATAAGATTCCATGTACATTGCCCAACAGTTGGCCATAAGTCTCAGCATCTGCTTTGATAGTCTGCAGGGCAGAGCCTTTCAGAGGCCCTATGTGGGGGGGGGGGGGGGGGGGTTAGCTTGTTTCCTGTTTTCTTCTTCTTCTGATGTCCTTCCTCTTTGCCTTTCGGGATGGGGATTGAGCATTTTAGTCAGGGTCTTCTCTCTTGATTAGTTTCTTTAGATGTACAGATTTTAGTAGGTTTATACTATATTACATGTCTATATGAGTGAGTATATACCATGTGTGTCTTTCTGCTTCTGGGACAGCTCACTCAGGATGATCCTTTCCAGGTCCCACCATTTACCTGCAAATTTCATGATTTCCTTATTTTTCATTGCTGAGTAATATTCTATTGTGTAGATATACCACAATTTCTGCATCAATTCTTCAGTTGAGGGGCATCTGGGCTGTTTCCAGCTTCTGGCTATTACAAATAAAGGTGCTAAAAACATGGTTAAGCAAAAGTCCTTATTGTGTACTTAAGCCCCTTTTGGATATATGCCTAGGAGTGGTACGGCTGGATCTTGAGGAAGCACTATTCCTAGTTGTCTGAGAAAGCACCAGATTGATTTCCAGAGTGGTTGTACAAGTTTACATTCTCACCAGCAGTGGAGGAGGGTTCCCCTTTCTCCACAGCCTCTCCAGCATGTGCTATCACTTGAGTTTTTGATCTTGGCCATTCTGATGGGTGTAAGGTGAAATCTCAGGGTCGTTTTGATTTGCATTTCCCTGATGACTAATGATGTTGAGCATTTCTTTAAGTGTTTCTCTGCCATTCTATATTCCTCTACAGAGAATTCTCTGTTTAGCTCTGTTCCCCATTTTTAATTGGATTACTTGGTTTGCTGCTTTTCAGCTTCTTTAGTTCTTTATATATACCAGATATTAGCCCTCTGTCAGAAAAAGGGTTGGTGAAGATTCTTTCCCAATCTGTAGGCAGTCGTTTTGTTTTGATGACGGTGTCCTTGGCTTTACAGAAGCTTTTCAGTTTCATGAGGTCCCATTTATTGATTGTTGCTCTTAGACCCTGTGCTGTTGGTGTTCTGTTCAGGAAGTTGTCTCCTGTACCAATGAGTTCTAGGGCATTCCCCACTTTTTCTTCTAACTGATTTAATGTGTCTGGTTTTATGTTGAGGTCTTTGATCCACTTGGACTTCAGTTTTGTGCACGGTGATAAGTATGGATCTATTTGCATTTTTCTACATGTAGACATCCAGTTGGACCAGCGCCATTTGTTGAAGATGCTATCTTTTTTTCATTGTATGGTTTTGGCATCTTTGTCAAAGATCAGGTGGCCATAGGTGTGTGGGTTTATTTCTGGGTCTTCTGTTCTGTTCCATTGATCCACCATTCTGTTTCTATGCCAGTACCATGCAGTTTTCAGTATTGTTGCTCTATAGTACAGCTTGAAATCAGGGATGGAGATACCTCCAGAAGATCTTTTATTGTAGAGTATTGTTTTAGCAATTCTGGGTTTCTTGTTATTAAATATAAAGTTGAGAATTTTTTTTCCAGGTCTGTAAAGAATTGTGTTGGTAATTTGATGGGAATTGCATTGAATCTGTAGATTGCTTTTGGTAAGATGGCCATTTTTACTATGTTAATCCTGCCAAGCCATGAGCATGGGAGTTCTTTCCATCTTCTGATATCTAATTCTTTCTTCTGCATCTCCCACATAGCTCCGTCATTGGAGTATGCAAACCAGGAGAAGACAGGCAGGCTGGGAGCAGATTTAGTGACTAGACAGGTGCTGCTCTTATGACGGTGGTACTGGGTGACAGTGGCCTCAGTATACCTTAAACTGCACCTGCAATTGTGAGCAAACTCAGTTTTCCCAGCCTTCGCAACCCCATCTGTAAGTTTAGTGAAAAGAGTGTCCTCATTCAAGTGCTGGTATGAGGATTAAGGGAGAAGATTCATGAAAGTATATAGTAGCATACACGGTACACGGTGAACTCTTGTCCAGATGGTGATGATGATGATGGTAGTGGTGGTGATACCACTGCCTGGTGGTGGTTGTACTGGTGATGTCTACCTTAAAAGACTTTGGTGAGTATTGCTAAGTGTGCAAAGCCGTTCCACGGTGCCCAGAATGTAGTAGAGATACGGCAATAGTGAAGGGTAGCCTGGGTTCTACATAACTGGGGGCTTAACTTAACCAAGAAGGACACCAAGAGTAGCTAGAGAAGCCCAGGTCTACTTCTGTCTTATGCAATTACAGACTTGAACTCAGGCCTTTGGAAAGTGGTTCCTATGGTAAAATGCCATGCAAGGAGAAGGAGCTTGACTTCAGTCCTCAACACCCATGTAAAAGCCAGGTTCAGTGGCCAGGAAGGCTGAGCCAACTTGTGCAAGTTCTGTGAGGGATCCTGTCTCAAAACCCAAGGTGAAGATCAACTGAAGATAGACACTGACATCAACTTTTGGCCTATACACACCCTTCATGCATGTACACACCACACAAATAATTTTAAAAAGACAAGCTCTATTGAATTTCATTCTTTCAAACACACACACAACCAGACAAATAATAATGATTAAAACACACACACACACAGACAAGGATGTATGGAATAAAAATTCCCTGGAGCCTGTAGACTTCATATATGGCAGGATCTCCAGGGCTCTGTCCATTACATGGAGCTAGCCATGTGTGGCCTCGGATCAGCAATCAATTCACCATGTGGAGGATTAGGAATTAAAATACACATACGTAAATTTTCTTAAAGCTTGCCATACTGGAAAAACTATAAGAATTTAATCTTCGAGTGCCCGCTGCAAAATCCCAAACTTCCTGCATGCTTCATTTCCCCCAAACCCCTTCCCACAGGCCTGGGACTACTCAACTCTCCTCGTCCATCACATACTTTGTCAGAGGAAAACCCAAGTTACATGAGGCAGAGAGAAGAGATGTTTGGTGTAAGATTATAAATGAATTATTTTAAGATGACAATCGTATTAATTTAGAATGTTCTTAGTGTTAACAAGGACAAACACTAACAACCAAATGTTGACAAAGACAGCTGTGCCCTGCAACACCTTGGCAAGCAAACGCTAAAGCAAGCTATGGCAGCTCTGTGGAGCAGTTTTTGCTAATACAAGTGCAGCACAAACATGTCAGTTCTTTTTAGGCCCTCAGCTGGAACTAAGAGCAACATGGATGGGAAAGTCTATACGGCAACTTATTCTTATATGTGGACAGCCTTGCTTCTGTTTAATTCAGACCCAAAACTCTGGCCCAGAATTTGTTCAAGTTATTAGTAATAGTCTTTTTTTTTTTAATTTGAGGAACAAAACAAAAAGTGAAGTACAATTACTGTTAACTGTTATCCATTGAGAATGCAAATATCGTGCCTTCCATATTTACTTTTTTAGAGTCGTTAGCTCTGAGATATATATCTAGTTTTGATGAAATTTATTTAAAAAAATTGTCTCTCCAGCACATTTGCACACTCAGGGAAAACATTCACAAGGAGACAACATTTCACACGCCAACAGCAACTCCAGTGGGGGCTCAGTGGGAGTATCGTTGCCCTTTCTGGCCTACATTCCAATTTCTGGAATACAGTGAATACAGAAAATGATTATGTCTTCTGCCAACAAAAGTGCTACCAACATTGTGGGGAAATCAATACACATATCAGCAGCTTCTGCCCAGTGGTGAGAATCGTATAAAGTCTCCTGGCCTGGCAGACGGCTCAGTCTATGAAGTGCCTGCCTCATCAGCCTGACTGCCTGAGTTTGGTCCCTAGAACCCATGGGAAAACGCTAGCTTGGATGATGCATGGTTGATATCTGAACACTGGAGGATCCCTGAAGTAGGCTGGTCGGCTAGTCGGTGTAATGGAGAACTCAAGAGCAGCATCTCAAGGGAGGTAGACAGCCTTCCTAAGAGTGACAGCCAGATAGTCCAGTGACCTGCACATTCCCACTGTATCTGCACACACATGAGCATACACACGGTAAGTGCATACAAAAAGTAATAATAATTTTAATGGCCCCTTGCCCTCAGCTGCTAAAGAGAGTTTGGGTGTTTGCTCAATCAAATAGCATGTGACTCATAAATAAAAAGCTCCAGAACTCCATACTATATATAGTTTATCCTGCAAACCAAGACACTTTCCAGAGTGACAGGGTGGAACTCTTAATGACTAAGTGGCACTCTTAATGATTATCATGGGACAAACAGCAGAAACAGGAATGGCCTGGGCCAGCCAGGAAAGAGAGTCCCCTTTCCTAGTGAGCAGTTCGGTATCAAGTGTGACAAATGTGACATCTGACAGGCGGAGATGCCAGAATATGCCTGTATGTGCTTCTGAGTCCCATTCTTCACATTGATTCTTTATGGCCCTCACTTCATGCGGCTACTGTTAAAATCAAGGCCAACGCATTCTATCACACACAGTCACTAAACGATAAGTAATTCCCTACATGCTCTTTGCTCAGCCCAGCATTCACTGTATGGTATAGAAAGCTGTAAGAGAAAAGCGTTGAGTTTCCTACCTTGGAAGCCAGCCCCATGAGCATCAGCTTTCGGCAAATGGTGTAGATGTAAATGGTACCTACACAAAGAGAAAGATTGTTAACATGCTTTACGTCAAAATACTGAGACTGCAGACTGCAGTCTCCTTGGCTTAGTGTCATTTCCAAAACAAGCACTCTCATGAGGGTTGATAATGGTAGGAAGTGATACTCATTATAATTTTTCTTGTCACCAAAGCACAAAATTATTGAAATAACTAATACGATCATCTTTTAAATAGGTTAGCACTGCAGTCTTCCAGCCTCATTTTATGGCAATTCAAGTTTTAAAATATACTGGAGAGAATTATATTTTAGCAGGTAATGAATATATTTTGTGATTTTTATTAACCCTACAATGTCCTTTTTTCCTGTGGCTTCCTATGGTTGAAAATGAAAGATTTATCTCTGAATGATATTAGGATACATGTTTTATCTGTGTGGAAAACTATTCAACACCAAAGCTTGAAAACTTGAAACACGTGAGGAGCTGCATTTTACTTCTTTCCTGCCTCAGATAATGTTCGCCCTGTTATTATGACATTCCTTATGATGAGTCTAACAAAACAACCATCACAGTAAGACTTGTGTACCAGGCAATTAATTATGAGAGGAAAGCCAGCTGGTGTGAGGCAGGATTGGTGGAGAGCATTGCTACACTCTGTCTTTAGGTAAAGGACATTATCCTGCTGTAAAAGCATGCTTGAAAGCATTCATGCTTTTAAAAGGTTTGGCTTGTAATGACAAGTAGTCCAACTGTTCCCTACAGAGCAGCTGGTCTAAAATTCATGACCATCAAAATTCAACTCTAAAAACATCTGCTCCAAGAGACAGTTCTTGATTTAAAACAACTGTGAGAGCAACAAACATCAGTTGCACAGATCAGCAACAAAAAACACTGAATGCCATCTGAAATACTTACAGCACCTCAAGTTTCAGGAAGAATACAATTGGATCTTAGCAGCCAAGGACTTGGCAAACTGAGTGACTCTGGTGTATACTTTCCTACCTTCACTTAAGATCCACCAGGGTAGAAGCTACACAGCTCAGACTCGCTCAAAGCCTATGCACCTCGGTTTGGCTGCATTGAGGGCCAGGGAGATTGCTCAGTGGGTAAGTCACTGGCTTTGCAAGCATGAGGCCTTGAGCTCGCTGTGTGTGGAAAACACATATGACCCCAGCGCTGAGTGGGTAGAGAGAGGTGCGCCCACTTGTAAACTACACACACTACACACATATACACTACATATGCACATGCACATACATATAAACCACACACTCATGCACATACATGTAAACCACACACATACATGAACCTACATGTACACTACACACACACGTGACCACATAGACATTCCATAAGTATACACTGCACATGCATACACACACACACATATACCACATACATGCATGTACATATACACTACACAGAGTGAGAAGATGCAGCCGTATGACTGATTCCTTGTGGAAAAGAAAAACAGTCACTAAGTCAGGCAGGGCACAGAAAGCCCGGCCAGGAGCCTGGAAAAACATATCGTCTGTGGGAGGTAGGGGGAACTGTCCTCAGGAACGACAAAGGCCCTTCTATGTTTCCTAGCACGCCTGCAACCCTGCCAGCCCCAGTTCATCTTGACCACATCTGAATTCTTTGGTGGTTCAGGATTTTCACCTGGCTCACTAATTCCCACAGCGGAAGCCACAGGCAAGAGTAGATGGCCCAGGATGAGACATATACTGAATCTTTATGAACTCAGGGAAAGTCTGAAAACTAATTTCTCTTGTTTGTTGTTTTTGAGCCAAATCCATACTCTGAATTTATTGAGCCTGATCTTGGGACTCCTTTTTATCAAAGATGGCCACTGTCAAAATGGTCCGAACATCTAGATTAGCTGAGTTCAGTCACTTGGGAATATTTAAAACCTTTCAGAAAGAATCAAGACTAACTACCTATCTTGAGTAATCGGTGATAAGCTGTCTATGTGCAAAAGTCAAGTGTACTTTGACAAGTTATTAAATGCATAGTTCTGACTGCTTAAAGTACAGACTGCCTACACTCCAGGGCATGTGTACTTGCTAATCCCAGAACTGGACCGGCTTTTCCCCAAATAGTCCAGGTGGATCCCGCCCCTTGTTCCTTTGGCTCCTTGTTCAACTGCCCCCAAGCATTCTATGTACTTTTCCAGCCTCTCTTGGCCTAGCTTCTGCTGTCCTTTCGTGTCTGCCTTCTCACCTGTATTTCCTTCACAGCAGCACCTGACACTGCTAGCTCCATGCAGCACCTCCTTGCAGCAGGGCTGAGCAGAAGTGTTTATCTGCTGTCTTCTCCTGCTTCTCAGACACCACAGGACGTGCTCAGTAAGCCTTAGATGACTACATTAAAACAGGGCCACTGACTAGTGAAACCAAGTATAGTATATGTGAGTGCCACCACCCAGAACCTCCACTCATAAACACAGGTCCCAGAAAACTGTCCCTCCAACCTGTAAAACGAGATGTGCAAAGACATTCTTTGCAGAATTGTTTGTGCAAATAGAAATATGAGGCGGATTAGGTCCCCCTCCCTAGGAACATTTATGGGGAGCTGCAGAAAGAGCTAATGAATTAGAGTCACATACAGGGACCTGATGATTCTACAATAATCACATTGACTGAGAAACCCAGGAAATAGAACAGTGGAGAGCTCACAGTCTCATGTAAACACACAAAGCTCACATCAGAAGGGACAAAGGGCATGCGGGACTTTAAGCTCCTTTTCAAACAGAGGAGGGAATCCATCCATCCATCCATCCATCCATCCATCCATCCATCCATCTATCCATCTATCTATCTATCCATCCATCCATCCATCCATCTATCTATCTATCTATCTATCTATCTATCTATTTTTGAGACAAGGAGTGCCACATATCCCAGGCTGCTCTTGTACTCCCTATTTTCCTGCCTAAGCCTCCAAATGCTAGAATCATAGGCTTATGTTACTACATCACATCTACATCTGATCTTAAAAGCGAGGAAGCAGCGTTTGCCATTTCTAGTTCTCAAGGCACTCCAGCCTTGCAGATGCTGTTCACTGTCTTGTGGGTACAGAAGCATGGGTCCCTGCTCTGTCCAACTCTACCAGCATGCCTCAGCACTAAGGAATGGAGGACACTGATGAAGACGGGCCACAAACACTGAACAGTCACCGACCCCAAGAGTCCTGTCAAAGTCATCCTCATTTCTAGCAGTGAACGTGTAATGTGATTTCAGTGAAAATGGAGGCACATGGTTTAGGGGGTAAAAACTGAAGAGGGTCGGAGATGAGCTCTCAATTGCCACGAGATGACAGAAAGCAGAGTACATATTTATTGGAATTATTCTTCCTAGTCTTATGCACATCAAACAGACTGTCCCTGTTATCTTTTGTTTAGACTATATTATTCATCCTCAGAGTCATCAGATGCAGAGGCCTATACAGTGAACACCTCAGAATAACGTGAGAGTAGAAAAACAAATACTACACTTTAATAGCTAAGGTCAGTCTCTTTACACATACATGTATATTATATAAATAATAGTGTATGATTGTGTGTGTGCATGTGTGTGTATGAGAAACAAAGACTGAGACCGAGAAAGAAAGAGATCCTTGTTCAAAAACAAGCTGGACGAGGGATGTAGAAAGCCAAAACTACTGGCCAGCGTCTTTGAGGAGAGGACTGAGAAAGTGGAAGATTCCTAGGATCACTTAACCACTGAGCCTTCCCCGGAATCTTCCCCACTCATCAACTATGGTACCTCCTTCATAGACCTAAAACCCACTACCCCATAGCCACTGAGCCTGCCTTTGGCAAAAACCGCAAAGTCTCTATTTCTGAAAGCAAAGTAAAATATAGTCCAATTAAAAAATAACAGTCTATTAGAAAACCATATATGTTCAAATCACAAAATAATCAAGTTACCATCAAACTTGGCATTTAAATGACTATCTGAAAGATACAACAGAAAAAATAAGACATGTCGATTCGCACCATTGAAGATAATCCAGCAAAGGTGCTCCTGTGGGAGAGCCACCTGCATGACCATCCTGAAGGTGGACAGGATGTGCATACACTGCCTCATGGAACCCTTATTCTTCAGGTTGGCATCGCTTTCACACATCAGCTCGTAGTTACAAATATTTTGGGCACTCAGAGCATGAAACTGAAAGACATGGGAATACATGAGTATAGCCAGGTTTATGTGATTCAGAAAGGCATTTCTCAACAATGTTAAAAAAAAAAACTAAACTAAAACTGAAATTTGAACATGTTTTGAATTGGTTTAAGGGATTAGTGTGCAACGAAATACAAGACAGGCTTCAATAAACCATTCATTTTGTTAAGATTAGCTTTCCATAGGCAAAAAAAAGTCCCAAACAAAACAAACCAAAATCCTGTTACCTATTATCTCATTACCCTTCTATCTGTGCTCTATCTGTGATCTCATCCAAGAGTGTTTTAACCTATTAATGGGTTTACATGTGATTGTTTCAATTTCCATAACGCTTTCAGCAAATGTTGATTGACCTCCACTGTTTAAAGAGAGATTTGAGAAAGAAAGAAAGGAAGAAAGAAAGAAAGGAAGGGAGAGAGGGAGGGAGGGAGGAGAGAGAGAGAGAGAGAGAGAGAGAGAGAGAGAGAGAGAGAAAGAAAGAAAGAAAAGAAAAGAAAAGAAAAGAAAAGAAAAGAAAAGAAAAGAAAAGAAAAGAAAGAAAAAGAAATTCTGCTCACTTGGCAGAGATTCCAGGCACAGGCAACACTAGAGACGCTTCAGGTGTCTGCCATGCTCACTGGGTCCAGAAGAAGGCATCAGACACTGTAGAATTACAGGCTGTCCTGAATGTGAGCACTTGGAAGCAAACTCAGATCCTCTGGAAGAGCAGCAAGCACTCCTAACTGCAGACCCATCTCTCCAGCCCCTGGGCTAGTTTCTTAATCTCTAATAATCTTGTTTCTTTTATCAACAAAAAAGTAAAATAGCTCCACCACTTAGGGCCATACAGAGGCTGTGAGGTGCTAATTCAAACAGTACAAGGTTACCTAGCACAAAGTTCACTTTGGCATGTTTTTTGTTTTTGTTTTTTATTTCCTTTGGGATTGTGTTCTCGTCCCCATTAAAGACACCCCAAGTATTTGGAAGGGAGGACAACAAGGCCAGCCATTGGAAATCTTAAGGGTAAATCTCACAGGCCCCCAGCTCTGCCTTCCTATCAAGGATTCCTTTAGCACCCAGATTCCCAAGCACAGCTGTGAAACCCTCAAGGGCTCAACTAGTAAATTAATGCTAGCAGTTAATATAGTCACACTGGTATATTAAAAACACAGCTTAAAATTTCTTATCAAAAATTCTCTGCTTGTGCAGACAACCATGCTCTATCCTGCTCATGTAGCCCATGGCAGCTCAGTCTCCATGTAGGTTCCCTAGTAAGGGTAGCAGGGGCTGTCTCTGACATGAACTCATGGGCTGGCTCTTTGATCACCTCCCCCTGAGGCAGGAGCAGCCTTACCAGGCCACAGAGGAAGACAATGCAGCCAGTCCTATCAGATGTAATCTGATAGGCTAGGGTCAGATAGAAGGAGAGGAGAATCACCCCTATCAGTGGACTTGGGGGGGGGGGGCATGGGAGAGGAACAGGGAGAGAGGGTGGGACTGAGAGGAATGAGGAAGGGGGCTATAGCTGGAACACAAGTGAATAAATTGTAATTAATGAGAATAATATTAATAATAATAAGAGAAAAAATTCTCTGTTTGAAGTCAAGGAGAACTTTTTTACAATACCTATATAAGAAGCTTTGATTTCCTCTTCTGTAAGATAGAGCAATAATAGGATCTAGCCAGCACCTGCTCTAAGGATCCAGGATGTTTTCCCAAACTCTTTGTAAATAAATGTACCTACTGCAAGTATTAGTTTTCATAACAACAGCACTGCCTTCAGGATGAACTAGTGTTTATATTGACACAACCTCCAAAGCTTGGTAAATCCACTACCTTGTCCAGCTCTCAAAACTTGTACCAGGCACAGCCAGATGCTGTACTAGGAAGAGGAGGATATGGAGACACTATCACCCAAAAGCCACACTAGTCACAACAGCTAGTCAAAAGCCACAGAGATGTTAGCTACTGCTCCCATCTTACTGTAAGTCCAGCCAGCTCGTCTCCAAAGCCTTTGGGGAAAAAGACGCTTTTGAACTGATTCACATCTTCTTTCTGGTCATCATAGCCAGCGGTGAACTGCTGGAGATACCTGCCATAGCACTGCAGAAGAGCCAGTTTATATTCCTAAAATGAAAGAAGGCTTGGTTACAGTGCCAAAATGGTGTCTTATGATTGTGGGAAAGAGCTGGGCTGAGGTGGCTCACGCCTGTAATCCCAGCACTCAGGAGGTGGAGGTAGGCAGATCTCTATAAGTCTGAGGCCAGATCTCTATAAGTCTTGGCTGTCCAGGACAGCCAAGGTTATACAGAGAAACACTGTCTCAAACACAAAAACAAACAAACAAACAAAAAGATTGGGTGATAGTGAGAGTATCCTTAGTTAAATCAATTGGTTATTACTGCTTCCAGGGACTAACGTGGCCAGCAATTTGATGTAACTTTATTGAAAAATAACTGTTACCCTTTTATATCTAGGGTCCATTTCTTTATACTCCAAGTCCGATACCTCCATGTGACTAGCGCACCATTTTCCAAGGAGACCAAAGTGACGAACGCTGTCTGTGCCAGCCCACTGGGCTATGGGACCACCGCGAGCACAGTGATGAGAACACGAGCATTTGTTCTACATGTAGTAAAACCCTCAGCATCTCATGGACTCAGGATCTAAGCTCCCAAATCCAGCATGCCCTGGTCATGGCGGCCCATATGCTCAATTCAAGAGTGAGGACTGTAGCCTTGCTGAAAGCTGGGGGTGGGGGAGCATCCTGGAAAGTGTCAGCAGGGAATGTGGGTAGTACTGTAAAGCTGAATGCTTTGCAACCCTGTTTCCAGGAAAAGCCTGGCTCTGACATGCCCACCCGCCACATGCGCAGAGAGAGCCTTGGCTCTCTCTATTTTAGGTAGGGGAAGCCAGATCTTAGTCCTGTGGGTGAGAGGATCCTGGAGAGAAAGGCACCTTAGACTGAACTTTCTGAAAGGCTGATTGATGGCTGATTAGAACTTCAGTGACTGTGGAGAGGATCGGGGCTGCCGGTCCAGAGTCTAATTACAATCTATCTTGGGCTCCCTTTCAGCACTTTGAAAGCATTCCTTGCCTGCCCCTGTGTTTGAGCCTCGTGACTTGACCTCCAGGTGAAATCTCCGGGAATATGTTGACTTGGCAGACCCCCTAGAACTGCCACCAACCAGAAACTAACTATGTCATCAGATAGTATCTGAGGCTCACAGAGTTCCCATCCACTGTGAGCTGCCTCCCTGATATTTATGCCGACATATTTGAAAAGTGTCTTGATTTATGACTGGGAAGTCATAAATGACTATAAAAGCTTCACGAAACTGTTAACTTTATTGGACAATTTGGGGTGATCTGAATCTATGCCCTAGGCCATCGTCACTCATATTCAGCTTCAGAAAAAAATTATCTCTTATCCATTTTGGGGTAAAAGTTCTACTTTAGCATTGATGGTGTTTTAAAATGGAAGTCTTTCCTCTATTTCAACCTTCCTAACGCTGCGACCATTTAATACAGTTCCTCAGGTTATGGTGACCCCCAAACCATACAATTATTTCCTTGTTATATCATAACTGTGATTTAGTTATAAATAGCTGATATGCACAATATCTGATGAGATCCCCCAGAGGGGTCGTGACCCACAGGTTGAGAACTGCTGCTCTATTTGGTAAATTTAAAATCCTAAGAAACAGAAATGCAGGAAGAAAATCAAGCTGGGGAAACTGAAAACTGAGAAGGTACTAACAGTGCCGATGCCTGGCCTAAACCCCTGTGGATAAAATAACTCCTTGTCCAACACTGAATAGAACTTGCTATGTTTGGACTTAGGCCAGAGAGCTACGGGGTTAAACTCACAAGCTCATGGAAGCCCAGCCATGGCATGGTCTTATCAAGCCAAGTCCAGGTCCATGACATTCAAAAACGTAGACCCTGATACAGAACTAACATTGTGGCAAATACTCAGCTTCTCATATAATAGCTGAGCAGGAAACGGGGCAGAGATGCCACAGCTGCTAGCCTGCAGCGAAATAGTCATAAGAGACCCAAAGTCATTAAAACAGGACACTGAACAAGCCGGGCCAGAAGCTGTGAGGGCTGACAGGGCAAGGCTGCCAGTGGAGTGAAAAACAACAGGAAATGGTGTCTGGGCTCCTTTGTATAAAGGTAGGAACATGATGACTCAGCGCTTCCTGCTGTGAGCCTACCACACCCTCTGTGAGTGGAACTGAGCTGCCTTTCCGCCCCTGCCCTCCTCTGGTCCCTAAAGGGACCACCCTGGGGACTTCCAAATACAAAATGAAATTTTTATCCATTTGCACATTATTTTCTAAGACAAAAAAAAAAAAAAAAAGCAACTTCAAAACATGTAGAGTAGGAAGGGTAGCAACCCAAATTTTAAGTCCCTGAAGGAGCTCAGCTCTCAGCTTTCGGAACCACTTACTTTCATTTGACGGAGGCTGTCGCCGACCTGCAGAAGCTTCTCGTAATAATAGTTGGACGGCAGCCTGGGGGCGTATTTGGTCCAGATATTAAACAGAGTGATGGCACTGTAAGAATCGTAAAGGGGAAAGCGACACCTTCAGAGTCAGCAGTCATTACCCCGGATAATGAGCCGGCAACCCCTTTAACACTCGCCTTTTTGTTAATGCCCAAGCCTTCACAAACCTTCGCGCGGCTAGCATGTGGCTGTCCATCCTTGACTGCAGCCTCCCTATCTGCATTTCTTCAAACTGTTTTATTTTTTAGAGCAGCTTTAACTTCACTGCAAAACTGAGATGTCCTTCCACCCCAAACCCCAAGCACAAACAAGCCACCGTGCCTTCCCTCTGTTAGTATCTGCCACCAGAGTGGTACAACAACTGGAGAAACTGAGGTTCCCTTTTGGGGCTCTTTGTCTCAAGAAAGATCTTAGAAATGGAAGGAAGGAAGTCCAAGGACAATTGTACTGAGGAAAAGTATGGGCTAGATAAAAATACTGGTAGCAGCCAGGAGATGGAGGAAAAAGACATGCCTTTTAAGCTAGGCATGAAATACAAATAGACAGATGATTGATAAAGGCAAGACACTCCCAAGAAAGGAGCTGAGCTAGTGAGCGGAGGAAAGACCCACATGGTATATGATCTGTTATAGCTCCCTGCCTCCTTTGCATCTCATTTGTTTCACACATGCTCTGTTTCTTAGGTTATGTCAGGACTTCAGTGTTCCTCTGCAAACCGGCTTCTTTCTTATGTTAACCCCCTCTCTTTTTAATTAGGTATGAGTGTTTTTGCCTTACTTGTGTGCCGTGTGTGTGCAGTACCCAAGAAGAACAGAAGAGGGCATTAGACCACCTGAACGGACCTAAGGGTAGTTGTGAGGCACCATGTGGGTGCTGAGAACTGAACCCAGGTACTCTGCAGGAGCAGGAAGTTATTTTGCCTACCAGGCCACCTCCCTAGCCCCCTCACAAAAAAAAATCTGGATGTAGCTTTTGTTTCTACTCTTTCACAGTATCACCTTACAACTGATGAGCTTACATTTCAAAACTTCATCATTTCTGTGAGGATTCATTCTTGGTGAGCTCTTGATAAATATATGATACATATCTGCACTGTTAAAAAATACAACGTTTCAGCGTCCTGAAATTCCTCTGTTCTTCACCGATATTCATTTATTTCTCCCTTCCTCCCTAATCACTGATCATTTTACTGTCTCCATAACCTTCCTCTTGCAGAATGACCACTCTGCAGACTGCCTTCTTTCATTTAGAAATGTGTATCTAATTTCCTCTGTCCTTTCAGTTTGTTTCTTATACTGATTATGGTTACATGATCTGGTAATACTGTCATTTATTTTTGCACTAACCTTATGAAGAACACAGTGGCTGCTTACACGTGTTAACAATTATAGATGAAGGTGCTATGCATGTGTGGAGCTGGAGAAAGAGCTTAATTAATATAAGATGGTTAGTGAAAAGCCTGGGGACCCGAGCTGGAGGCCCAAAACCCAGGTGAATAGACAGGTTCTGTGGCACATGCTTGTAATCTCAGCACCCGGAAAGCAGGGGCCGGTGGGTCTCTAGGATTCATTGACCAGTAGCCTATCCTCATCTGTAAGTCCCAGATTCCAGTGACAGACCCTATCTCAAAAACAAAGGCTAGCTTGTGGTGAAGGACATTCAAGGTTGAGCCCTGGCCTCTACATCCACTCACAAACACACACATACAGAGAAAGAGAGACAGAGAGAGACAGACAGGGAGAGTGTGTGTGCACTGTTATGAGCATTCATATGCAGGGATTTACGTGAACGTAATCATCAGGTGAGTATCGAGAGCCACAATGATTAGATGGTGGTATCAGGGTATGCTATCTGCATCCCCTCGAGTGGGGAGGGGATATTCATTCATTGGCCTCCAGTGTTGTCAGAGCCCTGAATTTTAGCCTTGTAACGGGTGGGCAGGCGCTCTCACGGTTGTTCGACTCTGCAGTCCCCTGATGTTGTTGAATGCAGAACATCTGTTTATTTCCCATCTGTGTACACCTCTTTGGTGATTTTTCTGCTGGATCTTCGGCCAATTTTTAAAAACAAGCTGGATGTTTTGTTTTGTTTTGTTTTTTCCTGCTATTAATCTTTTTTAAAAGTCCTTTGCATGTTGTGGACAACAATTTTTTATCAGCCTAGCCAGGCAGTGATGGCTCATGCTTTTAATCCAGGCACTCAGGAGGCAGAGGCAGGCAGATCTCTGAGTTCAAGGTCAACCTGGTCTACAGAGTAAGTTCCAGGACAGCCACCACACAGAGAAACTCTGTCTCAAACAAACAAATAAACAAACAAAAAAGTATACAGCCTATTTGGCCTATTTTTTTCATACTCTTTACAGTGTTTCACTGGGCAGAAAAGTTTCGTTTTGATAAAATTAAGCTGGTTGAGTATTTCTGTCATGGATCATATATTTGGAGTTATGTATAAAAAGGTAACTGCCAAACCCAAGCTCACCCAGATTTTCTCTTAAGAACCTTACTGTTTTGAGCATTGCATTTAAGACAGGTGATCCTTTGAGTTGATTTCCATGAAGCTGACAAAGTCTGGACTGAACTCATTTTCTGCATGTAGGTTGCTGAGTATTTCCAGCACCATTCTGCTTGATTCTGTTCCTTTGTCAAACTACAGACTGTTTTTAGGTTGTTTTCTTCTCCATAGATTTGTCCATTATTTCACCAAAATCACACTATCTAGAAAACTACAGCTGTTTATACGTCCTCAGAGTGTGCAGTATTTGTCTGCACCTTTATTTCTTTGAAATGACACAGGGTCTCACTATGAAACCCTGGCCACTCTCAAATGCACACTCCAGGCACGTTGTCCAGAATGCCAGAATTACAGGCCTGGGCCACCACAATCTAAATCATCCTCCAACTTTGTTCTCCAATATTGTGTTGGCTATTCTGGATCTTTTGCCTAGAATTATTTTTTTCTTTCATTTCATTTTTGTAGAAACCCCAAAATGATAAACAGCCCCACAGACAAGGACTTCCTGCCTCAGGAGTTAAGAATACCAGCCTGTAGTGGCACTTGCCTTTAATCCCGGTGCTTGGGGGGCAGAGGAAGGCGGGTCTCTATGAGTTCGAGGCCAGCATGGTCTACAGATGTGAGTTCCAGGACAGCCAGAGCTGTTCAGAGAAAACCTGTCTCCAAAACAAATCAAAAAATCATGGATACCTGGTACAGGTAGGATGTCTTCATTTCTTTTCCTGTTGCTGTGATAAAATATTCTGACAAAAACAACTTAAGGAGCAGAAGGTTTCTTCTGTCTCACGGGTCAAGGTACAGTCCGTCATGGCAGAAGTCAGGGCAGCAAAGGTGTAAAGGAGCTGGTCGCATCATACCCACAATCGACGCATGCTTGCCTTGCTTTCTCCATTCTGTACAGTCTAGGGTGCTAACTGAGGGGGCAGAACCACGTGTGTGGGTCTTCCAGCCTCCATTAACCCATCAAGATGATGCCTCACAGACACACACGCCAAGAAGGTAACTTAGCTTACAGAAGCAGTCTCCTAGGCAATTCTAGGTCCTGTCAAGCTGGCAGCTAACACTAGTAAAAAACCGTGGTTCTAAGCCTTCCTAATGCTGTGAGTCTTTAATGCAGTTCCTCGTGTTGTGGTGACCCCCGACCATAAAATTATTTTTGTCGTTACTCCATAACTGTAATTTTGCTACTGTTATGAATGATAATGTAAACATCTGTGTTTTCCCTTGGTCTTAGATGACTCTGAGAAAGGGTCGTTCAATTCCCAAAGAGGTCATAACCTGTAAGTTGAGAACAGCTAGTATAAAAAAAGCAAAGAGGGAAGAAGGAAAAGAAAATGAAAGGGAGGGAAGGATGGGAAAAGGAGAGAGGGGTGGTGACTAGGGTAAAGGTAGGTTGGGGGAAATCTTGCTTTTATTTTATTCTTCTCCATGAAGAGCTCAAATATTCCGTCAACCCATTTAGTGTTATGCTTCTTTCCACCACACAAAACAAAAATATATCATCAGTATTATTTTTTTCAGAGCACTATAAACCATATTTAATTGTGATAAATATGGGTAATATATTTCCCACATATTGTCTCATTTATTTACTGTTCATTGGCCATTCTTTTCTGTTACAGAACTAGGGGAGCAAAAAGTCTTAACAGTACATGCATTTGTAAGACATTTTTTTCAGACTTTTACAGTGTACAGCACAGGATCTGACCCAGAAATTTATGTAGCAATATGACATTTCTGTAGTGACCAGCCTTGAAATAAATACAAGTTATCATCAGTATTATAAAAGCAGTTTTTAATAAAAATGAACAGGGTAGTAAATCATTGCTCATTGTATTCACTCATTGAATAAAATGATTTCTTCTCTTTCTCTTGAATGTTATGAGTGCCTCTGGAATCAAAAACAAAATCCAAACTCCCCTTAAAGTTGTCCAAACCTGCCTTCTAACTTTCAAGAAAAAAACGGTGCTGCAGACAGATTGCATCCTCCCAAACCCAAGCACTCTGTTGAAGCCTTAACCCCCTGGGGCAGCCGCTTTGGAAACTGGACCTCTGAGGAAGCAGTTAGGGTTACATGAGGATCTTGGTCTAGTGGGATTACTGTCCTTCCCAAAAGAGATGCCCAGAGTTTTCTCCTGCTTTCTATCCTCCCAGACTTTTTCAAAGGAAGGATCCTGAGAGGGGAAAGCAGTTTCCCACGCCAGGAAAAAGAGCCCTGACAAGACCCTGCCCTGGAGTGTGAAGCCTTTAGAACTGCGTGAAAATAAACGTCTCTCCTTAAGCCACTCATGGCTGCAGCATCTTGTTAAGGCAGCATGAACTGACATGAATACAGGCAACAGTCTAAACTTAAGAACTGGAGACTCTGAAGGATGGGTAGTGACGGTGCACGCCCTTCTTCCCAGTGCTTGGGAGGCAGAGGCAGAGGCAGGTGGACCTCTTGAGTTCTGGTCTACAGAGTGGGTTCCAGAATAGCCAAGGCTACAGAGAGAAAACTTGCCTTAAAACAAAACAAAAAAGCCTGGAGATTGGCATTTACTACTCACAGGTACAGGTTAGAACATTCAGGAAACAATGTCTACAGATACCGATCAGTTGATTCACTGAGGTAATTAAATGATATCGAGTCCCCAGTTGGGGAAAGGGAACTGAGCATCCCTGTCTTTATAGACTGAATGATAATGTTTGGGGTAAAAATATACACATGTGCCCACAATAAAGGACAGCAACAAATAATTAAATAGAAACTACAGGGGTTAAGGAAAGAAAGATGTTTTCTTTGTTCATTTGATATTTCACTTGCTGCCTTATGAAATTCCATGGTATTTATGTGTAATAAATTCAAGAAATCTACCCAGTTCTGCACCTAAAACAGTTAACTCACCCAAGCCTTACAGATGAGGTGATCATTGGGTTTGTTACTCATCAAAGCAAAATACCAGCTTGATTAAGTCAGGGTTATGTAATAAGAAGAGGGCTTTCTTTCTTCTATTTATTTATTTATTTATTTATTTTGAGAATCTAGAGCTCAGGAATGCTGCTCATTAAGAATGGCTTACATAACATTGGAGCAAAAAATATCCTCTGTAGCCCAGGGTGCCCTGAAACATATTATTGTAGTCCAGGCTGACCTCAGACTCATAGTACGTCCTCCTACATCAGCTGGAATCATAGGCATGGGCCACCACAGCCAGCTTTAAGAATAAAAAGCTAGCAGTGTTTTAGTCTGATGGTTGGCTGTAATGGCTAAAGATGCTCTGAATGCCCTAAATAAAGTCTCACAGTGTCAACAGACTATCTAGTGCTTATAACAAAAGTATATTTTTAATATACTATACTTTTTCATAATAGCATTGTGCATATAATCAAAATTATGTTTTTGGCACTATAAATTTTTATGCTCCTGGAAATTCCTATAGTTAGGAAAAGTAAAAAAGCTTTGATAAAAAAAAAAAAAGCCATCTGTCAAGCATGTTATAA
The DNA here is from genome assembly GCF_030254825.1 of Meriones unguiculatus. Classification (NCBI taxonomy): domain Eukaryota; kingdom Metazoa; phylum Chordata; class Mammalia; order Rodentia; family Muridae; genus Meriones; species Meriones unguiculatus. The sequence goes on from NC_083350.1 coordinate 101,017,220, forward strand.
AAGCAACTCCTGAGCCAGGCACAGAGGCCCACATCTGTAATCCTGGGGAGGCAGAGCCAAGCAGATTTCTGTGAGTTCGAGGCCAGCCTGGTCTACAAAGGGAGTCCAGGACAGCCAAGGCTACAGAGAAACCTGGTCTTGAAAAGCAAAAATAAATAAATAAAATAAAAGTAACTCCTACCTTCTGAGCTCCTCACCAGCTCCCCATTACTACTCTTGCTCGATTTGGACATGCAGCATTTTCAAATAAAAATTGCATGAGGGCAATCTCTTACCAGAAAAGGGTTTCTGCTGCAATTGGCCTCTTAAGCCTTTCGAAGGCCCATTGCTCCCTCTAATGTCACCCCCTACCGTTAGACCGGCACTTCCCATGTTGAAGGTGAAAGCTTCTCACTGTTGATTCAAAGGGCTTGGTTCTTTCCAGCCAAAGGATCTTTTCTTCCTCTATGCTTACTCCCCTGCTTTTCTGTTTGCCTGGTTGACTCCTGTGCATTCTTCTCATCTCAGCTTAACATCACCTCCCTTGCCCCTCATTTGAAAGCAAGCTCCTAATGAGCTCCCCCTTGGGCCTCTGCTGGAGCACCACCTGTTTTGATACACATGCATGACGACACTCGTGCACATATATAATATAAAAATTAATAAGTATGTTTTAAAAGTTGGTGCGAATACACAATAATATATTCTTTGGATTCCTGCAGTATCAGATATCTGTTGAGTAGTTACTATGTTGCAATCCCCAGGCTACTATAGATGGAGCAATGAAGAAAGGAAAAAAAAATTACTCAAGCACACCAGGAAGTTTACATTTTAATAAAGGAGACAAAAAAATATACAAGAAAATAAATATTTAAATAAAATAGGTAAGCCTGACTTCAGGCAGAAAAACAAAACAAACCTGTCCTGGATAGTGATGACTGAGCAGAGACTTGAAAAAGGCCAGATAACTAGAAATCTGGGGGCAAAATCCTCCCAGACACAGGGAACCACAAATATTAAGCCTCTGGGACAACAAAGTAGAGTGTTTCTCTGGCAAATCCCAAGAACAGTGCTGAGCACAGACAAGAGGAAGGCAGAACCAGATCCTCCGACCCTGGAGAACAATGAGGGCCTCTTAATTGCACTCTAGAAGCCATGGCAATCAATAGCCAAGATCAGATGATACACAAAGAACTCCCTGACTGCTACAGGAATATTTGAGACAGAGTCGTCAGGGCCAAAGAAAAGTGAACCTCCAGAATGGAATGCTAGGAGTGGGGATTCCGGATGATGTACAAAAGGAAACCAGCATCAAATACAATGTATCTCGGAATCAGGACTGGGTGTGCGGTGGCTCTCCTTTAGACAGGGTCTCACTCAGCTAGCCTTGGATGCAGAATCCTCCAACTCAGCCTTCCAAATGTGGGGATGATAGGTATGCTACACCAGGTCCAGCAAAAGCCTTTATCTTATCTTTTTTATTTGTTTGTTTTTTGGTTTTGGTTTGGTTTAGTTTTTCAAGACAGGGTTTCTCTGTGTAGTCCTGGTTGTCCTGGACTCATTTTGTACACCAGGCTGGCCTTCAACTTACAGAGATCTACCTGCCTCTGCTGCTGTGAGAGCTGGGATTACAGGGGTGCATCCCCAAGACCAGCATCTTATCTTATTTGTCTTCACGTGTTGGTCAACTCTTGCTTCTCCTCCTGATGGAGGAGGATATATCACAGTTGACCCTTCCCTTTGAATCACTTTCTCTCCCTGCTTTTGGAGTGCCAGCTACCTCCCAGTTCTCCTCCGACCTTTGGGCCTCTTGGTCTCTGCAGGTTACTATTTGCTTCTCCTTGTCAGTGTTAGAACATCCGTTGGCTCTGCCCTTTATTCTCCTCTTCACTGACATTCAGTCCCTTGGCCAGGCTGTCAATCATAATTTGAATATCATTAATGGGTTGAAAAATCCCAAGGGTGTTTCTCTTCTGACATCCAGCCCTGCCTGGTGTTACAATCATAATATCTCCAAAATCAAACTCTTCATTTTATTTCCTCCTATGTACACCTGCTCTTCTCACTGCCACGGTGCTACCGCAGCTTTTTCACACTTGCCATTGTCCCTGTGTAGCCCACTCTACAAAGAAATCCTTATACACTGTCCCCATGCCTTTTTTTTCTTTCTTTCTCTTTCTTTCCTTTCTTTCATTCTTTCTTGCTTTTTTTCCTCCTTCAACTTCTTTCTTCTACTTTTTTTTTTTTGGGGGGGAAGGCAGGGGTGGTGTTCAAGACAGAATCTCTGTGTAATCCTGGCCATCCTGGAACTTTCTTTGTAGAACAGGCTGGCCTTGAACACAGAGATCCTCCTGCCCCTGACTCCTGAGTACTAGAATTAAAGGAGTGTGCCACTACCACCCAGCTTCCTCCTCAACTTTCTAAAACAAGAGAAAAATAAGGCACTTTTCTTCGTTTTCTCTATCTATACTCCCTGCCATCCCCTTTTCCAATTGCAACACTCATCAGACACCCCTTGGACCCATCCCTTGCCTTACTCTTCTCTCTAGCACTCTCCTTGTAAAACATCTCCACTGTGATTCTCCCCTACTCTCAGAGGATGCAGTGTGAAACCCCTAATAGATGTATGAAGAGACAATTAGCACTTAACATTATATATACCGTATTTTATTTTAGTCACACACACATACACAAATGCTCTAGTCAGCTTTCTGTTGCTGTGATAATCACCATAACTAAAAGTAACTTGTGGAGGGAAGACTTTATTTCATCTTGCAGGTTACAGTCCATGACCCAGGGAAACCAGGAAAGGGTTTCAAAGCAGGACCCTGGAGGCAGGAATTGACGCAGAGGCCGTGGAGGAGCATGGCTTACTGGCTTGGTCCCCCTGGCTTATTGGCTGTTTTCCTCCTACAACCCAGGGCTACCTGCCAAAGACAGCACTGCTGAGGGCAATGGATCCTCCCATATCAATCAGCAATCGATAAAATGTCCATCATGTCACAAGGCCAATCTGATGGAGGCAATTCCTCAGCCAGGGTTCTTTCTTCCCAGGAGTTTCAAGTTGACAACCAAGATCAGCCATCACATAACAAGGTCTTCGTTATGAATGAGGCACAATAAGAGATGAGCTAAACTAGGGTGGCGCAGTATAACAAACTGTAAATGTTTTATGGATGCGGTGACCCTCAGAACAAACTGGACTGTGGGGCATGGCTACCTGAACATGCATTTTCCTCACTGAAACTCCCCCCTCCCCCATTTACAGAGGAATTTACCCCTTTCTCTTGGTAAATCTGCGTCACCGGCATCATCACTCCTGTGCTCATGATTGTTATTAAATAAAATAAGGGTTATGTTAACACAGATCCTGAGTTGCCACAACAGCAGTCAATCTGAAAACCAAAATGGCTAACTAACAAATGGGCTTGTAAAGACCCCAGGGTGAGTGTGCCAGGTAAAGGGGCGATTCAGATCTTGGGTGAGACAGAGCAATGCAGAGCAAGATTTTTGTCAGACTGCTCAGATGGGACTATAAGCAATGCCAACTGTTTGTTTCTGGAATTTTCCACTTAAGACTTCTACAGTGTTTGATGACAGGTAAGTGAAGAAAAAAAAAATGGTGCAGTGAGAATGCTGTGTCCTGTGTTTGTTTACTACAAAACTATACTCACAGAAATCTATGTTTGGGGCAGGGTACGTATTATTGATGCCTTCCTAGTTTTGAGAATGCGTATACTAGCTGTTCAACAAATCGTTAAGATGTTTGAATGAATAATGAATGTAAGTTAAAACTGTGTGTTCATATTAGATGACCAAAAGATGTAAGTTAATGTAAGCAATGTTCACCAGAAAAAGAAATTAGCCAGTCTTGTATTTTTTCCCCACTTGCCTATGTTTTGTAACTACTCATTTGGAATGCAGTAGACCAGAAAAGATGCTAACATTAGCTAACATTAGCAAAAGCAAATCTTAAAAATGGTAGTTTCCAGTTCACAGAAATAAGTGAGAAAGAAACAAAAAGCAGACAAAATGAGTTAAAAATCAAGAGGAAAACAAAGTGTCTGTAATCCTAACAGAATACAAAACGAATAAAATGAGCACGTTCACAATATGATAGACTTAGTTGAGAACTAACTTCAAGGACCTGAGCAATCTCAGAGTTGGTGGTCTTAAGTCTTCTTTTGTCTTGAATTGCTACCCATGAGTGAGCCAAGAGAGACCAAACCGGAATAAGGAAGCGCTTCTATGCAGATTTCTATTTTGACCTGAGAAGGAAGCCTTGAAATATGTAGAAAGACCTAAGGATCTTAACAGCGTGGAATCTCAACTAAGCTTGTCTCCAGGGGCGCGCCCCTGCTGTGGTCCTCAAGGGCATCTCTCCTGGAGCCCTCCCTTGCGCCCTGCCTCGGCTTACCACCTCCGATGGAATTCGTTCTTCTCTTCCTCCGTGGTGGCTAGAGCCTTCTTCTTCTTCATAAAACCCAGCAGCTCCCGGATTTCCTTCTCGCAAGAGATCAGGAGCGGGTTTTTAGCGTCCAGGGGCCCATAGAAGGCGGCTGAGCGCAGCTCCTCGGAGCAGGTCCAGGTCGGCGGGCTGGAGGAGCCAGACTTGGAGTCCGTGGGCGACTTGAGAATCGTGGAGGTCGGTGGCGGCGTTGGGGGCAGTTGCAACGGCGACACTGTTGTCACAGAGCCCGGGGTCTCCTCGGTGGAAGAGCTGGAGGAGCTGCTGGAGGACGCCATGTTTGCCACAGTTCAGCACGCTGGGAGCTGTTGTACAAGCGGTCGCCAGGCAACGGTCTCTCGGCAACTAAACCTCCTGCATGCTTTCCGGAAGCACAGCGGCCCCTAGAGGGCTAGGGAAGAACCAGCAGCCTGGAAAAGCTGAAAGCTCTGGATGGTTGTTTGTGGCCACCTGTAAGTAGACACAGGCACAAAAAACGACAATCAAATAAACAAATACGTACATTAATTTTTTATATTTGTTTGTTTTGTAACCACCTGGCACTTATGTATAGTGTATAACTAGGTTTCTTTCTGTTTTATTTGGAGATTTTTGTTTGTTGTGGGATTTTTGTTTTTAATTTTGGAATTACCTCGATGTATAGCCCACTCTGGGCTCAAGCTCACAATCGTCCTGCCTCAGTCTCTTGAGGGCTGGAATTACAGTCGTTCAGAAACAAGGAATCTTGAGAGAGGGTTTTAAACAAAGAATCAATTTTTTAAAATACCATTAAAAACCCATACAAATGCTGGGTGGTGGCACATGCTTTTAATCCCAGCACTTGGGAGGCAGAAGGAGTAGGATCTCTGTGAGGTCAAGGCCAGCCTACAGAGCAAGTTCCAGGACAACCAAGGCTGTTACACAGAGAACCCCTGTTTCAAAAACAAAACAAAAAATTCATGCAATACTTTTTCCCATTTTGACCACCTAATAATATCCATGGTTATAATAAATAAGATGTACTGGGGTTATTCCAAGCATCTTGAAACATTGCTTTTATCACTTAATCATCATGACTTCATACCTCAGCTCCTATTATAGCTTCACTGTTTCACAGCTTAGGAGAACATAGCTTGGCTTTGACCAAAGTCAGAGAACAAAGCAGAGTGTCAGAGGACAAGACTAAGTTTGTGCTCCAAAGCTGGTGATCATAAAGAATAAGCTGTATTAACAATTGCCTCAAATGATGCGTATTAATAAAACTGAAATTAGGAAACTCTGACAAGCTGCTTAAGACAAATAACTCCTGCCACAGTCTTCCTGCTGCAGTCCAACTTTGTGACTGTGGGTTTAATATTTGTGCCGGTATAATCACAACTGCTTTTATTAGTTACTTGCACTTCAGCCTTATCCTAAATGTCACTCTGTTCTAAATCAATATGCATTTTATTCAGCTTTTATTTTTCACATTAATACGTGCTAATTGTTTGAAGTGTTAACTCTTCAAATACTTCCTCATTTTTAAACAAGGATGTGAGACATTTTTCTGATAATGGACAAACTATAGGCCTCACGAAAAATGCTTAACATGAAGAAATGTTCTTTTCTTGCATTTTCATTGAGCCACACATTGAGTCAAATTTATTAATTTGAGAATTGAATTTCACCTAGAAGACCTGCATTTCCTTATGAATTATGCAGGGCCAAAAATCATTGAAGAACCAGAGATATCTGGTGGCTTCAAAAACTAGGTCTTTAGCACTGAAAACTGTTACCAGTTCTTTCATACTCAAAAGTAATGAGAATGACCTTAGCACCCACTGAATACCAGGAAGCCCCTTACTGCACAGCCTTATCTCTTCCAGCTCCAATCTCCTTTCTTTCAGGCCGTACGGACCTGTACTGATTTCGAGGGCCAGCCTTCTATGTCCTATACTGTACCCTGACATTATTGAAAGGAAAATGGCAGTGAAATTGTTCATTGGAGCAAGTAATTATAGATAAAGAACCTTCCTGGCAACCAGTGAAACTCAGAGACACCTACCCCACTGTCAGAGCCCAATTTTCCCGCCAACATGCAGATACTATGCGTGATTCACAGTATTTTAGATTTTAGAGGAGCAAACTTTAAAATTTTTTTTTAAAGAATGCGGGGGGGAGGGGAAATTTGTCCACTAAGCTTTTGCCAAAATATATTAGAAGATACTTTTAAAAATATGGATTGGTACTCCAGGTGTGATGGCACATGCCTGTAATCCCAGCACTCTGAGAGGCAGAGGCAGATGGATCTTTGTGATTTCAAGGCCAGCCTGGTCTACAGAGCAAGTCCAGGACAGCCAAGGCTACACAGAGAAACCCTGTCTTGAAAACAAAACAAAATGTGGATTTTACAGTAGAGTTTACTGGTTGTTATTTTCCCTTGTTCTCAGCAGCCCTGCCCACTTCAGATCAAATGCCAGTGCAATTTGCTACCCAGAATGGTCTATTGTAGTGACGAATAGAGCCGGCAGGAGGCAGGATCCAATTAAACATGAAGAAGAAAGCACAGAAACCAAGTGGGCTTCCTCCACCCTGCTCAGGCTGCTCCTCACAAATGACCTTTCTCATAGTGTACAGATTTCAAAGTCACTGGTTAAAAAAAAAAAAAAAGTGACAAACTCGAGCTCTTGGATTACGAAACATCCTATCTTAGTCATCATTCCGCCCTGCACACACTTCAGCTAACAATGCGGCACTTGCATGGGTTCTGGAAGCCTGTCTGAATATTTAAATGAGTGTCCCACTCTGAATCATCATCCTGGAAGATGGAAGTTTCCATTTTGCTCCCTTTAAATTATATTTGAGAGTTGTTTAAAAAAAAAAAACAACACATTTTTAGAGCTCTTTTCTTCATGTAACAAAATGTAGCCTTTATAAGACCTTTTCTTTCCCGTGTCACTCCTCCTTGTGACGAAAGAGTAGAGTCAGGCAGTACTGGCAGTGCTAGGCAATGCAGACAGCTTCTTCATAAATAATGCAAATTGCTGTTCCTTATAATTAATGCCTTTGCCAGCAGATGAGATTCCTTCTGCTCGTTCAGAATTTATTTTATACTTTAAGTTATGGTTAGAGAAATAATAAATAGGGTTAGTGGAGGGCTTTTTTTTCCCCCTGTTAGATATTTAGCTGTTAATCTCTTAGTCTGTCCTAAATAGATATTGATGGTCCTTTGAGAAAGAAAGTATAAAAATCACCCTTCCCCACCTCACCAACTAATATGTGTTAGTATTTATTTTTTAAATGATGTCATGCACACAACAGATATTGTATGAAAGAGATTTATTGGATGGAAGTGGAGAGAGAGGAAAGAGAGAGAGAGAAATGGGGGGCAGGAAAGAAAGCGAGGCAGAGAGAGCAAGAGAGGAGAGTGAGAGAGGAAGGTAAGAGAGAGAGTGGCGGTTTGGTCCTTTTATAGCTTGTGCACGCTCAGCTGAACTGTGCCTGCCACACACCTGGTGGGCGACACATGATGACATCATGTGTTACTAGGCAACCCAGAAGCAGGCTACCTATACGCTAACAACATGTAAATTTATGTTTTTGTTTGTCATTTGTTCATCCATTCATTCAGTTAAATACCTCATTCCTTTATATACACATAAGCCCACATTCTTTCTACAAGAGGCAGGTGAGTATCCCCGGCTATCCACAGTGAAAAAAGCACACTATGGAATTTGCTGTGATAAGGTCAAAGGATGTTACAGAAGTCCCAAGCTGGGGGGTGGAGAGGGAAAAACGGATTGCCATGGAGATGATGGCTTAGCTGTGGACTAGATCTACCTCTCCTTAGCTAAAAGACCCTGCAGCATACACTTGCCTGTTTACTCGAGTAAGCCAGCACTGGGCCAAAAAGCACAGGATGAGCTAGAAACGGGGCAAACACATTGAGCAGCTGGAAGGTAAGTTCGGAATGCTTCATTTGGTTTTGCATTTATTGGAGGCCTTTGGACCAAAAAGGGCTTCCTTCCCCTATATGGGATTTTTCAGCTTGAAATTAGTGTCAAAGAATACTTGGGTGGTTTGAATAGGAATGGTCCCATGTAGACTCATGTGTTTGAACGTTTGTCCCATAGGGGGTGGTACTACTAGGAGGTGTGGCCAGGCTAGAGTAGGTATGATCTTGCTGGTGAAAGTGTGTCACTGTGGGGGCAGGCTTCGATGTCTCTTATATGCTCAGGCTGCACCCGGTGTGGAAAGGTCTCCTGTTGCCTACTGATGAAGACGCAGACCTCTCAGCCCCTTCTCCAGCATCGTGTCTGCCTGGACACCGCCATGCTTCCCACCAAGATGATGATGGACTAAACCTCTGAAACTAATCTAGCCCCAACTAAATGTTTTCTTTTGTAAAGTTGCCTTGGTCATGGCGTCTCTTCACAGCAATAAAACCCTAACGAAGACAAATAACCATGTGACCATTTTGATTTCCACTTCAAATACAAGAGTCACTAAATTACATGAGGTACTCATTGCATTGTAAAATAGAGTTTGTCTAGGGATACGTTTGCCCAGTACACTAACGTAAGCGGTATGAGAACACCCAATATTCATTAAACAAAGCTATGGTATTTGGTAGGCTAGGAGTGCTAAGTTCCTTTTGACCTTATGCTATCTTCAGTTTACAGTGGGCTTACCGTAAACCCATATGTCAAAGCACAGGTTGACAAGGTGGCCATTTACTGACTGAGCTCTTCAGTCAGTACACTGCCTGCTGTGAAAACATGAGGACTCGAATCCAGACCCCAACACACAAATTAAAGCTGCGCGTGAGCATACGTAAATCTGGGTTCTAGTGCCCAGGGGTGGTGTCCAGGAGCTCACTTACCTGACGCTTTAGCCAGTCAGTGAGGTGTGAGTTCAGTGAGACAACATGTCTCAAAAAGTAAGGTAGAGACCAATGATGGAACACACGGATTGTCAACCGCTGACTCTACACACCTGTGTGTGAACACTCACACAGACACACAAAGCACAAATTGTGGGACCAGAGAGTGTGGTGTGAATGTCTACTTCTTCTACCTTATTTAGCCTCATTATACCTTATTTAGTTCATCCCTAAGACCTCAGAGTCTGGGGTTGTGGCTGTTGCTGTTTTTTTGTTTTGTTTTGTTTTGTTTTTTCTTTTTTCCCCAGAATAAATGACTTAAAACATGTAAACCCCATGAAACAGCGCTGTGTAAATATTTTATAATTAGGATATTTAGTTGGCAATCATGGAAAGTTCCTAAGCAGAAACGTGTAAGACCCATTTTGTATTTTGTATGTATTAGGCAAGATTTTGTTTTGTTGTTGTTTGGGTTTGGTTTGATTTTTGGTTTTGGTTTTTGAGACAGGATTTCTCTTGGCTGTCCTGGAATTCACTCTCTAGATCAAGCTGGTCTTGAATTCAGGGATCTGCCTGCCTCTGCCTCTCAGAGAGTGCTTCGATTAAAGCGTGTGCCACCACAGCCTGGATATTATAAAAGATATTTTTATGGCAGAACAACAGACAAGAAAGGCTGGAGTGAAATTTTTATGTTAAGCAACACAGAACACCATAATAACTGTATCCAGTCAACAGAGAGAGAAGAGGCCAAACTCTGGAAACTTGAGTAGACACTGAGGCAGAATCAGAGAAAAAGAAGAACCAAAACAAAAGGACAGTCAGAGAATAAGACATAATTTATATAAGGACCATATTATATGTAATTATAAAAGTAGTAAAAGTCTCAGCACTGTTTATGGTCTTAAAAAGGACCTTCTTCTAAAACCTACAAAAATAAAAGAGAAATACTGCTTAAGTTGAATGCAGTAATGTAAACTTTGGTACTCAAATGAAGGGTAAAAGCCACCCACTAAGCCACCCACTGAGAAATTATAATGCATGACCTATTGTGCATGCAATGCGTTGATAAATAGCAACTGTACTTGGGATTAATGGAAAGCCCAAATAAAGATGCTTCTTGCGTAAAACAAGCAAGCTTGCTTAATGCTGGACAGCCGTGGGTATTGGATATACAATGAAGAGATCAGCAGCATCACCCGGAACATTGAGCGCATAAGCTTCTCAAACCTAAAACCCTCAGCAGCAGACACATAGCTGTGGGTGGTTATACCCGAGCAGCTTTCAAATCCCCAATGCTTGCACAAACGCCTGCACTTCTGGAGCACACTTGCTGCTTCTAACTTAGCCCTGAGGTGGACAGTTGCAGGCATTCGCACTGTTTCTTTCACCCATGTGATGGTCCTAACCCCAGACCTTAAAGATCCAATGATAAGGTTCTTCTGGATACTGTCCCCTCTTCAACCAAACTAAACTGCGGAGAACAGCAGACTATGGTTGTATTCAAGATACACTCCAACACCCACTCCACCTGGTCTCAGCTAAAGGCCTATTAAATGGGGATTCTGCCATTCCTTTGGCATGTGGTCTATTTCTGCTCAAAGCAGAGCTTGTAATTTCCTGCTCACGTTGTGCTGAAACCCAACCTTGCTTTTCAGCCAGGAGGCAATCAAGTATGTTGGGGGTATATTTTCAGGAAAACAAGCCTGCTCTTGAAAGGCACCTGCTTCAGATTATGTCATTGTATATTCCCCCAAGGCAAGCAGAAACTGTTTTTGTCTAGTAAGTGGTTAGGGGGTATTTTGGCCAGCCTGGAAGGCTCAAAGGAATTTAGGAATTCAGACTTCTTGGGCTGCGTCTCTGAGCCCCACTCTTGGAATACCTGCTATATAATCAGATCTTAGGCGAGGCTTTCAGCAAAGTGAAACCTGCATTTGCCTCAAGCTGTAATAGATGCATTTTCTCTTTTGAAGCCTACTTTAAATTGTCGTCTGCCCCAGGAAAATCAGGTCCCTGTGGCTCTCAGATAGACAGGCAATCCAATTTTAGAATCTGATCATGACAATTCCTTTTATTATCCCACATTCCCACTCTGTTAACCCAATCTCCTAAAAGAATGAATATGAAGAAGAGGCTCAGGTGTGGCTTTATTTCTGGTGTAGTTCTACTGAAACTGGGCTGAGGGAAATGGAAGAAAATGGGGAAGAAAGCCCAGTCCTGACCAGTGAATCGTGAAAACGCACAGCCATTTTCTTTGCCTTGGGATATCTCCCACCAAATATACTATTTCTCAGAGTATGCAAGAACAGGCAGAAAGCAGACCTGTCAAGAGTCACCCCTATACTTCCAGCTTAGATCATCTGCTCCTTAGACAGCTCTTTGTGATACGGTGCTCTTGATCTAACTTCAAAAGCAATGGAAGGAACCAGAAACTCCCGACAATGGCTTCAGATAATAGAGCCAAGCAGGCCAGCTGGGAGGGCCCTCCCTCCCTACAGCAACTGGGAGTATGTGGTAGTGGGAGGGGGGAGCAAGTGTGGAGACTGTGACTCAGAAAGCTAGACACCCTGAGGGAAAGTTTCCAGGGATAGAGGCTCCACGAAGGTGGGGATAGAGATGGGAAATCCAAGGCAGAGCTTGAGGCATGTCTAACAAACACCATCCTTTAATGCCAATTAGTGACTGCAACAATCTAGGGCAGAGCAGCGAGAACCAAAGAACCCAGCTTCCTAAAACAGTGATGCCACAAACAAATAACTATGTGACAAAAACAAACAAAAACCAACCTTCTGTTTTGAACTGTTAGAACTGTCATGTTTTTGAGATCAGCTTTGGGTAATGACAGGCACACATGTATAAAGGCACACATATGTAAGCACATGAGGAATATATAACGTGTTTATTGCTAGCATTAAGCGTTAATAATAGTAAAGTGTTAGAAACCTTCTGGCTATGTTAACAACGTGTGTGCGCTCGAGTTTCTCGCTGGATTAAATATCAAGCAGCACCCTAAAGGAATGCAGTAGAGCTTCACGTTATGACATAAAAATTTTTTTAGAGTTTTCTGTAATAAAAAGAAAAAAGGATGTTGTGAAAATGTGTTAATATGTATTTATAAGAAATACCATGGGTCTGGAGCTCTGTTAAGAACACAGTTTGGGGGCTGGAGAAATGGCTCAGTGGTTAAGTGGCTGCTTTTCAAAAAATTAAAAATTAAAAAAAAATGACCTGGGTTCAATTCTCAGCACTCATATGGCAGCTCACAACTGTCTATAACTCCAGTTCCATGGATTCTGACACTTTCATACCAATGCAAAGAGAATAAAATTAGATAAAATTTAAAAAAAGAAAGGAACACAGTTTCGAGCACTGGTTGTCCTTCCATAGGACCTGAGTTATACTTTCACCACCAATCACATGGTGGCTCTGACCATCTGTAACTCCAGTTCCAGTTTCAGGGGATCTGGCACTTTTTTTTTAACCTTCCACGGACACCAGAGAAAAATGTGGTACACAAACATTCATGCAGGCAGAACACCCATACACATTAAAGCAAAAAAATTTTCTTTCAAAAGTCCCACAAAGTAAAACAAGAATATCTGCACTTATTTGTATATGGTTATACATGTTATGAGCAGGAAAAGAGACACAGAGTGAGAAAGAGAACAAAAGCATTGAGTCCTAAGACAGACCACTCAGAAAATTATTTAAACCAGCCACACACGGGGAGTAAGAGGTCAAACACAACTTGAAATATGACGCTGTTCTTTACTTTCATTTAACAAAAACTGTCCTTATTAGCTACTCAAATAGAAGTTTATTTAAAAATCAGAGGTTAAGGGGACTGGAGAGATGGTTCAGTGGCTAAGAACACTTGTTGTCCCTGCAGAGGATCAGCCTTTGTTTCCCAGCACCTACACGGCATCTTGTAGCCATTGCTAGTTCCAGGGCCAACGGACATGCAACCACTACTGACCTGGTCCAGTACCTGGCATGCACATGACGCACATACACATATTTATGTGAGCAAAAAAGTCATACGCATGAAATCAAATAAGTCTAAGAAGGACGGAAGGAAGGAAGGAAGGAAGGAAGGAAGGAAGGAAGGAAGGAAGGAAGGAAGGAAGGAAGGAAGGAAGGAAGGAAGGACGGGAGGGAAGGAGGGAGGGAGAGAGGGAGGAAGGGAGGGAGGAAGGAAGGAAGGAAGGAAGGAAGGAAGGAAGGAAAGAAGGAAAGAAATAGCTGGGTACAGTGGTGCATGACTGTAATCCCAGCGCTCAGGGAGGCAGAAACAGATGGATCTTTGTGAATTTAAGACCAGCCTGATCTACTAATTGAATCCAGGACAGCCAAGGCTACACAGAGAAACCCTGTCTCAGAAAACAAAAACAAACAAACCAAAGACAAAAAAAGAAGGAGAAAGAAAACCATAGACGTTAAATTAGAAAGCATTGTAAAAGTCAGTCTATTCAGTTTGCTTTCCCAGAAAAATGAGACTACAAAGAGCCTTTATTCTGCATTTTTTTCTGTACTGTACAGGTTTATATGTATCACTTTCATTGTGTGTATGTGAAAAAAACAACACATTCCTATTCCTTTTTTTTTTTTTTTTTTTTTTTTTGGTTTTGGAGTCTGAGTTACTCTGTGTAGCCTTGGTTGTCCTGGAACTCACTCTGTAGACCAGGCTGGCCTTGAACTCATAGAGCTCCACCGGCCTCCCAAGCACTGGGATAAAAGTGTGTGCCACTGCTGCCTGACTTTTTTTTTTCTTTTTTTTTTTTTTTTTCTTTTTCAAAACAGGGTTTCTCTGTCTTGGATTTTGCAGTTCTTTGTGTATTATAAACATTCATCAATGCACACCAAAGATTTTTATCTCCATTCTGTAGTTTTTCTGTTCACTGTTTCTTTTGCTATCTTCCCAATAGCAAGGAAAGAGAATCAGCCTAGATGTTCAGAACAGATACACAGGTAATAAAAATGAGACACATACACACAATGGAATTTCACTCAGTTGTAAAGAAAAATGGATGGAGTTTAAAACCATATCCTTGTAAGACAAAGAAAAGTGCTGCATGCCCTCTCTTGTCGGTGGGTCCTTTTAATGGTTAAATATTCATGTTTAAATGGGAGAAAGCACAGAGGAAAGCCGGAGACCCGTGAGAGGTGAGAGAACATCCTCTAAGGGAACGTGGTGGTGAGGCAACAGACACGGGAGCTACGAAGAGGAAAGGGGCACCAGGGAGAGAGGACGTATACAGCGGAAAATGCGGAGGAACAAGAGGCAGGGATGCCATCCGAGTGGGATGGAGACATTTTCTTTGTCGAATTTCCTCAGCACTGTAGTACACAACAAATGCAATGACATTAGGCATTGCAAATACAAACAACAAAATGCAGAATAGAGAACTCCAGTATAATGGTTTCCAAGCCTTTCTATGATAACACACAGTAAACAAACACAGACTACAATGACTGTATATTTTTGGTTCTTATAATCAAGAGAATGTTAACTACCAAGGCAACTCTTATGAAGGAAAACATCTAATTGGGGCTGGTGTACTGTTTCAGAGGTTTAGTCTGTTCTCATCATGGTGCAGGCAGACACGGTGCTGGAGGAACTGAGAGCTGTACATCTTGATCGGAAGGCAGCAAGGAGGAGACTGGATTTTACACTGGGCGGAAGTTGATCATAGGAGACCTCAGAGTCTGCCCCCATAGTGACACACTTCCTCCAACAAGGCCACAGCCCTTAATAGTGCCACTCCCTATGGGGCAAGCATTCAAACACATGAGTCCATGGGCCCAAAACTATTCAAACCACCACATTTAACTAGCTCATCTTTCTCCTGCATTCCCTTAATAAGCCCAATCGAAAGTAACCAGCGCATGCTGCTTGTTGGTCAACTCCTCAACAAAAGCTAAAAGTTTTTCAGTATAATTTGTTTCCAAGTTACTGAAGGTCACAATTTTACCAAATAATTCATCATTAAATACAGGGGTTACCATCTCCCTGGCTTTCAGTAGCAATCTCCTCACAGCCTGCTATCCATCTCTGTAGAACATATTCTAAGATTTTTTTTTTTTGCAGCAATATCCAGTTCCAGGATGAAACACCATGACTCTCCTTTACATACATTACGACAGGACAGCAAATGATCTACCTCATGGCTTAGAAGAACTAAGTGATTCCTTGTTCCCATTTGCACACTGAGTCTTTGCTCCATACATGAACTTCTCTGTGGGTCCCACACTGGAGGAACAAGTCATATATGGCACATTTTGAGTCTCAAAACAGGAGAGAAAAGCCAATTAAAAATCATTTAGTGAATATTTGTTTTGTTCTGTTTCGTTTTGTTGTTTTAGACAGAACTTCATTGTACTGGCCTGGAATTCACTCTGCAAAGCAGCTTGGCTTTGAACTCACAAACATCAGCCTGCATTGGCCTCTGGAGTGCTAGAATGAAAGACATATGCCATCACACTGGGCTCATTCATTAGATCTTAACTATATACCTATGAAGTGGTACACACCACTTGCACTCATAATTCTTTCTCTATAGAAACTTTCACATGGTCATGGTTGTACTCAAGGGGGTCAGGAAAAGTAATATCCCTAAGGGAGAGGAAAGTACATTGACTATAATAGAGTTGTTCAAATTCAATATAATCCAAATACAACACTCATCTTTCTTCAACCTATTCCTTTTTTTTTTTGTCATAGAAAAAATAGATGCTATTAGTAGGGGCACCAGAATCCTCATGATAGAAGGTTGTGTGGCAGCAGGTAGGAAGGGGGAGCTCAGAGAGAGTTTAGGCTGTCCCATGGGTTTTACTGACATTGAATATTCCTTCGTTGCCTTGATGGATTTGATTTGACATGATGAAGTAGCTGAGGTCCCCTCAGCTCACCCCTTGATCCTGTCACTGGATGCCATTATTATTTAGTCACTAACAAGAAACTGAGCTTCACTGAGTCTTTCTATCCCATCTGCGGTCCCAGTATCTACATCTGTAATGTTCCTTAAGGCAGGAGCCAGCCATCTGTGACTGCTGAGGACTCAAATGCCCAGCCTATATTAACTTATCTGCGCGGTGGTCTCAGTGAGGGCTACATGTGACCAGTTTATTCTGAAAATACTATCTGTGTAAAATACGTGACAAATTTTAAAGGTTTTATACTAAAAATCATGTTTAACAAACATTTGCACTGATGACCTTTTTGAAATGGTAATACTCTGCATACATTGGAGCAAATAAAATGTGTTATCAAAACTAATTCTATTTGCTTATTTTTAATTTTTTGATGTAGTCACTAGATCACATGATGTTTCAAGCTGCTCTAGGCAGCTTGCTCCTCTCTATTTTTATACTACCAGTCTTAGCCCGGGCTTTTCATGATATGCTTCTACAAAGAGTTTCACCCATGATAATTCAGACCCTTGGTTAAGACCTGGGGTCTTTGGCTCTAAGGACATACTTAATTTCAAGAGAGTTTTCACATCTTCCACTTTTATATTCTCCATGTTTCTCTGCTTTCAATTTACCCACAGTCAAATTTCTCCCCTCTGTTCCCCATTCACCATTGTTCTTATTCTCTTGAAAAGACAAAGACATCTAAGATCCTACTGTGAGTCATCGATGAAACAATTAAATAATTCCTGTAAGCAAGCAACATAATAGGCTCCCTGCCCATTGGGCCGTGTTGCCTGTAGATTATTCATCACACGCTACACATTTTCTTTTAAATACGTCAGGTCGGTTTTTAGTTTTGTTGTGCAGATGCTTCATCAAATTTTCTGTTTTATAAGCTTCATCTTCCACTGAATTTTACAAAGTTTTAATGAAGGATGAGAGGCAGGTAATTTTATCTGTTCAATTTTCATTATCATTGTGGCATTCTTTGACAAGACTTGCCTCTTTTTATGTGTCAAAAAAAAATGTTTTGTTCCTCCCCAGACTACTTACATGCTTATTTTTAAGTACTGTTGAAACAGTAGTTTTAAGTAGTGTTTTGGTAGGGGGGCAGGAAGAGGAAGAAAAAAGGGAAGAAATGCTAAGATTTAATTATTAAACTCATAAGCTGATATGCATACCTTGTTTGTTTGAATTAATGATTGCTGCCTATTGGTTCTTTGATTGTAATTGCCATAGGTTGTAAAATTTATTCTCCACACCACACTAGGATGTTTGCAAGGACTGTAGCAAAATAGCAAGAGATGTGGACTCCTGAGTCCAAAAACAGAGTGACCAACTCAGCAGCTGGAAGGCATGAAATCTTAAAAAATTCAGTGAGCTTTTCTGTGACTTGACTTTCTCATCTGTAAGCTGTGGATAATGGGAAATCCACCATATAGATGTACCTTAGTCACTTCTCTACTGCTGTGATAAAAACACTCTGACCAAATCAACCTGAGGGGGAAGGGTTTATTTGGCTTTCATTTCCACATTATAGTCCATCATTGAGGGAAGTCAGGATCGGAACTCAAACAGGAAAGGAACCCAGAGGCAGGAGTCGATGCAGAGGCCATGGAGGAGTGCTGCTTGCTGGCTTGCTCACATGGCTTGCTCAGTCTGCTTTCTTATAGAACCCAGGACCACCAGCCCAAGGATGGCATCACCCACAATGGGCTAGGCCCTCCTCAACCCATTAGTCTACAGCTGGATTTTATGAAGGCATTTTCTCAATTGAGGTTCCCTCTTTTCAGATGACTCTAGCTTGTGTCAAAGTCACATAAAACCAGCCAACACAATTGAGCCATTGTCAACTTGACACACAAACACATTACTGTTATAACGCAGTCTTTCCTTTCTCGTTCATCTCCAAGATCACATATTATATCGACATCACAATATAAAACATTTTCAAGCTTAAAAAAAGAGTTCCACAAGTCTTATAAATTCAAACATTTTAAAAATCTACTCTTTTAAAATCCAAAGTCTCTCAACTGTGGGCTTCTATAAAATTTTATATACATATAAAGTTAAATACTTTCTTATGTCAAAAGGAAATAACCAGGGCACAGTCACAATCTGAACAAAGTAAAACCAAATCTCAACTGTCTAAATACCTCAGTGTCCAACGTCTGGGCCCTCCAAAGGGCTTGGGTCACTCCTCCAGTCCCACCCCCTGTAGCATGCCCAGCCTGTCTCCTAAGCGCTGCAGGCTCCACTCCAGGGCAGCTGCTGTTCCTGACAATTGTTCCACAGCACCGGCAGCTCCAAAATGCCAGGGTCCCCTGCTCCAGCCGGGCTGCACCTTTATCAGGAGCTTCTCCTGGGCTCTCTTCAGGGCCTCCAGTCCTGCCATCTGCGCCAAGCCTCCACTGCTCTCCATGACTCTTTTCAAATCTAACATTGCTTGGGTGAGAACACTATCAAAATCCGCTATCAGCGCAAGGTGCAACCTTGGCCACCTCTGGAACACTTCTTCTGTGACACTAAGGAAACACTTCACAAAAGATTTCACCTCAACAATGCTGGTCTCTTCTGATTTCTCAGTTCCAGACAACCAGCATCAATTGTCCCAGTAAAGCAAAGGTTCTACTTCAGTTGTCGTTTGTTTTTGTTTTGTTGTTGATGCTGTTTGTGAACTTTTTACTGATTCTTTGTGAACTTCACATCATGCACCCCAATCTCACTCATTTCTTTGTCCCTTTTTTATCCACTCTCTGCCCTTGCAACCTCACCCTCAAAACAAAACATAAAGAGAAAGAAAAAAGAAAAGAAAAAACAAAACAAACAAATGAAAACCATCTCGCTATGAAAGCTACAGTGTGTCTCAGAGTATATCCTTTTGTCCACACATCCTTACATGCAAACATTCATTGAATGAGTCATTGGTCTGGTTGGAGGCCCGTGGCTTCTGCTACACTATCAGTACTAGATCCTTACCTGGAGATATCTTGTTGCTGCCCTGTATCATAGAGGTCCTGAGGCTCTGTAGGACTAGCCCCTTCATGTGTTCTATCAGCTATAGATGGGGTAGATGTGGGGTGGGCCAACTCCCAGCCCTGGATCTGGGCCTGGGTGGAAGCTGCGTTGGTCATCCTGCCAGCTCTCCCACGCCCACACCACCAGGGTGAGCTCTCCAGCACTTCCTCAGCCAGCTCATACAAGTGCTGCAGCTGTCGAGGGACAGGGACAGCTCTACTGTGCTGCCCAGGCAAGGTGCACGGCCCACTCTCCCAAGCGTTGCAACTGAGAGGTAGGGCCGCCATCTCTCCTGAATACCACAGCCAGTGAGGGCCAGCTCTGGACATCAACATGGTGTCAGAACATGGGCCACAGACATCAGCACAGATCCCTGCTGTTTCAGGACCATGGACTCAGACATGGCCCCAGGGGCAGCTCGGGGCAGGGCATCATATGGCCTCAGGTGGCAGCGCAGGCTACTTACATCAGGCTGTTCCTCTCCATCCTCACATCTCCAGTTACACCTCTCTTCATAGTGCTCCCATCTTTCTCTCCCATCTCCCCACCACATAGTGTTGCCTGTAGCAGGCAAGCTGAGTGTCTTCCACTCAGTTGTCTTTTGTTAATTGCTGCTGATTTGCCAGCCCCAGATGACTAGAACCATAGTCTTAATTCAAAAGAGCAAATGGCCCTGAAAACATCTTCAGCTTTCCTCTGAACTTCACAAGGGAGGCCTCCATCATCTGCATTGTTGTTACTATTATCTTCCACACTCCCACACAACAGCTCGCCAGACTTTGAACACTCAATAACTTTTCCGGCCCAGAGTTCCAAAGTCATTCCACAATCCTCTGAAAATACATGTTTGTCACAGCAATCCCCCAGAATGTACCTTAGTTGCTCTTCTACTGCTATGATGAAATACCATGACCAAAAGCAGCTTGAGGAGAAAAGGATGTAAGTGGTATGGCTCTGAGAAGAAAGGTATCCTGGCAGTTGGGAGCCAAGGGATACCATAAAGTCACACTGCACAGCAAACCTCACACAAGAGATTTATTAGGAAAAACAAAAGAGGGTGGCTGCCTCTGCTCAGGAGAGAAGCAACAAAGAATGAGCAGGAGGCAGGCTTTACATAGGGTTCCTTGAGGGGTGCAGCTTCCCAGGAGGGCCTGGAATTGGTGGGATTTCAAGCTCAGGGACTGGTGGAATTTTGTGGCCTAAGCTTGTTTTTTGTTGTTGTTGTTTGTTTGTTTTTGTTTTGTTGTTTGTTTGATTTGTCTTTCTCTGTAGGGTAGGGCTTGGCCACCTGCACCTCTAGTGGCTGAAAACAGGTATTAAGGCCATTACAGTAGTCTGGGGGTAGGGTCTGGCCACATTCGTGCTTTGAGTTATTTAAAAAGGATTTGGCTTCCTCTTCCATATCATCTTCCATCATTGAAGGAAGTCAGGGCTGAGATTCAAACAGGGCAGAAACCTGGAGGCAAGAGCTGATGCAGAGGCCATGGAGGGGTGCTGCTTACTGGCTTGCTCCTCCTGGCTTGCTCAGCCTGCTTTCTCATAGAACCCAGGACCACCAGCCCAGGGGTGGCTCCACCCACAATAGTCGGGGCCCTCCCCCATCAATCACTGATCACTAATTCAGAGAATGCCCTACAGCTCAATCTTACGGAGTCATTTTCTCAACTGAGGTTCCTTTTTTTTTTTCAGATGACTCTAGCTTGTGTCAAGTTGGCATAAAACATAAAACCACTCAGCACAAGATGGATGCAAGAGACAACTGGACTGCCTAGAGGGGTGTTTGGCACAAAGCAAGCACTAAATAAGAAGGAGAACAGAAAACAAAAACAAACTGGGTATGATAGTGTACACCTGTAATCTCAGAACTTGGGAAGCTGAGACATGAGTTCCAGGCCAGCCTAGGCTATACAATGAACCCCTGTAGAAAGGAGGGGGAAATGAAAGAGTGAAAAAAACAAGGAGAAGGAGAAAGAAAGGGAAGGAAAGGAAGAAAAAAAATAGTTTCAAAGAAAATATCATGGTCAGTGCAAACCTCTCATGATTTCAGAACTGCCCCTATTAGCTGGAAAATCTCCAAGCTTATATATCAGGCTTCTGGTTGTCACTAGTCCATATGTCCTGTGTTTTTAAAACACAAATAAAGACTAATGCTAAACTATCCAAACCGGGAAGTTGTAACACCTTTACCTCCTGGGGTCTCCCAGTGGCTGGAAGTACAAGGCCTCATATACTGAGCCCTGACAAGCTGATTGGCATTTGTGGAATTCTAGCCAAGTTACATAACTCTCTGTGCCTGAGTTTACTCCTCAGTGAGAGAGAAGGTGCTAGACAAATGCCTGCTTGTCTCCTTTGCCGTCTCCCTGGGTTTCCTGTCATCACTAATGAGAACTGGGGAGAAGTTTGAGTGTTTAAAGAAAACAGAGAAGTGGTGTTTGTTTCCTATTCATGAGAGCCTTGGGCAGTACTTGCCTTAGCCCAGCCCCCCCTCTACACTGCACACTGCCCTATTGGGCAAGCCCTTTGCACTTCAGCTTTGACACTGTAACTCCTGGGCTCTCTTTGTCTCTCTGGCATGTTGTTAACATCATGGCTGTATGGGTTGTCTCCCTGTTTTCTAGTCAGTTATAACCCTTCAACTGCACGCATCAAATCTTGTTCTGCTATTTAAGATACCTTATTGATGTCTTCTCTTGTTCACTCTCTCTCGCTCACTCTGTGTGTGTGTGTGTGTATGTGGTGTGTGTAATTATCTTTATATATATATATAACCTCAAATGTGAAAGAACTGGAATTAGTGGTCACACCTAAAATCTTGGCACCTGGGAGGTAGAGGCAGAGATGTGGAGTTAAAGACCAACCTCAGCTATATAGCAGGTTCAAGGTTAGCCTGGGTTACATAGAATAAATAAATACTCTGAAATGTGTAGATGCAGGTGAAACCCAAAGCACAGCCTCATATAGTCTAGATGAAATTCTAGAGACACCAATGAGAACAAACAGGAAAAAAAATATATACCTTCTCCGTCTTAAAAAGGAACTAGCAAGGGATATACTAACAACATTACAAATGCACAAACAGAAGCCAGCCCACTCCATTCAACACTTGAGAAGCAACTGCAACTCTCGTGTTCAACCCCAGCAGCAAAGGCCAAATGAGAACCTGGACTTTTCCCCCTTACCAGAATGTGAAAGGTACCTAACCCACCTCCGCATATGACTTAGTGAGGAATCGTGTCACCTGTCCTGGCCGCAGGTGATGATGATGTCTCCTCATGGCTGCTGAGGGGTTGTTTGTTAGAGGAGATGGTCCACTAGCTTAAGGTGCTGGTTGTATAAATTCGAGGACCTGACTTCAGATTCCCAGACACAGGAATGGCCTCCCACAGCTGTAACCACAGTGCTGTAGTGGGATAAGAAAAAAGACAATTGTTGGTGCTTCCTGGCTGGCCAGCCTGGCTAAAAATCAGTGAGTTCCAGGTTTATCAAGAGAACCTATGTTGTAGTTTGCTCCTCCCCTGCTGTGATAAAACACTGCTTGAAAGCAAGTTAGGGGACGAAAGGGTTTATTTGGCTTTCAGTCCACTGTCAAGAGAAGCTGGGTCAGGACATGGAGGCAGGAGCTGAAGCAGAGATCACAGAACATTGCTTACTGCTTTCTTACAGACTCACATTCAGCCGCCCTACTTACACAGCCCAGACCCACCTGCTTAGGGATGGCGCTGTTCACAATAGACTGGTTGCCCCTAGCCAATTAGCCATCAAGAAAATTGCCCCATGGACATGCCCAGAGGTCAATCTAACAGAGGCAACTTTTCAGCCAAGGGTTCCTTTGTCCCGGTGTGTTACACTGACAACTGAAGCTAGCTATGACACTCCGTGTTGAATGAGCGTGGCAGCATGAAAGAGGGCACCCTACATCTTCTAAACCTAGCATATTAGCACATGCACCTGACACACCTGTTCACACAAAAGTGCACACACTCCCTCAAGCACACAAATGAATTTTTAAGTCAGCCATCATAAAATGATTCAATGAACAGTTTCATGAGAACTTGAAACAGAAGAACTAGAAAGTTATATTAAAGAAATAAAGTAGCTAGGCGGTGATGGCTCACACCTTTAATCCCAGCACATGAGAGGTAGAAGCAGGCAGAGCTCTGTGAGTTCAAGGCTAGCCTGGTCTACAGAGTGACTTCTAGGACAACCAGAGATTCAAAGAGAAACCCTGTTTAAAAAAAAAACACACAGAGAGAAATGAAAGAGAAAGAAAGAAAGAAAGAAAGAAAGAAAGAAAGAAAGAAAGAAAGAAGAAAATATATAGAGAAAAATTATAAGAAATTTTTAGTTTAAAAATTTGGTGTACAACCATAGTCCTATCACTTGAAGGCATAAAACAGGAGGACAGTGAAACTGATGTTAGTATGTGCCACGCCACCCTGGAATACACACAGTGTATTCTATAATCCTGTCTTAATTGCCCCCACATATCTAAAATCAAACAAATAAACAACCAAAAGAAGAAAAACATCTCACCAGGTGCGGTGGCACATTACTGTAATCCCAGCACTAGAGGCAGAGGCAGGTGGATCTCTGGAAGTTCAAAGCCAGCCTGGTCTACAAAACAAGTCCAGGATAGCCAAGGCTATGCAGAGAAACCCTGTCTTGGAAAAAAAAAATCTCAGAGGATGGTATCATGGTTTGTTCTCTGTTACTGTGATAAAACACTGCCTAAAAGCAAACTTAGGGAGGAAAGGGCTTGTTTGGCTTATGCTTCCAGATCACATTCTGTTATTGAGAAAAGCCCAGGCAGGAACTGAGGCAGAGACCATGAGGGAACATGGTTTAAGGGCCTGTGTTCCTCCTTATTCATGCAGGTTATGTTTTTTATACAACCCAGAGGTGGCGCTGCTGGGCCCTCCCACATCAATAATAATAATAATAATAATAATAATAACACCCCCTAGTTTGCCTACAGGTCTACCTGATGAAGTTATTTTCTCAAGTGAGGTTCCCTCTCCCCAGATGACTTCAGCATAAATCAAGCTGACCCCAAAACTAACCGATACAGATGGTATTGTAAGACCTGGGGTCTCACAGCTCAGGAGTTCAATCGCGCCCTTCCCAGAAACTCCCCCAGACCAAGACTCATTGCAAAAGCAAGAGGTTTATTAACCATTGTACAACGGGGTCACCCCTGCCGATCAGCAAAGAGTGGCACTGGGAGACAAAGGCCTTTAGGTTTTTAAAAGAAAAATTGCAGGAAATTTGAAGTTGTAGTTTTGGTAATTTAGGATTGGATGAGGAAGTTATAAAGTAAGATAATTGGTTAGTCTTAGGTGCTCAAGCTTGGCCAGTCCTGCCAAGTGTGGATGCAGCTGCAATTTAAGGTAGGGGTGGTTAGCTCATCCTTGAAGATTAGGGCTGCGGGCTCTTGGCTGGAGGTCAAAAGCTACTCAGAAAAAGTCTAGGTTCGTTGCTAAGAAAGGCTATCTCAAGGACAAGGGTCTGGTCCTTCTTTTGCTGAGTGAAGGTCATTGCTTGCTTGCCCTTTTTTTTATATCTGTCCTCACAGATAGGGTCACATTCCTTCACTCTCTGGAAAGGTACTAAGAGGTTTTAGCTTAACCTGGACCTAAAACTCAAAACTATAGGCTTTAGAAGACATATAGGTTACAAAGTTAGTCTAACCCTTTCAGTATCAATAATAAGATGGAGAAGGAAGACCCAAGAACTAAGTAATTCCATGAGGCTATCCAATGTCACTTATGTAGATTAGAAAGATAATTTGCAGTGATTCCATATTACTCAACAAAACCCAGAAAGAAGGAGAATGAGTCCCAAAAGCTGAATAAAACTAATTAACTAATTGATTAATTAAATGATTAGCCTCCCCAGAAACTCCATACATAGAAAAAATATTCTGCAAGAATAAAGAGGAAATTAAGATGTTTACCAATGAAGGAAAACTAAGGAATTTGTCACCAGCAAACATGTACTAAAATAATGGTTAAAGAACGTTATCTAAACAAAAAGATAAAGATTATAGAAAAAAAATCTAGGCCTGGAAGATGGCTCAGTGGTTAAGAGCACTAGGTATCTTCCAGAAAACCCAAGTTTGGTTCCCAGCACCCACATGGTGGCTTATAACCATCTAGTACTGCAGTTCTAGGACATCTGACTTAGGGGTTGGTTTGGTGCTATGTATTCTAATGCTGAATACTGGCTCCTAAAAGAGCTCATTGCAGCCGAGACAAGTACATCCTAAACTGGTCTTTGCTGTGTAAACCTTGCTCTACCTAATTTAAAGTTAATTGATTAATAAAGTTGCTGAAGCCTGTGACTGGGCATAAGAGAAGTAGGCAGAGCTTAGGTTACTGGGCTTGAGGTCAGAGAAGGACCACAAGGAGAGAAAGGAGGCAGAAAATGTAGAAGCAAGAGAGGAAGCAGGAGAGAAGAAAGTAGTCAGGGGGCAGTAAGAACAATGAGCTCATGGCCATGAATGAGGTCTGGCCTGGTGGAATGGAACCAGTCCAGGCAGAAACAAATGTGGCAAGTAACTTGGGATGTATAGTTGGGAAACAGTAAAACAGCAGAGAGAGAGATGATACCTGACCAGTTACGGTGCCTTAAAGCTCTTATTAATCTTAAAGAGCACAAGAGCACTGTCTTGATTATTAGGGAATTAGCTGGGGTAGAGAAGCCCTAGAAAGTCTAATATGCTATTCCACAACATCTGATGCTCCTTTCTGATCTCAACGGGCATTATGAATGCAAGTAAAAAAATTATACTCATAAAATAAATAAACTTAAAAAATAATTTTTACTCAAGTGACAACACATGCTGGAGAGGTTGTAGAGAAAAGGGAATCCTCCTCCATTGCTGGTGGGAATGCAAACTTGTACAACCACTTTGGAAATCAATCTGGCGCTTTCTCAGACAATTAGGAATAGTGCTTCCTCAAGATCCAGCTATACCACTCCTAGGCATATATCCAAAAAAGGCCCAAGTACACAACAAGTACATTTGCTCAACCATGTTTGTAGCAGCTTTATTCATAATAGCTAGAACCTGAAAACAACCCAGATGTCCCTCAGTTGAGGAATGGATACAGAAATTATGGTACTTTTACATAATGGAATACTACTCAGCAATTAAAAATGAGGAAATCATGAAATTTGCAGGCAAATGGTGGGACCTAGAAATGATCATGCTAAGTGAGGTATCCCAAAAGCAGAAAGACACACATGGTATATACTCACTTATATAGACCTATAAGATAGGATAAATATACTGAAATCTATCCACCTAAAGAAGATAAACAAGAAAGAGGACCCCAGGGTATGATGATCAATCCTCACTTAGAAAGACAAATGGGATGGACATTGGATGTAGGAGCAAACAAGTAACAGGACAGGAACCTACCACAGAGAGCCTCTGAAAGACTCTACCTAGCAGTGTATCAAAGCAGATATTAAGACTCATAACCAAACCTCCGGCAGAATGCAGGAAATCAAATAAAAGGGGGAGGGAGTTAATACGACCTGGAGAGGACAGGAGTTCCACAAGGACCAAATATATCTGGGCACAGTGGTCTTTTATGAGACTGTTTCTCCAAACAAGGACCATGTATGGATGCAACCTAGAGCCCCTGCTCAGATGTAGCCCTTGGTAGCTCAGTATCCAAGTGGGTACCCTAATAAGGGGAACAGGGACTGTTTCTGACATGAACTCAATAGCTGGTTCTTTGATCTCCCCCCAGCCCCCAGAAGGAGCAGCCTTGCTAGGCCACAGACGAGGACTTTGCAGCCAGTTCTGAAGACACCTGATAAACCAGTATCAGATCTAAGGGGAGGAGATTCTCCCCTATCAGTGGACTTGAAAAGGGGCAGGGAGGAGATGAGGGAGGGAGGGTGGGATTGGGAGGGAAAGAGGGAGCAGGGTACAGCTGGGATACAAAGTCAACAAACTGTAACTAACTAATATTAAAAAAATAAAAAAATAAAAAAATAATTTTAAAAAAGAAAGAAATCTTAAAATGTAAGAAGAAAATGACAAAAAATATTTAAAAATACTATATTCTTTTAAGTTTTTAAAATTATGTCTGACAGCTGAAACAAAATGATAATACTATGCTGGAGCATAAAAGTCATCAACGTTTTTACTCATCACTAAACCCTACGTGCTGCAGTACTAACCGCCATGCAAACTGTGCCCACTGGCACAGTAGCGGCATGACTGCTATGGAGGCAACCAACCACTTCAGGCGGCATATGAGCCCTGTTCCACAGGAGAGAGTTCACTCCTAGTCCTGGAAACTGATTAAAAAGAAAAACAGTTAAAGAAATTGTAGGTCTTAGAGGGGAACGCACTGCTGCCATTTTGCTAGCTGGGCATGTTTTTGTTTGTTTTTCGACAGGGTCTTACTATGTAGACCATGCTTGGAACTCACTATGTAGACAAGCTGATCTCAAACTCAGAACAATCCACCTGCCTCCTAAAGTGCCAGGATTAAAAAGCATGTGCCACCACACTCAGTGCTTAAATAGACACACTTTGTTTATTTATTTGTCGTCCAAATATTTATTTTTATGCCTATATTTTAGTGGTGCTGTCAGTTTTTGTCAGCTTCTTGCACTGGGGGATGGTTACTAAAGAGACTCAGAGAATAAGTGGCTGTTAAATAACCAGCCCTAAATCTATATCATCCCTTTCACGGCTGAGGGAACATGGTGGAAGAGAAAATGGAAAGAATCGAAGAGTCACAGGAAAAATTGGAGCTTTATGAAGTAATATAACACTTCCAGGTATACTATGGTTATTTCAGCCATGAACTCACAGCATCTGTGGTTACCTGTGCAAGACCTGCACAAGAGTGGGCCAACTAACATTTCATCATTGTCTTAGCTAGGGTTCTATTGCCATGAAGAGACATCAGGGCCACAGCAACTCTTATGAAGGGAAACATTTCGTTGGGGTTGGATTACAGGTTCGCAGGTTTAGTCGATTGTCATCATGCCAAGGAACATGGCAGTGTGCAGGCAGACATGGTGCTGAAGAAGGAGCTGAGAGTTCTACATCTTGATCCTCAGGTAGCAGGAGACTGTGTGTCACACTGGGCGTAGCTTGAGCATAGCCTGTGTGTGTGTGTGTGTGTGTGTGTGCCCCACAATGACACATTTCTTCCACAAAGGCCACACCTACTACAATGAGGCCACACATCTTTTTTTTTTTTTCAATGCAGTTTATTCAGGAACCTTGAACAATCATCTGACCCTGGGGAAAGCCAGCCCCAGCTTAAATAGCCTCTGGGTAGCCAACCCCAGCGTGCCACGTGGGCAATGCAGATAGGTCCACATACATGGAAGCAAGCCAGATCCTCAGCCTTAGCCAAATGTGGAATTGTTCGTGACAGAGAACACTCACCATCGGGAAGGTGGAAGGCAGAAACCGGCTCCATCTTTAAGGCGCGGCATTACGCAGCTCTCTACAGTTCTCCCTTTTTGTTTTAGACGCATCAGGCAAGAGTAGAGGTCTGATCTCTGATATTAGAAATAAATTGGGAGTTTGTACCGATGTTCATTTAGGTGTCATCCACCCAAAGAGCATCAGACCCGTCCGATACCTTTTTCTCAGAGGCGGGACCTGGGGCATCAACCCGCATGCAATCAGACATGCTCTTCTCTGGGTCCAAAGCGGCTGACCCTGAGTGCAGTGCTTAGCCTCGCATCCTGAGCATAACATTTTAGCTCCCATGCTTGGGGAGACTGTCCTGCTTCAATGGCTGTAAAGGCCTGAATGGTCATGGCTGCATTACGCTGTTGTGAGACTCTAATCTTGCATATACACCACAGGCAAACCAAGGAGACCAACACCAGAAGGCCTGCTAACGCTCCCATGCCCACCCATTCCTTCAGATGGTTCATGGCTGCAGCAATCCATGATGATAATCCAGAGGCCACACATCTTAATAGTGCCTTTCTCCATAGCCCAAGCATTCAAACACATGAGTCTATGGAGGCCATACCTATTCCAATCACCACAATCACGGAGTGGGGAAGGACATTCCAGTCCCCATCCTCCCCTGAGAATTTTTATGCAGTTTATTAATTGTTGCTAGGGAAATGAAAGACATTTTTTAATGGTACAAACACTGGTAAGTTGCCATTCTCCCGTAAATATTCCCTCATCTACACTCTTATAAGCAACTCTATTAAACACACATATACACACAAAGAGAGTAAAGTATAATAAAATAAAATTTAAAACAACTGATAGTGACTCTCAGGTCAGAGACTGTGTGTGTTATTTTATCTGTCATGCTTCAGATCAATCCTGGTACTTGACCATAATTCTACAACTGTTGAATGACATGAATAAATAAAAAAGTGGACAAGGGTGAAAGCTAAAGAGAAATGAGTTTGCAAATAAATCCAAGTTTTGATTTGTGGCACCTGGAAAGAACACTGCAGATTTTCACAGTCCAGATGAGGACTACAAGAGATCATTTGAAGAAATGTAGTTGGTCTTTGATACTTTGTGGGTTCTTCTTTTCCCACACTTTATCCCCCCTCCACCCAGTTTCACCTCTGTCACTAGATAGAAGAGAAAGAAGTATGGGGGTGGGGAGAGAATGAGAAAGGGGGAAGGGAGGGAGAAATCTTTCTTTCTTCTTGTTTCTTCTTTGAAACTACAAACAAACTACAAACAATCCCTCTGAGCAATTACCAACCACCAACCACACCTATCAGGGCTCTAGCATTTATATACCCTCTGAAAAGTTCCCCAAAATCCAAATGTCACACAATCACAGAAACCATCTGCACGCCTCCCTAGAGCACAAGACAAATCATAGTCAGCTGCTGCGAAGCAGCGCCATACCCCCACACCTGGGATTAAAACGAAAACATATTCGCATAATATTTCTGTTTTTTTAAAGGAACCAAAATTTCAGAATTCTCACTACAAGGAAACCTAGAGATGGATAATCAAAGCATTTAAGCATCTTATAACAAACCGTTCCCCACCTACCCAAAAGTCTTGCCTGGACCACAGGAATTCTCCAATAGTCATATAATTGAGCGGATCAAGATAAGCCCTTTATCTTTATGAACCAATCAGATGCAAATTCCCGAGAAGATAGTATATATTTTCTGGGATAAAACATTTTTTGAAAGGGCTGGAGAGATGCCTTAGCCATTAAGAGTACTGTCTGCTCTTCCAGAGGTCCTGAGTTCAATTCCCAGCAACCACATGATGGCTCATAACCATCTACACTGGGATCTGATGTGCTCTTCTGGAATGCAGGTGTACATGCAGATAGAGAACTCATATATATATTATATATATAATTTTAAAAAAAGGTAGTTTCTTCAGCTGGTTTGGAGAGACAACACATGTCTCAGAGAAACCACTGCAAAAGCTACAGGAAAGACTGTCAATGTGAGATCCTGATTTTCGTCTCTCCTATGGTGCAGCTGCCTTCCTGCTTTTGTTTCTGGATAGACTCATAAGAAACTCTTCCTTAAAGCAAAGCATAGTGGGAGAAGTCAGAAGCAGGATTCAGAAGCAGACAGATCTCTGAGTTTGAAGCCAACCTGGTCTACAAAGCAAGTTCCAGGGCATTCAGGGCTACTCAGAGAACCCCTGTCTTAAAAAGAAAAGGAGCAAGAAGAGGAGGAGGAAGAAGATGAAGAAGAAGAAGAGAAAACTGCCCCCCTTTCAGAACAGTAATTAACCAGATTTGTTTTCTGATGCTGCAAGCCAACACACTTTTTGGACATGTTAAATATTTTCTTTCCTGCTTCAGGAATATTAGCATCATGCTGAGCACCGTGGCACACACAATTATGTCTGTTATCCTAGAATTAGGGAAGTGAAAAGAGGATCATAAGTTTGAGACCAGCCTGGACTACACAATGAGACCCTGTCGAAAAATGAGACAAAGGAAAAGAAAGACTGGTGCCTAGTTTGATGACAGTTTTCCCATATTCTATTACATCTTGAATTTTTTCCAGACCTTTTTCTTCCTGTCCTTTTAGGTACTATCTTATTATCTAATGTTACAGTTTGGCTCTTTTGTCAGACCTTAAGAACATGGAGGAAAGGGTATCATGACTTCCCAAATCTCTGAACAACTCAGCATGTCCACAACTTGTAGACTTGAAAAAAAAAAATCTATGCAGAGAGTTTTCTCTCTCATACATGGGTCTACAGCCATGATCTACTCTCTTGAAAAATGAGAAAACATGTAAGGGAACTGAGCTACAGAATATTACACAAGCAGTGAAATGCATGTCATTTTCTAATTGCTTTGTGGTTTCAACACCTCTTCACGGCACCTTTAAAAAAACGCAGATCTGAAAGCACCTCTCTCAAACTGATTTCTTAATGTCACTAGGTTCTGCATACTCACAGCCCACACACATTCGCTCAGCTGCTAAGTGCACTGGATTGTCACAGTATGTTCCAGAGGCCCCAGATTTCTCTCAAATGTAAAACATGTGCTTCTGACTAGAGGCAAAGTCCTTGTCTTTCAAATACAATATTCTCTAAAAACAAGGAATCAACCCACTCTATTTTGTGCCACTTCTGGGAAAGTGGTCCTGGAGTGTATAAGAAAGTGAACTGAGCCAGAACAAGACAGTTTGCAGGATTTCTCCATGGTTCCTGCCTCTGTTCTTGCTTGAGCTCCTGTCCTAACTTCTCTCCATGATCAACTGTGATCAGGACAGATAAGCCAAATAAACCCTTTTCCTCCCTGAATTGCTTTTGATTGTAGTGTTTATCACAGCAGTGGAAAGCAAACTGTGACATAGAAAGATAAAAGAAGGAAGGAAGGAAGGAAGGAAGGAAGGAAGGAAGGAAGGAAGGAAGGAAGGAAGGAAGGAAAGGGGAAGGGAGAGAGGGAAGGAAGGAAGGAGACAGGGGAGAAAGAGGGGGGAGACAGAGAGAGAGAGAGCAAAATTATCACCAACTGAAGAAAACTGAAGGCATCTCTTTACATTTAAAATAGGTTCAATGTTTGCCAAGAACTCTTAACAGAATATTATCCTGTGAAAAATAGAGTTAAAAGATTCCAACTTTTCCTTTATTTTATGATGTTAAATATGACAGTCCTTCCTTAAAAGTTTGGAAAGCTCACTGAAAAAATCATCCAGTGTGAGTGTCTCCTGATACAGAAATATTTTTTCTGCTTTTTAAAAATCAGTTACTGGATTATTCAAATCAACTACCTCTTGGAGCTGTTTCCACTCATTTTTACTTTCTTCTCTAGAAATGTACCAGTTTCATTTTTCAAAAGCTTTTTGAAAAGTAGCATAAGATTCTCTTGAAGTTTATCTATCATTTGCTTATCTATCTGTCATCTGCCTATCTGCTATCATCAATCATCTATATCTATCTATCTATCTATCTATCTATCTATCTATCTATCTATCATCTATCTATCTATCTATCTATCTATCATCTACCTATCTATCTATCTGTCAATCTGCCTACTTACTATCATCAGCCATCTACCTATCATCTATCTATCTATCTATCTATCTATCTATCTATCTATCTATCTATCCATCCGAGAAAGGATCTCCCAGGCTGACATGGAACTCATATAGCTGAGGATGGCCTTGAGCTCCTGATCTTACTCCCTCTACCTTCTGAGTGCTAAATTAAAGGCACATATCACTATGCCTGGTTTTCTATTGGGTTTTGCTTTGTTGGTTCAGTTCACACATGAGGCAAACTTTCCCACTGAGCTACACCCTGAGTCTTCTTTCATTTTTGAAAGTTTTCTCAAAGCCTGTAAATGGGTGCCTTCATATTTAATACTGCCTATCTAAATCACTTCTCTCTGACTAATTGGCCAAAGGAGGTTCGTTTGAATTGGTCACACACATACACACAGGAGGAACGCGCACACACACACACACACACACACACACACACACACACACACAAAAGCTCAGACTGTAGCCCCAACATACAAAAAGTGTAGATCTAGGGGACATCATGCATTTACTTTATTTTTCCAGATTAAAATTTTGATTTATTACTTTAAATTTTAGGTTGCTTTGTTTGTTTGTTTATTTGGTTTTTTTCAAGACAGGGTTTCTCTGTGTAGCCCTGGCTGTCCCGGAACTCACTCTGTAGACCAGGCTGACTTGAACTGAGAGATCCACCTGTTTCTGCCTCCTGATGCTGGGATCGCAACCACCTCAGTAGGTTGCTTCACTTAGAAAGTATGGAGGTCAAATCAAAACACTGGTTACATGAGTTGATGTTTATCCTATTGGCCTAACTTTATCCCTCAGACCTAGCCAAGGCTGTGGATTGTTCTATTCTGATGAATAAAAATTTAAGAAAGTCAGCGCTTACTTACTTATGCTGTGCCAGTCTGAAGTTTTCTACCATAACCATAGGTGTTCTCCCTCCAATTCCCTGTGTTTCTAAGAGTTTTTGTTGCATGTTGTACTGGTAGGTTGCTTCACTTAGAAAGTATGGAGGTCAAATCAAAACACTGGCTACATGAGTTGATGTTTATCGTATTGGCCTAACTTTATCCCTCAGACCTAGCCAAGACTCCAGGTTTCTGCTCTGTTTAAATGAATTCCTGTCCTGACTTCCATTGGTGATGAAGTATATGATGTGGAAGTATAACCAAATAAACCCTTTCTTCCCCAACTTGCTTTTTGGTCACAGTGTTGTGATGAAGCAATAAAAACCCTAATTAAAACACACATATGTTAATATTTTGATGCTATGTCATTGAGATGATACCACTTAATGGATTTTAGTCCCTCTAATTTTTGATGTTTTATAGATACTTTGGCATGGGCAACAGCACTGACACGAGCTGGTGGATTTGTTCACGGTAACTGAGAGAAGCTGATTAATGTTTAAAAACAAAGCTTCCTAAAACCTCTTACAAAATCAGATTTGGCGGGGCATAGTGGCCTTAGACTTTCAGCTCAACACTGGGGAAGCTGAGGCAATAAAACTGAAAGTTCAAGGCCAGCTTGGGCTATGTAACAAGATACGGGACTACCTGAAATTTCATATAGTGAGACGGAGTCTCTGAAAGCAAAACAAAACAAAACTAAGGTTTGGTTATTTGGGAAGACTGCCCGAGAGTTATGTCTGTAGTTCTCACTAGCTCATAAGTGTGTCAGCCCATTAAACAGTTCAATACTCATGAGCTGAACTTCAAGTGACAGACTCGATGACACTACTGTGAGAATATTAAATGTCATCTTTCCCCTTCTTGCAGTGATTGTTCTTATCTGCCTTCTATTCGAACATGTTTGAACCTAAAATGTCAAAACCCAAGTGCAAATTTTACAATGAGATTTTTGAGCGGTGGGCTTTTGTTGAAGACAGACAAGGTCTTTTTGAGTTTATCGTATACAAACATAAAACAAGGTGCTGAGTTGAATCTGAGCTGATGTGAACAACTAACTGGGAAATGTGCTATTTCCTTAACAGTAAATACAGGTGATAAATTAATATTTTGATAAGACCAAGTCAGAGTAATAAAATAATTGAATAAAAAACCATGTCATCCCAGGTGGGTGCAGTGACGCATGCTTGTAAATCCCAGCACACATAGAGGCAGAGACAGGGGGATCTCTGTGAGTTCAAGGCCAGCCTGGTCTACAAAGCAAGTACAGGACAGCCAAGACTACACAGAGAAACCCTGTCGCCACAAACCAAAAATCAAAACCAACAACAACAACAAAAATCCCGCCATATATTAACATCAGTGCATACGACTTAGTCTAATAGACCTGTTTCATAAACAACCTATTGAATCTGTTATGTATAAAGCAAATAACAAAATCTATGAAATAGTCTTTGGGTGTCAACACTGTTCCATTACTGACAGGTAAAAATTTCTGAGACAAGATCACATGTAGTCCAGGCCTCAAGCTCACTATGTAGCTAAAGCTGGTTGGCCTTGATCTCCTACTCTTCCTCTCTCTCCCAGTCCCCCATAGCTGGGATGACAGCCCTGTGACCACACCTGACTGTGAAATTCCGAGTTAAAAGGGAGAGTTATTGTGGCCCTTCCCATGAGTACCTTTTGAAGATGTCTATTCTTTTACATGGATATGCTTAAAGACTTCCACAACAGAACAAGTAGACTCGTCGGGGCAGTGTGGATGTAAGGGGTCAAATGGATGACAATGGCTTCTTGTTGACAGACAACTTTGTAAGGACAGCTTATTTATTTATTGTTCACATGGGTATTTTGTGTGCCTGTATGTCTACGTACAACACAGATGCCTGACTGCCCATGGAGGTCAGAAAAGGATGACAGATCCCTTAGTACTGGAGTTACAGACAGCTGTGAGCCACTGTGTAGATGCTGAGACTTGAACCCAGGTCTTCCAGTGGTCTTAGCTGTCAATGGACAGCTTTGTAAAAAGTTGTTGATCACAACATAATTCTGAAGAGAAGAAAAGCAACTTAGGTCATTAAATGTGGACCTATGATATTTAGCAGCCCAGACGTGAAGAGTAGGCCTCCAAGTTTTCATCAGGCTACCAGTTATGTTCAGTGTACTGGTTCATGATACTGACACTGAATACACTGTTTTCATAAGCAAATATTCAATAAACAAGAGAATGCAACAAGTTGGATAGCCTTGATGAGATAAATGGAACATGGACTATTATTACAGGAAATTTAACAGGCAAATTCTACAAAAGATATAAATAAAGGAAGAAGTGTGTAATATATATATATAACTTATTTCATATTTAAAGAAGGAAACAAGAAGAGCACTATCTCTCTCTCTCTCTTTTTTTTTTGAGAAACACTATCTCAATGGTTAAGAATGAGGACCCAGGTTTGGTTCATAGGACCCACAGTGAGGAGTTCACAATTCCAATGTTGGCAGTATAATGCCCTCTTTTGGCTTTCTTGGGCCCCTGCATATACAAGGTACATATGTGCAAAAACAATAAAAATTATTTCTAGTGTAAGTGTGTTCCATTCAACATTTTTCTTTTCTTGGATATGCATATATACAGAAAATCAGATAGTTAAATTTAACTGGATGTCTTTCACTTTCATTTTTTTAGGCTGGTGACTTTAAGTGAAAGTCAATGCTTTGCCAGATTTCCTCAGACATTACTTCTTTTAGGACCAGTAACCTCTGCCAAACACAAATGAGCTAAACATTTTGAATGTATTTTTATATATGGCTTTCCTGATTGTTTCATAACTGTTCTTACTGTACGTAGTTTGTTATAAATATAATGTTAAAAGAAAGAAAAGGATAACAACCTCTTTGTTTTGTGGGAAGAACAAGTCTGTGTGGAAATCCCTGCTGCTTGCTTCGACACAGCTGCTTTGTGGGGAAATCTCTTGATTCTACATGTGGCATCAGGCTTTCACACTTGGTTTTCCTCAGATGTCTGGGACTTCTTGGTTACCTTATCATGCTTCTAAGTCAGGATTAGGTTGAATTCTTCCGTGGCTGCAGTGTTACAGCTCATGAAGTTCCTTGTTTTCTTGGCAACTGGTGCAGGAGCTAAATAGAAAGGGAGACCTTGTGGTCATCACGATTTTCTTTGGTGCTTTCCAACCATGTAACTAGGGAAAACAGTATCCAAGTCCACCTTTGATGGTTAGAGTTTTACCCCTCGTAGCCTGGCACGATTATGAATAATGCTTTCTTTTACTCAACTGTGTCCCAATGTAGACAATAAATTACACTCTCATGTGGCTTACAACCCAAGGAAATGACTGGAACATTGTGTCATTTCTATGGTCTCCACACTTACTTCAGCAATGTCTGGCAACAAATATTCCAGTTAATTTAGAAAGCAGAATTCATAGCCTTGACCTAGGGCACACACTGTGTGCCAGGAATGTGGCCAATAAAGACTAATTTGGTTTCTCTGTGGTGGTGTAATTAATTATCCTACTGGCTGCCTGCCTCTGTCTCTGTTGCTTAACACTAGGTTTCTTTATCAGGGATCATCAAAGCTATTATCTTTCACCTGCATAGGAATAAAGTGTTTTGGGTTTTTTTCAATTCCTGATGTGCGTTATCATCCATGTCCAACCCAATCTATTTTAATATTCAGTATTAACTTTTTATGTGCATTGGTGTTTTGCCTGCATGTATGTTTATGTGTCAGACCCCCCGGAACTGGAGTTACAGACAGTTGTAAGCTGCCATGTGGGTGCTGGGAATTGAACCCAGGTCAACTGGAAGAATGGCCAATGCTGTTCTTCAATGGTCAGTTGGCTGGAAGAACAGCCAGTGCTCTTAACTGCTGAGCCATCTCTCCAGTCCCTTAACTTTATAATTGTAGCTATAATACCACCCCAAAAGACAATATTTACAGGTAAGCTGTGAAGCGTTCATGATTTGTTAAGCACTCTTGACTCCTTTCCCTTTTCCCAGCTGCATTGAGAGGTCATTTCTAGTCTTCCCATCTTCTAGCTATAAAAATCAAGGTACAGAAAGGATAGAGAGAGATCTTATGGCAAAGCCCGAAGATTCAGAAAGAACAAACTACTCAGCAGAAACAGCAGTTGGTTTCAGAACTCATATTAGCACCACCTAAAACTCTTCCGTCAATCAACTCCTCACCTACCTCTCCAGAGCTGCACGTTGTTTAATGCCTTCTGTGGAACCTGAGGAAACTGTAACCCAGGAACTCTGTGGACTTCCATGAACTTGGAGCTTAGTAAACTGTTTTTGGCTCTGACATAAAGGATTGCAATGTCACCACCTACCACCAATCCTTCCTTACGTGCACAGACATACCACTTTTTGCTGCTACATCAGTCTAGAAAAATTCTATGAAGATCTGGCATAAAAAGCAGAAAGCAGCCACGGAGATTGTTCGTAGTCGCTGGGCATGCTCAATCGAGAGACCCCAAATCACAGGATTTTCAATCAGAAAGAGGCAGAAACAACAGAGGCCAATCCCACCATTTTGCAAATAAGAAAAGAAATTATAGGGAGATCGAGGTACTTACCCACATCTTACAGCTAATTCCTACTTTTCACAGTTAATTAGTGGAATTAGCGATGAGGCCACAATTGCCACCCTGTGCCCTAACAAAACCACTGTTTTGTTCCTTCTGTCCCTCTGCCTCTCTCTTTCCTTGCTTTGGGAACAGAAAGAGAAAATGATCAAAATCATGCCATTTTACGTACAGAAGTAATTTTTTTTCTTTAATCTATAGTCTCTGGACCCATAGATTTGGGGAAAGAAATTACTACTTCGATTTGAAAAAAAAAAAAAATAAGTCAGTTACCGTCTCTCTCACGGTCTCTGTCATTTTTTTAAGGATTTCTTTTTGTGTGATATATGTGTTGACTCAGTAAACCACGAGACTTTTCTTTCCAGCATAACACTAAGTCTTATCTGTTCAGATTAGCATTTTCTTCTGGATCGATGTCCCTGCCAAGAGCAACAAGCTTGGAGGCCAGGGCTAAAGGTGATTCCATCACCTCCCTGCTGGGTAAGATAAAGATATTTTCTACATTCATACTAATGAGTTTCAAAAAACAAATTTTTCTCTTTCTTTTTTTCATTTGTTCATTCTTTCTTTCTCGCTCTTTTTTTTTTCCATTGTTTTGTTTTGCTTCCTGATGGTAATCAGCTTTCTGGAGGTGAAGATGTTCTAGAAATTACAACATTCGCAAGGTTAAAAAAAAATAGGGCATGAAGTCAATAAAGGGGAGAAAGGAGAGGTGTTTCGTAACTTGTCAAGAGACAACTATTTCACATTCAAAGCATACAAAAATACATTCTTGTCTGGAAACAGAAGGAGACATGTACAAAGAAAAAAATCAGAGGAGGGATTGTAATAAATTTTTGTCGTTTGTTATGGGGAAAATATATTGATTCTCAAGATCTTGTTAGAATTATTAAGCTCTAAAAAAAATCTTTTTCTCATAAGCAATGGTTATAAGAGAGAGACCATAAGAGCAATAGTTCCTGTTTTCTCTCCTGAGTAGTTACTACCACTGTCTCTAATCCTTTGGCGGTCCCCCAGGACACATGTGTCACCCTTAGCTCCTCTCAGCTGCACTAGTACGTGTCTGTGTGTGAGGGCATGTACATGTGGGCAGAGGTCAGAAGATAACCTGGCATGGTGATCTGAACGGCCTCCAGAGACCCATAGAGAGTGACAGCACTAGGAGGGGTGGCCTTGTTGGAATGGAGGAAGTGTGTCACTCCGGGTGGGCTTTGATGTTCCAGAAGCTCCGGCCAGGCCCAGAGTCACTCTCTTCCTGATGCTCGCTGATCTGGATGTAGACCGCTCAGCTGCTCTACAGCATCATGTCTGCCTGCATGCTGCCATGCTTCCTGCAACACCGATAATGGGCTAAACCTCTGGACTGTAAACCAGCCCCAATAAATGATTAAAAGATCAAACGCAGGTTGTCAGGAAGAGCTTGGCAGGAAGAGCTTTACCTGCTCAGCCAGCTCAGCCATCTCAACAGCCTATTTTATTTTCTTAGTAATTCCTTTGCTGTATAAAGATTTAAAAATTAATCTGCTTTTATATTTGTTATGAGGTTTCGTTGTAGAGATGGGTTCTATCTACTTGATGTACAACCCGTGTTTCCAGAACAACACTGGACACCCAGAAGGCACTTGAAAACAGTTACTGAGTAAATAACATTATTTGGTTCTCTTGACATTTCAAAGTATCTTGCGTGCTGAAATATAAGGTTCTCTCTCTCTTTCTCTCTCTCCCTCTCTCTCTCTCTGTTGCTGTCTGCTCTCTGTCATCTATGTCTATGTCTCTTTCTTCCTCTCTCTGGCATCTCTCTCTCTCTACCATCTGTTTGTCTTTCTCTGTCTCTCTGTTTCTCTCTCTTCTTCTCTCCCTTCCTCCCCTCCCCCATCTGGGCGGTGTGAGTGTGTAAGACAGAGATCAACATCACTCAGGAACCACCTATCTTGACTTTTTTGGGAAAGTGTCTCTCATTGGAACCTGGAGCTTAATGATTAAGTTAGGCTGGCTGACTAGAGCACCCTGGGAATCCTCCTTCCTCTGTCTTCCTAGATGAGAATGCATCACATTTGTCTTTTTACATGGGTTCTGGGGCTTGAACCCAGGTCTTTATGCTTGCCAGCAAGCCCTTTACCAACAAAACTGTTGCCTCAACCATGGTCAGAGAGCATTCTTATTCTCCCATATAAACTGCTTCTGCCTAGGTCAGCATTCTACAACCCCATCAGTGTATGAAAACAAACAAACAAACAAACAAACAAAAAATGAAATCCAGTGTCAAGTGTCAGGAGTGTATAGAAAAACAGGAACTTTCAATATCAATAGAGCAAAATATGGTGCAACCATTTTGGAAAGCAGTTGGTGGTCTCTGGTAAGGTTGAAAATATAGATTTCCAACAAAGCCTTCCCCTAGGAAAACTGCTGCCCATGAACACAAGAAGACATCTTTATGAATGGTTGCCATGGCCTTGTTTGTAATTACAGAATCGAATTAGAAATGACCCATATGTCCAGTGTGGTGGAC
Organism: Meriones unguiculatus; assembly: GCF_030254825.1. Classification (NCBI taxonomy): domain Eukaryota; kingdom Metazoa; phylum Chordata; class Mammalia; order Rodentia; family Muridae; genus Meriones; species Meriones unguiculatus. Next base: position 101,057,949 of record NC_083350.1, read on the forward strand.
ACATGTAATTCTTCCTTAAAATTTACTTTCTCCCTTTTTATCAGTGAAAAAACATGCAAAATTTAGGTAACAGGATAAATTCCTTATCCTATTCTTTAGTGCTGTGGTGGTAATGTTTTAAGCTTTATCCAGTGCACATAAATAAAATGGAAGACTGAAACGTCTTCCCTTCATCCATTGTACTGTAGCAGTGCAGGCATGCTCACTAGAGGCCAGGCTTCAGTCTTGAACTTTGCGATGACTTTGTCTTAGAGTTCCGTATGGAATAGCAGCAATGGAGACAGACAGGGTCTCTCCACATTATGAGCTACATACAGCACTCCTGGAAACTTGTCTTTGGGTTTATACATAATAGAACAAGATTTTTTTTTTTTACTGTGCTTAGAATGCTGTTGTTTTTGTTTCATGCTAGTTATCCTTGATCAAATATAATCTTAACATTTAGAGTGATGTGTTCATCAAATTACCTCTAGATAGTTGTAAGTGGATAAACACACAAAAGAAATCATCAGTGTGCATAAATCTCAGAAATATAATAGTGCAATAGCACATATGAAATCATACCATGCATTTAAAATAAAAAATGGGTAGTATGTATTATTTGTGGATATATAGATAATTTCAAAAATATAGATGATCTGTGGTTCTGAATCATAACAACTTCATGATAATGGCCTCTTTTAAAGGGGTACTTTTCTGATTTGACATTGACTCACCTGATGTGTGACTCATTATTCTATCAGGTAAGAGAAGCAAAGCCAGGCTAGTCAAGAGTCCTCATCTTATCTGTCAAGAGCTGTCAGAGATGGTCTGTCCATTTCTCCAATGTTCCCCTTAAAACAGCCTTGCTGAAATAACACCCTGCTCTTCAGTATTTGAGTCACTCTCAAGTGACAAAATGTGAACAAGCCAGTCACCCTGGTGGAAGTCTGGAGTCCCCGATCTCCTGAGGCTGATGTAGGAAGATAGGGAGTATAAACATTAGGTGCCTGTAATAACAGGACTTTCTTCAGACTGCCAGCTCCCAATAATGACATGGAAACCTTTTATTAATTATTAAAGATTGGCCTTAGCTTAGGCTTGTTTCCCAACTAGTCTTAAATTAACCCCTTTATATTAATCTACTTTCTTCCGTGAGGCTTTTTACCTTTTCTCAGTCTCTCAGTACCAATACCTGTTTTTTCTTCCAATTCCAGTTGGAGAATCTTCCCACCTCAAATTCTTTCCCGGCATTCCTATGTTTGTTCTGAAGTCCCACCTCCCCATCCTGCCTTTACTACTGACCAGTTCAGCTCTTTATTACACCAATCAGAAGGCGAGGGAACTATTTACAAAATATGATGCAGTCAAAGAATAACAAGGCCAAAGTCCAGCCTGTACTCAGCAATCTGCTGGTACAGAAATCAGCATTTGAATAATAGAAAGACAATCTTTACACCGTACACAAAAAGATCTCCCCAATGGAAGAGTTACAGTATGGTAGAGTGTGTGTTTGGTAGCCACAAGGCCTGTGTTCCACCCCCAGAGCCAAAATAAAGAAAGAAGTAGGGGTGGGGGAGGAAGAAAAGAAGGGAGAGGCAGAGGAAGGGAGAGAGAGCAAAGACTAAATATACATGATTTTAAAATCCAAGCTATAGAAAGATTCTGCCCAACTTGGGTAAGGAGTAGAAAGCAGAAGGGCTGCTGTGGGTTCAACACAGCTTTCTTATTCTCCACCGAAATTTCCCTGAGCACACTCCCAGTCGAGTCAAATCTGAGGATACTAACCCTGCAATTACTGTACGTGAAATATACGTTTCATTTGCAAACACAGAGGAACATTTTCAAGCATAGAGGAAATTTGAGCTTATGAGAGAAAAAAGTCACCCTGTGACGGATTTTCTCATTCTTAATAGTGAAGAGAATAATAACCCCCAATTACTGAACTCTTACCATGTGCCAGCTATGTTGCAAATATTCGATTATTTAAGGCAATTTCACAACAATCATGTATCACAAAATTTTAAACTGAGGTTTAGCTAGTGCTAAACCATAGGTAGAAAAGGATTTAGTTTGGATTCTAAAGAGCTGTCTGAATCTAAAAACCTATATGTTTAATATTGTACTACGTCATTTGCCACCACTAACAGTTTTACTCTGGTGGTCTTGTCTCGTGAGGGAGCAAACAAAGTGGCTGACTCCATTGTGCAATTAAAGACCATTCAAGGGTTTCCTTGTCCACAATAATCTTCTTCACATTCTGTAATACTGTTAACTATACTAGTCTCCTTTCTGTTGCTGTGATAAAACACTATAACCATAAGCAATTTGGAAAGGAGAAGAGCTCATTTCATTTTGAAGATTTTAGTCTAACATTAAGAGAAATCAGGGCAGGAATTCAAGCAGGACCTTGAAGCAGAAACCACAGAGAAACAGTGTTCACTGGCTCATGCTTAGCTAGCTTTCTTATACAACCCAGTGCTGTCTTCCCAGGAAATGGTGCTGCCCACAGCAAGCTGGGCCCTTCTACATCAATTAACAATGGAGACAATGCCCCGTGTACATGCCCACAGGCCAGCCTGAACTGGACAATCCCTCAGTTGAGACTCCCTTCTCAGATGACTCCAGGCTGTGTCAAGTTGACAACTAAAGCTTATAGAATATTAAGACTTATGTTCCATTTACAGTTAAGTCATTACCCCATAATGTCAGGAAAGTTTTTTTTATCAGAAAGATAAATGTTAATCTGTAGATTACTTTAACAAACTACGGCTTAATAACAACCTATTAAAAGAATGTGACACTGGTCATGTATACTTCAGCAGACAATGTCAAACTCCTGAGAATTGAGGACTCTCAGATTCTCAGAAGAAAGCCTAGGACAGAAGGCCCTAAAAAGTGAAGTGGTGCCAGGAAGCTGTTGAGTAGGCTGTAAGTTTGGGAGTCTCAACCTGAAATGAAATGCTCAAATTGAGAAAACCTTGAATGTCATCATCTATCACAAGACCTTTCACTACAACATCCAATAAAACCACCCCTACCAAAGAGAAGCTCACCTGAAGAAAGGTTCCCTCTCTCCCCAGTCTGAAATGGAGTCATTGGCCTGTTAGGTCAAGGTCATATATCACTATTCAGTATGAGGAAGATAAAATCCACAACCTCATTCACTGCCCATACCAACATCTGAAAGGGTTTTCCTAGTTTTGTGTTTGGTTTGTTTTTTGTTTTTCCAACCAAGGTTGTCACAAGATAGATAAGGCTAGGCTTTTACTGTTGACTCTTTTGCCTCTATCTCCCCAGTTCTAAGATTATAGGCCTGAGCCACTACTGCTGGATTCCTTATGTTTTCTTCTGATTGTTCCATAATTTTAGTTCTCATACTCAAGTCTTTGCTCCACTTTTAGTTGACTTTTATATCAGATGAGAGATGTGGCTCAAGCTTCAATATTTGGATTATGACCAGCCAGTTGTCCCAGTGTTATATGTTAAAGAGGCTTTACTTTCTCCAGTATGTGCCTTTGGTGCCTTTTCTGAGTCTCAGTTAGACATTGGTGTAGAGGTTTGTTTCTGGATCTCTGTTCTGCTCTATTGATTCATTTGCCTGATTTTTGTTAGTTTATTTTGTTTTAATACCACTTCTGTGGTGTTTTTGGTTACAATGACTCTGTAATATCTTTAAATCAGGTATTGTAATGCCTCTATATTTAATCATCGGATGTCTATGCATGTGTGTCAGGAGGTGCGTATGTGTGTGGGTGTCTGTGTGTATGTGTGTGTCGTCTGTGTGTGTGTGTAGGCCAGAGGACCATTGTTGAGTGTCTTCCTCAATTGCTCTCTGCCTTACTTTTGGAAACAGGGACTCTCACTGAACCTGAAGCTTTCTAATTCAACTAGACTGGCTTAACTGGCAACCCCAAGGAATGTTCCTGCCCCCTTTCCCCGGCGCTGGCATTGTGACACACAGCAACACACTTCTTATGTGGATCCCTCCAATCCAAACACAGGTCCTAAGACTTACACATCAACTGCTTTGCCCACTAAGTAATAACTCCTGTCCCTTAGATATGATTTTTTTTCAACATTACTGGAGGTGCTTTACATTTCTACATAAACTTTACAGTTTGGTGTGTTTGTTGTTGTCATTGTTGTAGTGGCTAAAGAATATTATTAGCATTTTAATGCAGCTTACCCAAAGTCTGTAAGCAACTTTATGTATTATCCTTCTAAGATCGCTAATAAAATTCACATTGCTCCGATGAGAAACAGTGTGGAAGTTTCAACGTAAAACTAAAAGCTCTGCCACATGGTCCATCAGTTCCAGTTCTGGGTATATATCCAAGGGAAATAAATAACCATTCTAAAGAGATCCTTGCATGCTGTATTTATTGTGGCAATATGCACAGTAGGTAAGCTATTTCATCAGTCTAGATGTCCATCAATGAATAAATGGATAAAGGAAGTGTGGTAAATTCAGACAATGGATTATTATTCTACCATAAAAAATAAGATCCTGTTATTTGCAGCAAAATGGATATTACTGGAAGATGTTACTTTGAATGAAATAAGCCAGACACAGAAAGACAAGTACCATGTGTTCTGTCTCATATGTGGAATTAACAACAACAAAAAATTCAAGCTGAATGGAGAATGGTGTTTACTGTAGTTTAGATAAAGGGGGGGTTATATCTCACCAGTCAGGCGATACATACGGTAATAACTGATTGAACCCTGTGACCATGCACAACGAATTCATGTTCATCAAAGGTAAAATGTGGAGAGAAAATAAACAGAAAACAGAAGAGAGAGACATTTTTTTATTCACTTCATAATTTTAAGCAACACACAGGCACCAACTGTCTTTCTCTGGTTTTGAGTGGGAGGCAGGGAAAAGATGGAAGAGTTGGTGCCAGGAGCATTCCTCCTCTGGGAAGAAGTCTGTTCAAGTCAATGAGCAAACTGCAACTCCGGCTTCTGCTCCCCAACTCTTCAAGCCCTCAGTTGAGAGCAAGAGGAAAAGAAGTAAAACTGGTCATGGGAGGAGAGGCCACTGAAGAGAGGCCTTGTCCATTGTCCACTCTAAATCAGCCCTTCACCCTGGCCTCCTCATACTAAAAACTCCAAGCTCGAATTATTACCAGACACTGGCATCCACAAACCTACTGCCTTGGTTCCTCTATGTTTTAAAAGAAATTAAGAGATAGAAATTGGTAACAAAAAAAGAGGACTTATTTTAGTTTTTTGAGAGTTCCAGACTAGGTGGGCTGCTAGCTAAGGATGACCTTAACCTCTGATCCTACTGCCTATACCTCCCAAGTTCTGGGATTGAAGGACTATATCACTCTATTTGGTTTTATGTGGCATGAAAGATAAAACCCAGGGCTTCATGCATACTAGGCAAACATTTTACCAACTGAGCCACATTCCCAGCCATAAAATAGATATATTTATAGCTCATCTAAACCTAGAAGAGAAAGCCTCCTAGTTTCTCTCTATCTTGCCTATATCAGAACAAATGAAACAGAAGCCAGGAGATACAAACATATGTGTCAGTGTCTGAGATGGCCCTCAGAGCTGTGCGAACTCTTTTCCTGGGAGGTAAATTCCTACTCTGTACTGGGGATTCAGTATTTCCCCCACCACCCAGACATGAGATTCCTAATTCTTCAGGGCCCCTGTTTCATGATGACACAGTATTCACCACCTTTCTGCAGAGGTCCCATCTTTCAATCAAAATAAACTACGCCATGGTTCTCCCCATTGACCCCTATAGTGTCCCTCCCAATGAGCCAAATCATTTCTCTTCATAATTATGTTCCACACATGTGATGAATCAAATATAATAATAATTAGTAAGAACAGAAGATGGGTATCATATTGATTGTATGCTGGGCACTTACTCATTGTTGTGGTTTCAGTGGGAACTGTCCCCCACTGGCATGCATGTTTCAGCACTTGGTCCAAGCTGCTGGAGCTGGTTGAGAAGGTTGTGGAAGCCTTAAGAGTTTTCCCAGAGGGACTACCTACTTACATGGGCCTTGAGGTTTCACAGGCCTGCCCCCATCTCATGTTCATGTTTTCTAAGAGCAAACACCAGAAGGCCAGCATCTGCTGGCCACCATGCCTGCCCCACCAAGGTGGACTAAATATCCCTCCAAGTATGATCCCAAATGAACCTTTGCTTCCTAAAGTTTCTAGACACGTATTCGACCACAGCAATGAGAAAAGTAACTCATCCCTTTGCATGCATTTATTTAACTTGCCCAAGCCCGAGTATTATTTTTTAGAAGATTCAAATTAATACTGAGTATTATTTGTCTCATTTCGCAGGTGAGAAACACAAAGGTGAAAAAACTTGTCCTGTTCTCACAAGTGAGTATCCAAGATAAGGATTTTTGCAATCTTTTTTTTTTCTCATGCTTCTAGCTTGCTCTTCAGCCATTCTTGCCATGTTTGCCATTGTGTGACCTTTCCCCTCTGAGTCCACTTGGCCAGAGATACACTGAATCAGTCTTTGTGAATGAGTGTGAGTTCCCTGGGAGGAAGGCATGGAGACAGAGCTCCCCACATGCAGGTTTATGAAGGAGCACGTCGGTGGCAACATCTGGGGAAGCTTCCCAGGGCACAAGCGTTAGTTCACAAGCCTATGCATGAGCCCCCTTCTAGATCAGTCATCACCTTCCACCAGCAGGTGTGTGCTTCAGCTGCCCACCAGCTGGCCTATTGCTGCTCTCTCTCTCACTCTCTCTCCCTCCCTTCTGCCCTCCCTATCCTCATGGCTCACTTAAATCCTAACTCCTCTCCCCTTTCCTTCCCCCAAATAAATCTCTTCATATCCAGATCTGTTGAGTGTGTGGCATCTTTTTAAAAGTATATTCTAACAACAAGCTGGAGTGAAGCCAAGCAAGACATTCTCCCGGTGTTTATGGGTCTACTGAAGTCTAAACACAAAGCCACTCCAATTAACTGAATACACGATAATATTTTGCCCATATTACATTTTGAATCACACACTCAATTTTTTTGTCTCCAAATTTATGGAGACAAAAATCACCCAGGTTCCATTATTAAACCACATAATGAGTCATGTGTGGTAGCTGCGGCAGCTGGGTCAGGGAACGTCTTTAATCCAGCACCTAGGAGGCAAAAGCAGGAGGGTCCCTGTGAGCTCAAGGCCAGCCTGGTCTACAGAGTGAGTTCTAGGACAGTCAGTGCTGCACAGAAAAACCCTGTCTTGAAAAACAACAATAATAACAACAACAATAATAAACCACATAATGGTATCTATGAATGATGATAATATAAATCATCTGAATGAGTCTGTAAAATAACATATTAATTGAGTTTTTTAACTGGAGTGGTATAATCACCTCCTTAGAGATGTGATATATTGATTTTCGACATGTAGGAACAGTTGCCTAGCAGGCTCAAGGCCCTAGGGTCAATCCCCAGCACCACACACATCAGTGAAACAGTGGGCCATCTCGGCAAACAAAAAGTCCATTTCTCTTGCGAGTGTTAAGAAAAAGATCTCCAGATCCTTTGGCAAAGATTAAGGGCCTCATTCATGTGCAAGGCGTTTCTGTTTGTAACATTTAAGAATGCATCTGTTGTTGGATTCATCAAGTTACTTGGAGAACTCCACAATGTATTAGCAAATCTGCTAAATAACAGATAATTAGTCCCTAGGGAAAAAACAAAAAAACAAAACACAGAAGAATGCCACAGCGCCTGCAAATCTGTCACTTGTCTGCTGCCTTTTACATAGGGAGCTGCTCCGACTGTGAGGAAGGAACAGGAGTTCTGACCATGTTGCTTTTCAGAGTCTACTCATCTGCGCATCCGAGCTCTTCATGTTCTCCACTTTGGTGGTCGCAATTACGACTGAGCTACAGGACTCTTCTTACAATTACATCAGTATAAAAAAGGAAACTATTTGGGAGTCTCATTTTAAGACTCCCATAAGTATGAACTACTGACATTGAGGAAATTAAAAAAAAAAAAAACTAAAGGCAAGAGGTTAGCACAACAGGAAATGTCCTGTGATGAGGAAATGGTCCATCTGATAAATTAATTTACTCCGACTCTGTGTGAATTCCACAGCAATATCACGATTCCACATGGTTAAGTTCATGGAGGAAATGTTGTCTCATTGTAGCTTAGTGTTTTACTCATCTTCTAAACTTACTTTAAGTTACTTGTATGTGGGTACGTACATGTCAGAGCATGTGCACATGGAAAGAGGCCAGAGGTCTGGGATTCCACTGGAGTTGGACTTACAAGTGCTTGTGAGCCACCCTACGTGGGTACAGGGGACTACACTCAGGAACTTCCTTTTTTGTTTTCCTTTCGGTTTTTTTAGTTTTTTTCTCTGTTAAACCTTGGCTGTCCTGGGCTCGCTTTGTAGACCAGGCAGGCCTCGAACCTACAGAGATCCACCTGCCTCTGCCTCCTCGAGTACTGGGATTACAGGTGAGTGTCACCTCACCCAACTAGAGTGTTGATCATGCTTAGCCACCAGCCCCTCTCCAATGCCAGTGTTGGGTTTTTTGTTTTTTGTTTTTTGTTTTTTTTTTTTTGAGACAGTCTTGTCTAGACTGTCTAGACTTGCCTAGACTGACCTCAAACTCAGTCTTTCCGTCTCTCTCTATTGAGTGCTGAGGTTACAGATATGTACAGATAACATCCAACATGACAAGGTGTTTTTGTGATAACTCGCGTTTTCCCAGTGAATGACTTCTACAAAGCAAGTCATCCAGAGTCGTCTCTCCAGCAGTCCCAGCATTTGTCGCAAAGCCTGCAACTGTGCAAGCGATCTGCTAGAACACCAGATGGAATTCCTGCTGCTCCAAGTAGTCCAACCCTCTCCCTTCCCTAAACTAATTTGATTCCCCTGTTAACTCTGAATAAATGTTCTCCATGGAAATAGTTCCTTGCTAGTCGTACTGAGACAGGAGCAAAATAACTTGGCTGTCGGGCATACAAATTAAGCTTATCAGTAAGGGGTTTACTCCCTCCCCCCAAATAATGAGCTTTATTGAAATTTAAAAAAAATTAAACTTATCAAAGCCTGTTATGGTGATACATACTTTCAATCTCAGCATTTTGGAGGGATGACAGAAGGATCATGAGTTTGAGGCTAGCTTGGTCTATATACCGAGACCCAGAATCAGAAAAACTGAGGGCTCTGTGGGTAGAGCATTTGAGTAAAACGTGCATCCCATCTCCCTGGGTATTGTAGCTCAGTCAGAGAGTCCTTGTCTAATACAAGCAAGGTCTTGGGATCATTTCTAGCACCAGAAGAAGAAGAAGAAAAGGAGGAGAAGGAGACGGAAGAGGAGAAGGGAAAGAGGAGGAAGAAGAGAAAGAGGAGAAGGAAAGAAAATTAATTCAAGCTTACCAATTTTTCTGCACAAGTAGCCTTTCCATGTATCACCGCAAGATTTAAACGTATTAAATAGGTTCTTTGAGTCAACCAAAGATTTCCATAGATTTATATAATACGTGTTGTGCACTTTTTAAAAAGTCCATATCCTGCCTCTCTTTGGTTAAAGCTGAGCTGTAAGAGAGAAACACTGTAACCAGGAGGACCACCAGAAAAGAAAAAAAAAAAAAAATCCTACACCAACTTCAGCTGCAAAGGGAAACTGACTAATCTCAGAAATTTGTTTTTCCTTCCTTATGCTGGTCTCCATCCAGCTGGAGGAAGCTGACTGGCATTTGCTGGTTTTCCTTCACAATCAGCCGGGCAAAAGCTTCGGAGGAAGCCAGGCAGGGCCCAGCAGAAAGGGAAGTGCCTAGCAGCTTCGTCAGTTTCCTGTCGCACCTGACTGATAGCAGGCCGAAGAGGATGTGATGTTAGGCTGCTGCAGCTTAGTTCTATGATGAGGCCGATAAGCAGCTCTACGTTCCATTCAGAGGCGGTGTCCAGTTTTCTTCCCACCACATCTAGGCTAAGAGCTTGCCTCTGACACCCATTTAACTACTCAGTCCTTTAAAATGCTTATGTTGTATAAGAGATCAAGAGCCCAAAGTTAAGATACATATTTTTTTTCATAAGCAGGCCCCTAATGATCTATAAAAACTCCAGAAATACACCAAATCTGTTTCTAGGGAAATTAGCTCCTTCAGACTTTGGTCAGCTTATCACAGATATTTCCATAGGGGAAAATGTCTTCTGATTTGGCAAGGGGTTAGAAGTGTGTTGGAGACATTTTATTACATTCTGTTTCCCAAATATTCCTAACAGGGCAGTAAGAAACTCTACTCAAATATTTTAATGACTTCCATTTGATTAAAGAAGAAAATGTAAGGATTTTACCAAAGAATTGAAAGCCTTGCATAATACAGTCTCTGCCTCTCTTTCCAGACTTGTCTCAAACCACACCAGTGTCATTATTAGTTTGAACAGTTTACACATTGTGTCCAGAGCTTTAAGAGCCTGGACCAAGGCCAGGCTATCATTCAAAATGGACTCACCAATTCTATCCTCCTTTTAAAGTTGTGCTCATGGGTCAAATCTAGTTCAAGGAACTTGTAACGTGCACCATCACTCTGTCTCTTGAAAACTAATCACTCCTCCAGCCAAGCACATCCTAGGCTGTTTGCTGTACAATGTTCTTCCCTAATCCCCACATTTGTATTTCAGCTTGCACAGCTTTATAATAATCAACGAGAATTCTCTATTGCATATTCTGAATATTGCCTGCACATCATCCCATATCGTGGCTCAAACTTTTTTTTTTTTTCTTTTCTTTTCTTTTTCTTTCAGCATGGTCTTATGTAGCCCAAGCTGGACTGGGATGAGATCTCCTGCTTCTCCCTCACAAATGCTGGGATTACAGGCCTTCACCACCTTGCTTTGTTTTATGCTGTTCCAGGGATAGAAGCGAGAGCTTTGTACATGCCAGGCAAGCACCTTACCAGTGGCGCTATAGCCCCAGCTACCCCAGGCTTTATATATTAGCTAAATGAATCTTTGGAGGCTCCTTCTTTGCCAGAAGCCTCCAGGAGTACCTAGAACTCACACACATGAAAGAGAGAGAGAGAGAGAGAGAGGGAGGGAGAGAGGGAGGGAGGGAGGGAGGGAGGGAGGGAGGAAGGAAGGAGGAAGGGAAGGAAGGAAAGAGAGAGAAAGAAAGAAAGAAAAAAAGAAAGAAAGGAAGGAAGGAAGGAAGAGAAGGGAGGGAGGGAGGGAGGAAGGAAGGAAAGAAAGAAAGAAGAGAAAAGCAATAAAATTTACCCAGTGAGAAGGGTGGATTGGAGGATCCAACAGATAAACTACCCTTCGGCTAACCCTGAGCTATCTTCAGATGCTCTGCTTTCCAAACAGACCACTGTGTTTTACTGTGAAGCTGAAACCAGCAAAGTAAAACACCACCTGTTATTCACTCCCCTTTCTTCCTCCCTATTTCTCTTCCCTCCTGGTTTCCTGGGATTGTGCCCTGAAATGACTGTGTAATCCCAAACTTACTTTCTACAAAATACAAATAGTTAAAAAAAAAAAAAAGATAAACCCTAAGCTGAATGTTAGAAAAAATACCCCTCCCTTTTTTTATGCTTTATTCAAGCTACTTGCAAGGCAGAAGCAGGATAATCACAAGTTCAAACCCTGCCTGGACTACAGAGTGAGTACAAAACCCATAAACAGTTTTGTGAGACCATGTCTCAAAAAGCGGAAAGAGAATTGGAATTCAGATGAATGTTGAGCATTGCCTGAGCAACCATGAAGCCCTAGGTTTAGTCCCCTCTCCCACCACTACTAATATAATAATCAAAGCACAAAATTATGAAAAAGAACAAAATATTAAAATGTCTTAGCTGGGGTTTCTAGTGCTATGGTAAAACACTGTGATTAAAAGCAACTTGGGGAGGAAGGGTTTATTTTAGCTTACGTGGTCCATCATGAAGGGAAGTCAAAGAAGAAATCTGAAGAGAGGACTTGATGGAGAGGCCATGGAGAGGTACTGCTCACTAGCTTGCTTCCTTCATGGCTTCCTCAGCCTGCTTTCTTAATGCACCCGACACCAGCCTAGGGATAGCACAGCCTATAAAGAGCTGGGCCCACCCACATCAGTCGCTAATTATGAAAAATGCCTACCGACATACCTCTAGGCCGATCTCATAGAGACATTTTTTTCCAATGGAGAGTCCTCTTCCCAAATGACTCCACCTTGTGTCAAGCTGACATAAACTAACACACCAAACGTGTGTCCCCGGCATCCCGTATAGGTCTTCTACTAACGAATACTGGAAAACACTGCCTACCAACATACTTAAATCCTTCGCAAAGTTTTGGCTGCAGGATATTCTAATGTGTAGACATACCATAATTTATCATTCATTGCATTATTAAATGAAACTGTAAGCTGTTTCCCTGAGTAACGTTATATTTACTTTGGTATTTCATACATTTCTGCCTAGATTGTTTTTGGTTTTGTTGGTTGGTTGGTTGGGTTTTTGTTTGTTTTTTTTGTTTTTGTGGGCTTTTTCTTTTTTTTTTTTTTTGCCATACCCAAGTAACTTGAGGGAAGAAAGGGTCTATTTGACTTACAGGTTACATAGTCTATCATCAAGGGAAGTCCAGACAGAAACCTGGAGGCAGAAATTGAAACAGAGACTATAAAAATGTGCTGTTTATTGGCTTGCTCAGCTATACAGCCCAGGCCTTCCTGTCAGGTGGGAAAAACTATGACAACACCTGTGTGTCTGTAGTATATAGTTCTAGAACTATTACTAGCTCAAAGAGTGTACAAGTCTGCTTTAGAATACCTGTTGGTGTATGTTAGATCTCAAACCCTGGACAAACGGCTAACCGAATGCCTATTGAACATGTCAAGGTAGACCTGGCTGTCAGGTTCTCCCAGCATCCTTCAGTACCTACCTGTCACAGGATATGGCTGGCATAACCTGTGATCTATGCTAAATTTCTCCAGCCCCAGGCCGGGGCTGCCCTTCCCTATATAATCTGGCCATTTTGGTTACCTGGCCTTTTCTGCAGTATGCTCCTTACTGTCCTTCTCACTCCTCTACTCTCTCCTTCCCTCTCCCCCTCTCCCCTCCCATTGACCTAGCTCTGGACCATGTTTACTCTGGATTCCCCCCAGATGTCTCTGCCTCTGGCTTTGCTCTCCCTCATATCTACCATAAAAATCTCTACACTTTAGAAGTAGTTGTAGTCTCCTTCCTTTTTTATTTTTTTCATTCAAAGCATTGACAAAAGTTTTACTTTGTGCCTTTTGGCTGACGGAACACAATATCCCATCAGAAATGTAGGCCACACTTGTCCTGTTTATAAGCTGCATCAAATATAACTTCAGATTCTCAAGAGTCATTTGTTGGTTTTTTTTTTCTTTTTTCTTTTTTTGTGAACCATTTGTTCTTGAGGAAATTTTCACCCAGGGAACAATCGTTGGAGTCTCTATTTTTAAAGCCTTGAGCTTCAGTCTCGGAGAAAATTAAAGTGGGGACTGTAACACAACTGTCAGCCTGACTGCCTGATGTGCTGTGATGCATGCCTCTTCCAAGTTGTGAAGTCAAGCCCCTGCTCAAGTTCACAGTATGGCAAAAAATGCTAGACGGTGGGCGGGGGAGGGGAGAAGCAGCTGGGTTCACAAGGCGGGCGTTTTGTCCCAATTGTGAGGCCCCAAGCACATGACACGCCCATGGTGAGGGCCGATGTTGGCGTCACTGCAGCTGACACTTCGATGCAGGATCAAGATCAAGGCAGCACCCTGGTTCTTAGAAGCTGTCTGAATTAAGGTTTCCATCGCTGTGATAAAAACACCGTGACTAAAAGAAAAGTTGGGAAGGAAATGGTCCAGTCTGCTTAGACTTCTGGATCACGGTCCATCATTAGAGGAAGCCAGAACAGGAACTCAAGCAGGCCTGGAATCTGGAGGCAGGAGCTGATGCAACGCCAAGGAGGGCTGCTGTTTATTGGCTTGCTTCAAATGACTTGCTCAGCCTGCTTGCTTATAGAGCCCAGGACCACCAGCCAAGAGATGGTAACACTCACCATGGGCTGTGCCCTCCCACCTCAACCACTAATTAAGAAAATGCCAGGTGGGACCAGGAGGAGATAAGGGAGAGGACTAAAACCAGGATATAAAATGAATATATTGTAAAAAAATTAAAATTAAAAATATACATAACTGGTTTATGGAAAATTAAAAAAAAAAAAGAAAAGAAAAGAAAATGCCCTACAGCTGGCTTTTATGGAGGCATTTCCTCAACTGAGGCTCCTTCCTCTCTGAGGACTCCAGCTTGTGTCTAGTTGACACAGAAAACCAGCCAGCGCAGAACACAAAGGTTAAGGCCTGAGTAGAAGTTATGGAGGTTGGCTGAGGTGAATTGTGGGGAGGGAAGCTTGAAGGATTAAATGGAACAGGACAGTGAACAGGCTAGAGACAGCTGTATGCAAAAGATTATAATTAGCAAAAAGATGGAAGCCTGAGGTATTTTTACTATATAGGATGACTAATGCAGGGTAGCCAGAAAACAGTGGTGTGTGTGTATGTGCGTGCATGCGCGCGCAAGGAGTGTGAAAGACAGTCAGGGAAGGTGAAGTCACCTTTTAACTAAGGACTCTTTTTTTCCTTGTGTTTCTCAATTAAGCTCATATTTTCTTAGAAATTTCATCTGACATGCATAAAAAGCCCCAGTCTAAACACAAATTAGGATGATACATAAATGACCTATTATAGAGAAGATAGAGGGACCAGGTCTGAGAGAGTTGGTTCCTATTAGCCACAATCCCTCCGGAAAAATTAAAAACAAATCCTAGGGTATGCAGGCTAATGGATAGATTTGTAAGGACAAAATGGCTCAGTCTCAGGTTGTAACAAAGTAAAGGTTTTTTTACCCAAACCTGCAAAATAATGAATTTTTAATGGCATGTTCAACACCGTGCCTTGGCCTCCTCCCCTCACTTGCCGGCTCTTTCCCTCTTTTCCAAGCAGCAAGCCTTCTGCTTTCCTGCCTTGTATATATTTAAATGTAGGCTCTGCATATGAGAAGGACTGAGCAACGAAAACTTCTTTAAAATAAGGAAACGCATTGCTTTTATATTTATGGTAATTAGAACCATTGGACTAAAGAACAATCAAAGTGTAGCTGAAAAGAGGGGCTGGTGAGTGAAATCAGTTGCATGATGGAGCCCTAATGATCTTCACTTTGTAAACGCCCAAGAGATTTTTCCTAATGAATACTCCAGGGTGTAGCCATCTTCAAAAATCTGCTTGGCTTTAACGAGGGGGAAAAAATACATGATAATTATTTTTTCAAAAAGACATTGCCAAGGTTTATCCATGCCAAATGCTGAGGGAAATTTTAATGTGAAATGAACCACAGAAGAGCGGTGGTAATGAGAGCGCCTCACAAAGACTGTCATCTGCAGAGAGGCTGGCATTCTCTTTTCTTCTTTCAGCTCCTCCTCAAACTGTTCTCGCCTAATCCTCCGTGTTTATATTATCCGCCCCCTTAAAACTCAGCACTTGACAGACTCCAGGGATTAAAAACAAGCACTTGATTCCCAAACCTTCACATATAAGGCAGAGCTAGCAACAGAGATTCAAATGACCTCACTAACATCCTGCCTGGTAGGTCAGCCCAGTCCTGCAGATCCAGGCAAGGGCTTTACCTACTCAGTTGTCTCTGGTTTGCTTTTATTGCGTTGGTGTAGACGGAAATCAAGGGCTCCTGCATGCTAAGTAAGCACTATAGTGCTGAGTTACAGCCCAGGTCCAATTACTCTTCCGTAATGACTGTCTACATCTTGCTTGCTTCAGGATGCAAGGTAAATGGAGCCTGCACCTTCCTGGTAGAGTAGGAGGAAGGGTAGATAGAAGATGGAAGCAATGAGGTTGGGGTCTAGAACTGGCTAAGAAGTGATCATTTGGGGCAGGATGGATTGCTGCATGCAGACTTGTAGTGAATAAAAAAATAGTGTTGGGTTATATAATGTTTATTATTAGCCCTGAGATAATCACGACAGTATTATTTAACCCGTTATCACAAATAATAAGACCAAAATCTAACAGGTCTGTTAGACTTACAATTGCCTTATTTACTTTGGGCCGGGCAGATATTTCACTTACACTATCTCTATATCCTCACCACCCATCTCCTAGCCCTCATCCAATGCCATCCTCCTTAACTGTCCCATCTTCCATGCATAATCTTGTAAATACTTGCTTTTATTCTTCATCTGGGCCTTTTCACGTCATTATTGGAGTCCTCCCTCCTAGCCCCACGTGATTTCTTCTCCGGGCTAACCTATCCTGGCCTTCTTCCTCTCTTCCTGTCTATTTTGTCTCCCATGATTCTCTCTGTCCTCTCCAAGCCTGGGAACCTGAGCCACGCCCACCCCATTTGGACCTGCCCGGGTATGGGTATAGGTGATTTAATTAGCCATTCAGGCAGGTTTACACAACAAGGTTAGGTGTACCCATATCTTGAGGGCTAGTAACACGCATCAGACCAACCTCCAATACAGACCCCACACCATACACTCTTAAACCCCTTGTCCCACAGTCTTTCCCTCTTCTTGCTTCTCAACCAAACTCCAACTTTATTCAGGAACGACTGTCCAGTACGTGGGATGAGTGATGCGATGTGTCAGCCAACCATGGTGAGTACATTTTCCTTTGCTAGTGACTGGATTGGGAGCAGACACCTGGACCCAGTGTTGATGAGTACAATTTGAAAAGTTGCCCGAGGACTCAAGGAAAAGGTTTTGTTCTCCAAGGAAAGAGAAAAGCCTTTTATGCCCTCCCTTTGATTTCGCCTCACTTGCCTTCGAATAAAGGGTATTTCCTGTAGTGGTGACAGCAAGCTGACAATCACTAGGGAAAAACTTCTGACTCATTGAGGAAATGAGGTGGAATTTGCCTTGTAGATAACTGTGTTGAGTTACTGAATCAGACTCCAGTTTTCTGATTGAGAAAGGAAAAAAAAAAAAGAATAATCTTATGGTCTTATACCATTCTCTGTTATGGCTACTCAATCCCCTCCCCCCCCTTTTTCTGTAGTACTGGGAATTGGAATTAGCATCTCTCATATGTTAGCCAAGTACTTAACTGCTGAGCTGTCCCTCCACCTCAGATTTCTGTTTCTGGTAGCAGAGAGCAAAACACATTTTCTATATCATAGAAAGCAAGTCAGTAGCATGGGGAAGAGTGGCCGAGGATTTACCAAGAATGAGAGGAAGCAGTGAGAAGGAGAGCTGTGGAAAGGTTCGCATCTGGAAGTGTGTGTGTTGAGTTTGGGAGGCCTCACCCCAGTGTGCTTCTAGCCGGGTGAGGCAGGGCTGGCACCAACAGATCGGAGAGCCAGTGTAGAGCTGTCCAGCTCCGGAATCTTCCTACTCTTCCATCTTCGTATAACACAGTTTAGCCCAGATCCTTATTGTCCAGGCTCTTCTCACACGTGTCCAGGCTCTTCTCACACGTGTCCAGCCAGACCTTCTGTCTTTTGTTGCTCCGCCTTCTTATCTGCTCTGGATATTCAGTGTGATTAACCACTAGTTGTGTCCCTTGTGTTCTTGAAAGTCTTTAGTGGTTCTGTCTCTTCTCCACTGCTTTGAAGAGATACCATGACCAAGGCAACAGAAGAAGTACAAACCCACTAAGCCACTTCTCCAGCTGCTATTATAACTATATTTTAAACAATAACTCGTTAAGATAGAATTTTCTTATATTGTAATAAAGTCATTTCTGACTATTGAGCACTTGATGTCATATACAGAATCAAGCATTTTACTTGCATTGTTTAATTAGAGATCTACCCACTAGCACAGAGATGGTAAGCTAGGGGACTAGGATTCAAAATCCCAGGCTTTCTGACTTTGGAGCTTTTCTTTTTCTTTTGAAACAAGATGCTTCTGTGTAGCCCTAGTTCTCCTAGAACTCACTCTGTAGACCAGGCTGGCCTTGAACTCAGGGACCAGCCTGCCTTTGTCTCCCAAGGGAGTGCTGCAATTAAAGGTGTAGGCCACCACTGCCCGGCTTAAACCCTCTTCATACTTATCAGTGTTTCTAAAGCTCTAAGTTTTCAAAGAACCTCTTACTAGACATATAGATCTTAGTGTTTGCCTATCCACTGCCTAATACATTTCTATTTCTTTCCCATAAAATTTTGACTTTCATAGGAAGCAAGAACAGTCCCACTCTGAGAGTTGTAGCTTGATTGGTCTTAGCAATTTTGTCTGACATTGATTGATCTGGGTATGGACATGCAATGCATTCTGGCTATTGAGTTAAGGTAGGAAATCTTTTCAGTTCCTTTGAGGAAAATGTCGCTCCTCCCAAGATGGCCACTTTTCCCCAGCACTGTCTTGTTCAAAGGTAATTCATACAATTGCTGTCCCCAAGGACAATGACACCACACATACACACACAGAATCATGTGCACATGCACACAGACATGAAACAAGAACAATACTGGTGTTTATTGTTGGCCCACCAGAAGATTTAATCTTGAGCATTCTTGCTTCTGGACTTTTTGGCCAATGCTCTAAGCATTTATACCTGTTTTGGGCACATTTTCTCTTACACTGGAAAATATTCTAATGGATGTTTTGGTGTCGCTTTCCTAAGACCCACTCTGCCACCATCACAGAGACTCCGTCTCTTCCTACCTACTATTTTCATTGAGTCCCAGGCTCTCCAAGCTTACTTGTGAGAAAATGTCTCCCAAAAATCTACTACTTTACTCAGTAGAACAATTCCCCATATCTCAATTTCTCCCACCTCTCTTCCCCTCACTCTGCATAGTGATCCAGAGGCCCACTTCATGACTTCGCTTGAGAAATTATTCCCAGAGATGAGATGCTGAAGGCCAGGATTCATGTCACCTGGATCCGAAACCCACTCAGTTCCAGGTCTGCCTAGCTGTGTACCCTCTGACATGTTGCTTATTTTTTTCTAAGGCTCATCTTCATCTGTCAAACGGGAATAATAACTGAAAGGTCGTTAAAATTATTGAATGATGTAATCACCCACACAAAAACTTTACAGTAGTGCTTGGCACTTGTAAGTATTCAGGAGAAAAATGCTAATTGGCAATAAAGAAAACTAGCTCAAGTAGGCAGGATGGAAATTTTCCACTCAGTATGCTAGTAGCTTCTGGATTAGAAAGCCCAGCTCAGTTACCAAAGAAAAATTAAGGACCAAGGTAACCACAGGGATTCCGGTAACCGGAAAGAGGGAGAGGTCAATCTTTTGGCCTCTGTGTTTCCTTGCTCACAATTCTAATTTCTCAGAGTGATCATATGGATTGTTCCAGCTTGGGTAATGTGGTTACCTGTTCACCTGAGACAGCTAAATTGTCTCCAGTTGTATCCCTAAGCAAACATGGAACACTGTTACCACAATGAATAACTAATAGACAAGAACACTAACTTCATGTGTTGCTCTGCATTTGCTACATTTATAGATCAAGGATTATGTCTTCTTCGCTACATTGGCTGCTGTTTCTTTGGTTGTTTGTTTGTTTGGTTGGTTGGTTGGTTGGTTGGTTTTTCCAGAGGTGGTTTCTTTCTGTATCCCTGACAGACCTGGAACTAGCTTTGTAGACCAGGCTGGCCTGGAACACACAGAGATCCACTTGCTTTTGTAGCCCAGGTGCTGGGATTATAAACACACACACACTGCCTCCACTGCCTGACTATTGACTGGTGTTTAATCCAACCGTTATTGATATTCTGAATTTTTTGCTTGGTTTTTTTCTCATACAATTTGACTTGTCACACATGATTTGCAATTTCAAAGCTCAATCCAAAAGAAAACACAAGTTAATTTCTTGCATGCTTTAAGCTTTGGAAGTCTTTCAATGATAATTGTAAAGGGATATAATGAGACTGATTCTGAAGGATGGAAGAAGCTGAGTGTGGAATTGGTAATCCAAAACTATCAGTATTAAAGAGGAAAAGGAGAAGGCACAGAGCTGGTCATCAGTTTGTCTGTCCTCCTCATTTCTCTCTAAAGTTTTCTCAGATTTCAGCCCTAGAATGGGGTAAAATAAGAGAAAAGAGGGAGTTGGTAGAAGAGCATCTCAATGGGCAAGTCTTTTGTTTAGTTGTCAGAAGGTATACTGTTTTGGCCTTAAGCATTTTAAAAAGATGACTACATGCTGCATCTATAGAGAAAAGGTATCGATGGTGTCCATCTTTCCTTATACATGTACTTTCCCCTCAAATCCAGCTCTGTTACTAAAGACAGTCTGAAAACAGTTGCCCTGTGGCAACTTGTCTCCCAGTAGCTGACTCTTGTGCCGTTCCTTTCTCTGAAGTCATAGGAAGAAGCAGGTTCTCGAGTTTTATTTTGGCTGAATGCCTTTCAGTGATGCTCTAGCGCCTGATCCAGATGTGAGAGCAAGCTGGCTGAGACATCCACCACTCCTTTGTTCATCAGCACTGATTTTACTGATCTAACTGCTGGTGGGGAGGGTTATTCACTTCCTACCATGCCATATGGTCTGCTTCACTCGAAACTGCACACAGGGGAACACAGACAAGCAAACTGGAAGGGAGCCCATGGTTCTCGGTGAGGTTGTTTACGGAAAGGGAAAGAAAAAGGAGATGCAGGCCTGGTGTAAGTATTAGGGAACTCTAACAACAAATGGTCAAGTAGTATTGGGTGAAAAACAGAGACACAGATATCAAGGAGGTGAAAAGAAAAACTGGGCAAAAGTGGTTCTGTGGAAGCCAAGGGAAGGGAAAGTTTCAAAAACCAGATAATTAAAATGTGACATAAGAAACAATGGCAGATTTTCCAACCTTAAAAGGGTAGAAAGTCCTAATACACACTACGAAACATGTAATTATTGAGGACATCACAATAAGCCACATAAGTCAATCGTACAAGAATGAGTACTAGGTGATTTGTTTACATAAATTACATAGAACCACCAAACCCATGAAGACAGCAGGGTTGTGCTCCCCAGGGTTGGGTGACAAGGGGCTAAATCAGAAGTCAGTGTTGAGTAGGTGTGTAGGGTTTCAGTTTTGCTGTGAACAGGTAGTGGTGTTGGAGGCATAGCAACATGAATGGTCTTAGTGCCACTGAAGTGTACACTCAAAAGGTGGTTGAGGTGGCAAACGTTGTGCTAACATATTTTACCACAGATATTGTTGACTAAGGACAGGTCAGTTGGGCCTGATGCTGGCGAAAGTTCAGGTACAGAGGAGTGGAAATACCCTTGTTTTTAGTGTCATACAGGCTGCTGGTGACAAGAGTGAGAAAGATCTGCCTACATTCCAGATGACACCATCACTCACATGTAAGGACCCATGCATACTTTCTGGCTTATAACTTACTTTCAGTGAGAGTGAGTCATGGCTGATTCAGGCTCTGCTCAGCTCCCATGATTAACCTCTTCCTTCTGTCTCTGCCCTCACTGATTCATTTCGTTCTCCCTTTGGCTCACACACCTTATTTCATCATTTTTTCTAACTGAGGCTGAACAGGACTTCAATGTCCTGAATCCTCAAGTATTGTGTGAATAAGCCTTCACTCTGCTAGCCAAAATCTTTCCCCTGCTTCCAATTAGTGAATGCTCTTCTTCCCAGGGCCTTTTCCCCAGATTAACTCCATTTGACTTAAAAAACTTCTTACCAGTGCTTTCATCTCCATAACCACTAAATTGCATTTAAAGAATAGTCACTTTTAATTTATTTGACAGTTATTATGAGCTTAACATTCTATATCTATTTTCCTATTTCATAAACTTGATAGAGCCATTGTAGCATAGCGACTATTGTAATCATTGCTGAAGATACAGTCCCTGCCCCATAATCCAACGAGGCAGTGTTTATCAAGCCTTGAACATGGAAGTTTATGACTTGGGGTGTGAAAGAAAGAAAGAAAGAAAGAAAGAAAGGCCAAGAAAAAGTCTTAGTCTCTATAAAATTATTTACAAGTCTTTGGGGAATGAGTACATCAGTCTATTTCAGTCGAAACTCAAACCACTGCTGATTAAATTAGGCACAGCGGGCATACATTCACCACCTTGGCAATGTTACAGAAGTTGTATATGCTCAAGGCCTAACTGTCACAACAGAACTTTGCAGCACTCACTTGCTCAGCTTGTGTATGTAATCTGTGTTCCACTATAAGTGGGTTACCCTGGCTGGCAAGATGGCTCAGTGGTCAAGAGTAGTAGATGCTATTGCAGAGGACTGGGTTTCACTTCCAACAACCGCCTTCCGCTGCTGCCAAATGGCTTGCAACAATCTATAACTCCAATTCCAGGGGATCTGATATCCCTTTCTGGTCTCCATGGGCACTGAGCATACATGTGGTACACAACACATATGCAATCAAAACATTCATACACATAAAATCCAAAATAAATATTTTTTTAATCAATGCTCTTTTCTCCTTTTATTAAACATGGATTTTTCTTTTCTCCTTTTTCTTTTTTTTAAACTTTTTATTTACTACAATTTATTCACTTTGTATTCCAGCTGTAGCCCCACCCTTGCCCCCTCCAAATCCTGCCCTCCCTCCCTTATCTCCTCCCATGCCCCTTCCCCAGTCCACTGACAGTGGAGGACCTCTTCCCCTTCCATCTGATCCTAGCCTATCAGATCTCATCAGGACTGTCACTCATAGTCTTCCTCTGTGGCCTGGTAAGGCTGCTCCCCAAATCAGGGAGAGGTGATCAAAGAGCCAGCCACTGAGTTCATGTCAGAGACAGTCCCTGTTCCCCTTACTAGGGTACCCACTTGGACATTGAGCTGCCATGGGCTACCTCTGAGCAGGGGTTCTAGGTTATCTCCATGCATGGTCCTTGGTTGGAGTGTCAGTCTCAGAAAAGATCCCTAGGTCCAGATTTTTTGATTCTGCTGTTCTCCTTGTGGAGCTCCAGACACTTCCAGGTCTTTCTATCTCCCCCTTCTTTCATAAGATTCCCTGCACTCTGCCCAAAGTTTGGCTATGAGTCTCAGCATTCACTTTAATACCCTGCTGGGTGGAGTCTTTCAGAGGCCCACTGTGGTATACTCCTGTCTTGTTCCTTGTTTTCACCTTCTTCCAATGTCTATCCCATATGCCTTCCTAAATGAAGATTGAGCATCTTACCCAAGGTCCTCTTTCTTGCTCAACTTCTTTAAGTATACAGATTTTAGTATGATTATGGACACCTGATTTTTGACAAAGATGCCAAAACCATACAATGGAAAAAAAATAGCATCTTCAACAAATGGTATTGGTCTACCTGGATATCTACATGTAGAAAAATGCAAATAGATCCATACTTATCACTCTGTACAAAACTAAAGTCCAAGTGAATCAAAGACCTCAATATAAAACCAGACACACTAAACCTGTTAGAAGAAAAAGTGGGGAAGAGCCTAAAACTCATTGGCACAGGTGCCAACTTCCTGAACAGAACACCAACAGCACAGGCTCTAAGAGCAACAATCAATAAATGGGACCTCATGAAACTGAAAAGCTTCATGAGGAAGGAAGGAATACCGAATGGCAGAGAAACACGTAAAGAAATGCTCAACATCCTTACTCATCAGGGAAATGCAAATCAAAATTATCTTGAGATTTCACCTTACACCCATTAGAATGGCTAAAATAAAAAACTCAAGTGACAACACATGCTAAAGAGAATATTGAGAAAGGGGAAGCCTCTTCCATTGCTGGTGGGAATGTAAACTTGTACACTTTAGAAATCAATCTGGCGCTTTCTCAGACAATTAGGAAAAGTGCTACCTCAAGATCCACTCCTGGGCATATATCCAAAATATGCTCAAGTATACTACAAGGACATTTGCTTAACCATGTTCATAGGAGCATTATTTGTAATAGCCAGAATCTGGAAACAACCCAGATGTCCCTCTGTGGAGGAATGGATACAGAAATTGTGGTACATTTACACAATGGAATATTACTCAGCAATTAAAAATAAATCTTTTTTAAAAATCAATTTAGCTTATTTTCCCATTTCTATATTTTAACTGATGATTAGAAGACACACAATCAACTAAAGGACATTCCATGGGAGAAAAGGGCCACCATCGCTGTGCATTATTTACCCAATTACAGATATATACAGTTGTATCAATTTAATGTCAAAATGGAAAGGCAGAGCTCAGGCTGAAGAGACATGGCACATTAAACTGTGCTCAGTGCCTCTAGCCCTTCCTTCTGTCTGCTCCTCTCTCTGCACTCTATTGAGCTCTTTAAAGTTTCTTGCTTCTTATGTTCTCTGGCTTGATCATCTCAACCCAATGTGATCTTGTACTTGCTCATTGGTTTGTTCCACAGATACTTATTGAAAGCCTACTGTGTGCCAGGCATTGTTGTAGGCATCAAGGATAAATGGCATTGGACAGATACACCTAATATAGTCTGGCCTCCGTGTAGCTTAGGTTTTACATGGAGAGACAGACAAAGTAAGTCTACGGTGAAGAAATAAGATAATCGGACCATGGTAGAGGAAACAAACAAGGTGCTGAGACAGAGAGTGATAGAGAGCCATCTGCTCCATTATGCAAGCCACAAAAGAACTCCACCGGCAGGCAAACAGATGCTCAGACCTACAGAAAGGGGAGGACTTAGACAGCCCAAGCACAGGAAGCAGTCTGTGGAGATGTCCTGAGGCAGCATGAATGTGTTGTGTGTAAGGACAGACCCTTCCTTCCTCTGTCATTGCAGAGCGTTTTATATCTTCCCTGAGGGTTAATAAAATCGGCTTTACTAAGATTCCCTGACACTCTCCTGTCCTGTTCTACACAGTAGTACTGATCAACATCACCTTGAGGACAGAGACCAAGTCTAAATCATCTATGTTTTCTTTTACGATACACATGACAGTACCCTTCAAGTGTGCTTTATACATACATATATGGTATGAATTTTATAAGACTGCATATTGGGGCCGTAGTTACTAGTCTTCTACGTGATTTTGAATGGATTACATCTAAATTGGATGGCTTGAGCTTCTCACCAGAGCTACTGTATCAGCCATACTTATTCTGAATGTGCTATAAAACGATACTGAGAGTGTTGGTTAGGGCATGATCTAATGTACTCCCCACAGATTCCTTTTGGGATTTGGTACTCCCACAGCTTGTGCTCCTGAACTGGTTAGCTGCTTCCCATCGGAACCCAAGACTCACGTGATGCCTTGTGTTTCACTTTGCTGCTTGAGGGTTAGAGAACTTGAGGTCAGTTCAAGAATCCAGTGTGAACCGTGGCAGCCACATGTTTAACCATAGGGTAGCAATGCCTGTGTTTTTCTTTTTATTATATCCTTATTTTTCTTCTTATGATGGTTAATATCAGTGTCTTGAGGCTTTGTGCAAAGCTTTACATGTGTTTTCTTACTTAATCTTCACAGCAATTCTGAGTTCTAGCGATGAAAAACGTCCAACTTCTAGAGTAATGCTAAGCACTACTGTCAGCAATGTGTAAGAGTGTGAGCGCCAAGCTAGGCACGGTGGTGCACACCTGTAATCCCAGCACTAGGGAGGCAGAGGCAGGTGGATCTCTGTGAGTTCAAAGGCAGCCTGGTCTACAAAGTGAGTCCAGGATAGCCATGCCTACACAGAGAAACCATATCTTGAAAAAACAATCAAACAAACAGTGTGAGTACCAGAGCTAGGATGGAACCTAGATGTTCTAACTTCTCCACTATGCTATATGTTAATGTCTGATGACATAAGGTAGGGCCTCTTTTCTAATATTTTGGCTGTGTATATAGGTGGGGTAGACATACTTGTATAGATATATGTTCCCCATGTATGCAAACGCACATGTGTGTGCTTGCGTGTGTATGTGAAGACCATAGGTTGACATGGTGCCTTGCTTGATTACTTTTCACCTTGAATATTGATGTGTAAAATCCCTCTCTGTCTCTCTTTCTCTCCAGAATTTTCCCATAAGTGTAACTAGCCAGCTTGCCTTGGTAATCTCATGTTTCTGTCTCCCAAGTACAGGGCTCATAGGCAGGTGCCATGCCTGCCCCAGCCCCGGAATTTACACTCACTATTCGCTGAGCTGTCTCCCGAGCCTCCCGAAGTGTTTGCCTTTAAAACAATGGCAGCTGAGCATGGTGGACAGCACTCAGGAGACAGAAGCAGGTAGATCTCTGTGAAGTTGAGGCCAACCTGATCTATACCATGAGTTCAAGGACAGCCAGAGCCATACAGACAGCACCTGTCTTAAAATAAATAATAAAAGGCCTGGAGAGATGATGGCTCAGGGGTTAAGAGCACTGGCTGTTCTTCCTAGAGGACCTGAGTTCAATTCCCAGCACCCACATGGCAGCTAAAAACTGTTTGTAACTCCAGTTTCAGGGGATCTGACACCCTCAGAAGACACTTACAAGCAAAACACCAATGTAAATAAAAAATAAACAAATTGTATTAAAAATATTTGCTTTAAAAATTAAAAATAATAAATTATATTTTAAAAATCAGGAAAAGAGAGAAAGTATGTACTTACACTTCATGTACATATACCTTTTTATATGAAATACAGTCATTGTTAATGACCTCATGCCACATTCTGATTGGCAGTCATTATGAAACACAGTCCTTTGATTCCTCAAAATAGATGGGTAGAACTAAGTGATAGAGTGTTTGTTTTAGTGCATAATTAAAGCTAAAATCTGAGTAATTTTACTTTAAAATTTCATCTGAACACAGGATTGGATTAAAAAAAAAAGCCTCAGATATTCAAATTGAAATTGTGGATCAGACCATTGCAGTAGGTTTCAAAGAGAGTGAGAGTTCCTGGCTGCATTGCAGTCGAATTCCTTAGGTAATATATGTCATGTTTTAATATAAGATTGGCTCCCAAGTGGGAAGTAGATCATGAATTCCTGGCTGTCTCTGACATCCAGAGCCATGCTCATCGGAAGAATTTCATGTGGTTTAACACTTAAATAGCTCTGCATTGCCTGTCAGCCAAGATTGGCTTTACATTTTTATAGAGATGATTTGTACAGAGAGGGAAATTATTAAAGTTTATTCCCAAGGCAAATGCTATCTTTGAGGGCTGTATTCAAGGCTCTCTTTTTCCCCCACTCAGGATTTTGTCCTGACACTGGTTAGAAAGCATGGCTATTAATATATTGAGAACCTGTGTCTGGGGTGTGGGGAGATCCAGCGGTACTTATCTTCCTTCCCCAAAGCCAGAGGCAAGCAAGCTCAGTGGGAGAACCCATTTCAGGAACACACAAAACCACAGCAGGAAATCCTCCCAAAGTGTTCACACTCATTTAGAAAAAGCAATAGCTTTTCATTTGCTGTAAGAACAGGTCCCCTCCTCCCCCCACTCTCCTTCCTCCCCCTTTCTCCAAGAAAACAGAGTTGCCTTACCAAACCAACTCAGGACTGGTAAAATGACAAAAACCAGATTATCAAAGGGCAATTCAGGCAGGGCTAGAATGCAGCACGGTGGGGTGTAATTTTCTTATCTGTCACTGAGATTACCTGGTGGTGTTACTGGGAGCTTGGACAGGGGAAGGAGTTGTTTGCAACTGATAAGAAAATTTCTCTCTTTCATTCCATAAAAGGAGTAATAGAAAATGTAGAAGTGGGCTGTAGCACATTATCAAAGCAGTCAAGAGTCAGATGTGTAACATTTAGTAAGATCAAGAGCAGCAGGAAAAATATGCTTTCTGGAGATAAGGAAATGACGGCCCGTTGTAAGACTACAGCAACATAGGGAGCAGCAGAAAGAGAGGTGAGTCAGCATCACTGAACGCCACATGCTTCAGGCATGTGCCCATCCAAACACAGGTTTGCTACATAGGAAGTGCAGCCTGCCCATGCCCTCAGTCCCACTGTGCTGTTGATGGGATGGAGAACAGTCCCTGGTGGGATTGGATTGGTTTAAACATTACTCGTGCCACAAGTTGCTGGATGGCTCAAACCTACTGCATGTTTACACTGCACTTGACTGAGTGCCTCACAATCTCTCCTTATTCTAGCAGTCAACAAGACACCTTACCAGGTACTTTACCAGGTACCCCAAAACTGCCAGGCATCATGCTGGGCTGGGAGGATTCAGAGATGAATGAAACTAGGAATTCAGAAAAGGAGGTGTGATAGACTCTTAGAAAAAAAAGATGTCTCAAACCCATCAAGCTCCTCAGGGCCTGTTGAACATTTAAAAAAAAAAATCATCTATTTATAATGCAAAGTTTTAAAGGCTTGGACTGCAAATGGGGACAACCATTCCTGATAAGCATCCCGAAGGCAGAGACCAAAGTCACATCACAAGATTTGGAGGGATATAGATTTAGAGTAAAGGGGACAAGATTCTTTTGAAATGTAGCACCTTCCCCCAAAATACTTCTATTCGTTTCTCTTTCAATTAATTCTACTTCTCCCAATATTCTATATTTGCCCTTTGAGACTCATGTTTTCTCTTCTTATTCTTAGCTTCTCACCCATATATCTGATTCTTTCACATATTGTGATAATTAAGAGCCCTGGCTCTGTGGTCAAAGATTTGTGCTTCAGAACAGTTGCCATTTGTGTAGCACTGAGCTAGAGGCTGAGTCTTTCTGAGCCTTAAATCTATCACCCCTGTCACAGGGCTGTTAGGAAGAGTAATGGAAGGCAGGTATCTTGGCTCAGGTCTGCAATCCCAGCACTCAGGAGGAGGAAAAAGGAAGATTTCTGTGAGTTTGAGGCCAGCCTGGTCTATAAAGGGAGTCCAGAACAACCAAGGCTACACAGAGAAACCCTCTTTCAAAAAACAAACAAAAAAATAATAATAAATAATAAATTAGGGTAATATATGTAAATGCCAGTCCACTTAGTTATATTAATAGCTAATATAACCATTTTAAGGATCTATCTATCTATCTATCTATCTATTCACACATCCAAATGGCACATAATCTTTTTAACTTCTGATTCACACATCCAAATGGCACATAATCTTTTTAACTTCTGCTTCTTTATTATTTCCAATATTCTGTTTCATTTTAATATGTGGCCCACTTTATGCCAAAGATAACATTAAGGAAAAAAAAACAGTAACAAATTTAATTTTTTTTTTGTTTGGGTTTCATGATACACAGCTGTAGTGTTGGAATTTAAAGGCTGAGGCAGGAAAATTACAAGGTCAATACTAGACTTGGATACAAAGTTAATTCAAGTCCAGAACTACATAGAGATATGTTATTTTAAAGTACGTGTGTGTGTGTGTGTGTGTGTGTGTGTGTGTGTGTGTGTGACACTCGGAATGCCCTAGTTATTTGAAATGGGAAGGAGTTACATTTTCACAATAAAAAAAAAAACCCAGTTGCAAACAGAACTTGGCACATATAGCACTTGTGCAGCATTTGGCAACACACCTGGTTTTTCTGCTTTGATGAAGAAAGCAGCTCAGCCCCTCTGAGTCACGGCTCACACAGCACCTGACACGGTGCATGATGTCCCTGCCAACAGTCCCAGAATGAGTCTGCCTAGATCCGAAGAAATCACAGCCATCAATTTCTTTAGACCCTAGACTTGGACTCACTTGGACCTTCAACATGTAGAATTCTCCATGGGAATTCGTTCACACCTCGAAGAATTCTTCAGGGAGAAGGTGGTTTGTAAGTTTGACTTGTCAAGTCACATGAGTAAGGTTCAGCTTCAGTTGCTATTTGGGAAACAGAGAGAGAGAGAGAGAGAGAGAGAGAGAGAGAGAGAGAGAGAGAGATACAAAGACAGAGAAACAACGACAGAGAGAGAGAAAAAATGAAGGAAGGAAAAAGCCAGGAGTGCTTTTGGCAAAGTTGCCACCAAAAGATCGATAAGAAAATACTGAGGACCAAAAACCTATTCTCACACTGGAAGAGAGTTACTGGTTCCACGGAAGAGCAATGAAATATGTCCATTTTTCAAGAGACGGAAGCCAATAGACATTGGAAACAGGTAGCATGCCTCTGAAAGCTAAAGAGGTAGACCTCAAAACTGGACTGCATCGTAGCTTTTTCCTGGTGCTGCAGACATAGCAAAGATGGCTGAGTTGAAGACAGACTTGAAGACAGAAGAAAAGAAGCACTGCACTCACTGAAAGGATTTTCTTAGTGAAATGAGAGTTCAAGAGAACCCCGTGGTATGTGGACCCAGCCTATCCCTTTTGTTGTTATTAAAATTGGTAGATTCCAGACTTGGTGGCATTTACCTTTGATCCCTGAACTTGGGAGGTAGAGGAAAGCAGAACTCTGTATGTTCAAGGCCATCTTGGTCTACAAAGGGAGTTCCAGGCCAAAAAGACTAATAGAGTATCATTTTAAAAATTGTGTTCTAAAACAAATGACCACTATATTACCATCCAAGAACAGACCATAATTTCTTTTTATGTCAAACAACGGTAGTATTGGTATTGAAAGTCATCTTAAGGGAAGAAGTTGGATTTTTCTTTCATATTTATACATCTGTATTCCGATTGCTTCATTTGTGTGAATAAGTTAGAATAAGGAGCCTATTTTTTTTTCTATGTGAAGCTAATCTATTTTCAATGAGATCAAAATAAATGAATGACAAATTTGATGAGATGTTTAGGATCATTCTTGTGACAATTTATTATATCATAGCCATTATATTTCATTGGTGGCCCATCCCATGTGCACATAAGTTATTTGGAATCAAACTAAATCAAAGCAAAACACAACAATTAAAAACCAACCAACTGATTATCAAATATCTGTGAATGCCAACGTCTTCTGTTCTGAATGTATGGCTATCAAATTCTCCTCAGTTTGACTCCCTGCCTATTGGGACCCATGCTGGTTGCCAATTGCTTAGAGTATCATCCACTTTTCACCTGTGGCATCTTGATCCTGCTCGTTTTTCTTCTTTGATGACAGATGTCCCAGTTTCAAATCCATAAGCAGGTTTAAGCATCTTAAATAACAGTTGCCTTCACCTGGGCATGTCACTATTCTCTAAAACTAAAGCCCTGGCTTTTCCTACTGTGCCATTTTTGTCATTGTCTGAACTCTGCATAATGCCTTATACTAGAGTTGATAAATTCTTGTAAGCATATGCTGAAACAGACTCTCTTTCTTAAAGGTGAGGGGTGGAGCATCTAAATCCTTAGCCTTTTCATTTTGAAATATTTGAAGTTTTTAGATTTTTATTTTTCTTGAACTGATAAAACAGATTTTGACTGTTAACGACTAGTTCCTGTCTGCCATCTTGAAGACAGAGTAAGTTGTTTGAACTAAGTGTGCTATTGGTATGAGAACAGATGGACTCCAGCCAGACATGGGGCATACTCCTTTAATCCCTGCACTCAGGAGGCAGAGGCAGGTGGATCACTGTGAGCCTGGTCTACAAAGCAAGTCCAGGTCAGCCAAGGCTACACAGAGAAACCTTACCTCACAAAAGAAGAAGAAGAACAAGAAGAAGAAGAGGAAGAAGAAGAAGAAGAACAACAACAACAACAACAACAACAACAACAAGAACAAGAAGACTGAAAAGAAGAGCAGCTGGACTCATTCAAGCAATGCTAGATTAGTGGGTAAAATCAACGTGGATGGTTTGAGAAAGTAGAGGAAAACAGAAATCCCCTCCCACAGGAAGTTCGTGGTTTCTAGCGGAAATGGCTGTAGAGGCTGCAGCAGCCAGGGCAGACGCAAGGCTGTAGTTTAGTTTAGATCTCCCATGTGTTTCAAAGGCCTGTGCAATGTGGTAAAGTAACCCCCCAGCTCTCTTCCCCCCACCACAACAGCTATTAGTAGCTGAGGCATAGCGGTCCCAGGGGCCATGCTCTCAACAGCTTTGGTGAGGTTCCTCCCTGTCTCTTCTTCCTTTCATGGCCAGGAGGTAAATGGTTTCCTCCTGTACGGGCACCCAGCGAGGTATACTGCCTCCAACAAAGCTCTAAAGCAACAGAAGCAGTCTCTCATGAATTGAACCACTGTACGCCAATGTAAACCTTCCCCTTTCATAAGTTGATTTCCTCAAGTATTACTTGCTTGTCAACATCCTGGAATCTAGCAACGGAGAAAAGGAATCACATGAACTGTGCGACTGGGCAGGAACCCAAGCATGTGATGAACTGTCCCCTAGCAACCACCCAGCATACTTTAGGGGAAACTTCAGAGAGATGTGGAAGAGGCCCTTGAAACGGGTTACAGACTTTTAGGATGATCGTCAAGACTCTTAGAAAGTGAATAAATGAGCCAGGCGTGGTGGCACACGCCTGTAATCCCAGCTCCCCGGGAGGCAGAAGCAGGTGTATCTTTCTGAGTTTGAGGGCAGCCTGGTCTACAAAGAGCATCCAGGACAGCCAGGGTTCTTGTTAAACAGAGAAAGCCTGTCTCTAAAAAAAAAAAAAAAACTAAAAATAAATAAATAAAAATAAAAAGAAAGTGAATAAATGCTTATGATCGGTAAAGATGGTGATATAAATCTACTTGAATACTCTTAAAACGTGTTTACGTGAGAGGGTTGGGCATGGTGACACACACCTGTAATCCCAACAGGCTAGAGGCAGAAGCAAGAGGATCCAAAGCTCAGGGTCATGAGTCCTCACACAGAGAGTTGGAGGCCACTGGGGGGTACGTAAATAAGACTCCACCCATAAAATACAATAAAGTAAAACAAAACAAAATAAGCTAGAAAGAAATACTGGAACACAGTAAGCTACTGTGCTGGAGTTTGAGACGTTATGGGTGGTTTTACTTAATTTCTTTTTAGAAACTTTTGTATCATCGTTTAAATGCCTTTACCAAAAAGGAGGCAAAAGGAAAAAAATTAATCAAAATTAGTCATAACAAAAAAAATTAGTCATAACATAAATAAAAATTAAAACGTTTATTAGAATCTTTGTCTCTCTTTTTTGTCTGTCATTTCTCCTTTACTGTTCTTTCAAAGTTGACTTTCAACCTTCCTCCAACTCCTTCTCTATTCATTGCCTTTTTGAGTAAAACAGATCACTCCCCCTCAGGCTAAATGATGGCACAGTTTGAGTCTTTGTGTTTTGCTGGCTCCATGTCTCTTGTGCGAGCCCTTCAGACTTGCCTAAATCTGAATTAGAAGTATTTGACCTACAGAAAGAGCTGAGATGCCCAGTTTTAAAACAGCAGACGGCACAAGTCAGATGCACAAGGAAAGCTAGTATTACCCCGGTGAGCAAAACCTGGGATGTCAAGGGATGAGAGCGAGGCTGTTTTGGAAGAAGGCTGGGAACTCTCCTGCAGAAGTTGAAATAGAGTATGTCACATTAATAGCCTTATAAACAAAACTAAGTTTACTTTTGAAGATTGCTTTAAGATACACTGTTGGGAATTCATGGAGATAGCTCTTTTGTGAAATAGAATGCTTAATCTTAATAAAAAAATTAATCCTATTAAATATAAAACACTTGACCAAAATTCTATATAACTATAGTTATTACGTGATTTTTTTTTAAAACAGTGTAGACAATAGCCAAGTAGCTCTTTTAAAACTGTAGTTTTCAAAGTACTGCTAAGTAGCCAAGACTCATAAAAAAGGACACACCCCATGCACAATTTGGCAAAGGATTTAGAGGTGCCATGGAGAGTCCCAGTTGATTACATCTCATTTTTCATCTTGTGTTTATCAGAAGAGAGGGACTGCCTTTCACTTCACGTATGATTCATTTGCTGTTTTTTTAAAAAATTGAAATATTTAACAACTGAATAACTATTTTAAAAAAATTGGCTTCTGAAACAAATGCATCCAAAGAGATAGAAAGATTATAAATAGCCTGCCTTTCAAGTTCTGTTTAGTGAGTGCTAGGATATTTGGTCGAAGTCCATGTATTGCATGTTGTGAAGCCAGAGATGATCACTTACGGTACTTATGCATTCTTCATTACACTATGCTATATTCTTTGAGTCAACAATGAGGGAGGCTTTGATTTTTCTCTTGCCCCATCTCTGCCAGCTTGAAGTTGTCCTCCCTGGCTCCAATAGTGCAGACAAACTTTCACCTTAAGGTCTTGATTTTCTCTGAACTATGGCTGGGTCTTCTTTCTTGATATACTCTAAATCCTTGAGCACTGATACTGTCTAAGACTCTTCCCAGTTTTCGCTTACCATTCCCAGTATGTTGAACACAAAGTCATTCAAGAAAGACTTGAATGTAGCAGAGTGCTGTGGCACACACCTTTAATCTCAGCACTTGGAGGCAGAGGCAGGCGGATCTCTATGAGTTCGAGGCCAGCCTAGTCTACAAAGCAAGTCCAGGACAGTCAAGGCTACACAGAGAAACCCTGTCTCAAAAAACCAAAACCAAATCAAAACAAAACAAAACTACATTGGGGAACTAGAACAGATCCTAAACCAAAGATTGCGTGAATATTTCTGCTAAAAATAAAGATGTATTATTTTTCTTGAGAATACAGTGTATAGAAAGCAGGTAAAAGGTGTTAATATGATTCATTCTCCTGACAACAAAATCTGCACAGATCACAACTAGATGTTTTTCCTTTATTTATACTAGTTATCACAGATCCTTCACACCCTGAAATTTAATGCTAACATTATGATGGATAATACTCGAAAATATAAATATCTGTGTATTCTGTCTGAATAGAACTGCTAATCATCCAAGAAAATGTTTATTCTTCTCCGTTTCTTTTCTGTTAAATATTATAGCACTTCTCCACAGAAGACAGATTATTTCTCTGGAGTACTGTAAACTTAGGTCTCTGCCTTCCTCGATGCATTTTCATCAAAGTGTTTTTCCATGACTTTTATAGTCGCGGTGTGCAGGAGTGAAAGGAGAACACTAACGTTTATTCATTGCTTGCTGAGTGCCAAATACTGTGTTAAGCACCTTTATATTTAGCATCTCATCGAGAGGCCTTATATGCCTCTACACATGCCCGTTTTGTGTAGTAAGAAACAAAAGCTGAAGATGACAACCTTCCTCAGTGGCACACAACAGACCATGGAGCCAAGCCCTAAAACCAAGGCTTGTAGAAATCCTGTAGAAATTTCTATCACATCGTACTAAAACCTTTGTGAACATTTGTGAAAATGAAAACAAAACAAAACAAAAACAAAAAAAAAACAATACCCTGGAGTATTTACCACATCCTGCCTGGAAGTAAATAGAAAATCAAAAGGGAAGAAAGCAGGATGCATTGAGGGACGCCTGGGGACCATAACAATATAACAATGGCACTGCTTACAACAACGTGTATCATTCATACACAGACAAAGTATTTTCAGATAGACTACATTGTTTTACTTTTTAATCACCAGAAAGCCATTATCTTTAAACAATATTTCAAACAACAACAAAAGAGACTTTATAGGATGTCTTGGTAAGTCCAGGTGTATGAGAGGTAATAGTGAATTATTTAGCATGCCTGATGCCTTCCAATCAAACCAGAACTGGAAGATAGGTGATTTTATGAGTTCTAAAAAAAAAAAAAATTCTAATTGTAATTGGCCTAATAGCATTGAATATCAGGGTGTCTCCAAGAAACAGGGTATCCTACCCAGTGACAACTCCCTCTGGACTCTCAGGGGATACCCCATGAGTTGCACAGATCATATATACTTCAGGTCACACTATGAGAAGTGGAACTATTTATATTGCATAAACACATGGAATGAATGTTATTTCAAGCTGTTTGGGTGATTTCCACACTGAGGAGCTTTCAGGAGAAGTGGCTAACAGTTGCTGAATTCTAACTGAGGGCAATGTTTTATATAGGGTTAAGTAGTTTTCACATGTGCCGGACTCACAATTGACCACTGCTGCACTCATTTGCACTATGGAGATATATCTGTCAGAAAAGTGCAGTCCATGCATGTAGCTGTTATTAGCCTCTCCTTTGACCCTAAGCTTAAAAACCATCGATGAAAGCTTTCCTTTTCAACGCTGCCAGAACACCCAGGCTTGTACACACAGGTCAGACAATCGTGTTTTTGATTATCATTTTCTCTTTTTTCACAGTTCTGTTCAGGCATGATCACATACCATAAACTGCATACATTTCAAGTGTCACATATGATAAATTTTCACATTAAACATCCACACAATAATTTTTTAAAAGGCTAAAGAACAAGACATTTTATAATGTCTATGGATGTCTTTATGCCCTTTTGTAATCTTTCCTTTCTCTAGCTGAGGAAACTACTATTTTGCATCTCATATACTTTTATAAAAAACAAAACATAATCATATGATATGGGAACTGGAGAGAAAGCTCAGTCAGTATGGTTCTCGACTTGAAACCTTCAGGACCTGAGTTCAAGCCCTAGCAGGCAAACAAACAAACAGGTGAATACTTACGATCCAGCACTGGGGAAGCAGAGACAGTGGACCTTTGAGTCTTGCTGGCCAGCTAGCCTAGCCTCCTTCATGACTTCCAGGCCAGTGAGAAGCCCTGTCTCAAAACAAACAAACAAACAAACAAATGGTAGACAGAGCCTAAGAAATGACACCCAAGATTGTTCTTTGGCCTTTACATGTATCTAAACCCATGTGCACATGTAGCCTTTCACACATGTGCGTGTGAAATACACATGAATATACATATACATGTAAAATGTAATCATACAGTATTTATCTATCTATCTACCCCCTATCGTCTATGTACCTATCTATGAACCTGTCATCTACATATCTACTATGTATCTTACAGTTTGCCTTCTTCACCCATTAGTTGCTGCATGTATTGATAAAGCCCATTCTTGTTCTTATTGTTGTTTTATCTGATCCTTTCATTTGTCTATTTTTGCATTTCACCCTACTCTCTTTATCAATATTACTTTCTCCAAGTTTCAGTTTTTAACAATATTCTTGGCATAAACTCGGGGATAGCAGATACTTGTAGTCTTTGACTACCCTATACTTTTTTTCCTCTTTGGTTAATAGCACTTTTTTTTTTCTATCCTTCTTCTGCATCTTCGATGGCACATGACTACTCAATCTGGATATCAGAGTCACCCTTGGAATTTCTTGAATGGAACTTCCTCGATTTAGGTTGGGAATTGTGTTAGTCACTGTTATACTACTGTGATGAAAACTTCTGTGGTTATCAGCTTACGAGGAAGAAAGGTTTACTTTTGCCTCTTGATATTACAAATGTTAATCCATGGGTATTTTGCCTCTTGGTATTAAACATGTTAATCTTTGGGTATTTTGTCCTGTTGCTTTAGGCCAGGGCAACATGGAATATGATGGTGGGAGCACAAAATGAAAGAGGCCTGTCTACATCATGGTGGCTAGGAAGGAAAGGGAGAAAGAAGAAAACTTTTTTTTTTTTGAGGGAGAAGTTCTCAAAACTTCTTCTGGAAGCTTCCACCGTCTCCTCAAAGCACTAAAGGCTGACAATCAAACCTCTGGTCTGTGAGCCCCTGGGAGACGCTCACCCAGATTGCTGGAGAAACAATGAGCATGTGACCCTGGTCCCTGTGAACCTGTAAAGAAAGAGTTTGAAAGCACAGGCTTGTGTTCTCAACTGCTTTGGAGGCTGAGGTGGGAGGGTAACAAGTTCAAAGACAGCCTGGGCAACTTAGGAAGACCCCATCTCAAAATAAAAGTTGAGAAGTGAGCCTAAAAACGTAGTTCAATGCTAAAGTACCTGCCTAGCATATACAAGGCCCAATGTTTCATGCTTGGTGCTATAATAAGTAAACAAACAGCACACACACACACACACACACACACACACACACACGCACACACGCACACACACACATGGGTTTGGAGGGGGCAGATGAAAACCAGAGCAAATGTATTGAGAACTAGGCTGACCTCATGGGACTAGCTGGTGGGACAGACTGGTCATCCCTAGCTGTTTAAATTTTAATTGGGTGAGGCTGCTGTATCCACTTGCCTACTTACCAGAATGCCTTCTCTTTTCTTATTTAGAGCAGAAACTCTCTTCCTGCTATCTACATGTCCATCATTCAGGTAATTTGGATTCTTTCTTGACTCTAGGGACCCACAGCGACAGCCATCGAGTCAAGCTGGCTAATTTGAGCCACCGTTCGTCCTCCTGGGTACTGCTTTTTTTCCTCTGATGGATGAAGCCAGATGTAAAGAGCTACACAGATTGCAGCCATTGGTTGGTTGACCTAGTGGGGAATGAGCCAAGGCTGCCAAAGGCTGAATGGAAAGGAGAGAAACCAGGTGACTTTCTGAGAGCTGTTGGTTAAGTTATCTCTGAGGCTTAGACAAACCTTGGCCAAATCTTCTTTTGGTAACAGTGTTCTTGTGATGGAGCAATTCATGCAGTGTATGACGTTATCTTATTTAGTCCTTCTAACCTGGCAGGTATGTTATTATAGTTCAAGTTTACATGCAGGAAAGCTCTTAGTTAGGTAACCTATCGACTTGTCCTAGTGTCAAAGTTGGAAGTCTGATCCGATGCAATCAACTGCAAAGCATAATTGCTGCAATAGTGCTCCAGGCTAGACCCATGACCTGCTTAGCTTGTGTGATTTCTAGCCTTTTCCCAGACGTGAAATTTAACATTTGTAGCATTCTTGCCGAAAAATATCTTTATAAGGTTTGATTCGCTTTCTCTTTTTCACCTACTCCTTGAGTTTCTTTTCCTCTAATCTCTCTAAATACCAAATACTTTCTCTGGCCTCCTCTTCACAGTTGGTTGATTTTAAATGATCCTGGATCACTGTTAGCTTGGGCATGAAAGTTAGTTTACCGAAAACATAACCTTTTGACAAATGGTCAAAGATTGGAAGATTTCAAATGGTTTGATCAACTACCATGAAAGCAAACAACTGCTCCCTGCTTCATCTCATTATAAAAAAAAGAAAGAAAGAAAGAAAAGAAAAGAAAAGAAAAGAAAAGAAAAGAAAAGAAAAAAACAATATTAATGTTCATTGATTATTTTCTCCTGGGAAGATTGCCAATCACAACATTATCCTTCATGTTCCCAACAGGGAAAATGGATGCTTCCCAGCTCTTACTTTTCAACCATATTTAGTAAAAGAGACAACTTGGGGCTGGAGAGATGGTTCAGGGCTAAAGTGCTTGCACCAAAAAGCTTGAGGACCAGGAGTTCAGATCCCCAGATCCTGAAGCCTGTAATTCTGGCACTTAGGGTCAGAGACCTGAGGCTCTCAGAGGCTGACCAGCCAGTCTAGCTAAGCACGGGGCCTCTGTCTAAAATAAAACCTAAGGTTGATGAGCTGGGTGATAGAGGTGTGACCTTTAATCCCAGCACTTGGGAGGCAGAGGCAGGCAGATCTCTCAGTTTAAGGCCAGCTTGTTCTACAAAGCGAGTTCTAAGACAGCCAGGGCCTATGCAGAGAAACTGAATCTTAAAAAACAAACAAACAAATAAAAATATGAGCTGGGTTTGGTGACACATAGCTGTAATCCCAGCGCTCAGGGAGGCAGAGGCAGTTTGATTTCTGTGAGTCTGAGGCCAGCCTGGTCTACAAAATGAGTCCAGGACAGCCAAGGCTACACAGAGAACCCCTCTCTGTGTAAAAACCAAATCAAACAAACAAAAACAACAAAAATCCCCAACCAACCAACAACAACAATACCTGAAAACAAACAAAAATGTGGAGAATAATAGAGGAGAAGCCTTTTTGTTGGCCTCTGGCCTCCACAGGGCCAAGCACGCACACACACACACACACACACACACACACACACACACACACACAATACATAAACACCCCAAAAGTAGGGAAGACCTTGTTAAAACTGGCATCATCCTTCTGTTTGTAGTGTTTACTTCAGGCAGGATCTCCTGTAGCCCATGGTGACCTCAAGTTCAAAATGAAGTATGAGCCTGAACTTCCGGTCTTTCTGTTTCCACTTTCCTGGCATGCTCTACCATACCCTAAACTTTCAATATATTTTATCTGATTAAGAGCCCACCTCTGTTTTATTCTAAACTGAGTATTCGTGTACATAAGGGAAGAAAAAGGGAGGGAGGAAGAACAACCTATTTAATGCCTCCGTAGTCTCAATATAGCCTTGCGGGGAGCCACCCTGGAAGCTAGGAGCCGCGCGTTTCCAAAGCATTCTGCCAGTAACTAAAGAACAGTTTCATTTCTGCCCCGCTTTGCTCAGTGGCTTTTGACTCTCTCCCCAGAGTTTCCATGTCTGCCCCAAGGATGCTGCTCTTTGCGGTTAGGAGAGCTTGGCCTGTGTCAGAGCCCCTCCCAGCTTTCAGTACATAAATCTGCAGTGACTTTCTACAAGAGAAGGAACATGGCATTTCCCAAGAAAATTTGAACTTGGAATTCTTCCCAAATCCCCTCCTTCACCAAGTAGCACTAGGGTTTTTTTTTTTCTTTTGTTTTGTTGTTTTTGCTTTAATCACATAACATATTTAACTACATTTTGGAAAACATTCAAAGTTAAAAATTGTTTTACAGCCAGGTGTGGTGGTGCATTCTTTGATTCCAGCACTCAGGAGACAGAGGCAGGTGGATCTCTGAGTTTAAGGCCAGCCTGGTCTACAAAGTGAGTTCCAGGAGAGCCAAAGGCTATGTAAAGAAACTCTTTCCAACAAACAAACAAAAATTATTTTACAAAGCCGGGCATGGTGGCACATGCCTTAATCTCAGGACTTGGGAGACAGGTGGATCTCTGTGAGTTCCAAGGCCAGACTGGTCTACAGAGTGAGTTCCAGGGCAGCCAGGCCTAGACAGAGAAGCCCTGTTTTGAAAAACAAAAACAAGAAGGAAACAAACAAACAAACAAACACCAAAACAAAGAAAACAAAACAAAAAGAAAACCCCAAAACAAACAAATAAAAATTATTTTACAAGGTAAAGGAAAGAAATAATCCCTAAAAATTGCATACTAAGTGAAAAGGCCAGTTAGCACTTGCTGAGTGACACAAGGAAAGAGCTGGTGCCTTACTGAGTTAGCCTCTGCTCATCTTTATGTTTTTTCTTCATCTTAGACACCAGAAGCACCCTGTCACCTCCTTCCTTGACTTATTACCATTGTTGTTTGATTTTCTTTGTCTCTCCTGTTTATGCATTAACCTATTGGTTCCTTAAGAAATGTGTGTGTGTATTGCTTATTTTCACCAACAGAGTACAAGGGCAAAAGTATCTCCACCTATGCATTTTTAAGATCAAGCATGGTAACTGGCCCATGTTAATCTTTAAGGGCTAGCATTGTACCTGGTCCAAATGGTACAGTTAAAAAAAATTTTTTTTAAGGAAAGAACAGACCAACCAAATACATCTAAACTCTAAGGATCAAATTCCTACTATAGAGTTATGGTAGGGAAGATATTCTTTAGCAGAATAACCTTTTGTTTCTAATGGGCTCATTCCAGTCCAATGATATGACAGAAGAATTACAGATGCTGCAACTCAGGGTGCAATTATGTAGACTTCCTTTTTACTGTTTCGAATATTTACTAAGAGAACAAAAAAAGCACAAATTGCATTTTAAAATAAGGCAAGCATGTGAAAATGTTTGGTGTAAAAGCAGGTCATATATAAAAATATTTTTTCTCTAATTTACAAAATAACTCTGAAAATGATGCTAGCTCTTTCCATATTATAAAATTGCTTGGACACATGTTAAAAAAATCATTAACTGCTGTTTAAAAGTGCATACCTTTTTTTTCCTGTTGTTTTGGTTTTTTTTTGAGAGAGGGTTTCTATAAGTAGCCCAGGCTTTCCTGGAACTCACTCTGTAGACCAGGTTAGCCTGGAGCTCACAAAGATCCATCTGCCACTGTCTCCTGAGCAATGGGATTAAAGGCCTGTGCCACCACAGCTGGGCTGGGCTGAATCTGCGCGCGCATACATACACACACACACACACACACACACACACACACACACACACACACACATATTTAAAGGGAGGAGTTTTAGATATGTTCATTCTTACAAGGTAAGGAAGTGTCAAAGCATTTGTAGAGAGTAATGATTGTTACCTACGGCTCTGGTAATTTTGGAGACCCATCTGACTGACATGTATGAACCTTAGTAGTTGTAGAAAACACATCCAACTTTGCCCAACAAAGTAAGAGAAAGAAGATAGCAGGATGCATTTTCAAGGAAAAACTATTTGCCCAGCAATCAAAAAGGATATTATTCAGAAGTCCTTAGGAAATAATGAGATTTGAAATTGGATTTAAAATGTATTGTGCACTTCCCAGTGTTGAAAACGGAAAAACAAAAGAAAAAACCAACCCTCTCCCTATAGGCCTTTTATATGGTTAACTTTTTCTTGTTTAGGACGCCCACATCCGGGCCCCATTGTCTTCTTTCAGTTCTCTCATTATTTCTCTCTGGGGATCTAAGTTTGTTTTTACTTTATGCTCCTATCCCTACTTGTGGTAAGAAAAGGGCCATTTTAGTCAACACACTCGCTTAGCTGTTCCTGAACTGCAAAAGAAGGGAAAAAGATTTGCAGAAACTAGGCCAACCTTTTTGGCCCGCCTCTTCCAAGACACCGAATCCAGCTCACTGCAACAGTAGCCCTTTCTGGTTCTTCTTACAACATCGTATCGACCCTCTCACAAGGCTCCGTTTTATTGTAGCCATTGATAATCTGCCATC
This sequence comes from Meriones unguiculatus, assembly GCF_030254825.1. Classification (NCBI taxonomy): domain Eukaryota; kingdom Metazoa; phylum Chordata; class Mammalia; order Rodentia; family Muridae; genus Meriones; species Meriones unguiculatus. Next base: position 101,100,399 of record NC_083350.1, read on the forward strand.
GGAGCTGGACTCCAGCGTTTCTGACCACCCAGCAGTGTGCTTTAAAAACAGCGCGGCTTAAATCCAAGCGCCGTGCGTGGATGATTACGGCACTCGCACCACGCAGCCAGCCCCAGAAGAAAAGTTGCAGCATTCGACCGGGAGGGACCTCTCTGTGTGGGTCGTCTGACATCAACTCTCAAAAGCCAGGGCAGGGCGTAAGAGTAGGGACCGAAATACTTCAAGCAGAGTTTTATCGCTGTGAGGGCACAGCTGAGGGGCTGATTTACAGTGATCGTTTCCCACCAGTCCCTGTGGACAGGTACAGGGCAGCCTTCGGTCCACAGCGAGGGTCTCCAGCTCTCCCACTGTGTCTGCAGCCAGGCCCGCGGCGCGAGGTCGCCGGGAACGCCCCGCCCCCCTCAGGCCCCGCCCCGGCCCTAGGCCCCGCCCCCGAGCAGGGTCCCGCCCCTCCCCGCCGCCGCCGGCAGGGGTCGCGCTGCCCCAGGCGAGTCGTGCAAGCGGGGGTGGGGAAGCTCCCGCAGCCGGTCGCTCTTCTCCGCCGCCGCTGGTTGGATCGTTTCAATAAAAGTCTGTTTTTTTTTTTTTTTCTTTTTTCCGTCCCCCCCTCCCCACCCTCTCGCTCGCTCCGGGGAACAGGCGGAGGCGTCAAGCCGCAGCCTCCGAGCGAGAGAAAGCGCGGCGCACGCAGACGAACGAGAGCGGCGGCCGCGGTCTCCCCGAGCGCCCCGCGGTCCGGCAGCCCGCGTCCCGCCGCCTCGCTCCGCCCCGGCTTCGCGGCCGGGACTACTGGGCCGTCCGCGCGGCCCCGCGGCCCGGGAGCCATGTTGAGCGGGGGGCTCGGCCACGCGTGAGGCGGCCGGCGGCCCTCGCGGAACGGAAGGCGCGAGTGGGGCGCGGGAGGCCCGAGACGCCTCGGCGCGTCCGCCGCCGCCGCCGGACCTGCATCCGCTCGCCCCGCGCGCCCGCCCGGAGCCCGCGGGCGCCGCACTTGCTGGTGAGTTGGCGGCGGGGCCGGGCGGGGACCGGGACGCCTGTCAGCCGGCGGCTCGGGCGGGGACGGCGTCGGCCGCGGGTGGGCGCGCGGCGCGGGCTGCGGGAGCGCCGAGCCGGTCGGCGCGGTGGGGGGCTCCCCCAGGCCGGTGGCCCCGCGGGGCGGCGGGGGGGAAGAGCCGCGGAGGCTCCCCCGCCTCCCCCGAGACACAAAAGGTCCCCGGGGCCGGGGTGGAGGCGCGGGCGGCGGGAGTGGGCGAGGACGCGGCGCTGCGGGCTCCTTGGAGACGCGGGAGGCTGCGCGCGGGTGGGCGGCTCGCGGGGGAGGAGCCCTCGAGTGGGGAGCGGGCGACACAAAGCTCTGGGCAGCCCTCTCGCTGGCGGGTCACACCCCTGAGTGTCGCTCCGACCGGAGGCGGAGGGGCTGTGGGAAACCCAGAGAACCCGGGGGTGGTGCGGGGCGGGGGGGGGTCCGTCGTTGTCTCCGCCGCTGGTGCTTTTCGCCGTGTTTTAGGTCCGGCGCTTTGCTCCCCATCTCAGCCGGGTGACCCCAGCCCTGCTCCCCCACATCATCCCCGCCCCAGCCGCCACCTCGCCTTCCCCTGTGGTTTCGCACTCAGTTCTCTTCCCCCACTTTTCACCCACTCCTTCTGGGGCAAGCGGTATTTTGCCTTCAGCTAGGAGAACGTTTGCTAATGACAGGATGCCTGACTTGTTCTGACCCTGAACTGCCTTGAACTCTTCTCTTTTCCTCCCACCCTTTCCTTTCTGGGATCTACTGTGTCACATGGCCATTAACAATTAGCTTTTCTTCTTCAAAAATGGCAAAAGCATTTAGCTGAAATCCGTGGCGCCTCTCCCTTATGTTAATATGGCCCTCGAAGACGTGTCAGTGTTCCTGTTTTATCGCCTCTTAAACCAGATTGATTTTCAAGACACAAGTGGCAAATTTTGTTTTGAGTCTTGGGCCATTCCTTTGGCTAGCGAAGTGTATTCCTGGGAGCAGACCTCCTGTCACTTAACAGGAAATGCTTGACTTAAAGGGAGACAATTCTTGCCTCCCAACTTTACTGTTTCTCCGCCCCCCCCCCCCCAAGCCTTTGTTGGATTTCTTTTCAACGGCGTTTGTGCAAGAATATCAAAGTAATAAATTTGAGGGACTGTTTGAGATAGACTTTGTTAAACCATGGAACCATGGAAGAGAATGAGTTAGACCTGCGATCAGTTGAATTGACCCGAACCTTTGAACCTAGAAATATGTGTAAACTAAATGTGTAATGTGTAATATGGTTTTATTTTGTTCTTTTATGAACCCAATGAAGTGGCTTATATATTAAACATACTGTCCCCTTGATAATGAAGTCATTTCAGCTTTTGTCGTTCTGACAGCTGCATAATTCCATAAACAGTGGGTTCAAACAAAAGAAAACAGTGCGACTAAGGAATCTTCTATAATTGTTATTATTTTTTTAATGAGAATGAATACAGGAATGTGAAGAGTGCTTTTCTTTTATTTGGCAAACCATCTCATAGGCCAGAAGAATTAACTGTTTGATAGCTGTACTTCAAAGAAGTATTGATGAGCTGTTGAATTTAAGCTGCTTTAAAATTCCAGTGCAAGGGCTGGCAAGATTGCTCAGTGGGTAAGGGGGCTTGCCTCAGGGCCTAAATTCAGACATTGGAGCAAATGCAAAGTCGGAAGGAGAGAGCATCATAAAGTTGTCTTGTGACTTCCACACGCACACACCCACACACATCATGGACATAATAATAATGAATAATAATAGCATAATAATTGATTAATAATAAATAATAATATTAAAGATACACATTTTAAATTCTTATTGAAACATAGTTTTAACTATTTTTACAATGGAAATAAAAATGTTAATGAAAATATGAATGGTAAGAAAAGAAAAGGCCATTTAGTGTAGGTGCAAAAACGTTAGTGTCACTATAAGAACATTCATATCTTGCAACTTGCTGTCTTTAAAGTATTGACACTAAAATTTTAGGTATTTCATTTAGGGAATAGTCTGTATTTTTCAACTTACTCTCCTACTCCCCCAATGTTTTAGAGACCTTTGTGAAATTAACAGGTCACATTATTAATTGATGCTCAATATACTTACCAAAAAAATGTACATTTTTTTCACACTTTATAGTACGCACTTAGATAATAAAAATTTGTGTCACTACAAGAAAATTTATCAAAAATCTAATTTTTCTGGATTGTGGGTGGTTCTTTCTCTGTTCTTTATTTTTTCTAAATTTTCACATTACTTTTACAGCTAGGAAAATATGTAGAGTTTAAGCCTTGTTAATATTGTAATTTTTGTATTATTAAAATAGGCTGTTGTCAGATGTGTAGTATATTTCCATCCTTGGATTCAGGCCCAAGATGGTAACTTTTGGTATTAACTATCTGACATAGTGTAACCTGTCCTAAGCAGGTTGATTCTCAAAACAACAAGACATAGGTACACAGTGAAGAAAGATGAAATTGGAGGAGTTAATTCAGTGTGTTAGCTTTACTGCAGCTAATGGCTTACGTAAGTCAGTGGTTCTACAAAAACTAGAAAACAGAAAATCATTTTCTCCTGTTCCTTAGTTTAGCTGTGTTGACCAGGGATCTTAACGTGTGTTTTGAAACACTAAGTTTTCAGAGACTGTCTTAGTCCTGGAATCATGCTGGAAAGCTGTGGTGTAAGATCATTTGCTTTGCTCTGGCAAGGCTTGCTTTCCCCTTGACTTTCAGCAGATTGTTTCCTTTTCCTTCATTGATGAAACAGAGCTACAAACTCAAAAGCAGTGAGATAACTTGGCAACGGAGGAAGCTATTAAAAAAGGGAAGATGATGATGTCTCCTAATATTAAAAACTGTCTGAACACAGTACTTCTTTGCCTGTTTCCTTTGTTACTGTCTCATAGTCTTGGATAGTTAAAAGATGTTACATTCTGAATCTTTATTGTTATTCTTTAGTCTTTGTGTAATTATAACTTAATGTTCTGACCTTGTTCTGTATTAGTTTTCTGCTTCCAGGGTGGATAATTACTAAATATATGTATTTCTGTGAAGGTGGGAAAAGGCCACTATATGTTACACCCTAGTCTCTATTTTAGAAATAAGCTCTCTATGTATGCAAAGGAAGAATAATTTCAGATTATTTTGAATTTAAAGTGAGTATTTTTGCTAACACTTTTTACATAGGTATTTAAAGTAATTTTATAAAAAGATCAAGGCATTTTTCATCTTCAGTGCTGATGTAATGGTATTTAATGTTGTTTACATAGCACCTATAAATATTAGAAGACTCATTGTATAGCTCACTAGCGAATTCAACCTGTGATGTTGCCAGTTTCTTTGAACTACTGGGGAGAGGACTGATTGGACTGGCTTTCAAGGATTCTTCTTGTCACTAGTGGAATTGTTGTCATTTTGTTCACAATATAATCAACTGTTGTTTAATTTCCTGTGTGTGTGTGTGTTTTCTTTTGAAGTCTGCAATGTATTGACTTGGAAAAAGGAATTGTGAAGAGCCTGAAAATATGTTTCGGGCATACCTTTCTCGTTCTGCCTTATTTTCTCTCTGCTGGCCAACTTGGAAAATCAATAAACATCTAGCAGTTAATCTAATGTTTTATAGTCTACAGTAACATGCCATTGTAAACATTGTTTTTAGGAAGTAGATTTACAGATCCACAGTATGTCAAGATAGCTTGTCTAGCAGAACACACAATTAATAGCTAATTTTTTTCTTATAGTTTATGCACGCATGGCCCCAAATTCATGTGTTGAGACCCTAACCTACTGCTTAAATGGTTTGGAGATAGGTTTGGGGGAGCTAATTAAGATTTAGTGAAAATGATCTGCTTTCCAAAGAATCTTCAAAAGTATTTTTTGATACACTTTAGTCTACTTCATTTTCCATAACAAAATATCACATATAGGGTGGCTTTTTAAAACAGTGTTTTTTCACTGTTTTGGACTGCTGAAGGCACTCTGAGGTCATAGTGTCAGTGTGGTTTAATTTTGGTGAGGGCCCTCTTCTTTGTTTGTAGATGTCTGCCTTAAGAGTGTGGTTTTCTGGCCTTTTGTTTTGGTGCCTGCAGGTGGAGAGGAAGGGTGAGAGGGGAAAAAAAGGGGGAGGGGGGATGAGGACGGAGGGGGGTGGATAGAGGAAAAGGAACCTGGGAGAGTTTTGTTTTGTTTTGTTTTCTTACAAGGGTGTAACTAGTATTATAAAGGCCCTCTGGATCTTGCTTAAATCTAATGAGATCCCCAAACTCACCTCCAAAAACCATTGTACTGGTAGGCGAACGTCTCAACATATGATTCTGAAGCCACACAACCCTTCAGTTTATAAAGTAAACTGTGAGAAAGAGATTGTCATTAGTTGTGCCCAGTGCTATGCTAGACTATTGTTTTGTTCAATCCGCACAGGAAACCTATTGTATCATATAAATCTTTTTTTTTTTTTTTTTTAAATAAGGAAGCAAAGGCCTTAGGTTAAGTAATTTTCTCCAGGGTCCTACTGCTATAGTGACCCAAGATCCACTTTATTAAGCATTCAAAAATGCTGTACTCATAGTTATCTCTACCAGGATGGAATGCTGAACAGCTCACAGCCCCACAAGCATTGCTAAGTGAGAAGAGCACGGGGGGGGGGGGGGGGGATCTGCTCCTGTCGTCCTCCCAACCGCTTGCTTTTATGGGTGTTTGAGACAGTTTTGCTATGTAGCCCAAACTAGTGGGAATTATCATGGTTAGTTTGTAGATTTATTTTCTTTGTTTCTTTGCTTTCAAGACAATCTCTCTGTGCAGCGCTGGCTGTCCTGGACTCATTTTGTAGACTGGGCTGGCCCGAACTCGCAGAGATCTGCCTGCTCTACCTCCAGAGTGCTGACTAAAGGTGTGTGCCACCATGCCAGGCTTTTAGATAGATTTTCAATCATGTCTTTGTCGTATTCTTACGCACAGAAGAAATATGAATGCTGAAAAAAAGCGCGTAGAAGAACTTTCCCCTAAATTACCCTTGACATTATAAGTATATTCTCTTTCCTTTCAAAATGTCTGTGTTCATTTGATTTTACATGTATTAGAATTATTGAATTTATATAATTTAAATTACATTGCTTTTATTATTTGAGCATGTGGCATCTGTGTTGTCCTGCGACAGAATACCTGAGAAAAATCACCTTACAAGAGACAGACATTTTGACTTGAGGGTCAGGGTTTCAGTCCGTGGTTGTTTGGCTCCATGGTTTCTGGGCTTATGGTCAGGCAGAACAGCATGGTGAGGAACCTGCATGCAGTGGGGCAAGGCAGATAATCTGCTGGCCTCAGGGGAGCAAAGGGAGACAGCAGGGGCAGCCCGCATAGATTATATCCTTTGTGGTCATGTCTTCCAGAATCGGCTTCAGTTCCTAGACCTCCTTCCCGAGGTTTCCACTGCCTCCCAGCCATCCTCCCAGCCATTCTCTGGGCTGTTAATTCGTAAATACCTTGATCTGTTCCTGAGATCAGTGCCTTCACGATAGTTATCGTCTGGCCACTACTTCACTGGGAACCGAGCTTTTAACATTTGAGCTTCTGGGAATATTTGGGAGCCAATCCAGGACACCAACAAAATGAAAAATTCAACAAACATACATACACCACCTATTGATTTTTTTATCTTGATATAGCAAGGTATAAATTTTGCATATTTTTATTCAGATATCTACTGAAAATAGAAATATAATATTTTTCATATTGAAAATTGATTTTTAGGATGGAAAAACTATAAATTAGTATTGTTAACATAGATTTCTTATTCATTTTAAAGAATAGAAAATATTATTTCCTAAGAGGTGGTCCATTAAGGTGAAAGGAATTTCTGCTCCCATAAAGGCTAAAAATAAGAACCATTTAGCTGGTCATCTTGGCACATACCTGTAATCCCAGTGCTGGGAAGGGTAAGGCAGGAGGATTACAAGCAATTTTAAAGCCATTCTGAACTACTAGTAAGGTTCTGCTTCAAAAAATTAAAAAAAAAAGACAAGGCTTTGTTATTTGGTATATGACATGTGTACACTCACATATTTGTACAGAGGCTTGAGGTTGATGTGAGGAGTGATCCTGTTCTCTATCTTTATTTTTTCTTTTCCTCTATTTTTTTTTTCCGAAGATTCTATCATTGAACCTGAAGTTAATCTTTTCATGAAGACTGGCTAGGCAGTGAGCTGATGCTTGTTTCCACCTCTCAGCACTGCGATTGTAGACACATGCCACCACGCACAGCTCTTCACGTGGGCTCTGGGAACCTGACTCAGGTCCTCAGGCTTCCATAAGCATTTTGTTGACAGATCTAGCACTGTGTCTTTACATAGTGTGTGTGGGTTTTGTTTCTTTTTTTTTCATTTTCTGTACTTGTTACTATATGTCCAAGGATTTTCAGTTTTATATGTATGTAAATAATGAAAGTATGCAAACGTATCTTTTCACTGTGTCCTGGATTATTTAGTAATTTTGGTTTTCTCAAAGCTTATATTTAATGCTGCAGTTTTGTTTTTTTTTCGTTGATGGCTGTTATTTGTTTTTAGCATATGTTAATGTTCACTAATAAAAAAACAAAGGTTGGTAAAAGCTATATATTTGTGAGAAATTACCAACTAGCAAATGAAACGAAGACAATTCTCTTTGTTAAATTAATGTGGGGTTTTTCATGGATATTTTTTAAAAGGATCAGAGGAAAATGGAAATGTGTATTAGAGCTGCTGTTCAAAGATGAGGAAACTTTGGTGTTGATATTTCAATGCTATAGCACTTACTGGAGAGAACTTTTCAGCTTTATATATGCCAAAGTGTCATTTCGCCTGACATCTTCCTTATTCTGCTCTGACAGGACTGTGGCGATTGTGTGTATTGGAACATTTATGTCTGCTATAGTGCTGAATGCGTTCTGGTGTAGGGAACATAGAGCTCTCTCCTTTTGACTTTGTGCCTTGTTTTTTTCCTTGTCTGTGCTCTCATCTGCACACCCTGTTTCTATGTTGCTCAGGTCAGTGGACTGGTAGGACTAGGGAACACCACACTGAATAGTAAAGAACAATCAGTTGTTGGGCTGCAAACAATAAAAAATAATTTCAGGTTTTCAATATTGGAGAATACGGTGTTGGCAGTGTTTGTATGAGAGTAATCTAGAAACCGGTTATAGGACAACTTAGAGGGTAGTAAATTGGCTTTGTTGAGACTTTAATTGCATCTGAACTGTGCTGACTTGTTAGAGAAAATGCAGAGGAAAGGCTTGCGGCCCTCAAAAATGGTTGTCTTTTAGACAAAGTAAAAATACAAAACTAGCATATTTATACATAAAATACTTATTTCTAAAGTTCTACAAACAGTAATCATATCAGAGCAGTTTTATTTAACTGAAAAACTTTTCGTTTCTCATGAAATGTAGTCCTTTAGCTGTGTATACAGTGCTGCACTTGAATGCACTTGTGAAGTACAGAATTGTATTCAAAGGGTTGAACAGGGCTTTTATTATTGTTCTTGCAGCCCAGTAGTTACTGTTTATAATTGATCAGGAAGTTTTTCCAATATAAATAAATTTTAAAAATGTTTTATTTTCAGAATTAAAGACTATTAAAACTGAACCTTAAACTAAACCTGTGCTGGTGTAGGTCTTAATATAATTAATACATTTGTTTTACAAATCAGCGATTATGGTTTGGTAGCATCATATTTAAATGTAACATTTAAAAGTGAACTCTGACTGTTTATGGGATTTTGAGCTTTTGAAATATCTCAACTTATTATAAACCCTTACAGTATATAGATTATATATAATAATATTACATTATTATATATAATAATATTACATCATATATAATAATATTATATAATATATAATATAATAATATATTATAATTATATAATATACAATAATATATTATATATAATATACAATATATTATACAATATATTGTATATATAATATACAATATATTATTGTATATTATATATAATATATTATATATAATGTAAAATAGTGATATAGAAAAGTATATAATATAAAATAATGACATAGAAAAATATAAGACTATTATCTAGGAAAAGTATAACTGACATAGGAAAAATATAAGCCTATTAGAGACTTTTTATGTCACCATTTTGTAAGTAACATAGAAAAAAGTAAGATTTTCTATGTCACATTTTTGAGATCAAAATTATCTACATTTATTACTTCAGAAATAATGGAGTGAGCACTGTATTTGGTGGAGATCTGCTCTGTGTGCTCAGGGTGATCAGTGATTCATAAGGACAAAGGAATCAAAATAGTACAGTTTTTTAAATTATACATGCCTTTTAGATTTTCTAGAATGTCTCACTGCTCTTTACAGTGTGAAAATCACTCTGGTAGTGAACCTGTGTGTTGTACTCTCCATTTATTTTGGGGTAAGGAATGTAGGATTAAGTCATCTAGGATACTTGTTTCTTTTATTGTTTGTTTGCTTGCTTTTTTTTTTTTCTTCTTCCTTTTTTAAAATTTTTTTTAGGTTTTTCGAGACAGGGTTTCTCTGTGTAGTCCTGACTGTCCTGGAACTCACTCTGTAGACCAAGTTGGCCTTGAACTGACAGTGATTGTTGTTAATCTAGCAGTATTTAGGAGTAAAGAGGGCATTAACCTCATGTAAGCATATTTTCGTAAGTGTACTGTAGAGCTGGGCAAATTTTTCTTTCAATCATTTCCCCTTTCTTAGCCTCTCCTGGGTTTCCCTTTATTTGCCATCTAAACATTTAAGACAATGTTTGTTTTTGTTAATGACCCTGTGTGTGATTCTTAAGGTTTTTAAAAAACAAAATAGAATAATTATTCATGAAACCAAATTAAAGAAAAAACAAAACACTTGACCTTCTCTTTTATTCTTTGTCATGAAATCTGCTTGGATACATGCTGCTTATTGTATTCTTGTTAATTATCTTTTGCTCTAGGCTAGTGACTTAACCTGAACCTCAAAAATATTCTTGTTGATTACAAACAAAAAGTCTTCAGTGTGTGTGTGAGAGAGTTTGTTTATGTCAGCTGTCTTGATGTCTGTCTGTCTGTCTGCATCTGTCTATATCTTGAGGGTAATTAATCTTCACCTTTCTTCTGGAACAACTGAATCAAGATACCAGGCTTAGATTTCAGGTGGTGTATATAATTCTTGGTGAGTCTTGATTTTTAACATCATGCTAAGAGGTAAAAGCTACTAATTTACAAATTAAATTTAGAGTAAAGACAAAATGATTTAAGCTATACCTTTCAGTCTTTTATTTACTCAGAACTTTCCAGTTTTGCCAATTTTTGCAAGAAAGAGTTACGATCCTTGTTTATGTGTGAAACTCTTTGTTTTGTTTATTTTATTTTGGATTCTTGTAGTGGATGCTCCCTTGCTCTTTTACGTTTGTTTCTTATCAGTGTCTTTCAGTGTCTATGTGTATAGTCTTAATTACTGTGCTTTTGAAGGTTATTTTTAAAATGTACAATAGTGTGGCGACTAGGTCTAAATTGTCTCCTGCAGTAATTATCATCTTCAGAGATTCTGAGTTGTCTTTTCACAAATAGCTTTGTATTTTTAAGAAAATTTTTGTTATGTAACATTTTTTTAAGGTAGCAAATAATTTTTAAAGCTTTTTTTTTTAGTATTTAGTATTTGCATTGATCTATCAAAAGCAAATCATTTTATAGTGTTTAATAATGCTTCCTTTTTTTTTTCACTATTTTAGAGTTCCCTCTGATAAATATGAACGTGTGTTCTCTGCATGCATTTCCTTCGGCCGTGTAGATATCCAGAAGTGGTATTATCAAATGAGAGCATATCAGTCTTTTTCTGGTATTTTCTATTATACCAGTATCCCAGTGATAAGCCGTATTAGTGATACTGATTGTTTCAGTAAATCTTGATTAGATTGAGAAATAACCCAGAACATGATTTATAAAGACATACCTCTGGGGTGTGTCTGTCAGTATTTCCAGAGATGATTAGATCATGAAGGCTTTGACCTAATGAATGGATTTAATCCATTGATGGACTTAGGCTTTTGGGAGGCTGTGGCATTCCTAGTTAGAAGAAGTAGGCCACTGGGTCCATAATTTTGGGCACTATGATTTGCCCTGACCACTTCCTGTTACGTGTGCACTCATGAGCTGCTCCACTGTGCCCTTCCTGTTGTGACCTAAACTTCAGAAACCACAAGTTTAACTCTTTACTCTCCTAAGTTGTTGATGTCAATTGTTTTGTCACTATGTTGCAAAATCTAACAGATTACTTATACTTGTATTTGGCCCGGGGATGTTGAAGTTTTTTCTTCAGTCTTGAATTCTTAAAAAAAAAAAAGAAAAGAAAAAAACCCAAAAAACCTACATTATAAGGTGGGCGTGGTGGAACACGCCTGAAATCCCAGCCCTCAGGGAGGCAGAGGCAGGTGGATCTCTGTGAGTTCCAAGCCACCCTGGTCTACAAAGTGAGTTCAGGACAGCCAGGGCTACATAGAGAAACCCTGTCTCAAAAAACTGGGACAAACAAACAAAACTACTTTATAATACTTTGTTTTGTTCAAAAGTGTGCAATTTTTTTTTAAACGATTGGATCCATCTACTTTTTTCCTTTTTTTAATTCTGCCTTTTAAAATTATTGGCAACATATACCTTCCCATCTGGCATGACAAGACACTGATTTTCCCCACCTAATCTTTTGCTGTTCTTATACGGATTTTTTGTTCTACTTTTATAGCCAGCAGGTAAAACTCTAGACTAAAGGGTGGTACGAACATTTATGGAAGGAAAACTGCACTTGCTCCTTAGCTCCCTAGAACGTTGATTTCTAATTTGTTTCTCAAAACTGTCTGTTATAAATTTGAACTCTGAGTATGTGTCCAATCAGTCAGAGTTACTTCAGGATTTGAATTTACTTTCTTTTACTTATTTTCTGAGTATTACTGTTTCAGGAGTATCTTGGTAAACATTAGCGGTTTGTTTAGAGGAAAGAAACCCTTCCTGGGACAAAGGAGCATGTACAAGACTGGGACAGGCTAGGAAGTGCTGTGATCAGTACATTACCTGGCAAGCATGTGAACAAGAGGCAGCAATGATGGAAAAGATCTTACATTCTTTTAAACATATGGGCTGACATCTCTTCTTAGCTTTTTGGATAAGATCAAATATAAAAATATGGGCTGAGGACTTAGCCAGGTTCACTCCGAAGAGCTCCTGTAAGAAAGCTGGCATGGCAGCGTGCACTTAGAGTCCCAGCTGGACTCCTGTGCTGTCTAACCTGCCAGTCTAGGCCGCTTGACAAACTCTGGGCCCCTGAGAGACTGTCTCAAAGAGTGAATGACTAAATGGACAAACAGACCAATGAATGAATGTCTAGGTTACTTTGCCAAGTAGCTCCAGGCCAGTGAGAGACTGCTTTAATGAATGAATGAATGAATGAACGAACAAACGAATGAATGAATGAATGAATGAATGAATGAACGAACAAACGAATGACTGTCTAGTCTACTTGGCAAGCTGCAGTCCAGTGAAAGGTCTCAATAATAAACAAATAAGCAAGGAAACAAATGTGTAGATGGCACCTGATGAACCATACCCAAAGTCTTCTGGCCCCCTGGGAACGTCACTCAAGTGATGTCACTCACATGCATTTGTATCAACACATAGTGTCATTCTTCTGCGTGACTCCTGACTAGGCTAAGTAGGAAGAAGAAAAGGTAGCTCATGAGGATGTTGGTAGATGAAGAGAGACGTGTCCAGTGTATTTGCTACTTTATGTTGCTGTGATAACATACCAAGACCTAGGCAGTCTATGGAAGGAAGAGTTTGTTTGGATCATAGTTCCAGGGGAGTCCTCAGTGGTGGGTGCGGCAAGATGAGGGGGCTGAGAGACCACATCTTAAGCCACAGTCAGAAAGCAGAGATCAAATGTGAACTGGGGCAAAAGCCCACCTCCCCTGACACCTAACCCAGCAAGACTACCCTTCTTTTGTTGTTGTTTCCTTTTTATTTATTTTGTATTTATTACAGTTTATTTACTTTGTATCCCAGCTGTAACCCTCTCCCTCATACCTCCCAATCCTATCCTTCCTCCCTCTTTTCCTGCCATGCCCCTCCCCAAGTCCACTGATAAGGGGAAGTCCTCCTCCCCTTCCATCTGACCCTAGCCTATCAGGTCTCATCAGAGCTGGCTACACCATCTTCCTCTGTGGCCTGGCAAGGCTGTCTGCCCCCTCCCCACCCTAACCCCAGGGGAAGGTGATCAAAGAGCCAGCCACTGAGTTCATGTTAGAGACAGCCCCTGTTTCTCTTACTAGGGAACCCACTTGGAGACTGAGCTGCCATGGGCTACATTTGTGTAGGGGTTATCTAAGTTATCTGCATGCATGGTCCTTGGTCTCAGAAAAGACCCCTTTGCCCAGATTTTGATTCTGTTGCTTTCCTTGTGAAGCTCCTGTCCCCTCCAGGTATTTTTATCTCTCCCTTCTTTCCCAAGATTCCCTGCACTTTGCCCAAAGTTTGGCTATGAGTCTTAGCATCTGCTTTGATGCCCTGCTGGGTAGAGTCTTTCAGAGGCCCTCTGTGGTAGGCTCCTGTCTTGTTCCCGGCTTTCTCCCTCTTCCAAGATGTCTATCCTGTTTGCCGTTCTGAATGAGGACTGAACATCTTACCCAGGGTCTTCCTTCTTGATTAGCTTCTTTAGGTGTACAGGTTTTAGTATGTTTATCCTATATTATATGTCTAATATCAACTTATAAGTGAGTATATACCATGTGTGTCTTTCTGCTTCTGGGATACCACACTCAAGATGATCTTTTCTATTTTCCACCATTTGCCTGCAAATTTCGTGATTTCCTTGTATAAAAACTGCATGGTACTGGCATAGAAATAGGCTGGTGGATCAATGGAATTGAATAAACCCAGAAATAAACTGACACACTTATGGACACCTGGTTTCTGATAAAGATGCCAAAACCATACAATGGAAAAAAGATAGCATCTTCAACAAATGGTATTGGTCTACTTGGATATCTACATGTAGAAAAATACAAATAGATCCATATTTATCACCCTGCACAAAAGTAAAGTACAAGTGAATCAAAGACCTCAACATAAAACCAGACACACTAAACCGCTTAGAAGAAAAAGTGGGGAAGAGCCTTGAACTCATTGGCACAGGAGACAACTTCCTGAACAGAACACCAACAGCACAGGCTCTAAGAGCAACAATCAATAAATGGGACCTCATGAAACTGAAAAACTTCTGTAAAGCAAAGGACACTGTCAACAGAACAAAACGACAGCTTACAGACTGGGAAAGGATCTTTACCAACCCTATATCTGACAGAGGGCTAAGATCCAATTATATAAAGAACTCAAGAAGTTAAACAACAACAAATCAAGTCATCCAAATTAAAAATTGAGGTACAGAGCTAAACAGAGAATTCTCAATAGAGGAATATTGAAAGGCTACGCTTAAAGGTACCATAACCTCCCTGACTAGGACCAGAACCCTAGTCCAAGTGTTCAAACACTTGAGTCCATGGGAAACATCCCAGCTTAAACCACCACACCCAGTAAGGAATTTAGACTTTATTGATTTGTTGAAATGAGCTATATATTAAACTTGTTTTTGTTGTTAGGTTGTTTTGTTGTTAGGTTTTCTTGTGTAGCCTGGCTGTCCTGGAACTAATTCTGTAGACCAGGCTGGCCTCAAACTCACAGAGATCTTCCTGCCTCTGCCTCCCGAGTGCCAGGATTAAAGGTGTAGGCCACCACCGCCTAGCCTAAGCATTTTTCTACAGTGCAGTTCTTGGGACAGTTGTATGAACAGTTACAGAGAGGCCACTTGGTGGCCAAATGGGTACTGTGTTGTGGTATGTTGATGTTTGAAGGCAGCTTCAACGGGGTGCATTCCATATAGAGAATGCTGTTTTTACTCAAGTTTGCTTTACCTCAGAGACATGGTTATTTTATTGTCTCTTAGAAACACGTGTAGAAGAGTATTTAATTCACCATTTTTTAAATCTTCCATTAAAATGATGTTTCTCTGTGTTAGAAATTGTTACCATGGGGGGTGTAAAATAAGAGATATAAGCAATAGATTTACAAAGTATAAAAATGGTAGGTCCTAGGGCTGGAGAGGTGGCTCAGAGGTTAAGAGCACTTGATGCTCTTCCAAAGGCCCTGAGTTCAATTCCCAGCAGCCGTGTAGTGGCTCACAACCACCTATAGAAAGATCTGGTGTGCAGGCAGAATGTTCTGTAAGTAGTAAATAAATCTTAAAAAAAATGGCGGGTCCTTTTATTCAATTAAAATGCCTTACTTTATAATCAAGAATATGAATACTATGTCTCTGTGCATGATTTTGCAGTCCTCAAAACTTTACCTCCCAGCCAGGTGCGGTGCACACCTGTAATCCCAGTGCTTTGGAGGCAGAGGCAGGCAGATTTCTTAGTTTGGGGCCAGCCTGCTCTACAAAGTGAGTCTAGCACAGCCAAGGCTGCACAGAGAAACCCTGTCTCACAAAAACAAACAAACAAACAAACAAACAAACTTTGCCTCCCTGCTAATGCAGATGATCCATACTTTTCATTTAGTAGTCAGCTCAGTTAAGTTATCTGAGGGTCTGAGGAGGAAAAAGCTAATTATACCATCTGTGTGCATGTCAGTATTTTAAATTCAACTTGAGTTTGACTTGAAATAACTCTGCTGCATTAAAGTTTATGAGGAATGTTTTGGCACACAGTATAAACAGATGAAAAATTTATGCTAACATTTTCATTTTTAATAGCTCTGTAGTATTTTATGTGGTAGTACTGTGCTATCCTTTGTGTTTCATGAGTCTTAGCTGTTCCCTATTTTTTCCTTTTAGTGTCGGATAAGCAACTATGTATGTGTTGATGTTCAAAAGTAGCTTCAAAGGATTTTAATCCATGTCAAGCATGCTGCCTTTTCTCCAGATAACATGTATGTACACATATGTACACACACACATTTAGACCAGTGTTGTGTCTGAGAAAGAGAATCCCATGTGTTTCTTTCCCTGTTCGTTGAATGGTGTAAGAAGCAATGACACCGCTGTAGGTGTGAGCACACACAGCTCACATTAGCTCTCAGTTTTTAATACCTATCCAGTAAAAGGAACCAGCCCCTCTTGGGAAAAATGGCCGAATTCTTGGAATGGGCAAGGAAATGAAAACTTCAGGAGACCCTGTGACATCTTATAGTGCTGGCATGGAAGAAATAAACACCCTGAGTAATGTGCCAGTATCTGCTGGAAGAATGCCCACCGGCCTGCACCGGAATATGGTGGTGGTGAGGGGTAGAGGCAAAATAAATCAGTATATAATTACCGGGTATAAAAATAATACTGAATTCATATTGATTTCTCTTGTGCAAAAAATTTCAAACCATAAATGAAGCCATGCATGAATAATATAATTTCTTACTTGTTTTGTTTTGACTCGGGTTTTCTCCATGTAGTCCTGGCTATCTCAGAACTCTCCACCAGGGTGGTCTCAAACTCAAGAGACCCACCTGCCTATGCCTCCCAAGGACGGGGGTCAAAGGTGTGTGCCAGCACCTCCTGGCTTAATTCCTTACTTGTTAAGTGTAAGCTACATGCAGCAAATTTTTTTTTTCTAAAGAGTGTAGTACAAAAATTTGAGGAAAGAAGAACTTGAGTAGGACAGATCTGAGAAACACTATCTTAGTCATGTGATCAGGGTTAACATCAACAATTATAAGTGTGTTGATAATATTGTTATGAAATGCACATTATTTTTATGGCTTTCTACACTGAAAATTGTCACCCTAGTTTAATCATAAGAAAATATTAGTCAGATTCCAATTGAAGAAAATTCTACACAGTATTTGAATGGTGCTGGCCAAATTGTCTCTGTCATCATAGTCATCAGAAACAAGGAAGTCAGACACTGTCACAGCCAAGGGTAACCTTGGCTGTTACTAACAATATGTTATTGTTTCAGACTAGTATAAACTGGATAGGATCCTGGAGCAGAAAGGGTACATTAAATTAAAACTGAAGAAATGGAATTAGATGGTTGACTTCAGTTAATAATAGTGTCTTCATATTGGTGCATGAGCTATGACGAAGGTGCCACTTCGGTGTGAGATGTAAATAGCAGGAGCCTGTGTATAGGGTGCAGGAGAACTATGTGTCCGACCTCTGTATTTTTCTGTGACTCTTCAGCTGTTCTTAAAAAATTATTTAAAAATGATAAACCTTGCATATTTCCAATAGGTATTCCTATTGCCATTTTGTGAGTACAAAAGTCCTGATCTGTCTGCAGCTGGATTTCCAGAATTTTACCAGATTGGAAGATGAAAGCTGGTGGATTCAGAATACTTTGTCTTTCATCTTGTCAGTGATGTCAAATAGTTTATTTCACAGGCTTATGCCCCCTTTTCCACCCGTGAACCTTTATACTCTTTAGTTTTCTTTCTGGGACATTGGTGTTTTCCTTTCTGGTTCAGTTCTGTAGGTTAGATCTTTATATGTGGTCTGAGCTTTAGTTAGTTTTTTTTTCTAAGATTTATGTATTTTTATTTTATCTTCATTGGTGTTTTGTCTGCATGTGTGTCTGAAGGTGCCAGCTCCCCTGAAACTGGAGTCACAGACAGTTGTGAGCTGTCATGTGGGTACTGGGAACTGAACACAGGTCCTCTGGAAGAGCAGCCAGTGCTCTTAACCACTCAGCCATCTCTGAAGCCTCTGGATAGTTTGTTTTTAAGAGATTGTTTATGGACTTTTTAAAAATTGAGGTTTCTCTCTCTCTCTCTTTTTTTTTTTGTATTTTATATGGTATTTTTTCCCTCTCATAGTCGATTTCTAAGAATAGTTAGGAAATCTTTTATCACAACCAGTTTTTAAGTTAATTCTGTGTTTTTTGCCCTGTGCAGTGGAGTTTCTGTT